>NC_135498.1:140931128-141531128 GCF_052857255.1 Amblyomma americanum
GATCTGTCTGCTTCCATCCCCGGAAATGTCTCTTTGAAGCTTTTTGCAGATGATTTCATACTTTTTAAGACCATAAATAACCAGAACGATCACTACTTCTTGCAAAATGCGCTTCTAGCTGTTCACCAGTGGTGTGTAAAATGGGATATGCAATTAAACCTTGATAAAACTATTCTCTTACGCATTTCGCGCAAAAAGCATCTTAGTCCTTTCTCTTACACCCTCCAAAATCATGTAATCCACGAGGTTACACAATATAAATATTTAGGGGTAACGTTAACTCATGACTTAACATGGACTTCACACATTGCAGACATTTGCTCCTCGTCCTTTTCTAAGCTTTGTTACTTAAGGCGGAAGCTTAAAGATGCCCCAAGTAAAGTTAAACTCCTTGCACACTCAACATTCATTAGGTCCAAATTAGAGTACGCTTCGGTATTATGGGATCCATTCATAAAGAAAGACATATACAAGATAGAGATGGTGCAAAGGAAAGCGGTTAGGTTTATTTATAACAAATACAGGAGGTTAGACTCGCCTACAACACTAATGAAAACCAACCATATTCCATTACTTGAAGTACACAGAAAAATTTCCCGTCTGTTGTTTATGCATAACCTTTTAACACATAAACTAAACATACCCCGCCCTTAAATTCTCAAACAATTGTCGCGCCGAACACACCATTCAAGAATTCATTTGCTGGAACCCATTTTTGCAAAGACTGACTCATTCAAGCACAGTTTTTTTCCACGGACTGTTTCCGACTGGAACTCTCTTCCCGAGGCCATTTTCCAGTCCTCAAATTTTAGTAAAGCTCTTGAGAAGCATTTTCTCGAGTAAATGAGCGTTGTATTTCGCTATTCTGCTCATTGTTTGTAACCCCATGTATTTTCTTAGTAGTTGTCATTTTTCAATGCCTTGTAAAGCCCCTCCTGCATGGGCCAATCTATTGGCCTGCAGTATTATGAAATAAATAAATAAAAGTTCTTCTTTATTTTTCTAGACGTACGATGGACAGAAAACTACAGTCGTTGCTTTTGAAAAAGAAGCTACTGCTTCTTATTATACTGCAGAAAAAGCAACGGCAGCGTAGACGCTGGTGGGTGCGACCGGTCTTTCAGCATCGCAAGCAGGAAGGCCTGTATTTTACGGCGGTGACTGATTTCGTCTATTTCACTTGCAGTCGCGTTTTATCGTGCGCAAAACGGCCAATAGGTGGGGTGCTATTCTCTATTAAGTACATATATGACCACACTTTATAGATCGCTCGAGCTGTGGCCGGCGGAGATAACATGTACAGACATGAGGCGGCTTGCCTAGAGCGCTCGAGCGGCGGCTGGCGGAGCAAAGATGCGAAATTTTAACGCAGTTAACGCTTTTCACGTAGGTGCACGAATTATAAAATCGCAAGCGCAGTGCCCGCAACAAGGCAATCAACCGGCATAAGATTTCACGTTATTTCTCCCGCAGCACACCGCAAACGTGCTCTAGACAAGCCTGCTCATATCTGTTGCTCAATATCAGTTGCTGGGCGAGTTGGTATTTCATGCTTTCATTCGCACAGCACGTGGTGTCTCCCCTCTTGTCCGTGTTCGTCTTCGCGCTGTGTGAATGAAATCCCCTCTGTAGTGTTGAGCTGCTGACATCGGGGACGCGGTATTAAATCAAGGCTGCGGCGAACTTAATAATCAGATAAGTCTTGAATTTCGCATGATTCCAAATTCGAGGTTTTTCTATATTTTGTGTTTGTACCTGATGTATATTGCCACCGTACCCCTATCCTTTCTTTCTATCGCTCTCCCCTTTTTTCCCCTCTCCCTGTCCTTTCTATCACGCTAGCCGCAGCTTAGGTGTTTCAGGTCTCGATGGCTTGCCGCTGTTAGCAACATCTTTTCCTTCCAGTATTACTTTTTTTATTAACAAAGAGCCGCTAAGGCGCGTCTTCCATCTTTCACTTTTTCATCCCTTCCTCCACGACAAAGTTGAAGTGTTTCTTTTGAATTAGAGTTACTGTGCCTTTTCTTCCATTATAGCCAACTTTTCCAATTAGAGTTACTGTGCCTTTTCTTCCATTATAACCTACTTTTCATTTCCAAGTTTTCAGTCTGTATATATAGAAGTGTCAATTTGCATTGGAGTTGTATGCTTTTCATAAGCTGCTGTCTTTTTATTGCAGATACAACGGATGAGGGAAGGGGACCATGATTTTTTTTTAACAGGGTGTCACGAATTTCACCCTGTTGTCATTCGTGACAGATGACTTAACGCGGCAGTATGTCGTGAGGGAGCCGCTTGAGCCGGGTGAACGGCTCGCAATAACCTTGAGGTTAGTAAACGGCCAAAAAACACTGTCTCCACATTTTCACAACTGGAATGACATGTAAAAATGGTGATAGTAGGGGAATATATTGAGGACAATGTGCTTTACGTGGCGCAAACAGGTTTCTGTTAGCTTGCGTCGTATGTTTAAGTCTAAAACAGGGCTTTTTTCTCCTAGAACACAGCTTGACCCTTCCTGCTACCCACATGACTTGTGTCTGTATTTTGCAATATGCACAGTACAAATTAGTTTATAGGTAATTCATGAGTATGCCAAGCCAGCCTTCTTATGCTCCCAGCACTTTAAAGTGTTATATGACCTGCACCAAACATTTACAAAGCACCCCCTAACTTCAGTGCCTACCCTGGTAGTGCTCTGAAATATTTGCTATTTTCCTGAGACGTCCACCCCACACCTCTTATATAGCAGTGGTTGGCATTCATGATCCTCTCCACCTCACCTTCCTCTTCCTCTTAAAAATTCAAGACATACAGTGCATAAACACAAGAAATCTTTCAGTGAAAATATCTTAAAATTGAAGTACCGTTTTGTCTAATGAAGTTATGATTACGCCCATATACTGAGGAGGAGGGCGGGGCAGCTTGGTAGCACTCCTAGTTGCAAATATAAAGTACACATCATACTGATGTTATTAAGTGTTTATGCTCACAGTAGAATAATTCTCCTTTTAGGGATACTCAAAGAAGTCCTTGTGTATAGATGAATTAAAGACTAATTTATTTTTGTCCACTAAATGGTGCAAGGTCATCTGAATGCAGTAGCACAATTCCCTCCACGGCTTTAGTACTGCAAAACAAGCTTTGTGCAGCATTCGTGAAAATCCTACAAGCCACATGCACAGCAGTGTAAAAATTGGAAGCCAAAATTAGTGCTGCATTGTGGTATACAGTGTACAATAAATGGCTTTGAAAAAAAAAACCTGACCGCTGTTGTCACATCGCAAATTGCACAGGAGATTGGCACATTGCTGTTTTTAAAGGAAACACTTTAAAAAGTAAACTGAATAATGGATGAAGAGGATTCATATTGTGAAACTCATCCTTGTTCCTTAGCTACTTAGCGACAGGACAAGACATCAAGGATGTTGCCCTGGCCTACAGAGTTGGCATTGAAACAACTCGTGTCACCATCCACTTCTGTTGTCGGATAATCTGGGTCAGACTCAAGGACCAGTTCATGAAGGTGAGGATCTAGTAGCATTAAACCTGTTTAGTAATGAAGCTGTTGTTGTGGTGACTAATTAATAACAGGCAATAGGCATACTGGTGTTATCTTTTTCACTATCTGAAGAGATTCTGATTTCATTATCTTGAATAGTATATTGTCATTGTTGTTTGGTGCATAATAAGGGAGCAAGTACTCATTGGCATCCACCCAAGTGCACCCATATGACTAGACACGAAAGCTATACAGCTTTCACAGAAACTTTGAAGTTAAAGAAAAAAATTGTTCTGGTTTGGGGTTCGATCCCGAGACCATGCTTCATCAGAGCAGTTGCTCTGCCAACTAAGCTAACCGGGATGCCAAGCTCATGGTAGGGCGAGAGAGAATTGATCAGTAACTCGAAGTGGGAACAGTGCTGGTCAAATGTTTTGGGTATCCCCAGGTAGAGTAGATTTGTAATAAGGGAGTAATTACTCGTCACTCACTGGCGTCCACCCAAGCACAGCCATCCGGCATATACACACCCTTTTCATTGTCAGCTTTATGTGTAGAAGCCCTTATTGCCGTAACAACCTGTGCACAGTTTCCACACTTTCCATTACGCATTAGCAGCGCAAGCAATCCTGTGCTCATTATGAAGGGCTCATGTGCTGAAGGAGAGTGTGGTTGAGCTGGGAACAGCTTCTTTGCATTGCAGTCCTAGTACTGTAGCATATCTCTCGTACCTGTTGCAATTTACTTGGCAAAAAAATATGCAGGTACTATCTGATTCATTATTTTTACCATTGCCTACAGTTGGCATAAGAACGGTTGAGCCACTTATAACAGTAATGAGACTGTTTTGTTTGTGCTGTTCACAGGTGCCATCAGAAGGTGATTGGGTGGAGATTGCCGAAGGCTTCAAGAAGCGATGGCAGTTTCCGAACTGTTTGGGGGCCGTTGGCGGTAAACATGTTGCCATCACGGCGCCTGCTAACTCTGGAAGTGCTTACTTCAACTACAAGGTAAACATATTGCTTTAAGCAAATTTAAGAGCTTTGTGCATTTAATCAACTTACCAGTTATTTTTGCTTTTTACAATCAACGTAAGGATTGTTGGCAAGCTGCATATAATTATATGTATAGCTCATTCCCTAACCAGTGAAAGTTACTAAAACATACCCGTGATATGCGTTCAAGTAATTCGCCAATGACAATCTTTTCAAGCAGCTAGCTGTTTAGTGGTGCGAAATTAGGTTTATTTTCTGAGAGGAATATTGGGGAGCAGTGCAGTGCGTTGACAAGTTACAGGTTTTACATTCTTTCACGAGTGTGAACTGTCATGTTTTAGTGTTGCACCTCTGAGCAAAGCTGTGATAGCTTATGGGTCAGGTGTATCTAAGGCATGCAGTGCGGTTCTCTAATGCAGCAGACCAAATAGTTTCACGTGTCAGTGCGATAGGTAATGCATTAGAACTGCTGGTCACAAGACTACCTTTGTGGTACATGTACATTGGTAAGGGGCTACCTGGATTTGATGGCATTGCCATGAATGCAGTGATTTATTTAGCCAACCAATAATTAACACTTACGCTATGATATGAACCACTTAAAACGATACACAATTTTCAGTGGCATGTTTTCTTTGGCTAGGCATGTAAGACAAATGCGTTGATGGAGCACCATGTGGAATTACATGCCTGTTAAATAGTTTATAATTCAATTTGTAGTCTTATGCAGTTTCAGCTTTAACACCCGAGCGGTGGCTATGGCAAATTGTATTCCAGGTTACCTGAGGTGTTACAAAAAAACCTGCAAAATAAATGGAATTCATTGTTTTGACTGGTTTTCCAGCTTGAAAACAAAAGCATGAATGACATCAAATAAACAAGCGACTATATTATTGCAGTTTATTTAAGGCCTTGTGGCTCAGTATGACATTACAGCCATCCTTGGAACTAAATGAATTTTGGGGTTTAATGTCCTGAAGCGACACTTGAGCTTTGAGGCATGCAGTGGTGAAGGGCTGTAGATTAATATAGACCACCTGAGCTTTAACGTGCGCTGACAGCGACATTGAACCTGCAGTCCCCTGGCTCAGTATCTGACTGCCCTGACTGCTAAGCCGCTGCGATGGGTCAGCTCTTTTTACTGAGAATGGAACAGGATGACAGAGGAAATTCAGTTATAAATTATTTTGCCCAGTGTAGGTAAATTCTTTGTATCAATTTCTTTACTAATGTGATATACACCATTGGAAGGAAAGAAACACACTCTGTACAGGTACTTTTTTTTTCACTAAACCTGGCAATAGGATATTTATGATATGTATTTGCAAGTGTTGCAGTACTTGGTGTTAAAAAAACAATATTTTAGAACCGGAGGATGACCATGACATTTAAACTATCGTTCATTTATTTGATTTTGTCTTAAAATTAATCTGTACTTTTGGTGCTTCGACATTCTGGGTTTAGTAACTGGGGGAGGGGGCATATCTCCTGCCCACCTCCGTTCTATTTGTCTTTTTTGCACTGTAGACAGGTACAACTTCAGAACAAAGTGGCAAACGCCCCTCAGAGCAGGCCCTCCAGCCAGTGGTGTCGACCGTTTGACATGTCGCGTTTATTCCCTTGCATGGCCTCACGGGTGGCTAGCAGATGGGATGAACATAGATGAACATAGATAGATGAATGGGATGAGCATAGACCCCATGACACTTGACGACCCTTTTAGAAGTGCTTGCTGCTTCATTCTAGAGCTGTACCGAACTATAATATACCTGAAGTGTCTGAAAATTCTTGCTGCCTGTAAACACGCTTAGAGGACATGTGATGTTATTGTAATAAATATCTCAAGGGTTGCCATACACCTGCTTTTTTCTTGCATGATCGGGATGGCTTTAATACAGGCTCACTTTCTACATAAATCTAGTGTAGCTAATTTTAAATTTAATGCTGCACTCAGGCGAGTAGGCAGCATTCATTATTTTAGCAGCTAAAACTGCATTCATTGCATCTGGCTTACATGGTTGTGGTAACTCTACTTCTCTGCATTTCAGCACACTTTCTCTATTGTCCCAATGGCCATCGTAGATAGTTGCTATAAGTACGTCCTCATCGATGTTAGTGCCGAAGGCTGCCAGAGCGATGGTGACGTCCTCAAGAATTCAGACTTTGGAAAAGCTCTGGTTGCTGGCGAGCTTGGTCTTCCACTGGGCTCCCAGCTACCCGGAACAGGAATGATTGCTCCATACGCCTTCGTTGGAGACTAGGCTTTCCAGCTGCGGAAGGACTTCATGCGGCCATTCCCTGCTAAGAAGCTTCAGGATGAGAAGAGAATTTTCAATCATAGGCTGAGTAGAGCAAGGTATGTAATCTCATTTGTTTTGGATGGTGCCAATTGAATATGTTCTAGATGTGTGCAGTAATGTTGCAGGCGTCAAGAAACAGTGCATAATTTTTTTTATGAACCAATCTTAAAAATGGCTTGCGAGAACTGAGTCTTTTTCTGTCATAAATATCTATGGAAGTGGGCAGATTGCCTGCAGTAGTAAAAAAATTGCTACTTAATCTTATGCTTTTGATACTGTGGGTTCCTGACTTTGTGCACTGTGTGTTCACACGATATGTGTCTAATTTGAAGGGTACAACTGCTGAACATTCCCTTCATGTTCCCACAAAGGTGCTGAGTGCAGGCATTGCGTAAGGAATGTAGTTCCAGGGAGACAAAACATGCAAAAGATAAGGCAATATACGTATATGCAAACACGAGTGCATCAAGATAAGGAGACTATATGGCTTGCATCTGTGCTGCAAGAGAACGGCTAAAAAAAGGGCTTCATAGTTTTATTTTTTTTCGAGAACGCGACTATTATTGTGTGGCATCACATAACTGCATATTGTTTCATTATTTGCTGTTATTAAGCATTTCGGAAACGTGCAAATATATACGTATACCTGATAGTATAATGCCTGCTGTCTACGAACAGTAAAGGTGTGATGTATGCCCCACCCTATTGTACAGCAGCTACTGTGCGTGTACAGCTGGCATGCTGTAATCTGGTATACATTTACATTAGTACACATCCGCTGTGTTTAAAACACTCCAATCTCGCTAGCAGTTTGAATCTATGTCACTGCTACATGCTCTTTCGTATGTGTTTCTTTCCTCTTTCAATCTGAGGCATGTTCTTTTTACAGGAGATGTGCAGAAAATGCATTTGGCATAACTGCTGCTAGGTGGAAAATTCTGCTAAGAACAATCAACCTCAACCCAAAGAACGTGGACTACGTAGTCAAGGCCACCTGCGTCGTCCACAACTTTATTCTTACCTTGAATTCCCAAGTTAATGGGTATGCGGATAAAGAGGACAACTTGGGCAATGTAGTGCAAGGACGATGGCGCCAAAGTCTGGAATCTGTGCCACTGGACGGGCCAGAGCCCAGATACTTTCCTCTTGAAAGTACTCATGCCTGGAACTTCCCGTGCGAAGCTACCGATGCCAGGAACCTGTTCCTGGCATATTTCTGCAGCCCTTCTGGTGAGGTACCATGGCAGTGGAGCCAGCCTGGAGTTTCCGAGGCTACCTGCCTCAAGCGCCCTAGTGACCAGCGGCTTCTTCCTCTACAGTGATGGTATGTTGTGCAATATAACATGTGCAGTAAATTTCAGTACTGTTTTTAGAACCAACATTGATTGCCATTATAACCCTAGGCCACACCCATGAAGATTTTGGTTTTTAGGGTTTGCAATTGCCACTAAGGGGCACGAAGAAAAAATTGAGGTTGGTGTGTATCGACCTCGCTGTCGTCCCCAACCACTGTCACTAAAAACTGCTTTTCTAAGGTAGAAAATAAAAAAAAACAATGCAGTGCAGTTGTGGCACATCAATACGCCGCCCGATAATATGGAAAAATAGAACTATCGCCAATTTTTCTGTGGAATAAACTTTGTCATTATCTTATTTATGCCTTGTTAATGTGGAAACAATGGACAGGGTGAAAAAGCATAGGATATGGGGCCTATGTACTTCTATAACATCAATATAGACAGTAGTGCCCTCCAGAAATCCCCCCTTCCCCCCTTGCAAGCTGGAACATGACTTTGGGCCCCTCCCGAAAAAACTTCCTGGCTACATGCCTGGTCTGAACTGCCCCAAACAGATATTTTCTTGCCTATATTTCAAGTGCAGGCCATCGTCTAAACGCAGCGCAAATGCGTTAGTGATGCCTTTTTTTCTGCTTTCATGCTTTACTACGACAAGGGGCACAGTAGATGTGCTTAAGATTTGCTGTATTGCATTAATGGGTGACAAACTGCAGCTTGTACTACATTGAAAGCTGTATACGGCAGCAGTCAGTTGACTGAGGACAGCCATGTACTTATATTTAATGGGATGTAAATGGTCGAAGCAGAAGACACGCCATTAAGCCGTGGTGTGCCGTCACGCATGTCATTGACACTAGGCAAATGATACTGCACATTATTTTGAATATGATAGCGACCAGGATAATGCACTTCTAGCTCCTGATATTTTGTTCAAATTCGTCTTCAGTGCCCACAAATATGTGCAGAACCAGACCTAAGTCAAACTATGAATACTTTTTCTTCCAGGTTAGTTATCACGGACGTTTCGCATTATGGGCAGTTTTGGCGAAAACCAAGGTGTCCGCATAAACGAGGGGCGACTGTTATGTCAGAGCCAAATGAAACACAAACAAGGTAGTCGAACTAAAGACAGCAAAACGAGATTTCAGGTGAAGAAGCTTGAACACTAAACCACTCGATTTTTACTTCTGTGGTGCAACAATCACAACCTGGAAGTGTTTATGGAGCCTACCTCTGTTTCTTCTGCACCAGCTAATATTGTTTAGTTGCTGTGTTTGGATTACACTTGTTCGTACTTTACTTCACATTGATAGTATGCATGCGTCACAAATATAAGCTATTTTGCTAGCAAATTTTGTGATGGCAAGGCAAAGGTTCATTAAGGTGATCATTAATTTCTTTCAATCCTAACATCACATCTTTGAATTAAGTTTTTAGAAAACAAGGTTCCCTTTTAAATAATATTTTATTTGTCAAAAAAAAACGTGATCATTACCACAAATTGGCAAAAAAACGCAAACTTAACGGACCTGTCCTCAGTGTTTGTTTATATTTCCAACTTTTGACACATTACATCAACTGGTTTAAGTATGTAGAAAGGATGACTATGCAGTGCAACTGGCTTGGCCGTAATTTTTTTTTGCACCCTGCATACAAGTTAAATTTAAATTAAGTACACTCCATGCATGCAGACCTGAGAAAAATTAACATAAATGCTCCAAGATGTACTGTTTGCATCACTGATGCAGTTTTTTATTTAGTGATGGCAAAGGAAGTTGTCCAGAGGGTGGGTTTTTGTTTTGTTTTTTCACCCAGCTTAGAGAATGATTTTGTAGTTTTCATTTAACCTAATGTCATCCTCATGTGACCTATCTAGCAGAACAGATATGCATACTCTATAAGATGAAAATTATGGAACATGAAATTATGGAGATGATTTTATGTACGAGAAAAGCTTGGGCTTATTCGGCAAATTCTTGCATTACCTGCAGAACTCTCAGCTGCACCTCAATCCTCCTTTGTAATTTAACTCTCATGTGGTTTCACCAATGACATAGCAAAATGTTCATCCACATCCTGTGGCGTATTATTTCTAATTTTTTGCTGAAACCTGTTCCAGCTCTTCACGGAAAGACTCATGTTTTCTTTTCTTCTGTAGTGGCCTGGCTACTGGTGGAGGATATGGTGGTGTTAGCGACGGCGGCTCGTCCAGCAAGCTCTGGTTGTCTGGCGCGACAGCCATATCCGTGGCTATCCGCTGTTAAGCTGTAAAGGCTCCTCCTGCCTGGCCCTGACTTTTCTCACTTGGTGGAATCGATACAGGCTCCATGTCAGAGTAGCCTGTGACAATGTTCTGAAGCACAACCTGTGCTGTCATGTTGCCGGATTTTCTGTAATTATGCATAGTAAAATAAAGCAGTGCAAGACATGTGCATTCAGAATTCTGATGAGATGTGCTACATTTGTGTTGTTCAGCAAAGTAAAAGAAGACCAACTACTCAACCTGCTTTTTATAAGCAAGGAAGAATTATTGTTGGCAAGAATACTCCAGGCATTCCACATGCCATGGTAAGTGTAATGTGAAAGAAATGTAAATAAGCTACAGTAGCCAATCCTTATATTGGCGTACGAAATTTTCCAAAAAGAATTTGGGCATGCACTTGTAGCATGCAGCAAACAGGTTGAAATTTTATTTCCATGCCAAAATTCTACAGTGCTACTGTGTACATCTAAAAGCAACTGTTAATCATAATCCACTATCGTAGGGAGGCTGGACTGGGCTCTAAGTTAGGCAGTGACAGTGGCACAAAGAAAAAAGGAGACCAAGTGCAGAGGGGAAAAAAATTCAGCGAGTGATAGGCGCCGCATTTGCAAAGAGGCATGGAACAAAGCGCTGCAAGTGCATGTGTGCTCCCGCTTGGGCCTCTGCTAATGTCTACACTTCTGTCAACCAGGCCGCGCCAGTGACATGAATTAACCTTGTGTAGCGAAGGTTTGACATACACCCTATTTCATCACATGAAGGCAAACATTGCTTCCAGCACATTACTTACATTATTCGAAGTCGCTCTCTGTCGCGGAGATCTCTCAACACTTTCCCTGTTTGAATCTGCACCAAACCCTGGCGAATCTCCCACCGTGGGTATGTGCCATCGTATTTAAGGCAACAACAACTCAACACTAAGCAGTATCAAGCCCAACAACAGGAAGGCATCAAACCGATGAGGTTATATTTGCGTGCACTGATTAGAACATGCATCATACTTACGGCCTTCCTTCCACGCTGTCTCGAAAAAAACATCATTTGGTCATAATATGCCCATGACACATCGCCGTTGACCGATTCCTCGGCATCTTCGGCTCCCGCACCACTTTTCTGACACTCCTTGTTCGCAGCGAGAGGCCGGCGAAACTTGTATTTCAAAGATTTCCACCGCTTTTGCATTAAATTCTCTGAAATAAAGTCATTCAGAAGTTTCATCAAAGCCGAACACTCGGTCAAGCGGAGAGCAATGCAAATACGCTTACCTGCGTTAGGTACATTCGGTAGCACGGCGGCGGCAGCTTCGGCCCAAAGGATATTCTTTTTCAGTCTGTTTTTGTGGCCTTTGTGCTTCACTTGCCAAAGCACTGGTCTGCATTCAACATTCCTTATCAGGGTTTCGTTGTCGATGAGCGACAGCACCATGCAAGTAGGGCAAGCAAGGTAGATGTACACTGGTAGCGAAGGCTCCATAGACGCCCATTGGTCCAAAAAATGGCGGCTCGTGGGCACTCCAGCGCCCCCTGGATTTTGGGGGGCAAACTACGCAAACGTGACGTAGAATGACGTCACGCATACGTATGCTTTGGCGCGAATTATAAAGCGGTCTTTCTGTAGAATCCGCGTTTTCGAGCCCGTACCTCTCGAAGGTTGCTGCCTTTCAGCGCGCCCCAACCTTTGCCAGTCAAATGTGCTCGCCTTGTGTGCTCGAGTTCCTGCTAGTTATGGCCTTGTTAATGTGCATTTGGGAAGGCAATGAAAGTGACTGGTAAAGGAGGGGCAGCATAGACAGGCAGAAACACTTCCAGACACTGGCGTGGCCGGGTTAGCCGGGTATCGAAACAAGGCCTGCAAAGACGCGCTGTAATGCACCGCACACTCATGAATAGGGGGCAGGTCAAGAGTGTTGCAAAAATACAAAATTTGCCAGGTTTTATTAAAATGACTTACCTCTTTCATAAAACAAGGTGCTAATATATTTTTTCTTTTCTATTGGCAGATTAAATTCCAATTTTGTAGCTTTACCATTTCTTTATATGAGTGTTTTGCCCCCATCCTCTGGTTGTGCTGCAGTCGCGCTAAACCACTTTTCGGCCCAGCCTTCGCCACCACTTTAAATCCGCCTTGGGGCAAGTAGGGCAAGCCTGATTCCGGAAGTCTGCTTCGCCGTTCGTCATTAGTTGCCACTTGCGAGGCACTTCCGGCGTCGACGCCGAGATGTGGCCTCGCCAGATATCTGCGCCCGCCTGCGTCGCCTCGTTCCGAGCGCCAGAATTTCGCCTCCGGGGACGCCGGTAATGTGCAAAGTGTTGTGCGCGTGTGTTTTTATTTTCCCTCTTTGACTGTACGCGCGCACGACCTGGACAACTTTATTTGGACTCTGTAAATAGTGTAAATATGACTACTCCCTATGTCCTTTCTTGCTATCCCCTCACTTCTTTCGTTTCTCTTCTTCATACTGCCTTCTACCTTTTATTTCCGCTGCCCCAGCTCAGGTGCCGCCGATAGAGTGATGGCAGATGCCGGGGTGAGCAAAAATCTTTTAAATTCCTTTTTATTATATTTTTTGATTAAACACTTACTACTACGCCAGTAGACGAGGCGCTGACGCGGCGCCGAAAAAACGCATCCATGTGGTTACCGCTTTAGGATCGAGGCTCTCTCGTGTGCTGTGCGATGTCAGTGCGCGTTAAAAATCCCCGGGGGGTCGAAATTATTCCGGAGTCCTTCACTATGGCACCTCTTTAATTCCTTTCCCCTTCTTTCACTCCCTCCTTTACTTACCCCTTCCCTCACAGCGGGGTTCAGGCGTCCGCCGATATGTGAGACAGATACTCCGCCATTTCCTTTAATAATAATAATAATAATTGGTTTTTGGGGAACAGAAATGGCGCAGTATCTGTCTCGTATATCGTTGGACACCTGAACCGCACCGTAAGGGGAGGGAAAAGGAGGGAATGAAAGAAGAAAGGAAGAGGTTCCGTAGTGGAGGGCTCCAGAATAATTTCGACCACCTGGGGATTTTTTACTTTCACTGACATCGCACAGTACACGGGCGCCTTAGCGTTTTTCCTCCATAAAAACGCAGCCGCCGCGGTCGGGTTTGAACCCGGGAACTCCGGACCTCATTTGCTTTCCCCCAAAACTTTTCTTGCTCATGATCTTCCCCATTTTTTCGTTTTTTCTTTCAAAAGCTGCGTCCAATTTGTACGCGCGCCTCAAGAGTTTTTGTTTGTTTGCCACGAGAACGGGGCGTCGAGAAAACCGCTATCTTGGCAGTTGGCTTAGAGATTTCGGTGCGTGTGGATGTGAGTGAGGTCAGCTGGGGAAGTGGCTGGCAAGCAAGCCTAGGCGGGGGTCTGACACGTAGAGCGCGGCAACGGCGGCCCCGAAGACGCGTGTCCCAGTGTTGCCCGTATCCGCAGCACTATATCAGCCCCGCGACGAGCATCCACAGACGACTCTCCCTCCGACCGGACCTTGCCACCCCGCAGCTAAGCCACCGTACCACCCCACACTTTTGAACTCTTCTTTCTCTTGTCGCTCACTGTTTCTCATCTTAATTTTTTGTTTGGCGTTTATTTTATTGCGAAAGCAATACTGCTCGAGGCTTCCACTCTTGGCCGCCGTCCCGGAGAATCCACCATTGACTTTTAGCGTGACCTATGTGTGACGTCATACCAGCTGTGGAAAAGCGGGGCCCCAACTCGGCTCATCGCGATCGTCCCAGCGAATCCTCCATGCTGCAGCTGCGCGCCGCTGCCGCGAGGGGCGCTCGCTGTACGTGATGTCATGCCAGCTGTGGAAAAGCGACCCCCCAACTCGTCTCGTCGCGATCGTCCCAGCGAATCCGCGCGCCGCTGTTGTGGGGGAGCCGTTCGCTCCACGTGACGTCATGCCAGCTGTGGAAAAGCAACCCCCCAACTCGGCTCGTTGCGATCGTCCCAGCAAATCCTCCACGCGCCGCTACCGTGGGGGAGGCGCTCGCTGTACGTGACGTCATGCCAGCTGTGGAAAAGCGACCCCCCAACTCGGCTCGTTGCGATCATCTCAGCGAATCCTCCACGCGCCGCTACCGTGGGGGAGGGGCTCGCTCTACGTGACGTCATGCCAGCTGTGGAAAAGCGACCCCCCAAATCGGCTCGTCGCGATCGTCCCAGCGAATCCTCTACGCGCCGCTGCCGTGGGGGAGCCGTTCGCTCTACGTGACGTCATGCCAGGTGTGGAAAAGCGACCCCCCAACTCGGCTCGTCGCGATCGTCCCAGCGAATCCTCCACGCGCCGCTGCCGTGGGGGAGCCGTTCGCTCTACGTGACGTCATGCCAGCTGTGGAAAAGCGACCCCCCAACTCGGCTCGTCGCGATCGTGCCAGCGAATCCTCCACGTGCCGCTGCCGTGGGGGAGGCGCTCGCTGTACGTGACGTCATACCAGCTGTGGAAAAGCGGCCCCCCAACTCGGCTCGTCGCAGTCTTCCCAGCGAATCCTCCACGGTATGTCTTATGATGTGTGTAAGGTGAAGCTGCAACGATGTGCAGCAGCTAAGAAGCGGCGGCGTGCGGAAGAAACGGATAAAGAGCGGGAACAACGTTTAGCTAAACGGCGTGCATATTATGCAGCCAGGCGAATGCGTTCAACATCTCTTGATCTGGGTGCATCTACAAGTGTCATACATGCTCTCAATACTGACGCGACTTTGGCGACACCTGATCGTTCGACAGCAAGCCTTATGGATGCTTTAAATGGCGACGAGACTGCATCTACACGTTCGATGAGCAGTATGGAACTCTACAACCTGAACAGAAGACAACCACGTGCTGAATAAACACCTGAACAGAGAGAGAAACGGCTTGCCAGGGAAAGAGAGTGAGATGCTGCTAGGAAAGCGAAGCATAACGAGTCGAGGAGAAAGCGCCAAGCGGAAGAGTCACACGAAGCGAAAGCTCAACGATTGCAGAAGCGACGAGAGAAATCTCTTGCCAAGCCTTTCGCAATCCACTAGGCTTAACCAAGCTAAGCCTCTGTTTTTTCGTGTCGCATTGTTGTATTGTAATCAGCCTAGCGTTTCCTTCGTTCTGTTAATTGCAGTGTTCTGTTCGCGTACTTAATCTGGTCGTTATTTGCGTCGCGTCTGCGTACTGATGATATTTTACCTAGGCATGGGCTTGTAGCATTTCCTTGTTGCGCTTTACCCAAGTAAAGGTTTTGTTATGGAACTTGTGTACGCCGTATGCCTGCAGTCAATGGCTACACATGCGTGGCCCCAATCGCGGGTCATCACTCTGAAGCTATTCTTTCGCACGCGGGGTGAAGTTTGTCGCTTCTCCCGCTCAAAATTACTGAGATTGCACTGGTGGGCAGGTTGGCCGGATTAATTATATATTTCGGCGACAACCGACCATCAAGTCACCCACAATATCATGACAACAAGCCAGCCAGACGATCAGGCACAGAAAACACAACATTTACGCCTGCTTTTTTCTCAACTTTTTCAGGGAGTGTGAAACCCCATTCAGGTATGTTATCACAGCGACACGTTTGCGACTCTTGCCTATTTCAGGCCACCGCAAACGTGTCGCAAAGAGGGAAGAGAGAGAGGTGTCATAGTGCGCTGGGCTCCGCAATCGTTTCGACCACCTGAGGTCTTACGTTCGTGAACTTACAACTCATAGCACATAGGCGCTTTTTGCACATCACCTCCGTCGAAGAGCGACCGCCGCAGTCGGGTTCGAAGCCTTGGTACTCTGGATCAGTAGCCCAGGGCACTAACCACTGAGCGACCGTGCCGAGTGGAGCCCAAAGGTACTGAATTGCCACACTAGCAAAGACCATCATTTGCAGGCGCCTTCCATAGAACGGCGGGCTTCCAAAGCCTCGGGGCTTTACTCCATGAACCGCTACGTGCGCAAGCCGTTGGTTACACGAGTTTAAGAGAAGTGTTTCCCGTTTGTTCCGAGTGTTCGTTCACGTTATCTCCAAAGTTAGCGTTTCCAACTACGCATAAAATGTTGCTTATAATAACGACATCAAACAAGGGGATTCGCGAAGAACAACTCATGCGATTGCATGGCTGAGAACGTCAGTCTGAATCAGCCATGAAGCTTTAAAAAGACGCAGAAGAGCGCCGTCATGAAAAAAATAAAGAAGGGTGTGAAAAAAGGCTAGGGAAAGAGGTACCATACTGGACGGGGAGCGGGAACAACAAAAGATCAAAAGGTCCTAAAGGGTGGGCTCCTGCTCAAGCTTCACGGAGAGCTCTGTCCAATAGCCATGTTTGGCCATATGATACAGAAACTCGCAGAGCGGCCACCACGCCCGGCCGAGGTTTCCTGTGTGGGTTTGGGTGTCCGATCTTCCGGCGTCCGGAGGGATAGTTCCGGGGACAGCCCATGAATGCGCTGATTATCGGGGATCGAGGCATGATTAGGAAGCCGTGAGGGATATCTCTTGGTTAAGCGTGTGTCCTTATTAAGCGAGAGTTCGTCGGGCGACTTTTGGGATAATGCTTTGCTGATAGTGACGGTACTCAGCTTGGGAGTCGGTGCAGACTTCCGTGATGTTGGGACCTTGTGCAGCATGTATGAGCGCCAAAGCAATGGCCACGCCCTCAGCCTTCATAGGGTTGCTGGAGTGGAGTGGGGCTGCCGCCCCGATGGTGCCATCTTCGTAGGTGGTGACAGCGGTATAGTAGCCTGGTCGGGTGTGTTGAGCCACGTCCATGTAGAGGAGGCTGGATATGCCTCTCTAGTATTTGGTGTAATACTCAGCTCAAGCCTCGCGTCTGTCCCTGTGCAGCTCGGGGTTAATATATCTGGGTAGAGGTCTGATGCGAAATGGTCCCTGGATGTCAGATGGAATGATTTGTTAGCTAGGGGCAGATGAGCAGGTAGTGGTGGCCTGGTGGAGATGCCTAGGAGGTGTTGGTTGGTTTCTGTGCGGGCTAGTCGAAGTATCTGGTTGCCTCGCTGGGTTTTGAGTAGTTCTGAAGTAGTATTATAGGTGCCCGTTGCGAGTAATATGTGCTAACCGATAGTGGTAGACGGAGCGCTGAGCTGGTCGCGCTTGAAATAAGAACATCAGTTTCGTCCTGCTGCATTTAGGTGAGCAAGTCAGCCTATACCCTATTACGATGCTCCTTTTCCCCCCTCTAAACGCTCCTGTTTCCAGAAATTCACCGCCTGTGTCTTGGCTACTTCCCCGTAGTGGCCATGTGCCCTGTTTATTTGAAACCGACTGACCGACCGACCGACCGACTAAAGCAGCTGGTAATGGCCAGGTAACAGCAGATCTATTGAAGAACGGAGTGGAAATCGTGCTAGAAAACTAGCCACCCTGTATACGCAATGCCTTATGACCTCGACCGTACCAGAAGCTTGGAAGAACGCAAATATAATCTTAATTCATAAGAAAGAACTGGCCAAGGACTTGAAAAATTAAAGATCGATCAGCCTACTCTTCGCTGTCTATATGGTATTTACTAAATTAATCGCTAATGGAGTCAGGACAATCTTAGACTTCAAACAATGAACGATCATGGAGGCTTTTGTAAAGGGTACTCGATAAAACACTATATTCACACTTTCAATCAGGTGATAGAGAAATGCGCAGACTATAACCAACCCTTATATATAGCCTTTATTGATTACGGGAAGACGTTTGACTCAGTGGAAACCTCGACAATCATGCAGATATTGCGCAAGCAGGGCTTAAAAGAGCCTTATGTTAAACTACTGGAAGATGTCTATAGCAACTGCGCAGCTACCATAGTCCTCCATAAAGCCAGCAATAAGATTTAAATCAGGAATGGCGTCAGGCACGGGTATACGATCTCGCCAATGATAATCACTGCCTGTTTACACGAGGTGTTCCGAGGCCTGGAAAGGGAACACGAAGATAAGAGTTAATGAATACCTAAGCAATTTGCGATTCGCTGATGACATTGCCTTGCTAAGCAACTCAGGAAAAGAACTAGAAAACGTCAATGGGTTAGACAGACACAGAAGAACGGTGTGCCTAAAAATTAACATGACGAAAACCAGTTATGTTCAAATATCTCGCAAGGGAACTGCAGTTCTCAATTGATAGCGAGGTGCTGGAAGTGGTAAGGGAATACGTCTACTTAAGGCAGGTAGTAACCGCAGATCCGAATCATGAGATGGAAATTACTAGAAGACTAATGTGCGGTGGAGCGAACTTGGCAGGCTCTTTCAGATCATGAATGACAGTTTATAAATATCCGTCAAGGGAAAAGTATACGACAGCTGCACCTAGCGGTACTCACTTAAACGGCAGAAACGTGGAGGATAACGAAACGGGCTCATCTTAAATTGAGGACCATGCAGCCATCTATGGAAACGAAAATAATAGGGGTAACGTTAAGAACAGGAAGAGGGTAGAGTGGGTCAGGGAACAAACGCCGGTTAATGGCATTCTAGTCGCAATGAAGGGGAAGAAATGGGCCTAGGCAGGGCGTGTAATGCGAAGGGAAGGTAACTGATGGTTCTTAACAGCAAAGAATTGGATTACGAGAAAAGGCAAGCGTAGCAGGGGCCGGCAGAAAGTTAGGTGGGCGGATGAAATAAAGCATTTTGCGGGGATTTTGTAGCTGGCACAAGACAGGGCAAATTGAACATATATGGGAGAGGCCGTTGTGCTATTGTGCGCGAATCAAGCAGATGATGATGATACATATTCAAAAATAACAGCTCGAAAAATGGAGACGCAGGGTTCGTTCGAAGGGTTCCGTCGTCTCTGGTTTTCGTGCTGCTATTTTGAATATGTATCATCAACTCGCTCGCCCCGCTGTTGTGTTCGATGAGGATAGTGATGATGGTCAGGTACGAGGTTGTGACATAAACTGCCAATTGTAAATTGTCTTGCGCCTCTACTACGAAGCCTTCAGTCATCTATGGGGTGATGTCGTTGGCATAGATTGCTGCGTGGAGCTCAGGTATGTGAGTGAGTTGTTTGGCCACATTAAATAGGAGGGAGAGTGCAACGCCTTGCGGAGTGCCACGGTTGGGGAGGGAGAATGGAGGTGATGATAAAGTGCCGAATTAGATATGGGCCGTTCGTTACGTTAAGAAAGCTGGGATGTAGCGCCATATGCGCGACCCACAGCTGGTGGTGGCCATGGTGCGAAGGATATGATCGTGGCTTAAATTGTCGAAAGCTTTTAAAGCGTAAACCTACCTTGCTCTATTGAGCAGAAAGGCGTATGTGTGCGTCTGTTTGCGTGTTGACAGTAGACGGGGCCCATAAAAGATGGCGTCGTCATGCAAACTGGCAGGTAGCGATTAAATTAATGATTGGTTGAGCGAGGTTGCTCGGAAAGAGCAATCTGGGCTGCACAAGTTCCGCTGGTGGCAGCGCCTGCATATACAAGGGAACTGGCGCACCGCTTAACCGCTGCAGCACTGCGCCAGGAGTCGTACGAGGACCCCCGGGAAATATGAATGTTCACTAGAGAAAGATCAATTTTGCATATGTGGGCATTAACCCATTACTTATCGCGTGATAACTTTACGGCGAAGCGCGCAGATCGGAAGGGGTGCGGGAGCGTCACGGCGGCGGCTGGGCTATATATAGCGTTGAAGAGGTAGAACTGCCCGCTGCGTGGCATCGAGTTACATCTCGCCGCGCGGCGACTGTGTTCACAAAGCTAGCGGGCGGGCTTACGCGTTCTCCACGCAAGCAGTCGTGTCCGTGCCAACTTTTTTGAACGTCCAGGGCGAGAATTGCGCACGTGCTGACCGTGAACTTCTTAGTGTAAAATAAGGTTTACCCAGGGATAGGAGTATATCCTGTGCCGAAAGAATGGGACGAAAGGCGAATTGGTTGTTGAATATGAATGCCGAGGCTTCTAGAAAGGGTTGCAATCCGTTGAGGACGAGGAGTTCAGTTTTCTCACTAAACCGGTGAGGAAGATAGAACGAAGGTTTTGGAGGAGGAGTGCCTTGCCGGGTTTGGGAAAAAAGTGGTGTGCGCATGTTTCCAGGTGGAGGCAGCGTCGAGTTTCGCCGGTGTTCATTAAAGGGGTTCACCAGTTCCTGTAGTCAGGTGTCGTCAATGTCACGGAGGATCTTGTATATGATGTGATCTGTTCGGGGTGCTGTAGAGCGGCGTACGGTAGTCAGTGATCATTTCACTTCACCAAGGGTCCTTGTCGATGTACGGTTTAAGTAAGGGGTTAAGTGGTGCCGCCGCTGTCGATAGAATTGTTGTCGAGATGCAAACATCTCGCAAAGTTTGGGTGATATCGGTGCCCTTTTACACCTCGAAGTGATTGAGACATTGGGCGTTGTTTTGAGTTTGGGTTTTGCTCGTGGTGTGGCCCAGGAGGGCTCAGATAATGGTCGAGGTGCATTTTGTGTCTAATGTTTCCTCGAGGCTACTGCAGAAGGAGGTCCAGTTCAATCGAGCGAGGGCGGTTGCATATGCTTCCGTGGTCTGTGTGGGGGCGGAGATGCGGAGGAGGCTTCTGTGGTTAAGGCGTTCTCGACGCAAGCACCGAAGGAGGCCTTGTTGTGCTTCCCAGAGATGTGAGAGGTGTGCGTCTACCTGTGGGGCCGTGGGTTTATTCTTGGCTCGTTTGCTGATGGTGTGAATAGCTTGCTCGATCCTGCTGGCCCAGTCAGCTACTCTGCGGTAGGAGGGAGCTTCGTTGTTCTGCAGCAAGATAAGTGCGAGGTTGTCCCAGTCTGTGAGGAGTTGAGTGCGAGGAACAGATTTTCGTTTCGTATGTAAGGTTAGTTTTAAGGAAAAAGTGGTCGTTGCCGAGGTTATCTGCTAGGACCCCGTGCGACTTATCGGAGAGGTGTGGGCTTGCCATGTTAGGTGCGGAATGGTGTCCGTGGTAACACTTGTGCCGATTCTTGTAGATGTGGTTGGACCTGTGGACAGTCCCAGACCATTGTCAGTCATGGTGGTAGAGACGAGGATGCCTTTTGGAGTATTGGAAGGGTAACACCATACTGTGTGGCGGGCCTTAAACTCCAGTGACGAGGGGCTGCGGGCTGCAAAAGGAGCGCCGAATGCCTGAGATCTATTTACCATTATTTTTAAAGACGCTGTAAACGTTCATAATAATGAGGTCATGCGCTTGTATCGGGGAGATGATTTTGATAACCGAAATCACCGTACGCATAGTCTGGGTCTATGCAGGTATGCAGTCGTTAACTGTAAAGGTTTTGAGGGTGAGGATGGCTGTGCGAGGTTTGGAATCTCTCACCTTATAACCTTTATTGTTTATGTTGGCGGTTACTGTTTCTTGTAGGGCAATGACGTGAGGAGGGTGTGAGGTGTGCAATGTAGAGGCCGAGTTGAGGTTGTTTTCAGTTTGTTTTGTTTTAGTTTTGAGCGTTTAACGTCCTAAAGAGAACTCAGGCTATGATGGACGCCGTAGTGAAGGGCTCCAGAAATTTCGACCACCTGGGGTTCTTTAACGTGCATTGACATCGCACAGTACACGGGCCTCTAGAATTTCGCCTCCATCAAAATTCGACTGCCGCGGCCGGGATCGCACCCGCATCTTTCGGGCCAGCAGCCAAGCACAATAAGCCCTCAGGCAACGTGGCGGCCTTGTTTTCAGAGTATGCTAGGGCAGATTCATTGCCAGACAGCAGTGTCTAGTTGTGAGTTGTGTTGTGGCAAGGTTGCAGCATCTGTGTACTCGAGGCCTAATGCCCCGGTCTATATTGTGTGGTCGATGAAGGTGATGGGCTAGGATGCGGGTGGATGCTGCTTGTAGAGAGAGATGGGGTGGTTAGATCAATGCGCTGCTTGTGGGGAAGGTCATGGAAGGTCAGTTCAAATAAGTGGTGAATAGCGGCGTTTTGTTGTCCATTATGGACGTCTTGCTCGTCCATCATGGTTTGGAAAAGTCATGATTGTTCTTGGAGAAGCTCTTGTTTCATATTGGAGAGTTGGCCGTGTGCGACAACTGCAATCATGCGAGTGAGTTAAGTCAGAAACTATAGTGCTTGAATGCATTGATGGATTGCTTGGTGAGTGGTAGATGGAGTATGTGAGGGTAGAGATGATCCCATGGGTTGGGAATTAAAGGGACCCTTGGGGTGGGTTGAGAGGGATCGGTGGGAATGGGGGTAGCTGCTCGTTTGCGCTGCTCACCTGTGGAAACAGTGACTAGGGAGGTGGAGGCGAGTGGTTCGGTTGCGGCCATGCTGGTACCACTGGGCCCCTTGGTGTAGGGGCAGGGCGGCCGAGGATCTATTGGAGCCAATGTTTGCCTTTTGGGCGGTAATGGGGCAGAGCTTTTGGGAGAAGTTGGCCCAATTTGGCCACCAATTTTCCTGGAGGTAGGGGAAGAGATGGCCAGTGGTTTTTCTGATCCTTCCATGCACTGTGAGGGGGGTGGGGGTTGGGGAGGTGGTTCAGCAGGTCGGTTGAACCTTGGGGGGCGTGAACGGCGTGACTCTCGTCTCTATGGTTGAGACGATATGTCGCTGTGTTGGTACGCGCTGCGGATGACCCCTGCGCTTGGTTCAAGTGGGCGTTCGACGGGCTAGTGGGTTTGGCGGGGAATAGCAGCTTTCTGACTAGGCAGTCCAGATACACTGGTGCGTGGTCATCTTTGTCACAGATCAGGCAGCGTGGATGGCAGGTGATGTAGTGTTGATAACGACTTAAAGTCCCACACGTAGGACATCGCTATTGAGTAGGATTGGTACATATGTCGTCGGTGGCGCAGATGCAGGCAGAAGGTGCAAATTTGGAGGACCGGTTTAAAAGGCGTGTATCTAGTATATTCGACACGTTGAAAGTAGACGTAGCGAGGTACCCTCAAAGGTATATAGGCAGGCAACTTTGCTTCAGAAAGGCCTGGCTTGGAGGATACAGAGGCCTGAGGGGTAGGTCGTCGTGTCCTGAAGGAGGTCCTCTTCAGTAGGAATGGATAGGGCTGTAGTTATAATACGCTTGTATCGGTTATCCGGAAATGCCACGTCTACCGATACCGAATATTCGATGGCGTCCACTGTTATGTTGGTAATCTTGCGAACTCGTTCCGCCAAGTTGGTATTGGGGTGCTGACCAGGACAAGGGTTTGGTGACTACCGACTCGGAGGACGCGGTTTGGTAGGAAGTGTCCTAATAGGGCAGTTTGTATAATGGTCTGAAGAAATCGGGTTGATTCCTGTTGGAGGGCGAGGCCGCCACGAACTCGGAGCACAGCCTTTGTGATCGGAGCTTGGAAGTCGGGGTAGTCGCTGAAGGGTGCGTCGTTGCCCTTGTACGGGTGGGAGTGCACGTTTAGCTCCTCATCTGAGTTTTCCACCACTTGCTATTTCTTGACATCCACCTCTCAGAACCATGATGGATGGGGGCGATAAAAGCGTGAGCCAGAGTCAGGCTGCGTGGGGTCGAATATGCTGCAGTGGGGGGCTCAGCCGGAGCCCTGGTTAGCTGGGCATCTCTTTCTCTTTTAGAGCGGCGCCTCTACTCAACGCAACAGTCGCTCACCATTCCATGCCTGATTTGACGTTGGTTTAACCTTGAGAAGCACAGCATAGCAAGAGAGTGACAGATTGAGCCTGTCGGCCAAAATCGTTGTGCAGGAAGAAGACGGCGATTAGTGGGCCGGCTGTCTGACACCGGTCCGTAATTTTCGGCTTTATTTTCAAACTTCAGAGGTTTTCCAGCCTTTTTGGCGTGTGTCCTCGACGTGCGACGACCTGGGGGTCCCTGGCCGCCGGCAAAAGCACGTCAAGCAACCTCCTCGGCGCTGTGCGCCGTATCAACGCCGACACAGAACATCACCGCCAGCTGAACTCCATGCTGCACTGATGGCAGCAGCGCCAGCGGCGGGTCAAGCGGCCCCTGTAGTTGCGGCTACAGACCAGGCCCCGCCAAACAAGAGACTGCGCGACGACCAAGCCAGCAACGAGCCTCTGACCGACCATCCAGAGGACATGGACCAAGCATCATTTACAGTTGTATCGTACAAGAAAAAGAGAGCTACCGGTGTTCCTGTAGTTTTCAGGCCCACTGAGGAAGGAGGAAGCCTGTGGAAAGCCAACCCCAACATTGTGGCTTCGGCGGTTGTGGCATCGGCTCAAGAAAAAGTCCTCAGCCATCGCATTCACAAGGTTGGGAGCCTGATGGTTACAGTATCGACGCTGCCCGCCGCCAACCGTCTGCTCACGGTAACTAAGCTGGCTGGAGTGGCTGTAGAGGCCAGAGTCCCATACTCTTACATGGCAAGCTATGGCAAAATACAAGATGTACCCGTCACCTACACAGACGAAGATCTGCAGGAATATCTACGCGACCAAGGTGTCCTCTCAGCAAGGAGGCTAATCGCCTACACTCCTGAGGATGGTGGAAAGATAAAAGCGGTATGCCGTCGCACAGTTATATTGGAATTCGCAAAAGATGCGCCGCTACCAAAACGAGTAACGCTGGGGTTCTGTAGTTACCCTGTAACTGAATACGTCGGAGCAGCAACTCAGTGCTATAAACGTCAGAGGCATGGCCACATATCAAGACACTGTAACGGCCCCGTGCGCTGCAAAGTGTGTGCTGGCCCCCACTCGCACAAAGAATGCACTTCGAGAGCGCAACCTAAATGCGCTAACTGCGGTGGCCCACACCCTGCTTCCTATGGAGGGTGTTATAAAAAGAAAGCAGCCACAGTTGCTCGCACGGCAGAGCAAACACAAGGGAAACCCCCTAAGCGCCATGAACCACCACCTAACCCCGACGTGGTTTTCACGACTACGGCATCTCTTTCCGAGAATCAGTCAACACAGCGTGGCAGAGCAGCTGACAAGACCTACGCAGATGCGGTAAAAAAGAACCGTGGGAAGTCCGTTGGTTCTTCTCCTTCATCAAAGCTACTGCAACGCACTGCACAAGACCCGACAAACAGCGTCGCTTGCTCTGACCCTAGGGCGCCACAACATGACAAGAAGATCAGCGGCAGGCAGCAAACCGGAAGCTCTGAACAAGATGTCACATGCCTACTGATTCCGATGCTGTTTGTAGCCATCAAGGCTCTTATCCGTGCAAACCCCTCGTCAGGAAGACTCCCAGAAGTAGAAGCTGTCCTTGCAATGGAGCCGTTGGTGTCGGTCTCCTACGCTCCGCAGGGACGTAATACCACACTTTAGTAATCATGGCTTCCACAGCGAGAACTTCACCGCAGCTGACAATCCACAACATCTTTCGTACATGCACCATTTTCCAGTGGAACGCTCGCGGGCTACGCTCTAAACTCTCAGATTTCCGACAGCTCGTGCGAGCGTACCGCTTCCCCTTCATAGTCATCTGTGAATCACGCGTCGAGGAAACTTTCCGACTCAATGGATACTATTTCCATCATTCACAACGACCAGATAACGTCAACAGATTGCTGATAGGCTTTCGCCAGGATATCCCGGCCTCACCGGTTGATGTCCCGCCTCACAGCGACAATGAATACGTATGCGCTGTCACAGTTATTGCCGGACAACAGTACACTCTGATTGGAGTATATCTTGAGCCAGGCACGCCATTTGATGCTTTGAGACTTGAAGACTTGATAGCAAGGACGCCCTCTCCGCATATTATTTGCGGAGACTTCAATGCTCATAATGAAATTTGGGGCAGCTCACATACATGTGCCCGAGGTGCCAAGCTTGCAAAATTCTCTCCAAGCATTCAGTTCTGCCATTAAATGACGGCAGCATCACCTACCTCCGAGGCCCGACGACTACCAGCAGCATCGACGTGACATTTGGCACAAGTTCATTCGCCCACAACTTTGGCTGGTGCACTGATTTGGAGACACGTGGAAGCGACCATTACCCAATCCTCATATCGGCTTTCCATGCGCAGAGGAACCCAAAGAAATTGCTTATCAAATCTACAGACTGGGACGCATACAAGGACGCTGTAAGCAGAGGAGTTACTGCGGCAACTCGCAATGAGGAATTAGCATCGACAATTGCGTATTGCCTGAGGGCGAGTACACAACTTACAGCTAAAAATGATAACCTACCTTCAAATGATGACACATTCCAAAGGCTTTGCGCTATACGCAGGCGAGCTGAAAGGAAAGCTCTGCGCACAAAAAGCCTCGATGACCTACGTGCATGCCGACGGGCACAACGTCACATTCGACGCTACATGGATAAACTCAGTCGGCAAAAGTGGCGTGACTTTTGTTCTACGCTGGATGTGCGCAAACCAGTAACCAATATTTCGCGGATCGTTAGAGGTATGCGCACGCCACTTCAACAACTCCACCCCTTCGCTGCACTCTCCCTTCACGAACAAAAATCTATAAAAGAAGTCTCAGAAGAATACTGCAAGCTGCTGTCGTCAGGGTCAGGGCATTTGACACTCTCCGCAGATGGTCAAACAGGCATCCCAAAGGCGGCAGTGCCAGCGTTAGACCTGCCTTTCACAATGGAAGAACTATCCACAGCTATCGCGGAGACAAACAGGCACACGTCTCCGGGTCATGATGAGGTGACCTATGACGTCATTGCAAAGCTACCCCACACCTCCCGTCTTCGACTCCTGGAGTATTACAATTCTTCCTCGATGGCTGGTGAGGTCCCCACGGAATGGAAGCTGGCGAAAATCGTGCCCGTTTTGAAACCCTGTAAGCAGCCAACAAGCTACGCATCATTCCGGCCCATTGCCCTACTGAGCTGCGTAGGTAAGCTCATGGAGCGCATGATCTGCAAGCGCATAAATTGGTTCCTAGAAAGCCGAAATGAGTTCCCCCAAGAAATGAACGGGTTCCGTCAAAACAGGTCTGCGACTGACAATATCATCGCCCTCGTCTCATCAATTGAGTACCTTCATGCTGGGTACATACCAACAGCCGTTTTCCTAGACATCAAGGCCGCTTTTGACTCCGTTTTCACCATGCAATTCTCGCAGCCTTTGGCAGTCTTGGCCTTGGAGGAAGGCTATACAAGTGGATTGGGCATTATTTAAAAGAACGACCAATTTTTATTACCACTCCAAACGGTCCAACACGCTTTCACGCAGTGGAGAGGGGCGTACCACAGGGAGCTTGCTTAGCCCTCTCCTGTTCAATATTGTCCTTATTCACATAAGAAGACACCTTCCGCGAGGGGTCCGCATAACAATTTATGCTGATGATATCTGCATCTGGACTGCGTCACGTTCGCGCTATATTACCCAGCAACGTCTTCAGAGAGCACTATTGCACATTTAGATGTACCTGGCTTCCAGAGGTCTTCGTCTCTCGCCAGAAAAGAGTGTTGAAATGGCGTTTACAAGAAAAACGATGACCCGATATCCGCTGCTCCTAGGCGGGCGATCGCTGCCATATGTACGATCTCAGCGATTCCTGGGTGTTGTAATCGACTATAATCTGTCATGGTCACCTCAGATCAAAAAACTCCGTGCGAGGATTACTGCAGCATCGCAAGTGTTCAGGTTCATGGCGGGAACAAGCTGGGGTAGCAACTGCCGATCAATGCTTCTGCTTGAAAAAGCCTACGTTGAAGGAACCTTGCGCTACTGTCTACCAGTGCTTCAAAGATTATCTACATCAAGCAATAAGACTCTCAATGCCGCACGGAACGACTGCCTGCGAATATGTCTTGGCCTCCCAAAGGGTTCCTCTGCATCAGGAACAGTAGCGGAGGCAGGATGTCTCCCACTAGAGGTAATTGCCGCCCAGGAAACTATGCGTACCCATCTCCGCCATGTCCTGCAAGGGAAGAAGCACTTCCTACACCGTGTCCACCTAACTCACAGCAACTCTAGCTTTGGCCAGGCAGTGCAGCTCCTGCCCCTTCCTACTATTAATCAGCCTCAGAAACTACTACCTCTGGCATTTCCTCCATGGACACTCTCTCCTCTAAAGGTGAAGAAGTCTGTTCCAGGTGTGAATGCAAAGAGCCGCATGCCACAGGCAGCACTTCTGCAAGCTACTCTCGCCTACTTAATCGAAGAATATACGCAGCACACCCATATCTTCACCGATGGTTCAACTACTAAAGAAACTTCTTCTTGTGGCCTTTATGTGCCCTCAACAGGCCATGCCCTTTCTTACCGGCTGCAGCGGAGGACCTCCTCTACAACAGCTGAGCTTCACGGCATTAAGGAAGCTGTTTCTTACATCCTGCGCCGAACCGCCGGCCGTTGGGTTATCTTCACCGATTCAAAAGCATCTCTGCAGATCCTGGCCAACCTGCTGAAGAAAACGAATCACCAGCCAGTTTCCATGGACATTGGGTATATCCATCATTTAGCTATTGCCGCAGGCCACTGCATAACATTTCAGTGGGTACCTGCTCACTGTGGCATTATGGCTAATGAAAAAAAGATGAAGCGGCCCGTAAGGGCCATCAACATCAAAGATACATTCGAAGTTTTCTCACGAAATCTGATGCGTCCCAAATGGCTAAAAGTTTTGCGTACGAAGAAACGTATCGGCTTTGGAGTTTGCCGACACATCAGTACCAATTTCTTCACTCAATCGACCCACATCTTAGATCAAGACTCTCACCCAGAATTCCTCGACAACTCGAAACACTTTATCACCGACTTCGTCTGAATGCTGCATATACAAATGGCCTGCGATACCGTTTTGGACAAATGAACAGTCCGCATTGTGACAACTGGGCTTCGATAGAAACTGTGGAACATATCCTGCTTGAGTGCCCTGCGTATGCTAACGAGCGTGCGTACTATGAACATTGCATGCAGAAGCTCTGCCCAGTGCCCCTAACAATGGACAAAGTTTTAGGCCCCTTAGCCTGCTTCAGGCAACAGAGACTTGCAATGAACTTTCTTTTTACATATTTAAAAGACATTGGACATCTCGATAAGCTCTAAATTCACTTGCAGGTTACCTTCATGCATTCTTCTTGCAGTAAACTTCGTCAGCCCATTCGTCGGACTATGCACTCCATCATTCTATAGGTTACATCAATACTCGCCACTGCATCCTTAGTACCCATTCATGGCTGCATTTTATCTTCGTTTTTTTTCCACCTCTTCCATGCTGCTCTCCTTCAGTCTTTATCTCCCAAATTCCCCTCCCTACGCAGAGTAGCATGCCAGCGATATTGAAACGCCGGCTAAATTCTCTGTTTCTTCATTAAAGAGTCTCTCTCTCTCTTGTGCAACCTTAACTGACTTGGCCCGACACGACGGCTACCTCCAAATTTGGCCCGGGTAATTTCCAAGATTTGGCCCGGCCCACCCCCTAAATATGACTTTGGCGGATTTGAACCCCAACCGATGTCCAACCACAATTGAGCGGGCGAGACATGATGGCGACCTCCGTATTTGGCCCGGGCGATTGCCAAAATGTTATTGCTCGACCTTTGGGTATAAGCTGGCCGGCTGACTTCAAGCGGCCAAGACACTGGCGGTTAATTGATGGAAACAGGAATGTCTTGAGGGGAAAAGAAGCAGTAATATTAGATAGGCTGACAGATTGGAAGACGCAAAGACAGCGGTCCAGTTTACTTGGAGATAGAAGACGGGACAATGGCTTAATATGCATAATGCCTGTAATGCCTGTAATGTTTCAATTTCGTACTGACTGAGAGCGGGAAAAAAATTAGAATGGGAGTCGCTGCGTTTCTCGAAGGACATTTTACACAGTAGAGCGCACACTCGTGTCGCTTCGTCCAAGCAAAGAAGCGCCAATATAAAGAACAACCGCGGAGGACACAGGCAAACACAGCTATTGAAACGGAATTTGCAAAAGGCGCCTCCTCAAATGAGAGGAGTGGAAGCAGAACAGCAGGAAGTGATATATTATCTCAGGTTCGGCACAGAAAGGGCACAATGGTGAAACCACCAGGCCATATCTGTGAAGGACGAAATTTAGAAGGGGAACCCGGCAGCGCAAAACGCGTGAAAGCGACCTCTAGTCTGCGCGAGTGCCAGTCTTTGCTACTCCAAGGATGCAGAAGATGCTGATATTCAGGAGATGATGTATGAGCCGAGGCAGGAAATTCCTAAAATATTGTGTAGCTGCGAAACCTCACTGCAGCTGTATATGCTCAGGTTGGCAGGACAGCAATAATTGGGCCGCAGAGAAAGGCCTTTGCTAAAGAATCTGCAACCTCATTTAAGTGAAAGTCTATGTGCCCGGTACCCAAAGCAATCTTACCGAATTTAGGTGCAGCGGAATCAGGAACTTAAAGAAGCGTAATGCCCGAGAATCGGTGGGTCAGGATAATGAAAGCAAATGGAAAGAGAGTCCGTCATAACCATGGCCAGGGAAAAGGTAGTTTCTAATTTTCGTAAGGCTAAGATTACTGCTAACAATTCAACCAGCTACAGCCTTTGTCCGTAAAGTTTAGAGACTGAGTCCATTAAAAAAGATGCGTTCAACATTGAAATCATTTGTGCAGCAACCCTTCGAAATAGTCTCCCTTGCAGTCTATACACAGCTTCCAACGCTTTTTGACGTCTTGGAAAGAGTTGAGGAACGATTATTTTGGCAGGGCTGTCTGTTCCTTTGTCGTGGCGTCTTGAATGGCCTCCACGCTCCCCATACAGCGACCTTTTAGGGCTCTATTTACACGAGGAAACAGGAAAAAAATCGCATGGGGATTGGTCAGGCGAGCTAACGGATGGGGAAGTACAGTAATGCTGTGCTTGGCGAGAAATGCTGTCACGCTGACAGCAGTGTGCAGCCTTGCGTTATCGTGGAGAAGGCTCCATTATCCAGATGCCCATAAATCAGGAGGATGGCCTCGCAGTGCATCACGCATGTGTTGGAGCACGCGTATATAAAACTCCTGATTCACCGTCTGCCGTTGTGGGACGAACATGAGGTGTATGACACCTCTCCATGGCAAGGAAAGAAACTATCAGTATCGTCTTTGTTTTGGTCGTCTGTCGCCGCACCTTTCTCGACGCCGGAGAGCTTGTGGACCGCCATTCGGCGATCTGCCTCTTTGTTTGAGGATCGTATTGAAAACGCCATATTTCGTCTTCAGCAGTGATGCTGTCGACGAATGCAGCATCCTTCTCTGCCTCGGAGAGTAAAATCAGCGCTCACTGATGCTCGCGTGTCCTTCTGGTCCTGTGTGAGGGAGTGCGGTATAAGTCTGGCATTCAGCTTTCGTTTCCCCAAGTTCTCACGCAAAATTTGGTGGCATGTTGTCTTACTAATGTCGAGAGCATCTGATAGCATGAGGACTGTAATGGTGTGGTCATGCTGTACGATTTGCCCTGATCCGAGCTACGTTGTATTCATTCTGTGAGGTTGAAGGGCGCCTCTGCCTTGTGTCGTCTTCCACCGACGTTTTTTCCCAAACGAACCTCTTGTGCCACTCGAAAACTCGTGCTCGCGATGATGTCTCGTTGCCGTAAGCGCCACGAAGGAGCTCATACGTCTGTGTGGCTGTCGTGCAAAGCTTCACAGAGAATTTTATTATTACACGCTGTTCGAGGTGGACGTCCATCTCTCCACATTCACGCACAGTACAAGGCGCAGGCGACCAGTGAGAACGTATTTTTCTACATGTAGAATATCTAGCGGCTGCCACAGCAATTAAGGTAAATAGCTCAGGTTAGCCCCAGAAGATGGCGCTACACATACTCTCTAACATTTTTTGGGGGGGGGGGGGCATCATTCTTAGAGAAGAAAATAATTCAGTCTCGAAACTTTACGGACAAAGGTTGCAAATTGGAGTGAAGTCAGGAAGACGGATAGAAAACACCAACCCAGTGAAGGTGAAAAAATTCCCACACCTCCGTTTTCGCGATCCTGAGAGGCATCGGTAGCAATAAGAATATGAGAAGGAAAGGACCTTAGGTAGTCCTGCAACAGAACCTGAAGAAGAGGGAAGGGTTGCAGCTTTGCATTTGATGCGAAAATGTCATCGAATGCAATCTGGACAGAAGGTGAGTTGTTATATGGCCTGCAAACGAGACCGTGCGGCACTAAAAAAGACTGCTGGTGGACTAAGAAATATTGTACTGGAGGCGTGAAGAGGTGAGTCGCACAATTTTAAAAATGTTTGAGCTGTTAAAAGGCGAAACCTAGCTGATAAAGATCGGATTCGCATCTCAAGGTGCAGAACAGCATATTTTGGAAGCCCCAGGTAGAGGCGCAACGCCTCACGCACCAAGAGCACAAGAGGGCGAAGTTTATAGGCAGGAGCCTCTGAGAATAAAACACAGCCGAACTCAAAAATTGGGCGGACGTACATTTTATAAATTACCAGAAGTGCATGCCTTCTCATACCTGACCTAGCACAACAAAGCCTGCGCAGGATGCCAATGGCCCGAACTCCTTTTGCAGAAACTTGCTCAATGTGCGGCCGCTAGGATAGAGTAGTGTCATAAATTACTCCGAGATACTTCACCGTCTGAACTTGAGAATTTATGTTATTTCTATAGACCAGACAGATATTTACAGGAAAAGAAACCGGGAATGCTAACAATGCGCATTTATTCACATTCAGGGGCAGATGAATTCTTCCTAACTAGCTGTCAAGAATATTGAGGTAACTTTGCAAGGTTTGATAAAGAGTGTGAATATCAGCTGCTGATGCAAAAAAAGCAATATCGTCGGCGTGCACATATGTTCTCACATTTGGTATGCATGGAATTGCGCTTAAAAAAAATGTTAAAATGAACAGGTGAGAGAACTGACCCTTGCGGTGCACCTCTTGCATGTTGAAATCTCCTGGAGGAAACACCTCTTGGCAGCAATAAAGTTCTCTATTTTCCATAAAATCAGAAATCCAGGCTACAAAATAGTTAGGGAAATTGAGTTCCTGTAATCTGAGTAACAGAATACAGTGCTCAACACTGTCGTAGGCTGAACTGACTTCCAAAGTGACAAGCGCAGCAAACTTCGTTTCTGTGCACGGATATCTGACTCCATATCCACACAGTTCATAGAGGATGAGTCCATAACGCTGTTCAGAAGAGAAACATCAGAAGTCTTTTGCTGCTAATATTGTTTTTGGCCCTGCAAAGCGCAACTGATGACCACAGAAGGAGGAGCTGCTTCCGAAGCCAGAGAAGGCAAGAGCGGAGCGCCTGCAGCAGATTGGTCATCTGGGTAGCTATAACCTGCGAAATGCACGTGGATGCGGTTTTCATAATGCAATGCATTGCATTTGCCACAGCTTTCTCAACTGCTGCTGTGAGAGCCTGGGACCAACTGGCGTCCATTATGGGTGGGCATTTGGCGGCCTTACTAGAGTAGCCTGAGGTTCTCACCTTGACTGCGACAAGAGCTTCTCTCCGCTTGCATCTGCGTTTCCCCATAAGCTCGAGCACCTGAACTTCTTGTGCTTGTGCAGGACAGTCAGGCGAATCAGCAGGGTGAGCACCACTCCAAAAACAATATTTCTGTTGCTGTTCGGGACATTCCTCTCTGCCATGACCTTCCCCACGTGCACAGCAACGTAAGCCCGATTTGCAGGCTTTGGCACTGTGGCCAAATCTCCAGCAGTTTTGGCACTGAAGGGGCCGAGAGTTAAAAGCATCTACTCGAAATGCCAATAGTCACACCTTTATCTCTGACGGGCAGAATTCCGTAGGAGTTTTTACTCCGTCGACCATTCTGCTCCATCGATGGACAGCAGTCACTCCTGCAGGCGAGAGGTTCTCAAGTGTTTCCAACGGGCTCAATCGAGAATCGACCCCTCGGACTAAGCCCTTAGAACACGCTAGATCAGGCGCTCATTGGGTGGTTTGCGAAGGACGTACACTTCAGCAGGTCTTCTATACAGTCGTTATCCGGTGACCTGCACAAAATACCACCCCTGCCGAACTGCCGGACATCAGTATTGCGCATGAAGTGCTTCGATGTGGATTGAAGAGCTGCCTGTACTACCTCCTGGTTGTTCAGTCTGATCGCGCCTCCATCTGAAGGCACTGAAGCGATCGGAATGCTCGAAACTCCACTGCGGAAAAAGAGATCAATTGGGAGCTGGTCTTGAGGAAGAGATGCCGACCAAGGGGAAAACCCCCGGCCGGGAGAAGAAGTAGACATTAAGCTCTCGTCCCGCGCCCAATCACCCCAGAACAGGAGCAAGCAGGCACAGACAAAAAGAAGGAGAAATTTAGCAAGCTAGCGCAACACCGCCAGGTACTTAGCCACTACCCCGCAGCAGGACAGAAGCTGGCTCCACCTAGAGCGCAATTCCGCTTCTTTCCCTTCCTCACCCCCACCCGGCGCTGTCTGCTTGACAAAGCATGAGTCTTTCATATCTGCTGTCATGCATTTTTTGCACGCTCAGTGTGCGTTCGTCATTTTACGCCTCTTTTGTTTCTTAGGTAGCGCAGTGTGTTTGTTTATGCCCCTTCCCTGCTCGCTTCTTTCTTCGCTTTGTTGCATTGCAATGTTGCATCGCAACGACTTATCTCTGTACCACTGCTGTCTTGGTCTCCAAAAGGTGGTTTGCAGTATTGAATAAATCGACCCCTAACTCAGAATCAATTTTTGTATCGTCTGTTTGTTACTTTTAATCAACACTTAACTGCACGTAAATCATCTACTAATTGGTTCATGGTGTGTTAACTCTTAGGTTACATTATGACCTGTTTTAGAGAAAAATGAGCAGCTTCCACAGTAGCTGTGAGAGGAAACCTCGCAGCGCATACGCCGAACAAAAGACCGCGCGACGACGACTGTCAAGTTCTGTGTATTAAGTCCACGGGAGAGTTCAGTGGTGCGAGCTGGCAGCATGGTCGGCATGCACGACGTGCGTAAGAAACTCACACCAGAAGATCAGGAAATCAACGAATAATAGCTTCGCACGCCCCAGATTTTCTTTTGTTTTTCGTAGCTTGTTGTTGCCAGCTAGAAAATCCCACTCACGTAGTCAGTATGAACCAAGGGCGGATCCAGAGCCCACTTTATTAGGACACATTGGCTGTAGTTTGAGTGTGTGTGTGTGTGGGGGGGGGGGGGGGGGCAGGAGGTGCACAGCTGACTTGCTTGCAACCAAACATTTTTTTATTCAGTTACTATTGGTTATTAGTTCATAATTATGATATAGTCGGTAGCTTTTCGCGAAGACAACTGTGCAGGTCAATACTGCCACACTGTTCGCCATTTACTGGCGCCGCCGTGCGGTGCGATAGCACCCGCTGGTCTTCCCCTGCTAGAGCGTTGGTTGACTGAGTGTGCCTGCAGTGCAAGTCCTGGGGTGCCCGTCTGCCCTCTCTGCCAACATTCTACCGGCTCTCACTGACAATATACTTCCCGTAGGAATTATACGACATATCGTTACTGCTTCTGAATATTTATATAAAGTTAAGCAAAAAGCCAAAACAGAATGTAAAGGAGACAATATATTTCTTGATCACCACCGAAACTAATTGTTCGTTGTTTTGTTACAGGTTTCGCAGCATTTTTATTTTCTGTAAAATATATCTCGATGAAATTTATATCGCTTAACTGACATTAACTTTGCGCATAATAGAGCATAAGCTTTTTCCGGTTCTAGTCGTTCATTTTGCCCAAACAAAGGCCAGTAAACTTATGAAACATTGTCTGTTCCCCAAGATCAAGAAATTTTGGAACAAAGTAATAAATTTCAGAAGCCGAACAAACAGCTATAATGTCCTCAAAATTTGCAGGCACCTCGTGACGGGACAAGTTTTAATGTCAGCAGTACGAACACGCGTGAGCGTGGATGCCTCTTAACATATCAAAACTAATCTTTTCACTTGCCACATAGCGCTAAACAGACACGGACGAATGGAGACAAACAGGACGGACGCTATTTTATTTATATAGTCATCAATAAATGAGATGGACTTGGAGCATTAATCCACCTAACGCACCCTGTAAGAAAATATACCGGATTTTTCCTATGTACTTCTAGCCACAACCTTCTCTAAAGTCAGGATTGATCATAGGGCTTTCCTGTGGTTCTTACAAAGCTACGTCGCAGATGTCACTCCTGTAGGCAAAGAACCCAAGAGCGAAAACTGCTACTCCACCAAGACATGTTAAATAAAGTGTTCCTATTTGGCCTACTGTTTTTCAATCTGTGTATGCAGCCCACCTGAACAAATGTGAATGTACCCAGGGTAGCGTCACGAACATGCTACCAGAAAAATGGCTCTAGCCTGGGACCACGCTGTGATGAGAGGAAAGCAAACCAGTACCACAAATGACCATTCAAGAAAAAAAATGTATTACTCACACCGTGGTCGCCTTTAAGGGATGGAGGTTCGCCTGCCATTCTTGAATTTGTTAATTGCGCCGAGCCTTAGCCACGGGAGGTCATTAAGTTCCTTGAGAGATTAGAGGCTGCAAGTTGTTCCTCATGGTCACTCGGAAATGAAACGCTACTCTACGTGGCCCCGAACAGATCGTTGGCTTTTGTGTCCTACATTGCTCGGAGGTTGACTTAGCTAACGTTTTATTAACCCTGGGGCCACCAAGCCTGAAACTTCTTCCGGTCCCCTCTCTCTTGGCAGCACTGCAGGAAAGCTCATTTAGAGGAAATCTTGCGCAACAAAATATCCTCGTTCGCAGACAGTGGTTTCACTTCTTGTTTAGGAGAGAGGGTCGATTTGCGCAAACCCATAAGGTTGCCATCAGTTTTAGAGATCCAGTGTAAGGGCGGTTGCCGAAAGCGTACAATGTTCCATTCTCCTGATGAGTTGCGCTTTGACATGTACCTCGCGTTCGCACCCCTGTTGTGAACACAGAAGGGGAGAGAGTGAGTATTTATTCACTGAAAATCTTCCTCAGCTACCTCTTTTGTGTCCTTTCAACAACTCTCTCATACAAATAAAGAGGCACCGGTGCCCTTTATTTCCAGTCAAGTATGCCAAAATGCTGTCTGAGTTCGGAAAATATGTGCTATAATCGAGAGCACGCGAAATATTGTGTTGTCAATTCAAATGATCAAGCAAGCCGATCATGTTAGAGCAAGCATGCACTCACATGATCGCATCGCACCGTGAGCAGCATATCGAAGCGGACATATGCGAAGACTGTAGAATACACAGCAGAGTGCGCACGAACAAAGCTGGATTGGTTGAGAGATGAAGCCGGAGCATTCCGCGTCTGTTCGTATAGAAAATTTTTCATTTATTTGTGCCTCAAAAGCCCGGACATATTGCATAAAGAGGGACGTGCATAAGTGCTGGGTAGTGGGAGATCAAAACAATGTACTGCACGAGCTCGTCCCGTTTGGCTGCTGCATTTCTGCTCAATTACTGAGTAATTTGAAAATAGTAATCAAGAGTTTGGAATTTTATTTTTGGAGCAGCTAGGCTGTTAATCTGTATGAATCCTAAGGCTCGGAAATGTATCAGGATATGGCTCTCCAGTCAGAAGAGCCTGTTATTCCGCTAAAAAGAAGTTTTTTGCCTCGCGTGCAAAATGCCATACGTTCGGAATGCAAAGTTATCCTGAGAAAAACGGGCTCAACAACTCCTCCTCACGTGAGTTTTTTTCTTGGGTTGCAGAGTTGTGTTCTATTTCTGCGAATAAGTTGTGTCCATAGATGGAAACCTAATTACAAGTGTTGTTACTTACTTGACATTTTTTTCCAGCTGTGAATTGACAGGAAGCCAAATGAGTTCACCGCGCAACGAAAAATATATTCGGGAAATCTCTTTGGTGTTCAAATTTTTTGTGTGTCGAGAAAAACGGTCGGAATAGGGGCAATACAAATCAGCGCGGGTGCATTTCGCAAGGCTTGGTGGACAGTCGGTTATACCAGCGGCGTTTAAACCCCGCGAAATATTACATTGATCATCTAGCGTAACCTCCGAATAAAAAGCGACAACGCAGTAAACGGCGGCTGTCGTGAGTTCGGGTGTATTGCGGGATTTGGTGCAAATTGGAGATTCAGTTGGCGGTCCCCCGGAGGAGAGCCCACAGGTCCGGGTGCTGCTCCTCGGTGCGGCTCTGGCGACGGGCCTGGGCCTGCCGCAGGCCGCTTGTGTCCCTGGCCACCATGACGGCCTGGCCATCCTCCAGCCGCCTGCAGCGATCATCAGATGGCAGGGGATGACACTCTATTCGCAACGTCTCGTTTATGCTTTCTGCCAACAAAACCTTCAGCTGCCTCGGAAGGGCCATGCAGTGTCTCCTTTCGGTGACGCTACCAAGAAACAGCCGGCATTCCCTCGCTTTCCAGCCGTCCGTGGCCTGTTGCAGTGCGCTTTGAGTTCGTACACGCCTTGGATCATAGCGTATGCATGAAACCAGTGGGGCCGCTGTAAATCGCATCATATATTGAAAAAACTTCAGTTAGTGAGCAGGTTGGTTAGTGTTTTGGTATCAGTCCATTGAAAAAAAACAATACTGATATCTCTTCGGACATTTTCTGTCGACATTTGGACGAGAGGGCATAATAAGTAATAATAATTGTCCGCCTTTTGTTTTGGTCTGAACTGCGGGTGCCAAGCAGCAGCAGTAAATGACGTTGGAACCACTATAAGAATTTAATAATAATAATTGGTTTTGGGGGAAAGGAAATGGCGCAGTATCTGTCTCATATATCGCTGAACACTTGAACCGCGCCGTAAGGGAAGGGATAAAGGAGGGAGTGAAAGAAGAAAGGAAGAAGGGGTGCCGTAGTGGAGGGCTCCGGAATAATTTCGACCACCTGGGGATCTTTAACGTGCACTGACATCGCACAGCACACGGGCGCCTTAGCGTTTTTCCTCCATAAAAACGCAGCCGCCGCGGTCGGGTTCGAACCCAGGAACTCCGGATCAGTAGTCGAGCGCCCTAACCACTGAGCCACCGCGGCGGGGCCTATAATAATTTCTCGATAACATTTTTAGGAGATTGTGTCAAGCATGACTAAAATGTTCACAGTCTATGGCGGCCAGCAACTCCAAATAAAACAAAACCGCCCTATTGAAAGCCTGCAGAAACTACAACGCCAGCAGCGCCGTGCAACGATACGTAAAGCGCAGATACTTTGAGAGTGAAGGCGCACCGGTAGTAGACGTCGTAGATGGCGGACAGCGTGAGCACCTGCTCTCGCATGGCGATGGCCAGCGCCACTAGGAACAGCGTCGCCAGGCAGAGACCCAGCAGCAGCATCGATGCCGGGAAGACCCGCTCGGTCAGGCGCGTGAACAGCTCGTCCGAGCAGCTGCGCGTGTACACGCGCGACCACGCCGCCTGGTCCGAGGCCTGCGTCATGGTCGAGCAGCTGCCATCGACTGTGCAGCACAAGCACGGTGCACACGAGAGGACGCAGCTCCTTAAAAGCACGCGCTTCGCTTACACCGAAAACGTGGAAACGTGAGCAGCATTCGGGTGACAATTGTCTTAGCGGTGACTGCTGCCACGCGGTTTGCGTTCCTACACAAGCACGTGGCATTGTGCACGGTATAACGGCTTCGTCTACGGCGTATTCATAATTGCCCGTAACCTATTTTGGTTCTTCTTCGGTGACTGCTTGGGTTTCATGAGACTCGAATTACTGGAAATTAAATTTGGAAACCCCTTGCGACAAGCCACGTGCAACCATCTCGAGTCAGGCATGCGAAAGAAACCCATAAGATCGTTTTTAGTGCATCTGGTATGGCTCCAGTGAGAGTATGCTCTCAGTGTGCGTGCATGTTCTTGTTTTTTTCCTTCACGAAGGCTTTAAGAACGCTGGAAATGTAGTGTTTATGTGCTCCCATATAGGCTTTTTATGACTCGAAGTTATCAAAAACGCTATTATTGAGGCCTTCAAAGCACCGTTGAGTCGCTATCGTGGGATATGAGCACGCGGCAGAGATAGAATAATTATTAATTTGGGAGGGTGAATTCAGTTTATGAACGCAATTTTTTTTGTATGAGTTGTAATATTTCACTGCAACAATCAACATACACGAATCCGCCGATCTCCCGTCGACAGGACAGGATTTTTATGAAATGAAATTGGTTTTTTGGGGAAAGGAAATGGCGTAGTATCTGTCTCACGTATCGGCGGACACCAGAACCATGCCGTAATGGAAGGGGCAAAGGAGAGACCAAGAGAAAAAATGGATGAAAGGGGTGCCGTAGTAGAGGGCTCCGGAATAATTTGGAGTACCTGGGGATCTTTAACGTGTACCGACATCGCACAGGACACGGGCGCCTTAGCGGTTCGCCGCCATCGAAACGCGGCCGCGACGGTCGGGTTCGAACCCAGGTACTCCGGATCAGTAGCCGAGCGCCCTAACCACTGAGCCATCGCGGCGGGTAGGATTTTTTTGCTGTTAACGTTTTTGTCGTTGTGAAAAGCGTTCGCCGTTGGTTTTTATGGCAGTTTTAAATCTTGATGAGAGTGTTGGAAACACTAAAAAGTAAAGATTTGGCTACATATCGGAGGAATAGTCGGTTATCTTAAATATTTCCGTATCAGTACCTTGCAGTTTTTCAATATTCAAAATTTGTCCAAGAGTGTTGGAACGACACCCTAATTTTAAATTACTATGTGTGCACCGCTGGCTACAACGCAACACCTCAGACCGCTGAAATTGACTTGCAGGCGATCCTGTTAGGGGTGAATGTTAGGGAATTCTTCGCAAGGAAGGCGCCAGACTTTGTTCGCGGCAAGACGATAACAGAGTACACAGACTCATGTGGGTTCCTGAGGGCTCTGGCAGCGACTCAAGGATTGGCGCGGCAGAACATGACAAAGGTTTTCTGAAGGGCGCTGATTTAAGTAACGCGTTGGAACTAAAAGAAAGAGCTAATTCCTGCTCATTTTTTCTTCCCGCAAGAAATGCACAGACAGAGAAAATCTCTGCAACAGCTTGCACGAAACCTGAAATTTAAAATTGTAAAGTATCGGACTTAATGTCATGAAGTAATGCGTGTCCCTCAAAGTCTATGGGGGACGCCGTAACACGCGGGCTGTCTCGGCAGAGAGGCTGCCGGGACCTTGGCGAGCGACGCTGAGTAACTGCTCGCGGCTGTCCCTTCCGAGGAAACGCGTGCATCGCAGCGCCAGGATCCTGGCAGGTTTCCTGCAGCACCTATAAAGAGATGCAAGCGGCGACTGGAAGAATCGGGCTCCTAAAACCCTCACCCGTTACGCACTGCCCCGTGGATCCCACTTGCTTGTATGTGTGGCGCATCGATCGGTTCCTAGCTCATGAAGTCGTCCTTGGCAAATGGTGCGCTCATATACCGGAAAGATGAAAGCGAGACTTTAGCCATGGGGAATTTGCCCTAGGGCCATGTGCGTACTGGATCTGGGACACCAGAGCGCGGCCGACCATTCGGGACCCGCTGTGGTATTGGCCCGGTTTGGAGCCCCCGCGCACGAAACGAGGAGGTTGCAGAGCCGCTTCGCTATAAGAGTGAGCGACGCCCCTGGCGGGGGCAGATGCACGTATAGTGCTGCACTTCCTGTGAGACTTGGTCCGCGAAGTAGGCCTTTTTGGCAGAAGTAATCTGCCCCTCCTTTACGCTTTTATCTCGGCTCTTTCTTACAACTTTAGGCCAAACAATATACTCTTGTTTAAAGGGACACTAAGGGGCAATATCAAACATGGCAAGACGGATCAATTGCTCCTCGGGAGCAGTGCCGACATTTCTTCTACGTGAAAAGGTGGCTGGTTGCGGAGAAAACTGCTAATGAAAGTCCCGAGATGCTTCGAGATTCAAAGCGCTTGCAAAACATGAAATGCCACGGGACGTCTTCGCAACCCGACGAATCAGTGCCGCACTTCCAAAGACCGAAAACTCGGCCGGAAACCGAAGTCCACAGATCAGCCAGTGGTGACGGCAGCGACGTGCAAGTGCAGGCCGCCTCTGCCCCCCTCCACAATTTCGATGGGGGCTCTACGCTGCATGGCGTGCGTTTGCGTCTCGTTTCAAGATCCATGGGTGCGAACGAAACTAAATGAAATTATCGAGGGCAACTGCAGACCGCAGAACAAACTGTTGGTCGTGATCACACGTGTATACATTGGCGATGATATTGCGAGCGTGTGTCCTTCGGTGCTCTATGTGCTATCGTGAAGTTTTGTTTATGGTTTTTAGGTGTTTAACGTCCCAAAGCGACTCGGGCTATGAGGAACGCCGTAGTGAAGGGCTGCAGAAATTTCGACCACTTGGGGTTCTTTGACGTGCACTGACATCGCACAGTACACGGGCCTCATGAATTTCGCCTTCATCGAAATTTGACCGCCGCGACCGAGATCGAATCGCATCTTTCGGGGTAGCAGCCGAGCACCATAACCACTCAGCCAACCCGGCGGCTCTGTCGTGAAGTGTACACGTATGCTTCGAGGGATCTTCAAAAGCACGCGAGCAACAGTTGCGCTCTAATTACGCATTCATTCAACACCACATGTGAGTGAAAAATTGTACGCGCATTTCTCACCAAACGGCGCACTGTGCTGTCGATTAACGCGTTTTTGTTAACTACGCAGTAAGCTCGTACCATCGCAGACAGCCCATTTTGATTGACGCGGCGTTGGTGGTTGAAAATTTAGGTTCGAAAATTACTTCCCGTGGGATGCAAGCGGAAACGAATCAGGGTAAACTGCGCCCAGCTGCAGTCGGCCCACTATAGATGTCGGCAGGGGATGCACGGGCAAACTTGAACACGCAGCAGCTGTTGCTTTCCTTGCGAAAATCCCTGCGTTGCGTGTCGGCGCCTCGGGTACTTTGTGCGTGGTGACCCGCACCGAGAAACCTTTTTTTTAATGAGTCGAATGAGAGGTGATTGTGCATACATGTGGTTCTTCTCAGCTGTTTTTCAGCACGCCTAATGAGCATATTCGCCTTTCCGCAAATATGCGAAAACAAGGAAGACTACGCGCTCGCATAGCGCTTCACACGTTGAAGACATGTATGCATTCGCGTGTCTGCAGGAGCGCGTACTAAAATTCCTGAAACAAGCAGTTTGCAATTTCATAATGTCTGCATCTTGCACAAAGTAGGCGGTTCGACGGATGGAGTGAAAAGAAAACCGCTTCGCCGTCTAAGTTGGAAGCCCACCAAGCATGAATGCCGTTTAGAGTTCGCGGTACTGAACTTGCTGCTTACAACGGCTACATGCAGCCTGAGTGCACAGAATGCAAGTCGAAAGCTCCAGCGCTCGTGTTAGCGGCTAAACTTTCTTTCCATCGTCTGTTTTTCGTTGTTTTAATTATGGCACTCTTCGCGCTGTCGGCTATGCTCGCTGCGCTACTTTCCTCGTATTTCGACGGCGATTGCCCATCGAGACGGCGAGATAGTATTCGTTCATAAATGCGTAACTCGCCGCCGCTGCACAAATCTTCCAGTCCATGCGCCAATTCTACCTCGCTTTTATGCAATCTTCTTGCCTATGAAAGCGGTATTTCCGGTAAAAATGACGTATTTTCTATCAGCTAAGCCCGACTTAGTCTAGCCTAACTTAGTTTTCCCCTTTAGTGTTACTTTAAGGATTTTTCCTTCTGCATCCCAATAAAGGGTTGATGCAAACAAAATGATTGCACAGGATCAACGCTGACTCAACTTCAAGATGTTTTGTAGACAAGGCGCGCCCTGAAGAAATGCATGCGTAGCTGAAGGAATAAGAAACAGCAAAGCAAAATCAATCCGGGGCCTGACCAGTTATCACTCTTGGTTCCCTTTTAAAGGACAACTGCAGAGGTTTTGTAATTCGACAAGCTTAAATAGGGTGCATGTGTGAAATTTTGTAGCGAGAGCTGCATTACGCGCAAGTCTCGTCGTTTCGCCGTGAGCGCACCGTGACCTTCAGCCGTTGCCTAGCAACCGCCGCAGCTGGCGGCCGCCGCTCGCCGCGCCATCTGGCGTGACGTCAAAGGAGGAGCCGGTGGCGCTGCGTGCCAGCGAAACCAAGTTGCAACAGCTGTGCGCATGCGCCGTAGGAGGAGGGGGTTGGTGAAGATGTATATATATAGAAAGCGGCTCGGTGGAGCCGTCGGACGGCGTCGGTACATATGGATAGTGAGTCGGAGAGACTGAAAGGCAGGCAGACTTCGTCTCCGGAATGAAACCAAGAGTAGGCAGCGAGCTGAGAAGGAAGAACGAGCCGTACGCCTACGAGCAGCGTCGTAAGGACGACGCGGCCAGGCGAGTGGCACGTACGGGCTCGGAGGGTGCTTCGTCTAGTTCGGCCTCTCGGGCCGAAGCCAGGGCTCTACGACGGAACGAAGGCAAGAGACAGCGGCGAGCCGATGAGGAAGAGCATGCTCAGCGTCTGGAAAAGAGACGGAAGTGCGACATGGCTAGGAAAGCGCGCTTACCAACTGAAGTCGACGATGGTGAAGTGCAACTTTCCAGTCTTTAATGTAGCCGCAATTGCACGCAACGGGGGGGGGGGGATAAAACAACCAAAGCTAAACATTGGACGTAGCCGGAGAGAAACCAAGCTAAACGACAAAGTGTAATCAAGTTTACCGTACCTCTCGCCACGTACATCCTGGCCTAGCTGAGCTAAGCCACTGCAAATTTTTTAGATGCAGAATGCCAATTAGCATTGAGCTAGCGTTTAAGATTGTCACGTAATCGCCGATTAAAACCGCGACTACCTCCAAGCTTCTAAGCAGCGTTCAGCAGAAAGGGGGAGGGGTAGGGGCATGATGACGTCATTTACGGTAACGGTAAATTTCCAAGGCATAAACTGTTTCGTGGAAGGAAGACATTCACAACCATTGAAGGCAAAGACCGTCAAGCGTTGTTTGGCAGCCTCCAACGATGCATGACAGTCTGTGGTTGACGGCAGCGCAAGTTTGAAATGTTTCCGTCCGTCATGTCAACCGAGCTTCTCCGCATCCTTATAGCGCTGTGAGGAGAAGCCTGAAGTTCAATCACTGATTATGTCACCATTTTATACGCTACCGTAAAAAAAAACAAAAAAACTTGCAATAATTTACCAACAGCCTCTGCAGATTTGAATCCTTAAATATAGCGGAATTCTAAAAAAAGTTGTGTAGATGTCTTTTAAGCAGGCTTGAGTCACGATATCGTAGTTTCTTTTTGTTCCAGAGTAGTCGATCCACTCGCAAAGCTTTTGCTTCCTTTGTGGATGCAACCAAAGCTTCATAGATTCCTCACTTTTTATGTTACCTGAACTCTCTGAGAAAAGTGGTTTCTGTAATTTATGGGGGCGCACCCAGTGGCAATGGTCAGCTACACCTGCAAAGCCCATCATCTTGTTTATTGAGAAATTTGTAGCAAAATACAATCTTGCCGTGAGACCGAGGTTAAACTTGACGTAAAAGTTTACTGACTGGGCCTTCAGCACCGCGTGCAACATAGCTCAGCAGACATAGGGCAGCAGACAGAGCAGCGCACAGCTCAGCAGCCACAGAGCAGCGCGTGCGCACACACATAAGAAACGGTCAACAGGCCACGGATATAATACATAAATAGGAGACATCATCATCATAAGCTTGACTACACCCACTGCAGGGCAAAGACCTCTCCCATGAGTGTCCAATTAACCATGTCCTTTGCCAGCTGCATCCACCCTTTGCCTGCAAACTTCTTAATCTCATCCGCCCACCTAACCTTCTGCCGCCCCCTGCTGTGCTTACTTTCTCTTGAAATCCACTCCGTTACCCTTAAGGACCAGCGGTTATCTTGCCTTCGCATTACATGCCCTGACCAAGCTTATTTCTTCCTATCGATTTCGACCAGGATGCCATTAATCTGTGTTTGTTCCCTCGCCCGCTCTGCCCGCTTCCGGTTTCTTAACGTTACACCTATCATTTTTGCTTCCATGGCTCGCTGTGTTGTCCTTAACTTAAACTGAACCCTTTTCGTTAGCCTCCACGTTTCTGCCCCGAAGGTGAGTACTGGTAAGATACAGCTGCTGTAAACTGTTCTCTTGGGGGATATTGGTAAACTGTCATTCATGATCTGAGAGGAGCTGCCATATGCGCTCCACCCCATTCTTATTCTTCTAGTTATTTCCGTCTCATGATACGGATCAGTTGTCACTACATGCCCTAATTCCTTTATGACTTCCAGCCCCTCGCTGCCAATTGTTAACTACTGTTCCCTTGCTAGACTGTTGAACATTACTTTGGTTTTCTGCATGTTAATTTTTAGGCACACCATGCCGCTCTGTCTGTTTAACTCATTAATCATGATTTGCAGTTCATCTCCTGAGTAACTCAGCAAGGCAATGCTAACAGCGAATCGCAGATCATTTATGTATTCTTCTTCTTCTTCTTCTCATTATTATTTAGGTAGTAGTAACACAATAAATGCAGCCATTTGAATACAACAATAAATTAGTCTGAAGAACATTGAGCGCAAGAACACATCGAAAATAGGGAAAGACAATCACATATGTACCACAAAGTACAACTTACACTTCTTTCTGATGGTTCACAAGGATGGTGATTGTTCTCGAAGATCAAGCATGCCAGGGTAACATTTCAAAAGGTTAGGGGGTTTCCCAGTTTATTAACCGTATTTCATACCCGGTCCTTATTTGCGGTTTTGGAGAACGTAGTGAGGATCGGTGTTAAAAAATGTGTGTAGAAACGCAGTAGAATCAGCTTTGTATTGTTTTTATAAATTCGGATAGTCGTTGATTGTAGAGGGCTTTAATACTTTCTGTATTACAGCCCTGCAATCTGTATTTAATATCTGACTTTTTTAAAAGTTATGTTGTAACAGAATCATATCTAGACCAATTCTAAATGAAACGAAGACCTTTTTTTCCTGTAAAATGTAAATTCTTTCCACGTTTGGTTTTGTACCTGCTCCCGATACCAACGAACAGTACTGCACACGAGACAGGACCACGGAAAACTATAGTTGCTTTCTCAAGTACATTTGGAAAAGGGGGTGAAATTTATTTAGTGCACGAAAGTAACAGGCAGTTTTGCTGGTTACCAGGTCTACATGGTAAGACCAGCGAAGATTTCGTGGGATAGGACATCTAAATATTTATTCACTGAAACACGTTCTAAGAAGCTTGACTGAAACGCAAGTGTGATAGTTTTCTTTATTGGTTTATTAGCAGCTCCAAAAATAATATAATTATTTCTAATAAATTTAAAAATAATATATTTAGGTGCTATTTCAGTCGTTCACTGAGGTGGCGGCCAGTTCATCTAGTGCAGCACCTATCAGCTCAAATGTGTTCCGCACACAGTGCTCATCAAGCGTGGCATATATTTCGTAGGGTGTCTTTTTTCGCAACTGCATGCCTTGTTTATTGACTATGAGGCACATTCTGGGAAGTTGTTCGGGCGGAGTAAGCACAACGGGACCCCGTACTTGCACGGAAATTTCCTGAGCCAACGGGACAAGTTAGCACGAGTGGACACCGTCATGCGGAACGTTTTCTTAGCTTTGAACGTGTGCCAAACGGTTGTACGACCTTTGCAAGACATTCCCTGCCTAAGGAAGTTCAATCGAACCGATTTCCCTGAAGAAGAACGATCAACCCCAGAGGCAGGCGCACGTCTTCACTATAGCCTCATTGGAAGAGAGATACAGGGCACGTCTCCTAACTAACTTTGAATGAGGTTTTTCTCTCCCACCAGGGCTGCCATGGCCTCAAGGATGACGTCCTCAACCGTATTTAGTGCACGAAAGATTCGAATGGATTCATGAAGGTGTTCTTCATGAAATAAAAAAATAATTGGCTAAAGCGCAGCTCAACACGACAAATTCAACGAAAAGCTGTGCCCGCGCCTGTTCTGACTTTGCAAGCACGCTTTTGCACGTTTAGTTTAGTGCACGTTTAGTAAGCGGTGGCTCTGCCGACGGTCACAAGAGTGCCGAGGGGGCCGCTAGTATGGCTGCCTCCTTCTCCCGACCATATCCCAGGTACCACGGAAACATTAACACGTGTTACTTTTTTGTCTGGGCAATGTTAGAGGACTATAGACACCAAATTTTTGCATACGTGTTTTCTTCTTTCAAACAATTTCTTGTTGACGCTGTTTCGGTTTCAGTTTCATCGACCGAACGACGCCTATGACGTGATCCACTAGAAAAACTAATCGAATCGCTGACAGGTCAATTTCTGTGATTTCAAGTCTTGGAAGAGGCTGTATTAAATGTAGTAGTGAATTAAAACTGCATATCAACGAAAACTGCATATCAACGATTATATTAGTTTTTCTAGCGGATCACGTGACCAAACCATCAACTTCACGTCACAGTCATTGGTCGGTCGATGGGACCGAAACAGGATAAGAGAAGAAATTCAATTATAAATTATTTAGCGGCTGTAGACAAATACTACCCGGAAATCGATGTACTCTAATGGCTAACTCCGGAAATCCATGTACTCTAATGACTAACGCATCGTTTGACAGAAGAAAACGCTCAATAAAATTAGGTGTCTATAGTCCTTTAAAATGTTTTATTGGTAATGTTTCGGAAGTTTTAACCTTCTCACAGCTCGAACTAAAGATTTAAACAACACACATGCAATTTTCGTGACAATGGTAAGGTAGCGCTGCAGTACCAGATCCGTCAAAATCAAGAAGAAAGGGTGGGTGTTACAGAGGTTTAACGTTCTGCAAGTACATACTCTCGCCTTCTAACGGATAGTATGACCTCATGCATATATAAGCTAGCCGTGAAGGATGCCTTAAATGACAGTGATGGACGGGTAACGCGCAAGGTTTCAAATGAAATTTTGGGGCTGCACGTTTATGGCAGACACCGCCGCAGATATTGAACCGCAGACTCGAGCTTGCTGGAAAACGTCATTAAAGCACGAAGAGTGGGGAAAATTCTGAGATGCAATGCTTGAAAATATTGGTAATGTTGTTTAGTGATTATGATCCGAACATAACATTACAGTTTGCAATGTTGTGCTATAATTATGATTGAACCCTGAAATAACATTTTGAACACATTATTAGCATAATTTTTCTTCTGAACGCTGAAATAATACTCAAGATGCATTATATAACGTTATTTGTTCATATTTAGCATTAACACAATTTTCCACTATCACGTGCAATGTTAGTAAAAATTATTAAGTTTTATAACATTCAGATGTTCGGTGCTACTTGGAACGCTGTCTTCATCTGGCGACGATGTCCGGTTTGACCGTGTATCCTAACGGCTGGACATTCCGCGTCACAGAGGGTTTGCTTTTACCGTGGCCGACGCTTCTACTCTTCCGCAGAATCTGGGCTGCTGATTGGGACTGACCCAGAGCGAAGGAGCTGCATGACCTGCTTGACCTCCGCTCTGAGCCGCAGATGGGAAGTGGCCATGCGCGTGTGGGGTTCTGTTCGGCAGCTGGTCGCGTCACCTAGCTGCTGCAACAGCGCCCCAGCACCGCGACGCTCAACCCGCAAAGAAATCTTGATTCACGCGACCGCTTCTCTTCAGCTGCAGGGACGACGAAGCAGTCACGGGTGTGTGAGGGGTGCAGCTGTGCTGTGACAGATGACGTAATGGCTATCGTATGTGTCTATCGTGGGCAAGATCCCTGGAACCATTGAGTTTCGAAATATATGCCTTGAGCGAAAGCTGACGCCACCATCTATGCGAGTTTCTATAGAGCACTTCATGCACCGCGGGAATGCCGGGAAGACGAGGTTTCGTGTTTGGTTGGCTAGTGTTTGGACGATAACGTATGTTGTGCCTCCAAGTAGTTAGCTGCGCTGCCATGCTCCCCACTATGTGCAGATAAAATTATTTCAATACTGTGTTTTTAACTTCTTACAATACATTTCAAGCAAGTCAAAGTTCAGTGTTAGGTTGGAATGGAAACTTTAACAGCATTTTTTTGACGTTTACCTCGAGAAGGGCCGTAAATTTACGATTTAATCTACTTTTTATGCCTAACAATATCCGAGCCAAGTAAGAAGCCTCGTATACCAGGCCTTCCTACACCTCTGCGTGGTGGATGAAGAGAAGCGCTGCTAGCTTTGTCTCTAGTTATGTTAAGAAACTGTCCCTTGAACCGCTTTTCACTCTGAAATAAGCGCGTCCCAGCGGACACTTAACGCAACGCATATTTTGGATAAACACCCTGTGCTCAACTAAATGGAAATGAGGACGCGTGCGATCAAATGCTGTCGCTCTTTATGCGAGCGCCTGTGACGTGTACAAATCAGAACTATTGATGAGGCAGTGAGCTAGGATGGAGTAGCCACGACTTTTCAACAATGCATTTCATGCTTACACTGTGAGGACCATCGGCGACCAAATAGCCTTCAAATTTTGGGGGCTGCTGCTTGATTGCATTTGGTGCCTCCCACTGTATGCTGTTGTAATGCTTTTCCGTTGAAACTCTTTGCTGGGCTAGCTGGTGCATATTTCCGGCTATTAAGTTACCGCAACACAAGACAATTGGGCCAGAGAGACACACGAAAGCGGGCACTACTCACATGTCGGTTAAGATTCCTCAGAAGGTATTTACTTCAAGGCTGGTGCCATGAAATCCGGTTACTTAAAATGCAACGATAAATGCACATCTTCGTAAGTATTCGCAGTGGAAACACGCCAGAACATTTCACCTTGCGTTAATTTTTGTTTTTGCAATTTTTTTGCTGTTCCAGGTCTTTACAGAGGTGACATCTTTTGACTGCACCCTTGCAGGGTAGAAATGTGGTGGTTCAAAATCGCTGCTTTCTGAACGCAGTGAACGGGCAGACCAAAACAGTTTTCAAAAAAACACCTGGCTGCTGTTCTCTCAATGCCCCGATAAAGTTCTTGAAGGAAAATGAACATCTACGTCAGATGTGATTAAGTTAAAAGGAAGGTTTGTTGTGGTCCCCTTAATGACCTACGCAAAAAAGGCTTGCCGGGAGGTTGAAAAGATCTTTAAACCGGGAGATGTCAACTTTCTAAAGGCGCATTCAAAAGCTGATGCTCTCTAAAGATCGCGAACAAAAAATAATGCAAGGACGATGTCGACAGAAGGACAAACCTCAAGGCTTTTCGAATACTCACGATGGCGTGGCATTTAGTCGCATCGTGAGATAAATTCTTGGCAACACCTTCTATGTCAGTACCCTTTAAAGCACATCAACCAAGACGCGTGTACTTATGCTTGTTTTGTGCTGCGCTAATTATGCAGCTATTGTTTTTCAGAGCTGCTTTCTGGTTTAGCAAATTGTGGGATCTGCATTTGAGTTAGGTATGCGGCAGCCGTAGTAAAATTTCGCGTTCAGGCTGAGTCGATGCTCGCTGGCCCACCTGGAGCACGTTGTGGGCGCAGTCGAAGGCGGGTGGTCGCCCTGCCGACTCGTTGCTGCGGCAGCACGAGACCGGTACGTGGCAGCGCTCGCGGCTCAGGTTTCCCGGGTCGCAGGCAAAGTACGGGTTCTGGTTCCAGTCGCGGAAGCCCTCGGAAGAGACGCCGCAGCAGTGGTACCGCAGCTGCATCCAGTCCACGAAGCCCTGCAGCTCGGCACTGTCCCGGTAGGCGGCGATCATGTCGCGCGACACGGACCTCTCCACGTAGCGCCGCGCCGCCGAGGGCAGCAAGAACACGAGGCCCGAGCTGAGCAGCAGCAGCAGCGCGAGCACGCTCAGCAGGCGCACGTACACGCTGAGGAAGGTGACGTTCTCGCGCAGGGCGCCCAGGAAGCCGAACGAGGCGGTGACGAACGCCACACTGGACAGGAACAGAGCGGCCTTCTCGGGCCGCTGGAAGAGCACCACCACGATGTTGCGCCCTGGCGCCCCGGGCGGCGCTGAGCGCGTCAGCAGCGTGTACAGCGAGCTCAGGAAGCCCAGCAGGCAGAACAGCAGCACCAGCATGTTGACGAAGATGAGAGGTAGACGCACGTAGTTGCTCACGTCCTCCACGGTGGTCGTCGACAGCGCCTCGGCGTCGACGAAGCCGCTGCTGCTGTCGTCCCTGGGGACATCGCGTGGCTGCGGTGGCTTCTTTGCTGCCGGCTGAGCGGAGATGCCCGTTACAGCCTTGGCCATTTGTCTTCTTCGTCCTCTTCTGCTGCTGTCCTGGGGCGAGCGCTGGAGAAGGCGATTTCGTCGTTCTTTACTGCCACGCGTATTTACCAAACATATAAAGTATAGCCACTGCGTTCGAAACTTGTAATTTATGCATGCCCCGGAACCCCAAGCGCCGCAACTTACCTAAACGATATCGCACACCCTGCAAAGTGTGCGCATATCGAAAATGATGTGTGTATTTTAAGTAAAGCATAAAAAGCACCCGTACCTTTTAGAGGAAAATCAACTGCCGAACACAAAAGTGTCCAGCATTCGAGCCCATGAACTGAAGTGGGGTACCATTCTATGGCATTCTAAAGCCGGACAATGAAAGTTTGGCACGCACGCTCGTGCTGTGCCGGCTGGCGGCCAATGTCGGGACTGCAGTCCATTGGGAGTGCATGAGATGGTTGGTAACCACGTACCCACCGGCTAGAGGGGCGTTGTTTTTGTTGTTACTATCCTTTCATAAGATGACACATATCCACACTGGGGGATCTGGCTTGGCGTTGCCTACACCAAACACTACCTGCACAAGATCGGTATAGAATCCAAACTGCATAGAGTGCCACACTCCAGAGACTATTGGACGCCTTCTTTGTGATTGCCCGAAGTACGCTGATGAGAGCAGAACGCTGGAAGCGACTGTGAGATAAGTGGACTCTCGCCCTCTCTCTGAAGAAAGTCTTTTAGGCGCCAGGGCCAAACGCGCTGACGAGTGGTGTGCGACGAAGGCCGTGCTCAGATTTTTATGCAAAACAGGCCTGGATACCCGTTTGTGACCGCACTGCCTACAGGGTTTACACAGCGCACCGCGGTAGTGCTTACACACTCAAAGCTCTGACATCATGCGTGAGTGCGTGCATTTGTGTTTTCATGGAGCCCCTACTTCAGTATGTGTTAATGACATGCTTCGGTGTGTGTTCCAGAAAGGATTTTCACGTGCGTCTAATCACCGCGATGCGGGTGCGAGCCAGTGTGTTTGTGTGTGTGGACATCACCCCATGAAACTCGTGTTATGCCATCATCAACCTTTATTCGCTCGTTCCCTGTCCTCCCCTTCCCCAGTGTGCAGTAGCAGGCCAGGGTCAAGTGACCATCGGCGGACCTCTCCTCCTTTCCTCTCATTAAAATTCTTTTTTCGCTCTCTCTCTCGGCCAAGTATCGGGACGCAGAATGTTCTCTTAAACTGTACATAATAAAGACAAAAAAAAGCACGCAGGAGAGCAACACCACCGGCGGATTCCAGCTCAAGTAAAGCATGGACTGATAAGGAATTTGTGTTTCGATGAAAAAGAGACAGAAAAAAGGAATAATTGATTAGTTCAAAATATAATAATGCATAGAAAAGAAAATAGTGTAACATTCAGCAAGGCAGTCGATGAGATTCTGCAAGAAATTTTGAACAGCGATACAAACAGATCTGTGGCTGAAGCCCAAGTGTGGTGTCTCCAAATGATCAGAACAGTGGCCTGCTCAAACTATGGCCATAATGCTGCAAGGGCTCCTCCAGCAACCTTCTTCTCAAAGAGGTGAAACGTCGACAATGGAGCCAAAAATTATCGACAGATTCAGGCTCACGGCCGAATGCACAGAGGGGAGATAGCGCCAAACCAGACCTGTGTAGTCAAAAATTTAGAGGAGGGATACGGCGGCGCAACCTCGTCAGAGATACTTCAATCTGACGAGGTCGACAAACTTTCCTGCTCCAGGAATATCTCAGATGCTGATAATCCGCCGATGTTAAAACGCAGTGTCTTGCACGCTACACAAAGATAAAGAATCGTTAATGACTGCCTCTGCGGTAAAAGAGGTGTCTAGTTTGCGTAGAGCAAGTGCTACTGCCAGAAACTCCGCTTGAAAAATAGGGGTGCAATCCGGAAGGCGCAATGAAAAGGACCAGTATAAACGGGGGCAGAATATTCCCACACCTGCCTTTTCGTTGCTTTGCGAGGCGTCGGTTGCTATTGCAATATTTGTAGGAAGGGTCCTTAAATGATCTTCCAACACTCCATTTAAAATAATCGGTGGTAAAAGTTTTGCATTTTGGGGGAAAATGTCGAAAACAATGTGGATAGAGGACCCACTGTTTAGTGCAGGTAGCACTTTATAAATTTGTTCATTTAAAGGCTCATGTAGCCTTTGTACAAACACTGCCTGCGGGGTATGAGAAAGAGGCCAGTTGGCACCAAAAACGGAAGTCGGCTGTCAACAGGAGACCCTATTTGAAGTTTAGACATTTGGGCCTTTTACTGTATATATACCGTATAACCATGTATTGTACCGCAAATCCGAAATAAAAGAATGTTCAAGAAATGTTCAAACAGAAAATGGTTTGAGAATAGTCCAGATGTGATTTTTACGTGTATAAACTGAGGTAAGTCGGCACACTTAGAAAGTGTATTCGGGAGAATAGGGGGAATGCGGGCTTTAAGGTACAGCGTATTAGTAGCCACAAATTTGGGGTGGCCGAGGCACATTCGAAGCGCTTCCCTCTGAAAAAAGACGAGAACACGAAGTTTGTATGTAGCCCAGCCTCAAAACAACACTGATCCGAATTCTAAAATGGGTCTGTCATAGATTATGTTAACCATCTATAGCGCATCTCTGCGCATAACATACCGGCGAAAGCACAAACTGCGTAACATGCCCACGGCACGAGCCTGCCCACGGCATGAGTGAGTGTAGAGCCACCAGGTGAGTTTGTCGTCATAAGTGACGTCTAGCTATTTAAGGGATTGAACCTGAGATATTGATTGTAATTGAGTATAAGAGAGACCAGTACAGGATACCGTAGAGGAAAAACAAGGACGGCGTATTTTTAACATTTAACCGCAGGTGTAAGCTGCTCCACCAGTGCTCAAGATTACCTAAGTAAAATTATAACTAATCACAGAGAAAATGTATATCAGGGCAGCTACAAAAAATGCAATGTCGTCCACATAGACGTAAGTGCGAACATTGCGATGGAGAGTAATGGAGCTCAGCAGAATATTAAACAGCACAGTAGAAAGGACTGCTCCTTGCGGTACACCTCTCATTTGCTTGTACCTGTCTGAATGTGCATTATTATGGACGGAAAAGAATTCCCTGTTATAGAGAAATGCAGATATCCAAGCAAATAAATAATCTGGAACTGAAGAGACTGTAACTTACGTATTAGAATGGAGTGTTCTACACAGCCGTAAGCTTCGGAAACGTCTAGCGCAACCAAATGAGCGTAAAGGCGTTGACGACGAGAAAGGAGCATTCGGCTCTCAAGTTCAGCATGTGCATTCCATATTGAGCATTGTGGCCGGAAACGGAGCTGACACTTGCTGAGTAGTTCTGCGGTCCACGAGGGCTGACACCCGAATTAGCGACACCCTTCCTATTAACTTTACCACGTTTGATGTTAAAGAAATTGGCCTAATATTATCCAATTCAGATCCTCCGCCTTGATTTTTAAGCAAAGGAATCCCCTTGGCCAGCTGCCACTCGAAGGGTACCCAAACGTGTTTGATAGAATAATTTATCAGGTGTAATAAGGAGTTGGGAGACTCCTCATATAGAATCTTTAGCATCTTTGAAGGGACACCATATGGACCGAGAGAAACAGCACGTGATCTCTGAACAACTTGTGAAAGCTCTAATAGACTAACTTGGGAGACATAATTAAATGGCGTCACTGACGCAAACAACATTGGTGGCAAACGTAGTAGAGACGACAACCGTTTTTGCATGCAATCGATTGAATCGACTGGATAGATTCTTTTGGCGGCATAGCCAATGACTGTAAATTACGAGAGGACGTGAGCTGTTTTCTAGACCGTAGAAAGCTGAGAAGTGCACGTAGATCTACCGACTTTGAAAGATAATCTAGTTGTTCTGTATCATTTATTTATTTATTTATTTATTTCAAATGCCCTCATGGCTCTGCGGAAAGTATTGAGGGGATTGGAACAAAGCGCCCAACACAGATGACAAGAAATGGGAAAAAAGTTAGGGCTGAGCGAATGAGACAGGACAGGAGAACGAGGAAGAAAAACGACAACTTAGGCGCAGACTTCCAACTGTTTAATCGAGAGCGAAAAGCAAACGCTATATAAAGGATGAACTAAGGCGCCTAACCATCACTGCCATTTACACAAGACCTGGTTAAAATCTAGACCGTATTGATCATATTTTTAAATATTTTTTTAACGTTGCAGAAGGGCCGTTAAACCAGAGAGCGCTCAGTCAGCATGTCCCGAGAAACACCATGTAAAAAAAAAACGATTAAAAACAAGTAAGGTGTCTAACAATCAACCTGAGTAAAGATGGTGAAAAATAAGCGAAGTGACAATGGAGGTGACCTAACAGGCAACAGGAGTAAAAAAAGGATGAACAGGCGATAAATTCATGACGTACATAAGGTGCGACATATTGTTACTTGTTTTTAGTCGTTTTCTTAACATGGAGATTCCGGGGACGTGCTGACTGAGTGCTCTCCGGTTTATCGGCCTTTCTGCAACGTTAAAATATTTTGATCAATGTGTTCTAGATTTTAATCAGGTCTGGATTAAACAGTTGGAAGTCTGCGCCTGTGTTGTCGCCTTTGTTCCTCGCTTTCCTGTGCGGTCCCATTCGCGCAGTCGCAACCTTTTTTCTTGAATGAACCAGTGAGCCCACAATTACGTTTTACTTCAAGAAATGGGAATACGTTAACGGGCGACAACGCAACATATCGCTCACTGCATTCAGTATTACACATTTCAGCAATTGTGCACCTGCATGGAAAGCTAGAAAAAAAAAGAAAGCAAGGAAAACAGAAACCAAAAGACAAAGTGCAAATAAGCAAGACATCGTTCATGTGACACTACGAACCGAAGGGCACACATGTCATGAACAAGAAATGCAGGCACTCAACTTTTTCTTAAAATGCTCGAGATCGTCGGTGAGTGCCACATCTGCTGGCAAGTGATTCCACTCGGGTGGTGCAGTTGGAATGAAAGAATTTAACCGAGTGGTAGTGCGACAAGGTGGAACGCCCGCTTTGCGTGTATGGTCAATGCGCGATGAAGCATAGGTGGGTGGAAGGAGCAAAGCGTTTTTCAAAACAGGATTCAGATTGTAGATCTTAAAAAAATGACAGAGTCGTGAAATTTTTTTACGTAGTGAAAGTAATGTTAGTGACAATGTGTTTTCAATAGTGTGACACTTGATGTGCGTTCATAGTTGTGATGTATAAAACGAGCGGAACGGTTCTGAACAGCTTCCAAATCAGATTTAAGAGACTCAGCGGGAGGGTCTCATATCGACGCAACGTATTGAAGCTTTGAACGAACCAGTGTTTTATAGAGGTGTTTGACAGAATTGGGTGCATTAGCATGCATGCGATTAGCGTTTCCAGTAATGTAGGTGACATGCTGGTTCCACTGGTTCCAAGATAAGTTTGCTGTCAGATGTACACCGAGGTATTTATACGATGTAACGGGGCTAATGAAGCATTGTTGATGCGGTAATAGGCTGGTGGCGAGATTTCTTGACGTGGAAAGTGCATGGATTATTTATTGCAAAATCCGATACGAATTTTAAACCGGAACCACATACCGGGTTTTTGTACAGGATTTTGCGATACCGGATTACCGGAGTATCCTGTATGAAACAGGATTAGTCCTTTATTATACAGGATAGCCCTGTATCATACAGGATAGCCCTGTATCATACAGGCTAGCCCTGTATTATACAGGATGGCCCTGTATCACAGCACAAATGCTTCAAGTAATCCCACTCGTACAACATCTGCGCACAAACTGGGGCATTTCTCCAACAAGTGCCATAAGCGTAGATTCCAAGTGGTGCAATACACAGAGCCTCAGAAACTGGTAATCTGCGATTATCTTTGACTCGCATTGCAGTCGATGTGCAGCTGTGTTATTTGCTCCCAGGTTTCACCAAGTATTGGTAGCTGGCTGAGTAATGCATAAAAAGCTCCAAAAGGTGTTTCTTTCTTGATATTCAGATAGTGGTTAAGCTTCCTGCGACGATCTGTCGACGCAGCTTCTCTAGAGGGTGCTTGTTAATGAAGTATTCAAAAGCACCGGCACAAAAGAAAATATGATTGCTAGTACATAATCCTCCCAGCTGATCAATGGATTAGGCAATGAGACAGAGCACAATGCATGGAGCACTGCGACATGCAACTTACCGCCAATGGCTTGTAGTTTTTCCGGTGTCATTGCCTTTCTGCCCACTGCTGAGCATTCTGTTTTTGAGGTAGCGATGGCAAGATTGGCCTGTCACGCTCCTTTCCAGGAGCTGTGGGTCATCCACAGGTTGCGGGCCGCGTCCTTACAAAAACGTGGGTCCTTCGGTGCCGGCATAAGTGCTGCCCACTTTGTTGAAGGCATAAAATTGCCATTCCCGAGGTGGACCTGTATGTAGCCACAATGCATATCGTTGAACGAGGAGTAACAGAGCAGTATGCAAGGTGTCCGAGCTAACTTTAGCCAGGTTTTAAAAATATTCTGCCGAACTGTAAGACAACGGTACGAAATGCATGTTGCTGGCTTTTGCGTGGAGCAACTCACACTATTTTTTCTATTGGGCTTAATTGCATAATAGTCGAGATTAATTAACCAACTTCGTAAGAAACAAAGATATAGGCGAAAAAGTCAAATTAAAAAGTTTTACAACGGTCCTCAAAACGTCCCATTGAACAGCTTCATACTATGCATCTATTAAGTATCGTTTTTTTTTCGTTCTGTGGAGATGCCTGCGAAATACAAAAAACACCACGTGAGGTGCCCGCTTGCGCGCCACGATTGCAGTGCTTTCAGACGTTCGGCCCAACAAACAAACAGCTCATTTAGGCAGGTGTGCTGCTGCTTAAAAGGTGACAATGAGGTTTTATTAGTCTAGATGCAGAGCTACGGAGCATCCATGAGCCCCGCGAGCATGTCGGAAAGAAGGCTCAGGAGAGGCCCTCGATTGTTATCAGAGCTGCGCGTCAAAAAGTGTGCCGGAAGTCACGCACTTTCGGAAGCACTGCTGAGAGTCTTAGGCAACGGCGCAGCCACGCTATGCGCATCGGCTCACAATACCTCGGCTCACAATACCTGCTACGCGGCAGACCCCTCGTTACCCCACCAATGCAGTCTAGACTGTAAACATCATGACATCACTGCGGCACTCAAATTGGAGGAATGAGTAAGCATTGACGCCTTCTCGCCCCTCTTTGCCTAAATTAATCAAGTTCCAGCATTGACCATTTTGAGTTCTCAAACTTGGCGCCACGCTTTGTTTTCAAACTTGGCGGCACTTTTTCACTGGCCCCGCCCACTTTTTGGACATTTTGGCTCTAATTAACTAATTATCCAACAAGCACCTCACGATTCCCCCTGCGAGAATTTTTCTTATAATTAAATTCGTTTGAACGTTATCAAGATGACACGAAGCCGAAAACATAGCCATACAATGCTTACGTATTATAAAACCTCAGTAATCAGTCCTCAGTTCATTGAGCCATCCTATATTAGACAGACACGGAACAGGCACAGTGAACAAGCATACTGATCATTTACCTGACCATTTATGTCTAAAAATGCAGGCGGCAGCTGCTGGGCCTCAGTTTGGGGTGCGTCCATCTGCATAGACCCAAATAACACGCTGAAAACATTGTATTCGCTCAAAACAATACTCTAATACGCGCGACTTGTGTCGAGCATGCCGACGCACTGAACGGGAGATTAGAAACAAACCGAAAAAGGCCATAGTCGTCCACTCACTTGCCTAGAGCGCTCCAAGGGCCGAAAGGAATTCTGAACCACGAACTTCACCGCGGGGTTTTCAATTGGAAATGCTTCAATGCCAAACGGTCGAGTAACGTAAAATCGCAGCTGCGTCATTTGTCAGCGAATGTTACGAACAAAATTATATCGCATGTAAGGTACACAAAGTTCATCGACACATATACGCATGCAGACATACGGCAGAATGCGAAAGGATTTGTACTCACCTCCTAGCTCCAGCAAATCCGCAGTGCAAAAGCCTTCTACGCCGGATCGAATATCTGATCTCCAATAAGTGCACACGCTCTTCATCGTGTTCGTTGGGCTCTGTGGCTTATAATCGCTGATGAGCGAAACACTTACGATGGCCTTGCCGTCGTCATCGTGGCGCACGTACGCGTAAGTTGGAAAAGGCATCTTCTTTGTTAGAAATTGAGCTCCCCGTAGAGAATGCTATAAAATAAAAACGGCTAGCTTAAAGCAGACCGAACTCGCTGATAATCAAAATTATTGCTACGAACGAGTCAATATCTATTAAGTAGAGTTATAGGCAGAATATCTTATATAAAGGCAACATGAAAAGTGCAAGAACTGAGAGCTTCATTTCCAGCGCACCGACGCAAAAAAAAAAAAAAACTGTTCTGTAAGGTAATTCAAGGAACGCAAGCAGGCGCATGGCGAGAAATTTTTTTTTTTTCGAGAGGGCGCACCTAAAGCTGGCCCGCACTGCAGCAGCGCCGCCTCTCAATTGGCGGTCATTTCCGAACTTGCCCGGGCACCTCGCCGGCGGAGCGCATTGAGTGAGCAACGTCTCGACTGGTGCTGCTCGCACCGCTGGCACTCTCATTGTGTGCACGTGCCGTCCTGCTCTCAAGTGCACAAAAGAGGGGCTGCCCTCGTTGTGAGTCGCGGCGTTTACAGAGTGGAGAAACTTATTGTTGCTTCGAAGGCGGTCACAATAGTTCTCTAAACACGAAGGGCCAAGAGCTGCCCATGGAATTCTACACATTTCCTGGACATTTCCTACATTCCTGGGGAAAATATTTTAATATTGATCAATTGTAAGGTAGTGTAATGGAAATATTAAAGGTAATGGCCCATCCTTTTAATCTGTGGCAAAATATTTTAAGAATTTTATCATAGTTGGCATCGAGCAGTTGACAACAGTAACGTCAAAAGCAAAAAAATAAATAAATGGAATTGCCTGTAGATGGCAGATTGTTACAGTCAAATCTTTCAATATATAAAAAAATACGTTCATAGACTCTTTTTCGTTTAAAAATGCTTTTGTCCGGAATTGTTGAGCATGAAATGGTTGTGAACAGGAGATGGCGAACCCGAATAACTGATGCGGAGGGTGATAATAATAATAATTGGTTTTTGGTGGAATGGAAATGGCGCAGTATCTGTCTCATATATCGTTGGACACCTGAACCGCGCCGTAAGGGAAGGGATAAAGGAGGGAGTGAAAGAAGATAGGAACGAATAGGTCCGTAGTGGAGGGCTCCGGAATAATTTCGACCACCTGGGGATCTTTAACGTGCACTGACATCGCACAGCACACGGGCGCCTTGGCGTTTTTCCTCCATAAAAACGCAGCCGCCGCGGTCGGGTTCGAACCCGGGAACTCCGGATCAGTAGTCGAGCGCCCTAACCACTGAGCCACCGCGGCGGGGCGATGCGGAGGGTTTAGTATGCATTTTTTTCTCCTAAACATGTCTTTTATGTTGCACATGTAATACTACTTCTGACCAGTTTCCGTTGTAATTCATTAAGCACGCAGTGTTTAGTAGAAAAGATCCCGCTCACGCTACTCATTTTTATTATTTTTTTCGCCAGTAAAGCCCTCTGCCGGTCAGGTTATGCAAAAATTTATTTTAGAGACTGACATCAACAGCTGCGTTATGCAGATGCGTCTGAGGCAAGCTGAGTGGCCGCCTCATTTTTCCGACGTCTGACGCCAGACTCAATGTCCCAAGTTACTTTACTACATGTAAAAATTTCTAATAATTACAGTACTAAATGTATCATACCCTTACAGTTGGAGCTTTCGTTCCCCTAAATTTTTTGGATCGCAGCCAAGACCACTGAAAAAGGCGGGGCTCACCGTAGCTGGGTGTGCGGTGGTATTAGTGCTCGAACCATCGCTAAAGTCGCGCTGAAGATCGGGTGCATCACTTTTGACTTTTCAGGGGATATATCTTTGACCCTTTTTTTTGTGCGTGTGGAATTTGAGCAAATAATGTACACAAAGAATGGTTACAATTGTGCTTCTAAAATCAACACGGATAGAATTCCCCTGAAATGTCCCAAAAGAATAGCAACTGAAAAGCCCAACGTGTATGCATGAATGGTTCATGGCACAATTCTAAGATATCCCACCCACCCCTACTTAGCTCACGGAATTGAAATCTGCGGCCCTAGTCGTCGAAGTGGTGCTAATCAGGCTGCGCGCGGTGGCTGCAATGAATTTATAATTATTCCAATAATTTGGGCATTAGTTAGAACAAGCTTTTAAAATGCTGCCTTCCTCCGCCATTAATCTCTCGTAGAGACCGCATCCCGCCAATTAGTATTCCCTTTTGATGGCCGCACCAGAAACACCTACCGTTTACGGCATTCCTCTATAGCCAGACATATGCTTGCTGACTGGTGGGCCTCGGCGATGTTGGACACTGACGCAAGGGCAGAGCGCAACGTCGTCTGAAATGTGTCATAATTTACATGTTTCTACAACTGAGAAGACGCAGGAGTTACACGACATAAGATATCGAAACGAATACGTATATGGCAAATAAAGGTGCCGCATTCAACAGTCGACCAATTCTTTACGCCAGTGCGAGGACTGGTGAATGCGAGATTAAAAGAGATTGAGCCTGTGCGCGAAGGTAATAATAATAATAATAATAATAATAATAATAATTGGTTTTTTGGTGGAAAGGAAATGGCGCAGTATCTGTCTCATATATCGTTGGACACCTGAACCGCGCCGTAAGGGAAGGGATAAAGGAGGGAGTGAAAGAAGAGAGGAACAAATAGGTCCGTAGTGGCCGATTCTGAATTTAAATACATAAAGCTGTTATTTGAGACCAAGACCCAAGGGCATTTGCCGCAGAGGTTTGTTCTACAGCCCCACGAGACATGGTGAGAATTGAAATCGCCAGGCACGAGAACTGGGTTTTTTACAGGTAGCGAGTAGCATATCCAGAGGTCTAGTATCCTGTACTTCATAAGCGGTAAAAAAACATTTACTAAAGAAAATTGGGAGCACACAGGAAGAACAATGTCTAACGCGGATATCTCACAGTCAGGAGACGTTTGCTGAAAGATACCTTAGCCCTGTGGCGAAATTTTGAAGAGGCAAAAGTTAGCAATCCCCCTCCTCTTAACTGGCGATCTAGACGAAATTAATTTTTAAAATGGAAATGATTTTCGGTTGAATGTCACGTTTCTTGTGGAATTATGACATCCGGATTCAGCTGGGAAGAAATAGTGTGTAAACCTGTGGAAGCTCTAAGAATAGAGCGACAGTTGCACTGTAGAACTCGCAACGACACTTTGGTCGCGAAAGCCTAGCAGCACCAACTGCCTGCTCCAAAATTTTATCCTTAGGCTTAGTGCCAAACTGCTGCTTCATTGATTTCGGCTGGGTACGCGGAGAAGACGACGCATGAGACATGGCGGACCGCTGCGCTTGAGAACCCGGCCACGTATCAGGCTCTATCATCTCTGAAACAGGCGATTCCAACATCACTCGAAGTACCCGAGGTAAGTGCAGTGGTAGGGGCAGTACTTCGTTCCTGGGGATGAGATGCTTCAGGTATTGTAGACCATGTAAGAGAAGAGGGAATTGTTGAGAGAGGGGCTAAAACGGCCTGTACGGAATGAGTAAGCTCAGTAGCTAGAACGTTAGTAAGGCATTCCTCTCAACCATTTTAGCCATGAAAACCTCCACAGCAAACGCAATTGCCGGAGACAGCGTCGAGTCTAGCATGACTCCTTGACGAGCGGTCACACCGGCATAACCGTATGCCTGTGCTTTTACCTCTAATAAAGCGTCTCGGCGCAAACAGCGTTTTTGTCAATGATCTCAAGAATTTAGGTTTCCTGCGCTCGAGAGGGACAGTTTGAGGAGATTGCAGCGTGGGCCCCACCTCAAAGGCAACAATTCTCGTTCTGCTCATTGCATGTGCTCGTTGCATGAGCGTCCCCACAGTTGCAAAACCACAAGTTGGATTCGCAACCGCCAGCGCTGTGGCCATAGCGCCAGCAGTTGTTGCGCTGCAGAGTTATAGGTGATATTAGATATACCCGGAAAATTAGAGGCCCTGCCTTAATTTCAGACGGCAGGAAGTGCCGGCAAAGGTGGCAATCACAGATTCAGTAGGTACCCGCATGTTGTTTGAATCCCGGCTACAGCGGTGCACAGCAACGATACCTGCTGCGGATAGAACCTCAAGAGTTTCTGCTGGATATGGGGAAGAGTCTACGCCTCGAACAATACCTTTCGTGCAAGCCAGATGTGAACGGATAAGTGAGCTTACCCGAAGTGAGGCAAAGGATGAGGAGTGTTGTAACTCTCTTACACAGGCGATCGAGGTCTGACGATCTGCACAGAATCCCGCCACGTCCAAACAGGCGTACTTTTTAGATTGACTCGTAATGAGAAGTGGTTGGCTGCGGCGCAGGCCAAACAGCTACAGGGTTGGCCATCTTGATTGCTCCACCATCCTTAAGCACAAGCGCAACAAGGATACTGCCGGCGCCGCTGCGCAAAAAAGCTTCCAAAGGCAGGAGATCAGGGGATAGGGAAGCCGACAGGGAGACTGGGTAGACATACCCCAGACTCACTTCTTTACTGCTTGCTTTATGCCAACAAAGTGAGAAACACGAAGGCGCAGGGAGAAAATATCAAAACCAACCACCAGAAACTTAGCCGAACGTTCCACGAGCGGTTAGAGACAGCCTTCGTAGCCCTCGAGCACGGGCTCGGAAACAGCCACGAAACACGTGCTGGAAAATCACGGACTAACATTATAACGTCTTCATCATGTCGGGGATAGAGACTATGCTATTTGTACTGAGACGCGCCATGATAATCATAATGTCGAGGCCATACCCTTGAAACGAATGGGAACGTGAAGGAAGGGCATATAAAAGTGCAAAGTTGATGCACATCTATTAACGAGTTCATATAGCACAAGACAAACACAAGAGAGACACACGATAGAGGACGCCACTCACAAAATATGGGTTAATATTCTTGAAGAGCTACTGTCTTCAATTGAGCGCTTGCAAGAGACAGGACCTGCATCCAGCTGTCGACAAATACAAGAACAGATTTTATTTTTATCTCCTGCAGCCGTCCTGGAGCCTACGTTCTCTGTCAGCCGGATTATGTGTCTTCCTTCTCCTCTTCGGCCGCGGATGCCAAGACGGTGACGAACGAGTGGCGCTGCTACGCGGCTATCCCCCAAGTGAGGAGCTACGGTGTCGAGCGAGAGGAGAGCGCCGGCGCCAATGTACCCGGAGGAATGACTCAGTCTCAATGAAGAGGTGCGAAAGAAGGTAAACGGAGACGGAGTCATAACGAGTTAGGCTGGCTTCAGCCTCTCGGGGCGACCGATTCAAAGTAACCATTTAAATCGACAAAGTACGACAACCGAACGGCACTTAAGGACGCGAAACGGCCCGACGTAATGCGGCTGAGGCGGGCTCCTGTTGGACATTTGACCGACAAAAACGTGGCTAGCTGTCCGGACCACGTGTGAAACAGACTGGGCGAAGTGTTCCTGGGCGCGAGGGTTGAGGTCGGTGGCGGCGAAACACATCGCGGAGCAGCTTGGTGTAGCCTTGCGGGGTGGAAGAGGATAGAGAAACCTTGAGGAAATCGGCGGAAATGCGAAGTTGAGGAGCGGTACACAAGCTCAGCTGTTGAGCAGGAGAGGTCCTGTTTGAAGGCACAGCGTAGGGCGAGAGGCGTGTGTTGCTGTTGCCTGAAAAGCTTCAAGGAGGCCAAACTAAGAAAGCTAGAGTAGTGCAAAAAATATTCTTCAGACCAATGATGTCAGATGCAGGCGCATAATTATGTACAATATGACCTACTATGTGGACATAGACTCATCAGCGCGTTTTGTGACAGCATGCATTTTACTGAAGCGGATTTGTGGGAGCCTCCTCTGTTACATAGGTGCTCAGCCAGTGTAGCTTATTATTCAGTACTTTGCAGGTTCAAATGCATCTGGGCATGAATGTTGCAACTGCTGTGCAGCGAGGAGGCCAAAAATTGGTGCATGAGGTACGGGATTTACACGGAGGATAGCGCTTGCGCCATCTGAATGGTACATATGTTTATAAATTTTCATTTCACAATGCAAAAATGAGATATTAGCAGAGCATCAAATGATAAAATTGGTTATTCACTGAGCGCATAATGGGTACATACAAAACAACTTAGAGGTGGTAACGGTGTCATTAAAACTCGCTGCTTTGCAAACTGATATCGACTTCCATCGTGTGCCATGAAACAAAAACTGATTCATGTGTTCGCTTTCTTGCGTAGTGGTGGGATTCATCTAGTCGAAGAGCACTGAACAGCTGTTTCGTGTTTCACAGCCTGTAGTGCAGCTACTAACCGTAAGGTAGCATCCTTGGTCAGGTACTTTGTCTTTATTATATAAATGATATTGTAGCAATCAGTAATACCTGTATGTTCTTTATCTATGCAGACCATTGCACCATATACGTGGAAGGAAAGGATTTGGGAAGCGTTTTAAGACAGGCAACCTCGGTGTGTTGTAGCCTCCAAGACTGGTCTGTAAGAAATAACCTAGTACTAAATGAATCTAAAACAAAATGTGTTCTTTTTCGTGCAGCAGGGCCTCAATGAACATGTCCTGGAATGAACATATTAACGCTATGTGTACAAAAATTCGCAAATCAGTTGGCGTGCTTAATAGAACCCGGCATTCACTTCCGGTCGCCATAAAATATCTCATATAGCATTCTCTTTTCCATTCTCATCTCTGTTACTGTGTGTCTGTTTGAGGAAATACGACGTCCAAAACCTGCATATATTGACTATTTTACAAAAGAAAGCAGTACGAGCCATACAAACTGCATATTTTCTTGAACATACGGAAGGATTTTTTCAGACACCTAAAATACTTAAAGTGGCAGACGTGTATAATAACAAACTACTAAGATGCTATAAAAGTACAGTCCATGGAAAACTGGACTCATTTTTACCAAATGCCAACCTTAAACACACCCACTACGTGTACCCATATAGACACCAACCCCGATGGCAAATACCATTCTCACGCACAGAGTACGGTCGGAAGCGGGCAAGTTGTACTCCACCTAAACTAATAAACTACTTTGATCAACTAGGTATCGATCTATTTACACTAAATGATCGACGCCTAACAGAATTATTCTTGTAGTAAATATGCATCACATTTCACTAAACAAAAATGAATTAAATATTCAATTTTAAGTACAATCGTGTTTTTCTGTGTCTCTTGTGTGCTACATGCATCTGCCTTCCAAGATTTACATCTTTGATAACCATGTTTTCTGTACACAGTTTTCTGTTACAACACATGCTACCATAATTGACAGATATGAGTGGCATTTCTGTCTTTGTAGCTATTGATCAGCATCGATTACACGTTTTTTCTTTTGTTATCAGTGTGCGTGCATGCGCGTTATTTACATGTACTATAGCCTGTCACTGCTCGAGGGGCGGACGGGGCTTTTGTCTAGCTGTGAAACTTGCAGCTTTTTCTCCGCCGCCCTTTTTCACCACCTACCACGTGTACACTTCGTTGCTGAAATAAATGCTTATTGATTGATTGATTATTCACAATTAATTGTCAGGTATCATGGAAGATGAGCATAATTGATTTACGAGGTACGCTAGACAAGGAAGCTTCTGTGCATCAATTCTGTATGAGAGATATGCATGCATACATGCAGTATCTTTTCGCAAAGGTCTATACGCTGGCATATGACGCAGCTGACAGTGCAATGTGTGGATATATATGCAAAATGAATCACTGAATTTCCCAACACGCCGTCTTTACAGCACGTTAACTTGGTTTGTACTTCAGGATATATCAGATCCGAGATATCCTAGAACTAAAGCTGGTGCAATACGTATTTAAAGGCATATGAATAGTACACAAGGTTGTATGTTTAAAAGCTGGGCTCAGCTTTCGGTTTCAGTATTAGATAAATATACGATTTCAGTATTTTCACCACATGATTGAATGCTTGTTTGATTAAAGCGCACGCTAATTCAGGACACGCATGTACTACGTACATTGTTTACTGCAAATGTGGTGGTTGTTGAGGTATGAAGCCTTTCGCCAAATGAGCGCCATACTAGTGCGGGCTGTCACCGACAATTTCACAGTTTTTCTACAAATAATAATGAAGAACCAATACGCGGCTGGTGGCGTCCAAGCTCGGCGCTTGTCGTCATTGGTCTGTCGCAGACAAAGCTGGCCATACGGGGCTTATGCTCGAAGTGAGCAAAGTTGGAGGGCGGCAAGGGAGGCACCGCGTAGGCTAGCTCGCGTAACGGCCCCTTAACGGTCTCTAACCGCGCACATTCCAAGATTGAGCCTAGTGACTCTGGCTTGCTAATGAAAGATGCGGCTAATGAAATAATAGACAGTCATTGCCGGCATTACTTTCTTTTAGATCTCCGAGATTCGCGATTCATCAAATTCTCCGGCGCGAAGTGTTCGAGCGCGATGAAAATTTTTGCAACGATGTGTCACTCTGCTGATATGCGCTGCTGAACGCTGCTGAATTGGTTTCCCATCAGATTTTTTTTCCTTTCATAGCATCTCCATGAGCACTGTGCTAACGGACCTACATTTGGCTCGCGAGAGGAGTCTGCTACGTGGACCTCTGTAGTTCGTTTCTTGCCATCACTGTGAGGTACTGCATGTATCGGTTAATACGCGAATTTTGTTAGGAGAATAAGTTAGGAGAATGAGTGTCAGGAGGACTACGTCCGAAACAATGCAGCCGTGGGTTGGCAGGTTGATGATTTCAGATAGACTGAAGCCCAAAGTCAGTTTAAGAAATTGCGCAGAAACATGTCAGAATGATAAATCGTAAAAGTGAACCTGCGGAAGTTAAAAACGCCGAAAAGGTGGATAATATCGTGAGAACGTTATATGACCACGGTGGTACTGAATTGGTCTTCCCCAAAGGGAACGCTAAAATCAAGTGGACGATGGCAGACCCCAATAAGAAAACTGCTAGGCGCTTGTTGGAACGTAATTAGAGCGCCTATTTACAGAGAATAGTATTTCTTCGCCTTTTCTTTTACCCGATCATGCCTTTTTATGTTGTATGTTCTGTTAGTACGAGAATACCAGAGTGACTGTTATCAAGTAAGAAGTTAAGCTGATCACGTTTATGCAGCGAACATAGAATGTTAGAGAATGAAACTGATATGAAAAGGAAGTGATAGGACCTGGGATGGTTGTGAGCTCTTGTGTGTGTAGCAGCACTTGGCTGACTGTTACGCAAGAGGTTCGTGTTGGAAGCAAGATATTTATAGTGGTTTTGTTGGTCACGTAGAGTCTGTCTGCGATAAACCTGAAACGCTTATGCTGCGTTCGTCCGAAATCTGTCAGCTTATTGCTCACTTTCCATATTGATAGCGATGGCTTTCGAATGGAAAATTCCTTTCTTTTCAGGTGGTGCGCTGATGATAAAATGCTTATCTTATTCCTGAAAATGGCAAGCTTCGCGATTATAGATCGGCGCTTGTTATGTAACCGCGTTGCGAATTCGTAACGCGTCCCCGACTGCCGAAGGGTGCCCTGTCGCGTGCAGGTTCGTACAAGACAACATACAGATCAACCAAAACAAAACGAAGGCGTATTTATAACTTAAAGGAAAAGAAGCAATAAGAAACGAAAACACAAAGAAATGCACACACTCAACACACGTACAACACTACAGTTTAAAGGTGAGTTAACCAGGTATTGTGCGTCCCAGGGGAAGCGGGGATGCCTTCTAGACAGGGCGAACGCGGGTAGATGAACTGCGACGCGTCGCTGGCGTTGCGTAGAAGGAAGCGGCGGATGGGAGCCGGGTGTTAGTGGGAGCAGGAGAGGAACACAGGGAGACGCCGGTGGACCCCCGTCAGCGACCCGAACTACTTGGCAACAGCAGAAAGAGTGCAGCCAGGACCCGTCGACGGCGTCCCGTAACGCCGTAGGCTTATGCAGGCTACCCAAGGAAGCCTCTCGGCCGCACCGACCATCAATCCATCAGCTGCCACCTCCACGCTTGAACGGAACACAAGAGGCTTGCGTCGGTGATCCAAGGGAGGTCCCTGGCAGCACGGACCCAACGTCCTACGGCTGCCACCGCCACGCTTGAATGACCTGACCTTGCGCTGCGCAGTCTCCCTTCACACCTCGATTTTTTGACACGTCAGCTTTCCGCTCCTCGTATTCGCCACGCTGTTCGTCTTCGTCGCCTTCCAAACGCCATTCGCACGTGCACACGCGCAACGCTGGGCTGGGGCATGTAGCGCTCCACTTTCGACGCACCACACTCAAAAATAATCCCCTTAGGATTTGTTGAGTACCTCACAAACCGGCCCAGCCTGCGTTGTCTTTCGAATTGTGTGCTTCTTGTGCTGTGTGTTCCCAGGTGTTCAGTACGCGAATTTATCACCTTCGAATTTATCACCTTCCTTCGGTAGACTCAAGACGTGATTCATCTCATTTTATAAAACAAAAATAATAAATTGCACCATCCAATCCAGTTTTCAGTGTTGTACCTCCTCAGTGTTATTGTTTGTGATTGTATAGTAATATTTTGCCAAGAATATTCGGGATGACGGTCTTCGGAAGCGCAAGGGCAATAGATGTTCCCAGCGTTGTTGCCCTGTGTTAAACGCTTTATTTCGACATATGTAGTCTACTGCTACTCTTTTATGCCATTCATCTCATTGAGTTTTGTTGCCTGGTCCGCCTCAAGTCTGCAGTGCGCTTAGAACCAAGGCAAGCGTGTCACCTTTGGTCTGAGACCTAGGCCTTGGGTTTTTTTTTGGGTTTGGGCAGCGTTTTTCCAGCGAGAGCTACACTATGCCAGCTCTTCGAGTGTTCTGCGTGGTACCACTTGAGCTCCGTGGCTAGGGTGGTGGCGCCGTCACGTGGGGCGTGGTCACATGGTGCGGAGCTGCTGCTGCTGCCGGCGGCGCGGTGCGCCGGCGAAACCGAGCTGCAACAGCTGTGCGTATGCGCCTTGCAGGATACGGGGGGTGGGGTGGAATGGAGAGGGGGAGTGGTTTCGCTGCTGTATAAGTAGGCCACTCGACAGAGCCGCCGGTACCTCTTTTCACCTTCCTCTCCCTCTCTACCTATTCTCCTCCTCTCTATCTGCCCGGCGGAAGTGGTGGTGGTGACAACTAATCAGCCACAGTCCCGTGCATATTTCTTTTCCTCTTCTATTCGACCACTTACTACTACTACGCCGGGGCAAAGATGGAGAGCGGAGGAGAGGACGAGCTGAGCGCGGCGTCTCTGAAAGAAGCCAGGGCTCGGCGTTAGAACGAAACAAAGCGGAGGCGGCGAGCCGAGGAGACGGAGGAAGCGCGTGCGATACGCCTCGATAAGCGGCGTAAGAAGGACGCGGTTGGGAAGGCAGGCCTACCCGCCGATAGTCTTCACTTTCAAGCCGAACGTAGGCGTAGCTAGGCAGATGTAGCTCTCGCGTCACTCCATGCAGGTTTAACCAGAGCTAAACCACAGCCAAATTTTTATCTTCGCTTCACACCACGTAGGTGGGCATGACATCGCAGTTATACACTTTTCAACACTTTTGATACGACAAGCATCCTTACGGTAGCTGACGTCAAACAGTATAATATGTGCATGGGCCATTCTTGTCGTGGTGTCGTGCCCAAGCTGCAGAGTCCGCGTTTCGCGAGCTTTTATATCTCGTGGCAGTCTTGTCGAATCTGGCTGAAGGCCACTGAGATGAGAGAATCAGTTCCATGCAGATGCGGCCAGTATAATAATCCTCGGAACTGATAGCCACGGACAGAACCCACGAAGGATCGTTGCCTGTAATCGCAAATGTGAGCGTGCATTCCTGTCTTGGTGCGCTCGCCATGCATGCGGCGCAGCACTTTGTTAAATCCAAAGTAGCTGCTTAGGAAAAAAAAAGCTGTGCTAAAAATGCATTTCGAATACATTGTATTAGTTTTGCACTTTTTTTTGTCCCTATGCTTAAACTGCCATACGAATGCTTTGTAAGTGTGCTTGGCGTTCCATTTTGAACAATCTTACAAATTCATCAAAAAATGCATTTTCTGTCCCCTTTGTATAATTATTACACATTAAAAATACGCTAAAAATACACATTAAATGCATTAAAATATACTAAAAATATACAAATAATACATTAAAAAGGCTAAAAATATACATTAAATACATTAATAGTATTCTAAAAATATACATTAAATACATTACACTACATTAACAATACGCCAGAAAATATACATTTATGCATTAAATGTATAGTCTGTTCGGCTTACAAAAGGTGTGCTAGACGGATTCACCGCATAATACTGATCACTGTCGCCAGCAGCAGAAGTACTGAACTGAGCACCAGGAGACACAATTCCAGAGAAAACGCGTTCTCACCAAGAAGTCTACGCCAATGCAAGGACCTGAACTACAGCTCCTGTAGCCCCTATACCTGAATGTTAAAGACGTCGCCACGCAGGAACTGTCAATGGAAAATGAAGTCAGCAAACAGGAACTGCTCCGGCAAGGCTAATACTTGGCTTGGCTTATATATACCCCGCGAGAGGAAACACATTATCTTGCCCAGTGAGCCGCTGTTTGCGCAAAGACTGTGGGCCGCCAAATTGCTGCATAAGCGTCAGAGTGGTCACGTTCGAATCTGCAGTCTATCTAGAACCGAATTGTTAGTCGTAACTTTCGTCTGGAATTGGTCAGGAGTCGAACTGTCAACCAACAAATGCATGGGCGTCAATGGGAGCCGGTCGGGCTTGCCAGTCGGGATCCTTTTCGCTGGCATGTTCGAGCCCGGAGGCGCGCATGGCTCCATCGCCGGTATAATGCTGTCACGCTGGCCACACTTAATTTAAATAAGTGGTGATTGTCTTTCTGCTGGAAGTTAGCATAAAGAAGTTGACGAAAAGAGGGAGTTTTCACTCTTCCCGGGAACGTGATTTCGAGCACTAGGTTGTTCCACGGCAGCTTGAAGTGTGCTGCAAATATGCTGACGCGGACTACCTATTTGTTAGAATTGAAATATTCTTTGCACGAATTAATTTCGTATTTACGAAAGTACACTTTAAATGCATTGCCAACATGTCATTTTCCGAAACGCGATTTCGAGCACTAACTGTTCAAAGCAGCTTGAACAGTGAGTGTGCAAATACGTTTACACCGAAAGCTCATTCGTTAGAATTGAAGTGTTCTTTGGACGAATTGATGTAGTATTTGCGAAAGTAGGCTTTCAATACATTGTCGACATGCAAAGGCCATTTCCCGAAACGCTATTTCGAGCACTAGATTGTTCTACGGCAGCTAAAAGTGTGCTTCAATAATGTTTAAAAAGACTGCCCCTTTGTTAAAATTGAAGTATACTTGAGACGAATTAATTTCATATTTACGAAAGTACGCTTTTATTATATTGACAAGATGCTAAAACCGCATTCATAATTTTTCACGTATTTGAAACGTGCTCGAAATATGCTGTAAGTGACGTATACTTCGAACGCATTTCTTTCATATTTGCGAAAGTACACTTTTTAATATATTGACCAATTTCTAAAACCGCATTCATATTTTTCACACATTTGAAACGTTTGAAACGTTCATATTTGGCAAATTTTAAGAGTATAATTTTAGTTCATTCATGATTACAAAATATGTTTAAAATACATTATAAATATCCCGAAGTATATTACAAACGTATTAGTTTTCGCTAAGAGAGTGTTTCCGACACGCCTTGGTGGCGGACAGAGGACCACACCCACACTTGGTCGCTGGGTTGGTACCTGACGCACTGCTGCCGTAGGTTATAGCGACGTGCATGCCCGTGTGCTGTGCGATGTCAGTGCAGGTTAAATATCCCCAGGTGGTCGAAATTATTCCTGAGCCTTCCACTACGGCCCCTCTTGCTCCCTTTCTTCTTCCACTCCCTCCTTTATCCCTTCCTTTGTGGCGCGGTTAAAGTGTCCGCCGATATGTGAGACAGATACTGTTCCATTTCCTTTCCCCAAAACACCAATTTTCATTTCAATTTTTCATTCGTTTCCTGCTGCCGTTTAATGATGTGCATGGGGCTCACTGGGCGTGCGGCGCGTGCACCTGGTCGTCGGTTGCCCACGGAAGCATAGCATACAGCTATTTGCATACTCCGTTCACAGACGAGCCGAAAGAGCACAAAGCGAGTCTTCTCCTGTACGGGCCCTTTTATACGCGAATAGTTATATGTAGGAGGATGTCGTCTCAAGTGGAATGCCGCGCGTCTAAGTACATTGAGCTCAAGTCCACAATAATCTTGTTGACTTGCTCCCTGCATCCACATGGCTGGTGGCGATAGCCGTCAATCATGCCACGGCTCCTGCGACTCATTCGTAATATCTCGTGTGTGAGCGGCTACTGAACTTTGCGCCTCACCCGGTGATTACGTTGGGCCTGGGCACCTTGTCGTAAATGAATGAGGTGCATGAAGAACTGGGCGAATACGAATCATGTGCCACACGCCACGGTCTTGGTTTCTTGTTTACGGGCCAGTTAATCAGTTGGTGCTATGCTATAACCTATTTATTGCTAGCTGATATCAGGAATTCACATAGAAGGTCCATGCCTACTTGGTAAAATGGTGACACCGGCTAGCAATCGGTTCGGAGAAACCCGCGTGCTTCAGGGGTGGTGACTTGAGGTGCTGACACTCACGACGCTGTCTGATGTACGTAACTCTGCACGGTGGCGGTAATTTCTGGCGAATTGTACGCCTGTCTTCCTTAATACGATCAGGGAGCTTCGTAACATGCGTTGAGGTATACATAAGAAAAACGCGAACAATTTGGTAACCAGAACACATGGAAGATGACCCTACCTAGAGAAGGCAATTAGTGGACATTCAACCCTTTACAAGGAAGAGTTAAAAATCAACTGACAGTTATCGATCAACAAGGGATCAGTATGGGGAGGCCTGTTTGTCAATTCAGCTCGTTTACAAACTACACAGAAAGTTTAAAAGCGAAATTGCATCGTTTTGCTGAAGTCAGGAGCGCGCGGTTAGAGAAAATCAGTCGGGCTTTTTGGCCACCGGTTGAATCTGAATAAATTTCATTCGAAAATAAAAGTAGTTTTAAAGCATTGAAGCATACTAGTTCAACGTGGTGATCATGGGACATAAAAAATAAAATTTTCCGCTTGAACAGTTTTCTTGAAATAAAATAAAATAACTTTAATGTGCGGCTTCATATCTAGCGTTTTAATAGACTTGAAACTTGCTGTCAGGGCAGCAAGAGTGGAATTGACTCCACGTGGAAATAATAATTGTTCTTGCTCTTCTCGCTAATAACGTTTTTTTTTCTTCTGTCGTGAAGGGGACAAAAATTTTGTTCTGGGAATTTCAGCCAATCGGAGCACGTTGGAAAGAATTCCAAAAAGGACGGTGCATTAGCGGCAGGTGAAAAGAGCTGCTATCGGCGAAGAGATAAGCGCATAGATGTCATTATACTCCACCTTCGAATTAGTATTTTTCTGCGTAGCGTACTTTGTCTGTCAGATTTTGGTAAAATAAATATTTAATGATGGAAAAAATTCTACAATAAACTGATAGCTGAGGTTGATCGCCGTAAATCTCGTGGAAAATGTCAGCTGTGCGGCAGTCATTCTGTGCCAGCGAATAATTGGAGATAAGCCTCGTCGAAAAAGGCATCCTGGAATCTGTCGTGTGACGTCCCTCAGCAACATTTTTTAGTGAAGTATGAAGGGACTTAAAATGACCTAGGTACTCCATGCGACGCACCTGTTAATCATGTCAACGTTTCGGAGCTCGAGTATAGGAAAATTAAAAAAAAATATGCTGTATAGGCCCAATTGGTCAGACATTCTTAACAAAAACGTAGCGTAAAGACGGGACGAAGAAAGACGAGGACAGGACGCGTCTGCTATCAAACCATAGGCTAGGCTTATATCGTTACTTATGTATATTGTTCAGCGATACATATTTAGTTACCGTAATTTAGCAGCCAGCGTAAGATACGGAGGAAGACCAAATGAGCGCTGACCATGCTCTAAATTAAAGAAGCGACGGGTACATAGACTTAGCACACATACAGGATAAGGATTGAAACCAAGATACGAGAGCAAGATTCAGCTTCGAAGTTGCCGAAGTATTGATCGACTAATGGAGTGCATCGTAATTTTTACTCGAGGAGAGTGCAGGTTGGAAGCAAACATTACGGCCACGAAGTGTAAATGACTGACTCAAAGGGGTTCACAATGGGTCAGTGGCGGGCGTCGGACATGCGTAGCCAGCGTGAACACGAAGACAATCTGTTTTGTTTCCGTCGACCAACGGGGATATTCCTCGGCGAGGGAGTCACTGGCTGTGCAATAAAGCTGGCACTGGAAGAAAATCGCAGGGTTTAGCCGTACAGAAACCTAAAGCGGTCACTTTCACATTTATCTGAGTCTGAGTGGCATGTGCACGAGAAGAAGAGCACGACACAGCTTTGACGATGGTACCATCTGTTCGAAAGGTCTGCCCGAAGCACCTCGCTGCAATGTTGGCTGCAGCAGTGATCCACGTGCGCCTGAAAAGCCGGCCGTTTCGCGGCTTGTGAAAGGCAGGGCCGCCAAATGCTCGCTGATTTGGACGCACATTTTTTGGCCCATACCAATGTAATGAGCGAAGTGCCTGTAGCTGTCCAAAACTTTTTTTGAGGAGGGAGTTTTCAGTGGAGAGAGACGAGTATTTAAGTTTTGGTTCCACCTTGATGATGATGATGAATTCTTTATGACGCCAGGACATCTGAGGCTAAAGAGCGCGATGGCCTGTCACCCTAAAGAAGACGAGCACCAGGGAGAGATTACCGGCGGGTACCCGGCGGCGAAGCGGTTCCACCTTGCACCAAACAACCTTCGTCGTCGCGTCCGGCATGCTATTTTTTTTAAAAAAGGAGAACCATTTAAGCTCCGCCTTCAAGGGTACGTCATGGGTCCCGTCAGTGACTCCTCCTGCCACACATAATCCATTGATTGATGCATTGTCTGTTTGTAATATTGTTGTTTTTGACAGCATGCTTCGACCTGACCAAGGTTTGGAATAAATAAATAAAATAAAGTTCCTTTTAAACCAACCCGTACGGCTGTCCCTGCGTCAGGGGCTCGCTAATTTGAAAGGGGCCATGCGAAAATTAAGGCGCCTCTGTGGCTTAGGGTTACTGTGTCTGACTGGCATTCCGAGGATGAAAGGTACGACTCCCGACAAATTACTCCAATTTTTCTTTTAGGAGCAGTCCATTTACTTTATATATTTAAATGTGCTAACGACGATTGAGTCATGATACGACCTCCCCATCACCACATTTTTAATGTTTAAATCACATTTCACTCCGCAGCAACACGTGTGACACCACAGCCCGGTCGACCAATCCTAGCTTTTCTGCACACACCGGCGACGACGCCAACTACGTCGGGTTCTGCGCTGAACGGGACCCCTAACACTATCGCGTCAATAAACGTTGCTCTTGTTAGCGTCATGATGTTCGGTTGCTTGCGCATTGAAATCTTGTTTCGAGGGATTGTGAAAGTAGTCCATAGTACCCACCAACCTGCCGCCACCTCGGGTCCACCGCCCCAGTCCAGTCCCGCCTGTTTTCATCCTCTAGAAGCACTACCCTCCTGCCACCTGCCCACCCCACCCGCTGAAGTGGTGAAGGGGCGTCCCCCGTAAATGTGATGTCTGTTAAAGTGAAGCCTTAATTTGAAATGAAGAGCACCTGCACTGTTAGCAACAAAGCGACCTAAATTGAGCAAATTGTTTGTGCTCTAGCGCATACTTTACTTAACGCATACTTAAAAGGACGCTTCAATTACTCTATACACAGGGTGTTAATCCCAACACTTTATACAATTTTTGCGAGCAGGCTTTTTAAATTAGTAGGACGGTTTTTTCGACATAGCATTTTCGTCGGTCTAGTACATCAGAATGCAGCCATGACGTGCTAACTAGCAGGCTGGTTAACTAATATTGAATAGTTAACTCTTTAACTTTTAGTGCTAGGCTCCTTAATTACTCAGAGGGGTGTAGCCGACCGTAAGTAATACCCATATCAGTTTTCATATTTTCAAAAACGCTCTTAACCTCGGCGCTATGGCCGGACAAGCTTTCGCTACATTGCGCCAAAATACTTGCGCTTTTGCGAAACTTGCAAGCAAAGCAACCCCCCCCCCCCCCCCCCCCCCCCCCCCAGTGCACGTCGAAAAAGCCAAATATTTATCTTCGACAGCGCCGAGGGTAACCGCGCTTTCGAAATTCTAAAAATTGATATGGATATTAATTACGGTGGGCCACACGCCTCTCGATAATTAACGAGTCTAATAGCAACAGTTAAGAAGTTAACTATTCAACAGTAGTTAAACAGCCTCCTACCTAGTGCATCTCAGCTGTATTCTGATGTATTACATCGCTGACAATGCTTTGCCGTGAAAAGCTATCTTTTAACTTAAAAACTAGTTTTTAGAAATTTTGTGAAGTTTTAATTGAAGCGCCTTGTATATGGACTATTTTATTGAGTATTTTATATAGGCTTTCTCAACGCTAAACGCGCACCTTAGATTGGTTCTCTCGGATAAACCACTTGCTTATTCGCGCTGGAATTTGACGCAGAGATGCATACAACAGTCTTGCTTTTTGAGTACCAAATTCGGGTGAAGTGCTTTCCTGATCTGATCAGAAATAATCTTAAATCCGCGTCGTCTGCGACATTTAGTGCGCGATCAGCGTTAGAACAGTGAGTAGAAGGGAGAAATTTTGTTCGCGCACAGAAACAGAAAGCAACATGGCGCCATGTTTGACACCCCTATTTAAACTCATTCTTCGCCAGCAGCGGCAATGGACAGGAAGCTGCACAGGACGGCGGCAACCCAGCTTCGACAACTGCGCTGCTCTCTTGCAGAGGTGGGCATTTGAAGTACAAAATCTTGACCTCACCTCCACCTGAAAAAAATTTGCGACTTCACTCAATCTCAATCTCATAACTTGAGTTTTGAGGTCCCCTTAGACCCTCTCACCTCAGTTTTCCTGAGGCCACTGGCAACCTCACTCAACCTCACCTCAAATTGAAATTTTATGGTTGAGGTCAGAGGCTGGACTTAAAGAAAGCAAAAAGCGATTAATAAGTTTTCAGTTAAAAAGACGTTCTGAGAATCCTGCGAGATAGGAAGGCCAACATGATGGCGGTACCTTTGTAAAGGCTAATTATAAAAATAGGGGCACTAAGCAGTGCGTAATTATTTATTATGGGGTGTAAAGATACTAGTGATGTGCACGCAATAGGAAAAACATATTCTGGGATGAGCTCTCATAGAGTTTGTGGCCAACGGGCCAAGGTGTACCTCACGCACCCATTCACGCATCTTCATTGAGAAAAAAAGGAAAAACAATCAGCAACCCCCTTATCATGCATTCATTATGGCTTTGAATTTTTTAGCGCTATAACATCGCTATGCTGGTACGTTCATCCCGGGCTGCTGTGTTTCGGCGTGTCCTTGCTAGGATCTCTCACCAGTGCACACTGCTCCGTGTAATGTACAGCAGGATACCCTTTACCTGACTGCGAGGCAACAGCCATAACGTAAGCGTTGGGAACGAGCATGAAAGCGAAAAAGTCTTGATATGGGCTAGCCGCGCTACGACGAATTTCTTGCGTACTTTTGTACTGAACATATTTGTTTGCGGCATAAGACAAAGCTACCGCGGGTCACCGTGAGTTATGTGCTTTGCGCGCTCCCAGGTGTTTGAGCCAGTGGCAGGCTGCTACGCCAACGGGGAGTGGAGAGTGAAGAAGGCGACTCAATGTCGTGACAGCAGCACTCGTTCCTGGAAGACCATAGGGTAGCGTCCTCCTGTGGGCTCAGGCTGAATGGGCTGCGGCATCCGGTTTTCCAAACGGGGAAACCGAACACGAAGCGTCATTGCATGAACGCTGCGGCGGTGCGCTCTAAATCCGCTTAAGAAGGGGCGCTCGTCGGAGCAAGACGCGGCAACAGCAAAACACTTCGACATCAAAATTTCGACCTCACTGAATGACGACCTCGCTCAACCTCAAACTCAAGCGTGAGGTTAAAGTTCGATTTGCTAACCGCACTCACAAAACTTCGAGCCGTCGTCAGCCTCACCTCAACCTCACCTCACTACGTGAGTTTCAGGTCATTTTGAGGTTGAGATCGACCTCAACAGGTTGCCCACCTCTGCTCTCATGTGATCCGCTGTCACGCGTTATTTTTGCGTCTGCATGCCTGGCGGCGGCGTAGGTGGAGGGGCAGTAGTCGTCTCCTTGCCATCTGCTTGTACTTTGCGAGTTCGTTTGGTTTCTTATTATCATAGATGAAGCAATGTTCTCTTTACTCCCCTCATTCCCTTCCCCACTGCAGGGTAGCCAACCGGAAGCGTCCCTGGTGAACATCCCTGCCTTTCCCTCCTCTCTTTATCTATCTATCTACAGCCAACACTTAGCAGCTCAAGAGGGGTTTCACAGAAGTTTTCAAGATCATGCACGGCGTTACAGTTTACTAAAAACCAGAGCAGATTGACTTCATATTGAGAACACCACCGAAGGTGATCTGCATGGCAGTGTGCGCTTTCAAATTCATGCCTTTAAAGCTTGGTCTCTAAATATGACTGTTGAACAATGGAGCCTCATAAGCTCTCTCAAGAGTTTGGCGTTTAAACTGCATTTCGTCGCAGTTCCATTCCGGTCACCCCGCTATGGTCGACTGCAACCCACCGCACGAACCAAGGCGAAAAAATCGGTGGGAATTAGGCCTAAGCGGAGCTGGTGGCGCGAAGAAATCAAGAGCAAGCGTAGTGTTAGCTCATCAGAGGCTTCAAAGGAGCAGTTCAATGTGGCTTACTGCAGCGTAAAACGGCGACAAGCCGACATCTCGTACCGCGACAGGCACCAGTGGGGCAGCAGATGTGAGCAGCGGACCAGCCATGCATGATAGTAACCAGGATGACGTCACTCAACGTCATTGTCGCTCGACTGACAAGAATACGATGGGACGCTGGCTGGCGGTGCGAACGGCCCAAACTAGTTCTTTTTAATCCATATACGACTCGTGGTGCCTGTGTTTCGTTTTGTTTACGGGAGTTTAATGTCCCAAAGCGGCTCAGGCTATGAGGGACGCCGTAGTGAAGGGCTCCGAGAATTTCGACCACCTGGTGTTCTTTAACCTGAACTGACATCGCACAGTACATGGGCATGTAGAACTTCGCCTGCATCTAAATATGACCGCCGCGGCCGGTATCGAACCCGCGTCCTTCGGGTGAGCAGCCGAGCGGGAGCATTTATATCAAGAAATTACATATAAAAATGAAGTTAAATAGAAGAAAACTCTCCTTTATGCTAAGTGATTAGTAAAGAAAGTAAAAACGCTTTTACCTCATTTTTGGTTCATATTGACCGGTAAATGTTTCCACACCTTGAGTTTAAAGGGCGATGTCAACCATTTAAACTTTCTTTTTGGTTGATTCTTGTAGACAGCCTCCGAACGGATCGCGCCCTGCTGAAACATAGCATCCGCTCCTCGGGCCGAGCCCCAGTATTATAGGCAGAAGCATGTCAGGCAACAGCCAGGACCCACAGGCAGTCCGTCGGGCTCGCCGAACCGCGGCAACGCAGGAAAGAACGACAGCTTGGGGCCATCGAGATTGAAGGACTAGCACCAGATAACGCAGAAGTCGGCTAGTGGAGCAACAACGTGGTATTGGGAAGGCCTGTAGCGCGACAGAAAAGAGGAGGAACAGCAGACGAACGGGACAAGCGATACTGCCAACTGCTTTGATTTAAGAATAGAACACAAACATTTATGCAGTTTGTTTACTTTCATAAACCTCCACCACAGCCACTTGTGCAAATGAGAAAGCGAACTCAAAACACCCGCCTCTGATACGTCTGTCTATACAAAAAAAAATTTGCAAATTAGAGTGAAGCTTCCCTGAAAGAGGGCTGACGCAATCCGACCCTGTCTTTCAGATGTGAACGCTTTTGCCAAGTCGGGCGATAGCGCATCGTTGCCTTTTACAATTGCCTGTGTCTTTTTTAGAGCTGATCAGCATTTTCCAGGATATCAGCAAGACTTGTAATGAACTGCTAAGTTAGGTCGGGCCCCGTTTCCTAAGCATCTTTCATGCTCATGAAGAAGCTGATTCAGACAAAGTTCGGGTGACAAATGTACACTTTCGTACACGAGAGCGGTATCTAATAAACAATCCCTACATTGCATTCAAAATATCTGTGCTTATGCTTTATTGCGCCTTGTTTCTTTCGTTTCACTTCACTTACCTATGGGGAAATGCTTTTAAGCTTCCAGGACACCGAAAAGACAAACGCGATCAATGTACCAGTAGATGCGAGTAGCAACGTGTTTGTCGTAAGCAGGTGCGCCAGCCTATACCGTCGCATACAGGAAGCGCAAAGAACTCAGGCGTCGGACGGCCAGAGAAGACGCAAAGAACGCAGGCGAGAAGTGGACGCTGCAGCGACGAAACTTAAGCGAGAGGACGGAGCATAGCGCCAGAGCAGATAGCCTCGATCTTCGCCGCCGGAGCTTTACGACTGCTGCCGATGCATTCAATCGAATGCTTTGGATGATACGTTTGGACTTGACTACTCAGCGGTCAACCGCTTGAGGCACAAGAAAGACGTGATGTCCATGTTAAAGGACTCATACAAAGGCGAAACAACCGCTGCCCTCACAGAGTGTTACATGTATGCCCTGATCTGCCGCTCGATTTTTCTCTTCATAGAGCAGGAATGTTGAACTGCTTATAACGGGCCCTTGAATTAAAGCTCATTAACCAAGAACAAGCGAATGATAAATGAAATAGTTTTGAGTTATTCCTTCATAAAAGAACGCTTGCTTTTGCACTGTGTAGAATGGATTCCTAGTGTTGTACGATCGACAGAAATCCAAAAAGCGGCTAATCGACTTGCATCTTTTGGTAGTCCTTTGGCTATAAATAGCGAAATATATGACTGCCAATCGATTTCCGTCTTTAAAGAGGCGCTAGACAGAAGAAAATATGTATTGTCTTAGGACTCGGTCTACTTTACACACTTGATTACATGCAAAATTAAAATCGTAGGTCTTACACACTGGTACATAAACAGTGTAGATTATTACACAGAAAAGGAAATTGCGAGGCTTATTGATTTTTCTATAGAGAGTCAATAGATTGCGTATGAAAATAAAGCAATAACGTTTTGTAGTCAGCGACTTATAGACACAGAAACGAAAATTGCAACCTAGAAGACTTCCATTTATAGACAGTGCGCGAGTTGTTTACAGACCAAAGAAAGTCAGGTCTTTGGTGTGGTATTTTCTAATGACAAAAATAAATTCATATCTTGTAGACTTTACTCTATAGAGCGTTCATAAATCCTCTACACGTAAAAGAACATTGAGGCTCTCTTTGACTTCGGTCAAAAATTGTCCACAGGCAAAATGAAATATCCATTCGATGGGAATACATCCTTTAAAGTGTCGATGGACAGAATACAAAGTATTTGCACGCAGATGAATATCACCCAGCATATTACTTCTTTATACGTTGATTTATTCTTATGACTTTAATGTCCTTGCTGGCATTGTTAATGAGGGAGAGGAGAAAAGAAACTGTAGAGCACACGTATATGATTAAGTTTCTCGTCGACGACAAAAAAATTAAATAATATAGTTGTTTACGACAATTGCTTCATGGTACAGCTAACCGAGGCAGGGTTCGCGAGCTTTATATTCGCAATTTGTGCGTTTGATGGAGTTGAGAGGCCTCTGATGGTGAGGGCCGATGGTGATTTTAAGGGCGGATGAGAACTGACCACCAGTGGGACAGACGGAAGTGTATGCGTTTTCAGAAGTGTAGCGATCGAAAAGGCCAGTAATTAAAAAATCGCTGCTGCATAAGTGCTTTCACGAACCTGTAGATAAAGATGCAATCTAAAGCAGAGCCCTTAATGTCCATAGCTGCGCGTGTGCTAGAGAACACGAAACACGCTAGAAAGAGCTGAGCAACACGAAAAATTCCCCTTTTTATTAATTCGTAGTGGGTTTGCCCCTTTTTTCAATGGACAGCACCAATTCTCTGTTGCATAATTCATGCCATAAAAAAACCCACTCGGCTTCACTTGCGGTCACCTTGCCTGCACACAATAAAAGCATCGTAATATGCAGTATATAAAGAGCGACGTCTCGGGGCAAATTTTGAAGATGTACAGGCGTTTAAAGAAGCTTCAGCCGAGACAAGGCCTCTTTATGCAAGGGCTTCCTTCGCAAGATCCCTGCTTCCAAAAAGTGACAGAGAAATCATATTGCATGGCCACAATCACCAGCGCAGCTACGTCCACGGCAATGCACAGGCTTCTCCAATTGCTTTCCAATTAACACGTGCCTGCGCCAGTGACACCTACCCGTCTCTCCGATTCCCGGTTTCTAATGCTTTCTGATCTCATCCGCCCAACCGTCACTTACTGCCACGTTTACCTTCTGCTGGTGTCCACTCCATTGCATTATTCTTACTCAGGATCTTTGTCTGCTCTCTGCATTACATGCCTTGCCTCATGAGCGGTTATTCTGTTTACTGAAATGCATTTCCCTTTCGGTGTTTTCCTATAAATGTATTACAATAGCAATTTCTTTGCCGTTGAATAGTTTCAATCGCTTAAGGTTAATAACCCTGCAGAATCAAGACGATAAAAAAATTAAAATTTAGGCCACTGTTATCAACAATACGCCGTAAACCATGAAGGCCCATCAGTGCGGGGACTATAATTACATGTCACTAGTGACACACCGGGATTGTCCTGCTGAAATTTGGACGTCGGAAAAGCAAATTTCAGTACAAATGACACCGCTCACTTTTTCTGCTCTTTCTGTGTGTAGAACCATCTATATGTGGAAGCCATACAAATCTCTTTCACCGAGAGTGAATGGAGAACGATGCCAAAATGGCCGACGATAATTGAAGCTGTCACGGTACTGTCATGTGCGCTCTCAGCTCTTCTTTTTTTTTTCTCCCTGAAATGTGAATCTTTTTTTAATTTGACCCAAAATATTATTTCAATTATACTTGCCGAAAGTGCTATAAAGCCGAGCGCGCCCCAGCGAGCACACTGCATTTTGGCCTACGTTGGACCGCCTCGAGCACCAGGGGTCATCTTGCGTAAGTGTTGGAGCTATCATACGGACAGTTCTGTCGCATTTTTATTTCTGCGAAAAACCTTTTACTTAGTACCCTGGTTAATGCTAAGCCAATGTATGGATCATCTTTCATATCTTTGGTAGCAGGGTGCGCGCGTAGTAGAAAGCGACTCCCATAAATTCGTCACCAGTGTATACCGCCAGGACACACGCCGTTTCCAAGGTGGTACTAAAGTAAAACGCAACTATTGGCATAACTGGACGGCCTCAGAAGTGACAGCCTCAACTTCACCGTGCAAGCGTTGTCAGCTACCTAGGAGATGGAATCAAGAAAATCCCATTTTCCTTCCCCCCCCCCCAAAAAAAAAATAATAAACAGCTATTTCCAGTCGTTTGGGGCCACCATTATTTACTTTGTCCCTCACGACGAATGCATAGTGTGCGGTATGAGAGATGACTGTTGGACTTGTGAGGGGCCCTGACTAAGGGTGAGTAGAGTTGGAGACTTCCCGAGCGTAAGAGTCACATCTTTGGGACGCTTGGACGGCTAAGCAAGTGGCCAGCAAGCATTATGACTGAAATATTGATTTAACGCCTTAGTTGGAGGTTTTAAAAGAAAACGTGGTATATAGTGACACAGATTATGAGTGTCAGGAATATTCATTGTAAATACTTTACGCGCAATTGGGAAAGGTCAAGATTGCGCCTATTTTATAACGACGCGCCCTAACCATCACGCTGGAGTTCATTTTTTCTTGTTATGAGTTCTCGATTTCTAAAATATGCAATGCGAGGGTTGACCACACAAATTAATAAAGTAGAGCAGATAGTCATTACAGAAACTCCGCGAACAGCTAGCTTGGTTTAGTAGACGAAATGTATTTGTAATATTTCAGCGTTTTAATCAGCTTTGAGCTAGGTACGTATCTTAACGACTTAAACAGACGAGATGGTTATATTATAAGGTGTGAGATTACAAGAGAGCGAAACACATTGATATGGCTATATCATCAGCTGGGAAATTACGAAAGAACCAGTTCGCGAGCACAAAGCAGAGCTTAAATTAGTTTAGTTTAAGTTATATGGGATTTTATGCCCGAAAGCGAGTCAGGCTAGGAGGGACCCCGTAGTGGAGCACTCCGGATAACTTGCGAAGCCTGGGGTTCTAATGTGCACTGATGTCGAACAGACACGGGCCTCTAGCATTTCTCCTCGGTCGAAATTTGCCCGGGTGCGAAACAGCGTCTTTTGTGACGTCAGCCACCGCAGCAGATACCAACGCAGAAATTGCAAAAATGGAAGAGGGGAGCTGGAATGAAACATACAAAAGCCGTTTTACGATGGTATGCATTTTGTTGTTTTGTCAAAACAAAATGAGCAAGCTGAAAAGAAGAGATTAGAAAAAAACGACGTCCTGTAACTGAGCGACCGTATATTTTGACAACATTAATTAGAGTAACTTGCGTTTATTGTCTTATAGAGTAAAAGGAGGAAGAAATGGCTTCCCGCAGTGCGTAGGATTTCTCCGATTACAAATTATTTTCCATGAAGTTTGATGACGTTGCTGATAGAAATGTGTATATAGAAAGTACTTATATATCAGTTTTTTTCATTCTAAGACTAAGGAAATACCCGAAAATGTGTTTCTGAACCTAAATCACAATGTATTTCCATATTTAGGCATCCAACATGGCCACTGTGAAAGAGTTTTCATCTTTTACCTTCATGGCGGTTGTTCTTCTGTCCCTCGGTAAGCCAGCTTTGAACCCATTAGCCGAAATATGCGTTGAATATTAAAGTGCCGGGCAAAGAACCACAAATACGCACTTTAATTTGTCAAGACAAATACCCTAGTAATTGTATCTTTATCTGAATTACCTTAAGAGGAACTTATGCCAGGCATGATTGGCGGCGAGACTTGCTGCGGTGTGGAAATATTTGCCGATGACGTAAACATTTTCCCGAGTGATGAATGTGGTACACAGTGAGGCATAAGGGGCCGGTAATCCGTTCTCGGCTGAGGTCTCGCACGTTCGGAAATATTATCGGGAAAAGTGGCCGTTCTCAGTACACAAAGAGACAATGGTATCAGACAAAATAAAATCTAAAACCTGAAAAAAACTAAGTCAGCAATCTCCTGAAGAGAAAGAGAGAGCGAGAGCTTTCTCTGGAGAGCTGGCATATTTTATGTTGGGACCAGGGTTTGTTGCAATGTTTCCGTGCAAAATCAATGCGCACACGCAGCAAAACAGATTGTCTATCAAAATCTCGAAGCCATCACGAGAAATGAGGTGGCTATTACATCAGCATTCTCGACCATCGTAAAAACAAACACGCGGGAGGATTATTGTTCCAGAGCGCTCCGATCGCTTCAAACGTAGTAAGCCTATGAGACGGCGCTGTGGCAGCGATGAACAAGAGAAAATGAACAAAACACCGCGGCACTGATGTGAAAAGTTCTGTTTTTAGTGTCACATTGGAATGTGCGCTCAACACTATCGAGCATTCCTGAAACATTTATAGCTCTTCACTCCGAAAACGTAATAGACAGCAGGAACAGGTTTGAACAGTCACTGACAAAGTGACTGAAATGATTCCATGGGTTGGTTGACATTCTCACGATGACAAAAAGAGCAGCCTGATAATCTGTTATTTGCAGAAGCAGGATTTTAGGCTGTGTGGGTGCCGTGCCCATGCCAAACAATTGCGGTGCTTATGAGATCCACTGTTTCTTTAAGAGAACGAAGAAAGAAAAACAATAGCTGGCACAGGTCAGCGGGAAGTGGTCTAGGCGGTGTCTGCGTGGACAGAAGAAATTCGGAATTGCGGTGCACTTAAACGCTGAAAACAAGCAGTTAGCATGCGCTGCGAGTGCAAAAACGGGTGAGGGCAAGAAAGGGAAAAAATAGTTACGCTTGTAATGTTGCTAACTATTACGCTGTGCTGATAGGCAACCTTTTCATGATTGTTTGTGTCTCTGGCAGTGTCTATTATCATTCAATATATGAAGCGTGGACGGAAGATAAGCCATGAACATGGTTGAACGATCACTGGGGGGAGGTGTAGGTACGTACGGCTTGGAAAAAGCTCCAAAAAGATTCGATAAAAAGCGTTTGATGTATCAGAGGAATAACTAAAGCTGTGGCCCATATCATTTAAAGAAGTAATTACTCATTAACATCGACATGACTGAGGCCACACGATACAAGTCAAAGCTCTACAGCTTTCTCAGAAATCTCGCAGTTGAAGAAAACTATTCGAGCTCAAGGGATCTGAGCATAGAGCACCCCTGGTCCCAGGGAGGCGCTCAGTTAATAAAGTTAACAAGGCGATCCTGCAGTTGGAAGGGAAATGCCGAATTGATCAACAGCTGGATGTGGAAATGGTATTAGTTCAAGGTATCTTGGGAAACTCTCCAAGTAGGAGTGCATTTTAATTTAGAGAGAAATAACAAATTATCTTCCACTTGAGGGCAGCCATATGGTTGCAAGAAAAGCAAAAAGCTTTGTCAGAAACTCTGCAGTTTAAAATTTGTCCTGGCTCGGGGCTAGGCAAATTGCTCATCATCATCATCATCATCATCATCATCATCATCATCATCCTGACTGCGCCCACTGCAGGGCAAAGGCCTCGTCCATGTCTCTCCAATTAACCCTGCCTGGTGCGCCCCCCCTCGCCCCCCCCCCCCCCCCCCCCTATGCCTGCGAACTTCTTAACCTCATCCGCCCACCTAACTTTCTGCCAGTCCCTGCTACGCTTCCCTTCACTTGGAATCCACACCGTTCACTTTAAGGAGTTATTATCTTGCTTTCGAATTACGTGCACTGCCCAAGCCCATTTCTTCCTATTGATTTCGACTAGGATATCGTTAATCCGCGTTTATTCCCTCGCGGCGCACTCTGCCCGCTCTATAATTTTTCTTTCCATAGCTCGCTGCCCTTATTTTGTTTTGAACCCTTTTCGTTAGCCTCCACGTTTTTGCCCTGTGGGTGAATACCTATGGTAAGATACAGCTGTTCTTTACTTTTCTCTTGCGGAATATTGGCAAACTGCCATTCATTATCTGAGACAACCTGCCATATGCGCTCCGTCCCATTCTTATCCTTCTAGTTATTTCTCTCTCATGATCCGGATCAGCGATCACTACCTGCTCCAAGAAGATATATTTCTTTACCACTTCCAGCACCTCGCCACCAATTGTAATCTGCTGTTTTCTTGCTAGACTGTTGAACACTACTTCGGTTTTCTGCATGCTAATTTTTAGTCCCCCGTTATACACTGCCTGCCTGACTCATTCATCATACTTTGTAATTCATCTCCTGAGTGGCTCAGCTAGGCAATGTCATCAGCGAATCGCAAATTATGGAGGTATTCATTAACTCTTATCTCTAAGTGTTTCCTTTTCAGGTCTCGGAATACCTCCTGTAAGCAGGCGGTGAATAGCGTTGGCGAGATCGTGTCTCCCTGCCTGACGCCCTTTCGTATAGCAATTTTATTGGTGACTTTATGGATGACTATCGTAGCTGTGCACTTGCTATAGACATCTTCAAGTATTTTTGCATAAGGCTCTTCTGCACCCTGATTCCGGAATGCTTGCATTGGCTGCCGAGGTATCCACTGCGTCAAATTCTTTCTCGTAATTATTAAACTCTATATATATATGGGTTGGTTACATTCTGCGCATTTCTCTGTCACCTGATTATAGTGTGAATGTGATATATTGTTGAATATTCTTTACAAAAAACTGCCTGATCATTTGGTTGTTTGGAGTTTAAGGTTGCCCTAACTATATTGTCGATTACTTTAGTAGATTACCTTGTAGGTAACGGACAATAAGCTGAACAACCTGTAATTTATGTCCTTGACGTCTTCTTTCCTATGAGTTAAGATTTTGTTACCATTTGCGAAAAAAGCCTGTGCTAAAAATGCATTTCGAACACATTGTATTAATTTGGTATTAATTTTGCATTTTTTGTCTATATTCTTAAATTGCGATACGAATGCTTTCTAAGTATGCTAGGAGTGATATATTGAACGTTATTATAAATGCATTAAAAATAAATTTTCTGTCTGCTTAGTATCTTTATTATACTTTTAAAAAAATATGAAAATATATATTAAATACCTTACATTAAAAGAACAGTAAAAATATACAATTAATACATTAAAAATATACTAAAATACACATTGAATACATTACATTAGAAATATACAATTCATACATTAAAATATATTAACTTCCGTTTAAAAATGTTGTCCTAGTCGGATTCAACGGATGTTACGGATCATTGCTGTCAACAGCAGATGAAATGACAACTGGCTATAAGCACCAGGAGACAAAATTTTATGGAGAAAACGCGTTGTCGTCAAGAAGTCTATGACAATGCAAGGTCAGGTGACGGGACCTGAACGCGAAGGATGTCGCCAAACAGGAAATACCGACGGAAAGTGAGGACAACAAACAGGAACTCCTCCGACAAGTGAGATACTTGGGTTAGCTTATATATTCTTATATTGCCAGGTGGCGCTGAAGCAAAAAAGACGTTGACGCTGCTGGCACGCGGATTGAAGGACGTTGAAGTTCGCCGTTTTCTCCCACGGTTGTTCTTTCAATTGGCGCTTCTTTGCTTGGACGAAGCGACAGGAGTGTGCGCTCTGATGTGCAAAATTTTCTTCAAGAAACGTAGCGCCTTCTATTCTATTTTCTTCTTCCCGCTCTCAGTCGGTACGACATTGGAACATTACAGGCATTCTATACTATTATGCACATTAAGCCATTGTCCCGTCTTCGATCTCCAAGTTAACAGGACTCCTGTCTTTCCGTCGTCCAATCTATCAGGCTACATCCTATTACCACTCCTTTTCCCGTCAAAACTTTCCTGTATCCAGCAATTAACCGCCTGTGTCTTGGCCACTCCCCTGTAGTGGGTATGTGCAGCAACGTCTGAGGCCTTCCTTCCTTCCTTCCTTCCTACCTTCCTTCCTTCCTTCCTTCCTTCCTTCCTTCCTTCCTTCCTTCCTTCCTTCCTTCCTTCCTTCCTTCCTTCCTTCTTCCTTCCTTCCTTCCTTCCTTCCTTCCTTCCTTCCTTCCTTCCTTCCTTCCTTCCTTCCTTCCTTCCTTCCTTCCTTCCTTCCTTCCTTCCATCCTTCCTTCCTTCCTTCCTTCCTTCCTAAGGACGTGCTGCCGAGCCCCTCTCTTGCCGGGTCGCTGTCTTGTCACCAGCACCGTGACAATATATTCCCTCCCTTCCCCAGAGGACACACTTTATCTTGCCCGTTGAGGGCGCTTTTTGCGCAAAAACTGTGGGCCTCTAAATTGTCGCACAAGCGTCGGAATGGTCGCTTTCGAATCTTCGCTCTCTACAGAACCGAATTGCTAGTCGTAACTTGCATCAGGCATCGGGCAGAAGTCGAACTATCAACCGTCAAAACATGGGCGTCTAGAGGAGTCGGTAGGCCTTGCTAGTCGGGGTCCTTGTCGCTGGCACGTTCGGGCCCTGAGGTGCGCGTGCTACCGTTGCTGATATAATGCTACCACGCTCTGTCCACACGAAATTTAAATAAGCGGTGATTGCCTTCTTGTTAGAAATTACCATAAACGAATGGACGAGGGGAAAGGGACAGTTTTCACTGTTCCCGGAAACGTGATTTCGAGCACTAGGTTGTTCCACGGCAGCTTGAGTGTGCTGGAAATATTCTGACGCGAACTGCACATTTTTTTGGATTAAAATATACTTTGCTCGAATTAATATCGCACTTACAAAAGTACACTTTAAATGCATTACCATCATGTCATTTCTCGAAACGCGAACTCGACACTAACTGTTCAACGGCAGCTTGAAGTGTGCTGCAGATACGTTTACGCGGACAGCTCATTCGTAGAACTGAAGTATACTTTGAACGAATTAATATCGTATTTGCGAAGTACACTTTCAAAACACTGCCAACAAGCAAAGGCCAATTCCCAAACACGATTTCGAGCACAATATTGTTCTATGGCAGCTAAAAGTGTGCTTTAAATATGTTTAAAAGGACTGTCCGTTTGTTAAACTTGAAGTACACTCCAGAAAAATTGATTTCATATTTACGAAAGTACACTTTTAATACATTAACAAGATGCTAAACCCTCATACATATTTTTCACGTATTTGAAACGTGCTCGAAGCAAGCTTTAAGTGACGTATTTTTGTCAAATTTTAAGAATATATTTCGAATACCAAGCATAATATTTCAGGAACCTGTTTCCGGCATATCTTTAGTGCTTTCATAAATACAAATTATGTTTAAAATTCATTATAATTATCGCGCCTTATATTACAAACGCATTAGTTTTCGCTAAGGGTAGTGCTCTCCCAATCTTCTGCTACGGTCGAGGCCATAAGACATTGCGTATTCAGGGTGGCTAGTTTTTCAAGCACAATACACCCCCCCTCCCCCGTTCTTCAACAGATCTACTGTTACCTGATCCTTTGCTTTCTTTACTTCCTCTTTCGTTGCTGACGGGATGACGCATTGCTGTTCGGTACTGTCTCTCTAATTCGTTCTTGTTACATTAGCTACTGTACAGATTTGTGTAGAACTCTTGGACTACTTTAACTATCTTATCCATGTTGCTAATGACACTGCCCTCCTTGTCTCTTAACGCATACATCTGCTTTTTACCTATGCCTAGTTTCCTCTTCGCCGCTTTTATGCTACCTCCGTTCTTCAGAGCGTTCTTGATTGTCTCTATAATATACTTCCTTACGTCGGCTATCTTGCGCTTATTTGTTAACTTCGATACCTTTGCTAGTTCTGTCTTGTCTCTAGGTATAGACGCCATAGTGCTTTGGCGTTTCTTAATCATATCTTTCGTCTCCTGACATAGCTTGCCGGTATCCTGTTGAACCATCCTACCACCTACTTCTACGGCGCACTCCGTAACGACGGCAGTGAGAGATACCATTTATTTTTTGAACATTAAGATCGTCTTCCTCAGTTAAAGCCGAATATCTGCTCTGCAGCGAAACCCTGAATTCCTTCACTTTCCCTCTTACTGCCAACCCTTTAAAGGGCTTTCGCTTCACTAGTTTCTTCCGTTCCCTGTTTAAATCTAGGCTAATTTGAGACCTTACCATTCTGTGGTCGCTACACCGCACTATTCCGACGACCTCAACATCCTGTACAATGCCAGGGTGAGCGCATAACATAAAGTCTATTTCATTTTTAGTCTCATCATTGTGGCTCTTCCAGGTCCATTTTCTGTTCTCTCATTTGCGGCAGATGGTATTCTTGATCCGTAAATTATTTTAATTGGCGAACTATACTAATAACTCTCCCTAGAACCTATTCCATAGTCGCCTGAGGCTTGGTCGGCAGCCTACTACTTTCCTACCTTCGCATTTAAGTTCCCATCAGTACAGTGAACTGATTTTTCCTTGTTCAATGCCGATTCCGTGTCTTCATTCAAGCTTTCAACGATCTGGTCATCATGACTGGATGTAGGCGTGTAGGCCTGCACCACCTTCACTTTGTACCTCCTACTGAGCATAATTACGATAGCTGCCACCCTCTTGTTAATACTTTAAAGCTCTTCTATGTTGCCAGCTATATCCTAATTGATGAGGAATCCCGCACTTAGTTCCCGCATATCCGCTAATCCGTGATAGCACAGTATGCGACCAACCTTAAGTACCGTACAAGCCTCACCTGTCCTCTTGATTGCTATTTTTTCTTAATAAAATCTTGTAGCTTAGGTCATGCACAAAAATACCCGTTACTAGCATCCTTCCCGTTTCGAATTACTCATAAATTCAGCCTCGGCCTACTAACTGCTGCTTCGCGTGGTTAACTTAGTTGGTAGAGGAACTAACATAGACAAGACAAAAAAAGATTTTTTCAACTAGCAGTTTTTCGGAAAGGCACATAGCTTTAGCTTTAGCTATATGGCTTTACCATGGTAGCTGGTATTAAATTATCACTCCTTAAATTTGTACAGCGTGCTCTGACAGACGAGCAATATGATAGAGTGAAAGAAACTTGTAGAGCTTCATCTAAAGTTCTGTTGTCCCCTAAGCCTAAGTGCGCTGTGCGTAATTAAGTATCACAGCTATTATTTAGTAAAAAAATGAGTTTAACCAGCAAAAGACATTGATAAAATGTCCAACATGAACAGGGCTAGGAAGTAGCGGGAAGATCTGCTTATAAGGGCACACAAGAGAAAGAATTCCTTTATTTAGGGTTTTGAGTAGGACATATCTACTTTTTGCATATTGCGGTCATCTGTACGGGGCAACATTTACCAGTATATTCAGGTGTCTTATGGCATCTACGATGCTCCAATGCTGAAAGAAAGTGTGAAAATTCGTAGGCATATCTTAAGCTGTAATTACATGAAGGATGTATGTTAATGACGTTTGAACGCATTATGTATGCATATGAAATCGCATTATGCCTTCAATGCTCTTGTCATATGGTGACGGAGCCTAATAAAAGTGCTGTTCTTTCATCCTAGGAGGAATCGGCGGAATATATGGAAGGGAGGCTGAGCGATCTCTTGGTGGCAGTGCAGGTATGTAAAGATTCCATAGCAGTGGCGTTGAAAATTCGAATAGAAAACCACATTTTCCGGCAAAGGGGTAGGCAGAGTTTTAGATGTATTGAGAATTCTAACGCCTTCCGTGTATGTTACGGAAACAAGGGGGAGAAAAGAACTAACTGAAAATACTTATCCGCTTAAAATTTAGATCTTGTGCTTTACGCCTTCAATGCTCTTGTCATATGGTGACGATGCCTAACAAAACTGCTGTTCTTTCATCCTAGGCGGAAATTCTGGAATATCCGGAAGGGAGGCTGAGCGATCTCTGGGCGGCGCTGTAGGTATGTATAGGTTCCGTAGCAGTAGCGTAAAAAATTCCAAAATAAAACCACATTTTCTCGCAAAGGGTTAGGCAGAGGTTTGGATATATTGAGAATTCTAACGCATTCCATGTATGTCACGAAAACAAGGTGGTAGAAAAGAACTAACTGAAATAACTTATCTGCTTAAAATTTAGATCTTTTGTTGTATGCCGCCAATGCTCTTGTCATATGGTGACGATGCGTAACAAAAGTGCTGTTCTTTCATCCTAGGCGGAAATTCTGGAATATCCGGAAGGGAGGCTGAGCGATCTCTGGGCGGCGCTGTAGGTATGTATAGGTTCCATAGCAGTAGCGTAAAAATTCGAAAATAAAACAACATTTCCTCGCAAAAGGGTAGGCAGAGTTTTGGATATATTGAGAATTCTAACGCATTCCATAAATGTCACGAAAGTAAGGTGGTAGAAAAGAACTAACTGAAAAAACTTATCTGCTTAAAATTTCGACCTTTTGCTGTATGCCATCAATGCTCTTGTCATATGGTGACGATGCGTAACAAAAGTGCTGTTCTTTCATCCTAGGCGGAAATTCTGGAATATCCGGAAGGGAGGCTGAGCGATCTCTGGGCGGCGCTGTTGGTATGTATAGGTTCCGTAGCAGTAGCGTAAAAAATATCGAAAATAAAACCACATTTCCTCGCAAAATGGTAGGCAGAGTTTTGGATATATTGAGAATTCTAACGCATTCCATCTATGTCACGAAAACAATTTGTGAGAAAGGAACTAACTGAAAATACTTATCCGCTTATAATTTTGACCTTTGCTTTATTCCGTCAATGCTCCTGTCATATGGTGACGATGCATAACAAAAGTGCTGTTCTTTCATCCTAGGCGGAAATTCTGGAATATCCGGAAGGGAGGCTGAGCGATCGCTGGGCGGCGCTGTTGGTATGTAAAGGCTCCATAGCAGTAGCGTAAATAATTCGAATTAGAAACCACATTTCCTCGCAAAGGTGTAGGCAGAGTTTTGGATATATTGAGAATTCTAACGCATTTCATGCATTCCAAGAAAACAAGGTGGGAGAAAAGAACTAACTGAAAAACTCATCTACTTAAACTTTACATCTTTTGCTTTATGCCGTCAATGCTCTTGTCATATGCTGACGATGGGTAACAAAAGTGCTGTTTTTTGATCCTAGGCGCAAATGCTGGAATATCCGGAAGGGAGGCTGAGCGATCTCTGGGCGGCGGTGTAGGTATGTAAAGGTTCTGTAGCAGTGGCATAAAAAATTCGAAAATAAAACCAGATTTCCTCGCAAAGGGTTAGGCAGAGTTTTGGATATATTGAGAATTCTAACGCATTTCATGCATTCCAAGAAAACAAGGTGGGAGAAAAGAACTAACTGAAAAACTCATCTACTTAAACTTTACATCTTTTGCTTTATACCGTCAATGCTCATGTCATATGCTGACGATGGGTAACAAAAGTGCTGTTTTTTGATCCTAGGCGCAAATGCTGGAATATCCGGAAGGGAGGCTGAGCGATCTCTGGGCGGCGGTGTAGGTATGTAAAGGTTCTGTAGCAGTGGCATAAAAAATTCGAAAATAAAACCACATTTCCTCGCAAAGGGGTAAGCAGAGTTTTGGATATAATGAGAATTCTAACGCATTTCATGTATTCCAAGAAAACAAGGTGGGAGAAAAGAACTAACTGAAAAACTCATCTACTTAAACTTTACATCTTTTGCTTTATGCCGTCAATGCTCTTGTCATATGCTGACGATGGGTAACAAAAGTGCTGTTTTTTGATCCTAGGCGCAAATGCTGGAATATCCGGAAGGGAGGCTGAGCGATCTCTGGGCGGCGGTGTAGGTATGTAAAGGTTCTGTAGCAGTGGCATAAAAAAATTCGAAAATAAAACCACATTTCCTCGCAAAGGGTTAGGCAGAGTTTTGGATATATTGAGAATTCTAACGCATTTCATGTATTCCAAGAAAACAAGGTGGGAGAAAAGAACTAACTGAAAAACTCATCTACTTAAACTTTACATCTTTTGCTTTATACCGTCAATGCTCTTGTCATATGCTGACGATGGGTAACAAAAGTGCTGTTTTTTGATCCTAGGCGCAAATGCTGGAATATCCGGAAGGGAGGCTGAGCGATCTCTGGGCGGCGGTGTAGGTATGTAAAGGTTCTGTAGCAGTGGCATAAAAAATTCGAAAATAAAACCACATTTCCTCGCAAAGAGGTAGGCAGAGTTTTGGATATATTGAGAAATCTAACGCATTCCTTTTATGTCACGAAATCAAGGTGGGTGAAAAGAACTAACTGAAAAAACTCATCTACCTAAACTTTACATCTTTTGCTTTATTCCGTCAATGCTCTTGTAATATTGTGACGATGCCTAACAAAAGTGCTGTTCTTTAATCCTAGGCGGAAATGCTGGAATATCCGGAAGGGAGGCTGAGCGATCTCTTGGAGGCGGTGTAGGTATGTATAGGTTCCATAGCCGTAGCGTAAAAAATTCGAAAATAAAACCACATTTCCTCGCAAAGAGGTAGGCAGAGTTTTGGATATATTGAGAATTCTAACGCATTCCTTTTATGTCACGAAATCAAGGTGGGTGAAAAGAACTAACTGAAAAAACTCATCTACTTAAACTTTACATCTTTTGCTTTATTCCGTCAATGCTCTTGTAATATTGTGACGATGCCTAACAAAAGTGCTGTTCTTTTATCCTAGGCGGAAATGCTGGAATATCTGGAAGGGAGGCTGAGCGATCTCTTGGAGGCGGTGTAGGTATGTATCGGTTCCATAGCCGTAGCGTAAAAAATTCGAAAATAAAATCACATTTCCTCGCAAAGAGGTAGGCAGAGTTTTGGATATATTGAGAATTCTAACGCATTCCTTTTATGTCACGAAATCAAGGTGGGTGAAAAGAACTAACTGAAAAAACTCATCTACTTAAACTTTACATCTTTTGCTTTATTCCGTCAATGCTCTTGTAATATTGTAACGATGCCTAACAAAAGTGCTGCTCTTTCATCCTAGGCGGAAATGCTGGAATATCCGGAAGGGAGGCTGAGCGATCTCTGGGCGGCGGTGTAGGTATGTATAGGTTCCATAGCCGTAGCGTAAAAAATTCGAAAATAAAACCACATTTCCTCGCAAAGAGGTAGGCAGAGTTTTGGATATATTGAGAATTTTAACGCATTCCTTGTATGTCACGAAATCAAGGTGGGTGAAAAGAACTAACTGAAAAAACTCATCTACTTAAACTTTACATCTTTTGCTTTATTCCGTCAATGATCTTGTAATATTGTGACGATGCCTAACAAAAGTGCTGTTCTTTCATCCTAGGCGGAAATGCTGGAATATCCGGAAGGGAGGCTGAGCGATCTCTTGGAGGCGGTGTAGGTATGTATAGGTTCCATAGCCGTAGCGTAAAAAATTCGAAAATAAGACCACATTTCCTCGCAAAGAGGTAGGCAGAGTTTTGGATATATTGAGAATTCTAACGCATTCCTTGTATGTCACGAAATCAAGGTGGGTGAAAAGAATTAACTGAAAAACTCATCTACTTAAACTTTAGATCTTTTGCTTTATTCCGTCAATGCTCTTGTAATATTGTGACGATGCCTAACAAAAGTGCTGTTCTTTCATCCTAGGCGGAAATGCTGGAATATCCGGAAGAAAGGCTGAGCGATCTCTTGGAGGCGGTGTAGGTATGTATAGGTTCCATAGCCGTAGCGTAAAAAATTCGAAAATAAAACCACATTTCCTCGCAAAGAGGTAGGCAGAGTTTTGGATATATTGAGAATTCTAACGCATTCCTTGTATGTCACGAAATCAAGTTGGGTGAAAAGAACTAACTGAAAAAACTCATCTACTTAAACTTTACATCTTTTGCTTTATTCCGTCAATGCTCTTGTAATATTGTGACGATGCCCAACAAAAGTGCTGTTCTTTCATCCTAGGCGGAAATGCTGGAATATCCGGAAGGGAGGCTGAGCGATCTCTTGGAGGCGGTGTAGGTATGTATAGGTTCCATAGCCGTAGCGTAAAAAATTCGAAAATAAAACCACATTTCCTCGCAAAGAGGTAGGCAGAGTTTTGGATATATTGAGAATTTTAACGCATTCCTTGTATGTCACGAAATCAAGGTGGGTGAAAAGAACTAACTGAAAAAACTCATCTACTTAAACTTTACATCTTTTGCTTTATTCCGTCAATGATCTTGTAATATTGTGACGATGCCTAACAAAAGTGCTGTTCTTTCATCCTAGGCGGAAATGCTGGAATATCCGGAAGGGAGGCTGAGCGATCTCTTGGAGGCGGTGTAGGTATGTATAGGTTCCATAGCCGTAGCGTAAAAAATTCGAAAATAAGACCACATTTCCTCGCAGAGAGGTAGGCAGAGTTTTGGATATATTGAGAATTCTAACGCATTCCTTGTATGTCACGAAATCAAGGTGGGTGAAAAGAATTAACTGAAAAACTCATCTACTTAAACTTTAGATCTTTTGCTTTATTCCGTCAATGCTCTTGTAATATTGTGACGATGCCTAACAAAAGTGCTGTTCTTTCATCCTAGGCGGAAATGCTGGAATATCCGGAAGGGAGGCTGAGCGATCTCTTGGAGGCGGTGTAGGTATGTATAGGTTCCATAGCCGTAGCGTAAAAAATTCGAAAATAAAACCACATTTCCTCGCAAAGAGGTAGGCAGAGTTTTGGATATATTGAGAATTCTAACGCATTCCTTGTATGTCACGAAATCAAGTTGGGTGAAAAGAACTAACTGAAAAAACTCATCTACTTAAACTTTACATCTTTTGCTTTATTCCGTCAATGCTCTTGTAATATTGTGACGATGCCCAACAAAAGTGCTGTTCTTTCATCCTAGGCGGAAATGCTGGAATATCCGGAAGGGAGGCTGAGCGATCTCTTGGAGGCGGTGTAGGTATGTATAGGTTCCATAGCCGTAGCGTAAAAAATTCGAAAATAAAACCACATTTCCTCGCAAAGAGGTAGGCAGAGTTTTGGATTTATTGAGAATTCTAACGCATTCCTTGTATGTCACGAAATCAAGGTGGGTGAAAAGAACTAACTGAAAAAACTCATCTACTTAAAGTTTACATCTTTTGCTTTATTCCGTCAATGCTCTTGTAATATTGTGACGATGCCTAACAAAAGTGCTGTTCTTTCATCCTAGGCGGAAATGCTGGAATATCCGGAAGGGAGGCTGAGCGATCTCTTGGAGGCGGTGTAGGTATGTATAGGTTCCATAGCCGTAGCGTAAAAAATTCGAAAATAAAACCACATTTCCTCGCAAAGAGGTAGGCAGAGTTTTGGATATATTGAGAATTTTAACGCATTCCTTGTATGTCACGAAATCAAGGTGGGTGAAAAGAACTAACTGAAAAAACTCATCTACTTAAACTTTACATCTTTTGCTTTATTCCGTCAATGCTCTTGTAATATTGTGACGATGCCTAACAAAAGTGCTGTTCTTTCATCCTAGGCGGAAATGCTGGAATATCCGGAAGGGAGGCTGAGCGATCTCTTGGAGGCGGTGTAGGTATGTATAGGTTCCATAGCCGTAGCGTAAAAAATTCGAAAATAAAACCACATTTCCTCGCAAAGAGGTAGGCAGAGTTTTGGATTTATTGAGAATTCTAACGCATTCCTTGTATGTCACGAAATCAAGGTGGGTGAAAAGAACTAACTGAAAAAACTCATCTACTTAAATTTACATCTTTTGCTTTATTCCGTCAATGCTCTTGTAATATTGTGACGATGCCCAACAAAAGTGCTGTTCTTTCATCCTAGGCGGAAATGCTGGAATATCCGGAAGGGAGGCTGAGCGATCTCTTGGAGGCGGTGTAGGTATGTATAGGTTCCATAGCCGTTGCGTAAAAAATTCGAAAATAAGACCACATTTCTTCGCAAAGCGGTAGGCAGAGTTTTGGATATATTGAGAATTCTAACGCATTCCTTGTATGTCACGAAATCAAGGTGGGTGAAAAGAATGAACTGAAAAACTCATCTACCTAAACTTTACATCTTTTGCTTTATTCCGTCAATGATCTTGTAATATTGTGACGATGCCTAACAAAAGTGCTGTTCTTTCATCCTAGGCGGAAATGCTGGAATATCCGGAAGGGAGGCTGAGCGATCTCTTGGAGGCGGTGTAGGTATGTATAGGTTCCATAGCCGTAGCGTAAAAAAATTCGAAAATAAAACCACATTTCCTCGCAAAGAGGTAGGCAGAGTTTTGGATATATTGAGAATTCTAACGCATTCCTTGTATGTCACGAAATCAAGGTGGGTGAAAAGAACTAACTGAAAAAACTCATCTACTTAAACTTTACATCTTTTGCTTTATTCCGTCAATGATCTTGTAATATTGTGACGATGCCTAACAAAAGTGCATCTTTTGCTTTATTCCGTCAATGATCTTGTAATATTGTGACGATGCCTAACAAAAGTGCTGTTCTTTCATCCTAGGCGGAAATGCTGGAATATCCGGAAGGGAGGCTGAGCGATCTCTTGGAGGCGGTGTAGGTATGTATAGGTTCCATAGCCGTAGCGTAAAAAATTCGAAAATAAAACCACATTTCCTCGCAAAGAGGTAGGCAGAGTTTTGGATATATAGAGAATTCTAACGCATTCCTTGTATGTCACGAAATCAAGGTGGGTGAAAAGAACTAACTGAAAAAACTCATGTACTTAAACTTTACATCTTTTGCTTTATTCCGTCAATGCTCTTGTAATATTGTGACGATGCCTAACAAAAGTGCTGTTCTTTCATCCTAGGCGGAAATGCTGGAATATCTGGAAGGGAGGCTGAGCGATCTCTTGGAGGCGGTGTAGGTATGTATAGGTTCCATAGCCGTAGCGTAAAAAATTCGAAAATAAAACCACATTTCCTCGCAAAGAGGTAGGCAGAGTTTTGGATATATTGAGAAATCTAACGCATTCCTTTTATGTCACGAAATCAAGGTGGGTGAAAAGAACTAACTGAAAAAACTCATCTACTTAAACTTTACATCTTTTGCTTTATTCCGTCAATGCTCTTGTAATATTGTGACGATGCCTAACAAAAGTGCTGTTCTTTCATCCTAGGCGGAAATGCTGGAATATCCGGAAGGGAGGCTGAGCGATCTCTTGGAGGCGGTGTAGGTATGTATAGGTTCCATAGCCGTAGCGTAAAAAATTCGAAAATAAAACCACATTTCCTCGCAAAGAGGTAGGCAGAGTTTTGGATATATTGAGAATTCTAACGCATTCCTTTTATGTCACGAAATCAAGGTGGGTGAAAAGAACTAACTGAAAAAACTCATCTACTTAAACTTTACATCTTTTGCTTTATTCCGTCAATGCTCTTGTAATATTGTGACGATGCCTAACAAAAGTGCTGTTCTTTTATCCTAGGCGGAAATGCTGGAATATCTGGAAGGGAGGCTGAGCGATCTCTTGGAGGCGGTGTAGGTATGTATCGGTTCCATAGCCGTAGCGTAAAAAATTCGAAAATAAAATCACATTTCCTCGCAAAGAGGTAGGCAGAGTTTTGGATATATTGAGAATTTTAACGCATTCCTTGTATGTCACGAAATCAAGGTGGGTGAAAAGAACTAACTGAAAAAACTCATCTACTTAAACTTTACATCTTTTGCTTTATTCCGTCAATGCTCTTGTAATATTGTGACGATGCCTAACAAAAGTGCTGTTCTTTCATCCTAGGCGGAAATGCTGGAATATCCGGAAGGGAGGCTGAGCGATCTCTTGGAGGCGGTGTAGGTATGTATAGGTTCCATAGCCGTTGCGTAAAAAATTCGAAAATAAGACCACATTTCTTCGCAAAGCGGTAGGCAGAGTTTTGGATATATTGAGAATTCTAACGCATTCCTTGTATGTCACGAAATCAAGGTGGGTGAAAAGAATGAACTGAAAAACTCATCTACCTAAACTTTACATCTTTTGCTTTATTCCGTCAATGATCTTGTAATATTGTGACGATGCCTAACAAAAGTGCTGTTCTTTCATCCTAGGCGGAAATGCTGGAATATCCGGAAGGGAGGCTGAGCGATCTCTTGGAGGCGGTGTAGGTATGTATAGGTTCCATAGCCGTAGCGTAAAAAAATTCGAAAATAAAACCACATTTCCTCGCAAAGAGGTAGGCAGAGTTTTGGATATATTGAGAATTCTAACGCATTCCTTGTATGTCACGAAATCAAGGTGGGTGAAAAGAACTAACTGAAAAAACTCATCTACTTAAACTTTACATCTTTTGCTTTATTCCGTCAATGATCTTGTAATATTGTGACGATGCCTAACAAAAGTGCATCTTTTGCTTTATTCCGTCAATGATCTTGTAATATTGTGACGATGCCTAACAAAAGTGCTGTTCTTTCATCCTAGGCGGAAATGCTGGAATATCCGGAAGGGAGGCTGAGCGATCTCTTGGAGGCGGTGTAGGTATGTATAGGTTCCATAGCCGTAGCGTAAAAAATTCGAAAATAAAACCACATTTCCTCGCAAAGAGGTAGGCAGAGTTTTGGATATATAGAGAATTCTAACGCATTCCTTGTATGTCACGAAATCAAGGTGGGTGAAAAGAACTAACTGAAAAAACTCATGTACTTAAACTTTACATCTTTTGCTTTATTCCGTCAATGCTCTTGTAATATTGTGACGATGCCTAACAAAAGTGCTGTTCTTTCATCCTAGGCGGAAATGCTGGAATATCTGGAAGGGAGGCTGAGCGATCTCTTGGAGGCGGTGTAGGTATGTATAGGTTCCATAGCCGTAGCGTAAAAAATTCGAAAATAAAACCACATTTCCTCGCAAAGAGGTAGGCAGAGTTTTGGATATATTGAGAAATCTAACGCATTCCTTTTATGTCACGAAATCAAGGTGGGTGAAAAGAACTAACTGAAAAAACTCATCTACTTAAACTTTACATCTTTTGCTTTATTCCGTCAATGCTCTTGTAATATTGTGACGATGCCTAACAAAAGTGCTGTTCTTTCATCCTAGGCGGAAATGCTGGAATATCCGGAAGGGAGGCTGAGCGATCTCTTGGAGGCGGTGTAGGTATGTATAGGTTCCATAGCCGTAGCGTAAAAAATTCGAAAATAAAACCACATTTCCTCGCAAAGAGGTAGGCAGAGTTTTGGATATATTGAGAATTCTAACGCATTCCTTTTATGTCACGAAATCAAGGTGGGTGAAAAGAACTAACTGAAAAAACTCATCTACTTAAACTTTACATCTTTTGCTTTATTCCGTCAATGCTCTTGTAATATTGTGACGATGCCTAACAAAAGTGCTGTTCTTTTATCCTAGGCGGAAATGCTGGAATATCTGGAAGGGAGGCTGAGCGATCTCTTGGAGGCGGTGTAGGTATGTATCGGTTCCATAGCCGTAGCGTAAAAAATTCGAAAATAAAATCACATTTCCTCGCAAAGAGGTAGGCAGAGTTTTGGATATATTGAGAATTCTAACGCATTCCTTGTATGTCACGAAATCAAGGTGGGTGAAAAGAACTAACTGAAAAAACTCATCTACTTAAACTTTACATCTTTTGCTTTATGCCGTCAATGCTCTTGTCATATGTTGAGGATGCCTAACAAAAGTGCTGTTTTTTGATCCTAGGCGTAAATGCTGGAATATCCGGAAGGAAGGATGAGCGATCTCTGGGCGGCGGTGTAGGTATGTAAAGGTTCTGTAGCAGTGACATAAAAAATTCGAACATAAAACCACATTTCCTCGCAAAGGGGTAGGCAGAGTTTTGGATATAATGAGAATTCTGACGCCTTCCATGTATGTCCCGAAAAGAAGGTGTGAGAAAGGAACTAACTGAAAATACTTATCCGCTTAAAATTTCGACCTTTTGTTTTATTCCGTCAATGCTCTTTTCATATGGTGACGATGCTTAACAAAAGTGCTGTTCTTTCATCCTAGGCGGAAATGCTGGAATATCCGGAAGGGAGGCTGAGCGATCTCTTGGAGGCGGTGTAGGTATGTATAGGTTCCATAGCAGTAGCGTAAAAAATTCGAAAATAAAACCACATTTCCTCGCAAAAGGGTAGGCAGAGTTTTGGATATATTGAGGATTCTAATGCATTCCATGTATGTCACGAAAACAAGGTGGAGGAAAAGAACTAACTGAAAAAACTTATTTGTATAAAATTTAGATCGTTTGGTTCATGCCGTCAATGCTCTCGTCATGTGGTGACGATGCCTAACAAGAGTGCTGTTCTTTCATACTAGGTGGAAATTCTGGAATATCCGGAAGGGAGGCTGTGCGATCTCTGGGCGGCGGTGTAGGTATGTATATGTTTCATAGCAGTAGCGTAAAAAATTCGAAAATAAAACCACATTTCCTCGCAAAGGGGTAGGCAGAGTTTTGGATATATTGAGAATTCCACCGCATTCCATGTATAGTATTGTGCGTTTTTATCGCTGAAACATTCGAAAATTTCCCCGCCTCAACCGCTGGCTCATTTGCGGTGAAACTGCACCCAGAGCTTGCATATTATGGTAACTTTTGTATCGTAGGAAGTTTGACAATGGTACTTACTTAGTTCAGGCGCACATGATGCGAAAACGTAAGCGTCTACGAGAGATCGCCGAGCCAAAACCCGCAGACGACGACGCTTTTTCGCTGAGAACCGGCTTTGGCGTCATCTGTTTTCGGCAGCGGAAAGCGTCACGACTAGGCCGCCGAGGCGAGCATTGCAAACAATATTCTTTGAAAGGTAAAGCCTCGTTAAATCATTTGTTCAGATATTTTTCCGCTGACTTAGTCGAAAATGTTGTAAGCGCTTCAGTAGCAGCAGACGAAAAGACAGGAACGGCATATTCAAACGGCCCGCGCTCCTTGCAACGCTCTCCTCGACAGCCTTGTCGCGACGCTTTGCGCTACCGCAAACAGATGGCGCCAATGCCACTCTTCAGCGAAAAAGCGTCGTCTGCGGGTTTTGGTTGCAGATCTCTACGTAGACGAATATGTTTTCGCATCATGCACGACTCAACTAAGTAAGCACCGTTGTGAAACTTCCTACGATACAAAAGTTACCATAATACGCAAGCTCTGTGTGCAGTTTCACCGCAAACGAGCCAGCGGTTGAGGCGGGGAAATTTTTGAAAGTGTCAGCGATAAAAACGCACAATACTGTATGTCACGAAAACAATGTGTGAGAAAGGAACTAACTGAAAATACTTAACCGCTTAAAATTTCGAACTTTTGCTTTATTCCCTCAATTCTCCCGTCATATCGAGACGATGCCTAACAAAAGTGCTGTTCTTTTATCCTAGGCGGAAGTTCTGGAATATCCGGAAGGGAGGCTGAGCGATCTCTGGGCGGCGGTGTAGGTATGTATATGTTCCATAGCCGTAGCGTAAAAATGCGAAAATAAAACCACATTTCCTCGCAAAGAGGTAGGCTGAGTTTTGGATATATTGAGAATTCTCACGCATTCCTTGTATGTCACGAAATCAAGGTAGGTGAAGAAAACTAACTGAAAAAACTCATCTACTTAAACTTAACATCTTTTGCTTTATGCCGTCAATGCTCTTGTCTTATGTTGAGGATGCCTAACAAAAGTGCTCTTTTTTGATCCTAGGCGGAAATGCTGGAATATCCGGAAGGGAGGCTGAGCGATCTCTGGGCGGCGGTGTAGGTATGTAAAGGCTCCATAGCAGTAGCGTAAAAAATCCGAAAATAAAACCACATTTCCTCGCAACGGCGTAGGCAAAGTTTTCGATATAATGAGAATTCTGACGCCTTCCATGTACGTCACGAAAACTATGTGGGAGAAAAAAACTAACTGAAAATACTTATCTGCTTAAAATTTAGATCTTTTGCTTTATTCCGTCAATGCTCTTGTCATATTGTGACGACGCCTAACAAAAGTGCTGTTGTTTCATCCTAGGCGGAAATTCTGGAATATCAGGAAGGGAGTCTCAGCGATCTCTGGGCGGCGGTGTAGATATGTATAGGTTCCGTAGCAGTAGCGTAAAAAAATTCGAATAGAAAACCACATTTCCTCGCAAAGGGGTAAGCAGAGTTTTGGATTTAATGAGAATTCTGACGCATTCCATGTATGTCACGAAAAAAAGGTGTGAGAAAGGAACTAACTGAAAATACTTAACCGCTTAAAATTTCGGCCTTTTGCTTTATTCCGTCAATGCTCTTTTCATATGGTGACGATGCTTAAGAAAAGTGCTGTTCTTTCATCCTAGGCGGAAATTCTGGAATATCCGGAAGGGAGGCTGAGCGATCTCTGGGCGGCGCTGTAGGTATGTATAGGTTCCATAGCAGTAGCGTAAAAAAATTCGAAAATAAAACCACATTTCCTCGCAAAGGGGTAAGCAGAGTTTTGGATTTAATGAGAATTCTGACGCATTCCATGTATGTCACGAAAAAAAGGTGTGAGAAAGGAACTAACTGAAAATACTTAACCGCTTAAAATTTCGGCCTTTTGCTTTATTCCGTCAATGCTCTTTTCATATGGTGACGATGCTTAAGAAAAGTGCTGTTCTTTCATCCTAGGCGGAAATTCTGGAATATCCGGAAGGGAGGCTGAGCGATCTCTGGGCGGCGCTGTAGGTATGTATAGGTTCCATAGCAGTAGCGTAAAAAAATTCGAAAATAAAACCACATTTCCTCGCAAAGGGGTAAGCAGAGTTTTGGATTTAATGAGAATTCTGACGCATTCCATGTATGTCACGAAAAAAAGGTGTGAGAAAGGAACTAACTGAAAATACTTAACCGCTTAAAATTTCGGCCTTTTGCTTTATTCCGTCAATGCTCTTTTCATATGGTGACGATGCTTAAGAAAAGTGCTGTTCTTTCATCCTAGGCGGAAATTCTGGAATATCCGGAAGGGAGGCTGAGCGATCTCTGGGCGGCGCTGTAGGTATGTATAGGTTCCGTAGCAGTAGCGTAAAAAAATTCGAAAATAAAACCACATTTCCTCGCAAAGGGGTAAGCAGAGTTTTGGATTTAATGAGAATTCTGACGCATTCCATGTATGTCACGAAAAAAAGGTGTGAGAAAGGAACTAACTGAAAATACTTAACCGCTTAAAATTTCGGCCTTTTGCTTTATTCCGTCAATGCTCTTTTCATATGGTGACGATGCTTAAGAAAAGTGCTGTTCTTTCATCCTAGGCGGAAATTCTGGAATATCCGGAAGGGAGGCTGAGCGATCTCTGGGCGGCGCTGTAGGTATGTATAGGTTCCGTAGCAGTAGCGTAAAAAATTCCAAAAAGGAACCACATTTTCTCGCAAAGGGGTTGGCAGAGGTTTGGATTTAATGAGAATTCTGACGCATTCCATGTATGTCACGAAAAAAAGGTGTGAGAAAGGAACTAACTGAAAATACTTAACCGCTTAAAATTTCGGCCTTTTGCTTTATTCCGTCAATGCTCTTTTCATATGGTGACGATGCTTAAGAAAAGTGCTGTTCTTTCATCCTAGGCGGAAATTCTGGAATATCCGGAAGGGAGGCTGAGCGATCTCTGGGCGGCGCTGTAGGTATGTATAGGTTCCATAGCAGTAGCGTAAAAAAATTCGAAAATAAAACCACATTTCCTCGCAAAGGGGTAAGCAGAGTTTTGGATTTAATGAGAATTCTGACGCATTCCATGTATGTCACGAAAAAAAGGTGTGAGAAAGGAACTAACTGAAAATACTTAACCGCTTAAAATTTCGGCCTTTTGCTTTATTCCGTCAATGCTCTTTTCATATGGTGACGATGCTTAAGAAAAGTGCTGTTCTTTCATCCTAGGCGGAAATTCTGGAATATCCGGAAGGGAGGCTGAGCGATCTCTGGGCGGCGCTGTAGGTATGTATAGGTTCCGTAGCAGTAGCGTAAAAAAATTCGAAAATAAAACCACATTTCCTCGCAAAGGGGTAAGCAGAGTTTTGGATTTAATGAGAATTCTGACGCATTCCATGTATGTCACGAAAAAAAGGTGTGAGAAAGGAACTAACTGAAAATACTTAACCGCTTAAAATTTCGGCCTTTTGCTTTATTCCGTCAATGCTCTTTTCATATGGTGACGATGCTTAAGAAAAGTGCTGTTCTTTCATCCTAGGCGGAAATTCTGGAATATCCGGAAGGGAGGCTGAGCGATCTCTGGGCGGCGCTGTAGGTATGTATAGGTTCCGTAGCAGTAGCGTAAAAAAATTCGAAAATAAAACCACATTTTCTCGCAAAGGGGTTGGCAGAGGTTTGGATATAATGAGAATTCTAACGCATTTTTGTATGTCACGAAAACAATTTGTGAGAAAGGAAATAACCGAAAATATTTATCCGCTTATAATTTTGACGTTTTGCTTTATTCCGTCAATGCTCCTGTCATATGGTGACGATGCGTTACTAAAGTGCTGTTCTTTCATCCTAGGCGGAAATTCTGGAATATCCGGAAGGGAGGCTGAGCGATCTTTGGGCGGCGCACTATTTATGTATAGGTTCCGTAGCAGTAGCGTAAAAAATTCGAAAATAACACCACATTTCCTCGCAAAAGGGTAGGCAGAGTTTTGGATATAATGAGAATTCTAACGCATTCCATGTATGTCACGAAAAGGAGGTGGTAGAAAAGAACTAACTGAAAAACTTACCTGCTTAAAATTTCGACCTTTTGCTTTATGCCGTCAATGGCCTTGTCATATGGTGACGACGTCTAACAAAAGTCCTGTTCTTTCATCCTAGGCGGAACATCTGGAATATCCGGAAGGGAGGCTGAGCGATCTCTGGGCGGCGGTGTAGGTATGTATATGTTCCATAGCCGTAGCGTAAAAATGCGAAAATAAAACCACATTTCCTCGCAAAGAGGTAGGCTGAGTTTTGGATATATTGAGAATTCTAACGCATTCCATGTATGTCACGAAAACAAGGTGGAGGAAAAGAACTAACTGAAAAAACTTATTTGTATAAAATTTAGATCGTTTGATTCATGCCGTGAATGCTCTCGTAATGTGGTGACGATGCCTAACAAGAGTGCTGTTCTTTCATACTAGGCGGAAATTCTGGAATATCCGGAAGGGAGGCTGTGCGATCTCTGGGTGGCGGTGTAGGTATGTATATGTTTCATAGCAGTAGCGTAAAAAATTCGAAAACAAAAACACATTTCCTCGCAAAGGGGTAGGCAGAGTTTTGGATATATTGAGAATTCCAACGCATTCCATGTACAGTATTGTGCGTTTTTATCGCTGAAATATTCGAAAATTTCCCCGCCTCAACCGCTGGCTCATTTGCGGTGAAACTGCAAACAGAGCTTGCGTATTATGGTAACTTTTGTATCGTAGCAAGTTTGACAATGGTACTTACTTAGTTCAGGCGCACATGATGCGAAAACGTAAGCGTCTACGAGAGATCGCCGAGCCAAAACCCGCAGACGACGACGCTTTTTCGCTTAGAACCGGCTTTGGCGTCATCTGTTTTCGGCAGCGGAAAGCGTCATGAATAGGCCGCCGAGGCGAGCTTTGCAAACAATATTCTTTGAAAGGTAAAGCCTCGTTAAATCATTTGTTCAGATATTTTTCCGCTTACTTAGTCGAAAATGTTGTAATCGCTTCAGTAGCAGCAGACGAAACGACAGGAACGGCATATTCAAACGGCCCGCGCTTCTTGCAACGCTCTCCTCGACGGCCTTGTCGCGACGCTTTGCGCTACCACAAACAGATGGCGCCAATGCCACCCTTCAGCGAAAAAGCGTCGTCTGCGGGTTTTGGTTGCAGATCTCTACGTAGACGAATATGTTTTCGCATCATGCACGACTCAACTAAGTAAGCACCGTTGTGAAACTTCCTACGATACAAAAGTTACCATAATACGCAAGCTCTGTGTGCAGTTTCACCGCAAACGAGCCAGCGGTTGAGGCGGGGAAATTTTTGAAAGTGTCAGCGATAAAAACGCACAATACTGTATGTCACGAAAACAATGTGTGAGAAAGGAACTAACTGAAAATACTTAACCGCTTAAAATTTCGAACTTTTGCTTTATTCCCTCTATTCTCCTGTCATATGTTGAGGATGCCTAACAAAAGTGCTCTTTTTTGATCCTAGGCGGAAATGCTGGAATATCCGGAAGGGAGGCTGAGCGATCTCTGGGCGGCGGTGTAGGTATGTAAAGGCTCCATAGCAGTAGCGTAAAAAATCCGAAAATAAAACCACATTTCCTCGCAACGGCGTAGGCAAAGTTTTCGATATAATGAGAATTCTGACGCCTTCCATGTACTTCACGAAACTATGTGGGAGAAAAAAACTAACTGAAAATACTTATCTGCTTAAAATTTAGATCTTTTGCTTTATTATGTCAACGCTCTTGTCATATGGTGACGATGCCTAACAAAACTGCTCTTTTTTGATCCTAGGCGGAAATGCTGGAATATCCGGAAGGGAGGCTGAGCGATCTCTTGGAGGCGGTGTAGGTATGTAAAGGCTCCATAGCAGTAGCGTAAAAAATCTGAAAATAAAACCACATTTCCTCGCAACGGCGTAGGCAAAGTTTTCGATATATTCAGATTTCTAACGCATTCCATGTACGTCACGAAAACAATGTGGGACAAAAAAACTAACTGAAAATACTTATCTGCTTAAAATTTTGCTCTTTTGTTTTATTCCGTCAATGCTCTTGTCATATTGTGACGACGCCTAACAAAAGTGCTGTTCTTTCATCCTAGGCGGAAATTCTGGAATATCAGGAAGGGAGTCTCAGCGATCTCTGGGCGGCGGTGTAGGTACGTAAAGTCTCCATAGCAGTAGCGTAAAAAAATTCTAATAGAAAACCACATTTCCTCGCAAAGGGGTATGCAGAGTTTTCGATACATTCAGAGTCCTAACACATTTGATGTACGTCACTAAAACAATGTGGGAGGAAAAACTAACTGAATATACTTATCCGCTTAAAAATTTAGTTCTTTTGCTTTATTCCGTCAATGCTCTTGTCATATGGTGATGATGCGTAACAAAAGTGCTGTTCTTTCATCCTAGGCGGAAATTCTGGAATATCCGGGAGGGCGGCTGAGCGATCTCTGGGCGGCGCTGTAGGTATGTATAGGTTCCGTAGCAGTAGCGTAAAAAAATTCGAAAATAAAACCACATTTCCTCGCAAAAGGTTAAGCAGAGTTTTGGATATAATGAGAATTCTGACGCATTCCATGTGTTTCTCGAAAACAAGGTGGTAGAAAACAAGTAACTGAAAAATCTTATCTGCTTAAAATTTCGACCTTTTGCTTTATTCTGTCAATGCTCTTTTCATATGGTGACGATGCGTAACAAAAGTGCTGTTCTTTCATCCCAGGCGGAAATTCTGGAATATCCGGAAGGAAGGCTGAGCGATCTCTGGGCGGCGGTGTAGGTATGTGAAGGTTCTGTAGCAGTGGCATAAAAAATTCTCAATTAAAACAACATTTCCTCGCAAATGGGTAAGCAGAGTTTTGGATATAATGAGAATTCTGACGCATTCCATGTATTTCTCGAAAACAAGGTGTGAGAAAGGAACTAACTGAAGATACTTAACCGCTTAAATTTTCGGCCTTTTGCTTTATTGCGTCAATGGTCTTTTCATATTGTGAAAATGCCTAAAAATACTGCTGTTTTTTGATCCTAGGCGGAAATGCTGGAATATCCGGAAGGGAGGCTGAGCGATCTCTTGGAGGCGGTGTAGGTATGTAAAGGCTCCGTAGCCGTAGCGTAAAAAATCCGAAAATAAAGCCACATTTCCTCGCAACGGGGTAGGCAAAGTTTTCTATATATTCAGAGTTCTAACGCATTCCATGTACGTCACGAAAACAATGTGGGAGATAAAAACTAACTGAAATATCTTATCTGCTTCAAATTTAGTTCTTTTGCTTTATTCCGTCAATGATCTTGTCATATTGTGACGACGCCCAACAAAAGTGCTGATGATTTTGATGGACGTAAAATACTAGGGTACGCGTACTGGGTAGTGTTAGTGTGGTGTCAAATAGAAGTTATCTGCCGCCTTCCACTAGATTGCCTCTCGTAGCTTAATTCGCTTGGAGGCATTAAGCCCCAGAAAATCCAAAACCAAAGATGGAGATGTCGCCCGCTACTTTTTTGCTGTACTTTATTAAAGTGATGGGCCCAACGTACAAATGTTTTACGCGTCGACCACAAGAAATATTTCTTGGAGCAGAAAGTAAGCGCTGAAGACGAAACGGAACTATAGCTTTAATGTGGAACATCTAGCCTTTGTGACGAAATTTCTTTCTAATTATGGGGAGGGGCGAGGGAAATGCACGCGTAAAGGGGAGATTGTGCGGTTTTTTTTTTTTTTGGTGAGAAATATTCTACATCGCAGCGAATCCTTATGTCATGCATCCAACTTTTTTTTTGCAGGGCACCAATATGCTCGGATTTAAAAACGGCTTCGAGTACAGTCATGAGGACCTGGTTTTGCTGAATCCTTCGACGCTTTGTTCGGTTTAGTGGATGTGTGAGGGCATATAAATAAATTGAATATTATTTTTGCCCTGCAGAAATGTGCGTTGCCCTTTCTTGAAGGGTCTTCTTCACTTTAATTACGTGGCGCACCTACAAGTACGTCGTTACTGTTGTACTACCTCCCCAGAATGTGGACTATGCTTCTGGGGTTAAACATCACAGAAAGGAACACCCGGGTTCAAATTAGGATGACTTAGGTAAAAAGAAAAAAATTTGTAATGCAGTTCTGAAAAACTACGGCTGTCTAAGTTCATAACTGCGCTACTCAAAGGGCGACTATTGGAAGGGTCTTACGTTCCTTTTTCTTTTTAGCAGTTCATATAAAGCGGGCTTCCCGCGCATTCAAATCAGTTGACAGTTTCGCCCTGTCTATGTGGTTTTGGCGTCCAGTGTTGTTCGTTCCCTTGAAGAGCGCAGTAATGAAGATAAACATGTAAAACCAACTAAGCCCATTTCTGGCTTTACTTACTGTCGACTGGTTTGGCCCTTGCGGCACGGCCTAGCTGTCATGTATAAAGTCATCTATGAGGTGCGTTTGACGTAGTCACTTTCAAAGTGTCTTGTAATTTGTAATTGTAGTTTGTGAGGATCCAGGTACTTGCTTATGCAGACAATCGGTGGAACTGTGGTCGACGGTGATTGGTGATTGCTTCTGGGGTAGATTGTGTTGTATACAGCGCACTTCGCCGTCACTGGGGGCGGCTGAATATAAGGCTCTGTTATCGGCTTGTACTCCAGCTCGCTGAACATAGTTGATGATGTTGTAATTTCACCGGTCAGTAGCGGAACCTGCAGACAGGCAAAGATGAGCACATTTGAGGCCATGTTCGGATGGGTGCCGTGCCCGCGATGATGAAGGGGAGGTGCTTATTTCTTATGTTTTGATTTTCAGCCTAAATATGAAGTATTATGACAGCCACTGTTTGTTCTAGCTGAGAGATTCGAAGCTCTTTTTGCAGACATTTCTGTTTGCCAGTAGAGATGTTTTAAACTTTGCGACGCCTAAGGATTACGCCAGCCACAAAATAAACCTGATAGATTCGAAGTTTTTTTGCAGATATTTTTATTTGCCACTACTGTTCCACTACTGTTGCTTTAAAATATTGGATGCCTATTACTAAGTTTACCAAAATTATGCCCACGTTTAAAATAATGTTGCGAAACCGCCTTTGGGAGGTTTTTGATAGGCCAGCATGGTCCCCTTTCTGTTTCATGCTCGAACATGGATCTCCCTGGCACTCATAATTGTGCCTGCCAGGAAGACAATCTTAGCGCGCAGACAACATTTGACGACGTGCCCTAAAAGCTAGTCTTTACTAGAGCGATGAAGCCTCGTGCGGTGTGGATACTGTCGGCCGGGTTTTGTCGAGCTTAGCCTGCAATAAGATACCCCTGAGGTTAGTGTTGCGTCTGTATTTTACCCTTGCACCACTGGTGGTTGTGCTGATAAAAAAGCTTATTGATACTTTCAGGGGTCTTGACGAGCGGGATCCTTATTCTGGAACTCCATACCGCCGGAGCTGTACAGAGCTGCCTCGCATCCCTCCTGCGTTGTCTCTCCTACGACATCTATTCGCGTGTTCGACTTGACAGGTGCATATCATGTGATATGAGTCTGCTTCGGAAATATTTTCTTGAGACGATTGTTCGTTCTTAACACATGGGGCATTTTCGCAGAACAATGATTACGCTAGGAGGAAATTGAACTGCCTTTTTAAAAATCAAGAGACCTCTGAGTATTTACCTTTGGTCATCATTTAAGCACATAGCCCTCTTTTATACAAGTTTTTCGTTAAAACGCGCCATTCGGTTAATGCGGCGGGTAGATCCTGACCATTATGGCTTTTCTTAAAGAGATCGTGTATGTAAACTGGCAGCCTTCGTCGCAACGTATTATTCTAAGCCTCTTTGCCTGTCCAACAGAAGCGTCTCTTTTGCAGTGTCTTGTATTGAGGCTAGTGAATTGTAATTGTTGCTGTCGGTCTGTAGAATTTCTGTAGAGGTTTTCGAGCCGTAGATTTTCAGAGCTATCAGGAATGCAGAGAAGTTGATCTGCAATTTAAGTAGTGGAAAATATATTTTGTGGCGACCTTGCAGCGCGACTGGCAAGGATGGGCTCACCCCTATCACCCATTGGTGTTCTTTTCTTTGCCATTTGTCAATATGTCACCAGTTCGTCCCCTTCCGTCGCTTCCGATGACCGTCTGGCCGTGCTTCCCACAGAGGGCGCTGAGGGGAAGGGGGGCAGCAGCTAGATCGGCTGACTGCTCGAGCGTTCCGAGAGATGTGCAGTTGTTGGCTATTGACCCTTTGTTCTTAAAGTGTAAATAAATTCAGTGAGTTAAGTTTTTATCGACTGGATCAAGCCTGATCACTTATGATTAGGACATCGAATAGCGGCAGCGACGTACAGTCACAACAAAATTGCTAGTTCCGAAAACCCGAGGACGGATTTCTAAGACCGACCAGACCTGAACAGCAAACACGACCACAAGATGGCGGTGCTGAAGAAGAAGAGAAAGGATGTCAGAACATCAACTACGCGTCAGACTAAAGAAGCCGACGACATCTTGGCCGCCGAGGCAGCACCTGACACTGAAAAGGTGAGCGTTCTTCTCGAACTCTTACAAATGGTGCAGCGGCAGCTCAGCAGTGGGGACTTTGCGATCAAGCCACATATCAAATATTAAGATGCAGGCTCTGAGTTTGAAGTGGTTCTTGAGTATGCGGACAAGATTTCCAGTAGCATGTGCAGATTAAAACTCAAGACAAATCCTGAAAGCCGGAAGTAATCAGCGACCACCTCTATGGCTACCACACATCACAAGATAAGACTTCCCAAATTGGATCTTTCAAAATTCAACGGAAGGCGAAAAATTGGCAGCCATTCTGGCAGCAGTTTGAGCGAGCCATTCATACGAATCCGGACCTCTCCCCTATTGGCCGCTTTGACTATCTAAAGTCACTGCTTTCTGGAGAAGCTGAAGCCGCCATCCCCGGGCTTCAAGCTGCAGCTGAGTGGTACACCGATGCCATCGAAATCATTAAGCAGCGATTCGACAACGAAGCGGCCTTGGTACAAGTACGTATACAGGGGCTCATCACTATCCGGTCTGTGACGTCTGTGCGAAATCTACGCAACTTGAGGCGGCTCTACGACGACGTGCAAGGGCGTATGCGAAGTGTTGGCGTTGACGGTGACCACGCCATGCTGTATCGCGTCCTGCTTCGTGCACGTCCACGGGAGCTAGTACTCGCCAACGATCGTGCGCACGTGGAGGAACAACATGCAGCGACTACAGCGTCAACTGCATCGGCAGACGACTGTGCCCGGTCCACGACACCCACAGCAACAGCGACGGTCAACCGGACACCAATAAAGTCTCTACTTCGATTCTTTAGACTGCAGTTGGAGAGCCGTGATAAAGCCTTCGAGCATAGACCTGACACTGCACCCGGTAAGCTTGCGCGTTTCACTCTCACGGATCAAAGGAGAAATCAAGAGAGAGCACTCGGCCCTCCTCGGCCGCAGCCTGGCATGGCTCAGCATCAAAGATCTCCTGCCCAATATGCGGATCAAGCAATCACTGAGGGGAATATTGTAATTCATCTTTGGATATAAAAGATAAGAAAGCAATTTTAACGTCAAAAAGGAGGTGCTTTCGCTGCACCAAGCAAAGGCATCGAGCCAAGAATTACAGAATAAGACCGGACTGTAAAAAATTGCACATGAAGGCGGCGGCTTCCATGTGCAATCCCGTCTTGATGAATAACTCATCGAAAGCAGAGGGAGCCACCGAAAGATCTGAACTAACCCTGCGTGCTTCAGAAGCGAAAAGAATCGCCGCAACCAAATTGTGCTAATGACAACGGTAACCGCTTGGAACAGAGGTTCTAAGGCAAAAGGAATGTCCCGAATATTATTTGACAGCGGAAGCCTAAGGTGCTTCATTTTCGAAGATTGCCCGCGACGGCTCCGTTGCCACTGCTAGGAACCAAGATACTAACTGTTGAAATTTTTGGAGCAGTACAGAAGCAACGGACATTGCGACGCTTAGAAGTTTGTCTATTCGGAAAAGATGACCCAAATACAGAACATAAATTTGAGGCTTCAGAGACGCGTCCTATATGCGACCAAGTCATCTCGGGTCCCGACGAGCAGATCAGGAAGCCTCTGCACGAGCTCTCATTGCGGCCATTTGACGAAACACTGCCCTGACTGACATCCACCAGATCACTTCTGTGAATTTTTAACTGGCAAGGTGAAAAAAGTGGACTCTCGGCTAATCGCGCCCGAAACAATGTTTGGACGGGCAGTGCAAGGCAAAACTTCATTTTCCTGCCAAAGAAGCGACTTCCGATCATACAGTCGTATTAAGAACGACGGTTGCCAATGAGCGGGTTAAGCCTGTTTCGAAGCTCTTTTGGGAATTAGGAGGCAAAATGGAGCCTGCCGACCTGATGACCAGGGGGCTGACCGCAGGTCGCCTAATTGGCAGTGACCTGTTGTGGGTTCATAATGTTTTACACGAACAGCACATGCCTGGCCAGACGAAAGACTGCAGAGCTGCTTCACGTCCGTCGAGCTTGAACAATGAAGCAAACAAAAGCTCTGAGCACCGTCTGCAGAGAAGAAAGCGAAATTCTAGACTTGAATCGATTCACCTCAGTAACTAACGTAAACCAAGCCACTGGTTGCATTCTGCAGTTCATAAAAAACCTGCAAACCCAAGAAAGACAATCGGGGCCCTAATGACTCTTGAACAGCAACATGCACAAACTTACTGGCTAAGGCAGGCACAAAAATAAGCGTTGCCTACCGGGCTGCAGTGCCTAGCTTCTTGTAAATCTGCGCAACGGCTCGAAGCCAAACAAGGAAGTGACAAAAATCAGCGCTGTGTTTTGTCCCTTCCTTGCTTGGCTTCGAGCCATTGCGCTGGTTTACAAGAACAACGGCTGAGCATCTCGCCCACCAATTCATGATGTACAACTCTATTCCTTGTACAAGGGGCTCTATTTAAATTCAACGGTGCGTTTTGTCCCTTCCTTGTCTGGCTATAAGCCGTTGCACTGGTTTACAAAACCATGTCTGACAAACTCGCCCACGAATTCATGTCATGCAGCGCCTAGCCAAAGGACAAAAGATACCCCGTGATTCAACCTTCAAATACTTCGTTTCACGGAGTTTTGACGACTACTATTTACGGACAAGCAGTCGCCTCTGTTCAGCAGACAAGGACTGCGACGAGCGGCACACCATCATCCTACCGAAGCAGCATAGATACACTGCCTTGTTAGTTCATGAGGCTCACAGGAAGTTGTTGCATGCAGGAGTGCGAGACACACTCGTGCAACTGCGCGAAGGGTTTTGGATGCTGCGCGGCCGGCAATTAGTGAAGAGTGTTGTGCGCTCCTGTGTTGTGTGCCGGCGGATGAGTGTCTCCCACGTAGAAGTGGACACGGGCCAACTACTCCTCCCGATAGAAATTCTCACGGGGAGCCTTTCGAGGTCGTCGGAGTGGATTTTGCTGGCCCATTCCTTATGAAAGAGGGTTCAAGTTTAGTTAAATACCATATTGTTTTCTTCACTTGCGATGTGACGCGTGCTGTGCATTTAGAACTCGTAAGGGACATGACCACTGATGGGTATATCCATGGCTTCCGCCACATTCTGTCTAGACGAGCACTGTGTCTCATTATTTTTTCAGACAGTACACTTACCTTAAAACGAGCATCGAAAGAATTGAGTATGCTTTGGGATGTTCTGCAGCACTCTGTGGAGAACCTGTTTCCCCTCTCCATTTCGATGCGGCCAATCTTCACTATCGTGCGTCAGGAAAGCACCGGTTGGGTGAAGAGGAAGTCTACCTCATGAGGGGAAAGGCAACGGCGACGGGAGCGCCACCTCGTAGGTCACGCGGAATTCTTCGGAACCGGAGAGAGTCTCTTCGGGATCCGGCCAGCGTCACGAGCGGTTGCAGCCGCACGCTCACCTTCCTTGCAGGTGGGCAGGTGCATGGAGATCCGTCGTGCCTTGTCGCTGAACTTCTGGTTCCAGGCAGTGAAGGGAGCGTAGCAAAGGCGCGCTCTCGTTACCTTCCCCAGCAAATGCTCGTGGTTGGCTTTGCCCCAAAAATGCGGCGCGCACGGGAAAACCCGGCCGCCATTGACGCATAAAAACGTTCGCCGCCGAAAACACTGAAGGCACGCCCCTGCCCCAGGCAAAAAGTAGAAATCTTTCTTACGTAGCCTTTTATTTCTGAGGAATGCCTCGTTGAAGTTTTTCAGCTAACTGGCCCGCTCAGTGTATTATTTGCAACTGTAATGACTAGCATATGAGTGTTAACGTTCTGTCGTCCCTTTCCTTTGTTCTCTCGAGCAGGAACCCCACCGCGGTTAGCGAGCGGAAACGCTGCATCCGCGGAGTAGGAGTGCGGGCGGGCGGAAGGCTGTCCCCCTATATTTCCACAACCCAGACACTCAAGACCACTTCACCAAATATAGCCTACAATATAAATTGATAGTTGAGCGTGCAGCTTAGTTGGGTGGATTTTATTAGGAGGTAATAAGAAGCGTAATGAGAGCTTTGAAGAAAAAAATCAGCTGTCAGTGCTTAGGCTTTGTCAGCCTGACTACAGTACTTGCCGAGGTGGAGGCAGTAATTAATTCCAGACCCCTACGACGACCTCATGGATGGCTTTCCTCTCACCAGAGGTAATTTTCTTTCCGGAAAGCTGTTTACAGCCCTGGCCTCGCCCGAAAAGCGAGTGATTAATGACACCATAGCCCTTCTCCGAACGCTGCGATGAAAACGATTGTTCTGGCAAGCATGGCACAAGGAATACCTACGAGAGCTGCGCTCGGCTTACGCATCTAGGGAGCAAAGGAGGCGACACTGAATCTTGGGGACATGTTTTTTTGCCCGCTATAGTTTTCTTCACCTCCTGTGGAAAAGCGGAGTCGTTTCAACTGTGTTCAACGGACGGGACAGAAATAGAAGGTCTTGCGAGATCCAACTGCCAAAGGGCAAAGTTTTGAGATGATCTGCGCAGCTTTTGTACCCGATTGAGCTGTCAGAAGTGTAGAATAAGTAAAACTCTAGTTTGTGCGAGTTGGTTCATGTTGAAAGAAAAACTGGTAATGGCGCATGAAACGGGGACACGTTTCGCGTCAGTCCTATCTTTTGTGTGCCTTCTGTGTCCCTGTTTCTTGCGCCATTACCAGTTTTTCTTTCAATGTGTAGAATAAGTCGTTGACCCATTCGGCGTGGGAGTGTTGCGGCATTGCGGTGCGACTGGCAAGAATGGGCTCGCCCCTACCTCCCATTGTTGTTTTTTTTTTCTTTGCCATCTGTCAATATGTCACCAGTTTGTCACCTTCCGCCGCTTAAGATGACTTCCTGGCCGTGCTTCTCAAGGAGAGCGCCGGCCGGGAAGGGGGGCAGGGGGCGTTTGGAGACTCGGGCTGTGACCTCCGAAGGAGTCAGCGAAAGCCTTGCCGGCCCACCCAAAACGGAAGTTTTTTCTATGAGCGAAAGCGCAAGCGTCTCCCAAATGCGCCGCGGTTTGAAAGGGCTTTGGACGGCGTGGGGAGGGTTGAGTTTTACTCCGTACGGCGAACGACGAGCAGCTAGATCGGCTGACTGCTCGAGCGTTGCGAGAGATGTGCAGTTGTTTGGCTATTGATCCTTTGTACTTAAACTGTAAATAAATTCAATGAGTTCAGTTTCCAGCGACTGGATGAAGTCTGATCATTTATGATTAGGCCATGGAACAGCCGCAGCTGCACAAAATCACAATATATTTATTGCTAGAATGAAATTAAGGTGGGAGTACATGAATCTCGGTTTCCCCGATCCGTGCTACCAGAGCATGAAAATGTCGTCTGTATGACCCAGATATATGAGCGGGGCTTATAAGAATGAATTTATCTAATTTAAGCCTCAGTAAAGCCATAAATACGCTTTAAAAATGCAGGGCCGAAGGGATGGTCTTACGTGCTCGGCATACTTGAAGTTAATCAGAATAATCCAGATGAAAATAATTGGAAGTTACGATTAAGTGATGTCAGAAATAAGTCTCATCTTGATGCGTGTGCGGATTTTGAACGACATGGTTTTAGCAGGGAGATGATACATTAATTTATGGGATTGTTTGTCTATAAAGGAGTCACATCAAGTGATGTCAGTATACTACCCGCTGGGAGAAGTGCTGTATCGCTAATTGATTCTCATATTCGATAAAAGTGCGCTTTTATTTGGGCAAAGGAAGAAAGGCGGGTCGGTATGCCTGGAATCATGTGTTTGAGAGGTACTGACAAGAATTATGTAGGATTGTTATTTAAGAAAAATTAGGCGTTCTCAGGATATCTGCTGTGCAAAAGACTTCAGTGCATACCTTGTAGATTGTACGAATTAAGTAAAACCGGTCTACTTATTTAGTATATTTCCTTAAGAAGTTTCTATCTGATTGCGGGATTACTTTGGTTTAATCAGGCGTTAGTACAGAAAGCGATTCAGTAGTAGTAGTAGTAGTAGCAGCAGCAGTAGTAGTAGTAGTAGTAGTAGTAGTAGTAGTAGTAGTAGTAGTAGTGGTAGTAGTAGTAGTAGTAGTAGTAGCAGTAGTAGTAGTAGTAGTTGAAACATAGGTACTTAAACATAAACTTCTGCTGCGGGTGGAGTCCTTCTTTCAGTGCTCCAGTGTTCATGGCTGTTTCTCTTGCCTGGGACAGCAGGTTACTCTAGATGGTCATGTCAGAGCTGGACAGAGCGGCCTTCCACTGCTCCTTCATGCGGGTTCTTTATAGGTTGTCAAGTTTTTCTCTCCTCTAGCCTCACGTGACGTGGTATGCTGTGTTGAGATCGAGAAAGCCAACCAGTTGTTGTTCCTGACTCGGGTATTGTCAAGCCCAAGATTTTTATGGTCGAACTTTCTTGAAGTAGAGTTCCGGATAGATGGACGAATTGGAAGTGCAGCGAGTTTACGGCGCCCCCAGGAGTTGGCGACTGACAAGTACGTAGCTTTTCTCATGAAAGCTGAAGACCAATTGAAGAAGCATAAGTCGACGTATTATATATGGCTGATTGCAGGGTTGCTGCTTGAGTCAGCAGGTTGTTGTGAGTGCTGCACACCGTGATATAAGCTGCTTACAAAACGAACTTTATATCAAACACAACATGCAAGCGCCGAGCAGGCGGGATAAAAGAAATATTAATGTTGTGGATAATACCAATCCCTGGGGAACCACGAAAAGAGGCACATATATTGCACGGCCTCACCACTGAGGCGTATGCCAAAGTGTCAGCCTTCAAGAAAAGGTTTAACCAAATTACGCAGTCTAACAAGGAAATGCAGCATGTGAAGGAATTATAAGATGGCAGCATGACTGATATTATCACGCGCCTTCTCAATGTTTATGGCTTGTGCAGTACGTACATTGTGGCTGCGAGTTGATGCCAGAAATGCTGACGCCAGGACAGCCAGTCCATCTTCTGTACCTACGGACGTACGAAAGCCAATTCCGCTTGGGTAGTAGAAACCAATGTGCTCAAGCTACCACGAGAGTCGTGTGGCAAGCATATTTTTCGCTAAGCTTGCACAATGTTGGCGTAAGAGATATAGGCCGGAAATTACCAAGGTATGTCGGCGATTTCCTTGGCTTTGGGATGAGGATCTTGATAGCAAATTTCCAGGTTTCTGTAACGACGCCTTCTATCCACAACATGTTAATGGTGGCTAGGATTTGAGGTAGTGCAGGGGAACTGAAGTTCTTGTAAACCTCGCATGGAACGGAGTCCGGACCGGGCGCAGCATTCCCACGGGCCTCATTTTTTGCTGCAAGCAGCTCGGTCATGGAAACTGGGACTACAATTTCCTCGGCGTCGGCTGTAGATGGTAGCTTACCGACATATGCTGGAATGGAACCCAAGAAGGCTCCTGTGACCCTTGGAGGCAGCATATCATACTTATGGGAAAACCTTCTGCGCTGCCTCTCTGGTGAAATCATCCGAAGCTAAGCTTGCTGCAAAGCATGCTGCAGCCGCTGCCTCAGGACGGCGCAAATCATGCATGTTCCAATGCGCGGAATGTTCCCCAGAGAGAAGCATTCGATGAATTTGTTGAGAACAGCTTACACCACGCAAGCCACTGCCGTCGCGAGAGATCGCGTTCATATCTGTGAGCCTTGGCAGTGAGGTAATTCAGCCTTGTCGATGCTTGCGTAGAAGTCAAGTCTCGTGTAGTTGACATCTCCACTTGTTGGCGAGCAGCCCACAGGCCAAGCAGACCCATATCCGGCGCCGGGTGATTAAAATTTGTCCAGGTGGCAGCAGTAGCCTTAATCAAAGCCGTTTGTATGCTGTACACAAGTAGTGGAGATGACTGCAACGATAGATCTTCAAGGGTGGTGCGAAAGGTGTCTCAATTGACCACAGAACGCCTACAGCGTAAACGCCTCTCACCCCTAGTCCGGGTGAGAGGCGTTTGTCTCCACTGACTGAAATAGGCCACGTTGGGTGTTGTCGTCGAAGAGGTAAAACCACACCAGATTAATGCGGGTGGGAGCTCCTCCGGCGGGACTTACGTAGTATGACACGACGATAACAGTTGCCTTGGGAAACTTTCCGGTCACTGCAACTACCTCCTGATATAAGGCACCCCTGGTTTCTAGAGAGAGGCGAACTTGAATACGCGCATCAACGTATACTGCCGCCTTTGCCAGAGACGCAGCAGTGTGCAAACGACGGTCGTTCATTGAAGGAGACATGTATTCATTAAGGCCCGGAATGAATGGCAAGGCATTGGCCTCTTGCTTTAGCAGGGCCCACACCTGGAGCTTGCTCAAGAGAAGTCTAGCTTTGAACTCTCCTAGATTTGTGGAGAGGCATCTGCAGTTCCGTTGGAGCACACCACAACAACATGTACTCGCGATTTTCGATTAGGCATCCAAGCGTTGTAAAAGAACTGCTGTCAGGTTAGACAACTGCTTCACCATAAATCGGAGTTTGGATGTTGTAGGGTTGTCCAGCAGTGGTTCAGAAGACCTGTTGGAGTCTAGGAAAAACGCATGAGGGCTGGGCGTAGTCGACGGTGCTGCAGCACTGATTGACATGGAGTGGGATTTCACTGGTTGTCTACGACGCGCATGCAGTTCACGACGTTGCCGAAGCTAAAAGACCTCGGCTAAAAGGCGTGCAACTTGGTCGTACACTGCTTCACTGTCCTCATGCACAGATTCCAGCATGCTGTGCTTTTGTATCGCCTGAAGGTGACAGCGATCCTTGTGCACTTTTTCACTGTAAGACTATTAGGCAGGGGCTGCAGGTGTACGTATTGGGCTCAGAAAGCTCTGGCCAGTCTTCGTCCAACTGGAGCGGCCTCAAACCGGTTCGATGTCTGTATCGGGGCTATATTTTTATGTGGAGAAACTTGCTTATGGATGATGAAGATGATGAATATGGATTTCTATGGCGCAAGGGCGTCTATGACCATAGAGTGTCATGGCACAAAGTTTTTTCGACTGCTCAAGTTTGGGTCAAAGACTCGATTTCCAAGCATTTCACCCATTATAAGCCGAGCACCAGGCCAGGGGAAAGGTTGTGCCCTCTGTATCTCCGGTGAGTACCCGGCGGCACTGGAGATCGAACACCGCACCGGCCGCATGCGAAGCGCATGCTCAACCACCTGGCCACCGCTGCGGTTCTAGTTGCTTATGGATCCCCCGCCGAAACTTTTCAGCAGTACACAACGCTCGGTTTGTAAGGGCGAGGCCGCAGAATAGAGCCATAGGAGTAAAGTCTTTCTTGAAGAGGTGGTGGGCCTTGCAGTGTGATTTTGCGAGAGCTCCCCTTTCTCATATACCGGGCTTGGATTACAGGGTGGGTAGGAAAGTAAAGCTCACGCTGGAGGGTGGTCTGATCTTCGGCAATGTCGACATCTGTAAACAACACAGCGTTGTAGGTCGGACCCTTTTACTAGCTACACATCGACCGAGATCTCCGTTGCAATAGATATACGCTTGAGCGTTTGCAGACACTCGACTGAACCCGAAGTATGGAGCCAAAAAGCGGTGGTATTAGATTTCGTTCTAGCCGCGAAGCCATGGAAACATTTCATCCCAAAAAAGGATTAACTGTTAACCTGAAGAAAACTGTTGGGTATGTCTGTCAGGCGTTTGGTTGCCAGAGCTTTAATTGGCGCTTTATACGATACCGATCCCGATGCCGACACAGCCTGGTTGGCATTCGCTAGGCAGGAACTGTTGCCTTGTGAGCCGCAGTTGGTAGAAGACAAATCCTGTGCAGTGTCTCTTGATGGGCGGTTTTGAGAACCGCGGGAAGCTGGTGGCGCGGTGACACGGTTTATTCCCTCGTTCGTCGCTTCCGTCATAGCACTATACAGATGTCTGCCGAGAACTGCCACAGTCACTGAGCTTTTACTTTGCCTTCAGTTATAATAAATCGCGCACCTGGGCAGAGCTTTGGACGTCCACGCGTGCTCAGTTTTGGCGAGTATGACGGTATGTCGCGAATCGTTAGCCCGTCCCCGACTTTCCGAAAGGAAACGCTATCGCGTGCAGGTTCGAACAAGACAAGAGAACAAAGAGATGAAACAAAACAAAACGAAGCCGTATTTATAATTTAAAGGAAAAGAGCCGATATGAAACGAAAATAAAAAACACACTCCAAACACGCGTACAAGTTCACAGAAATAAAGGAAAGAGTTTAGCAGGCACTGCGCGTCCCAGGTGAAGCGGGGATGCCTTGCAGACAGTACGGATGCGGGTGGATATAGTGCGATGCTCCACTGGCGTTGCGTCGAACAAAGCGGCGGAAGGTAGCCAAGTTAGTAGGATCGGAGAGGACCACAGGGGGATGTCGGTGGACTCCTGTCAGCAGCCCGAAGAATTTGGCAGCAGCTATAGTGAACTGTAGCAGCAGCAGAAGAAACAAGTGTAGCCGAGACCTGTCGATGGCGGCCGAAACGCCAGAGGCTTAAACCAGGCTATCCAAGGGTGCCTTTAGGCAGCCCAAACCCTCAATCCATCGACTGCCACTCCACGCCGGCAAGGAACGCAGGAGGCTTGAGTCGGTGATCCAAGGGATGTCCATGGCAGCACGGACCCAACGTCCTACGGCTGCCACCTCCACGCTTGAATGACCTGATCTCCGCTGCTCTGTCTTCATTTACACCTCGGTTTTCGGGCACATCAGCTCTCCGCTCCTCGTGCTTTCCAAGCTCTTTTGTCGCCGTCGCCTCGTACACACCGTTCGCACGCGCACTCGCGCAACTCTGGGCTCTCACGCGCAGCGCTCCGCTGTCTGACGCACCGCTGTCGATCCTCCGCGTTCACAACTCCTCCGAGGATCTTTTGTGCACCTCAGGCCGTAAAAATAACGACGCATTCTAACAAGTTTCGTTTAGTTCGGTTTATGGTGGTGTAACGTCCCAAAGTGACTCAGGCTATGAGGGACGCCATAGTGAAGGACTCCAGAAATTTGGACCACCTGGCGCTCTTTAACGTGCTCTGACTACGCACAGCGCATGGGCCTCTAGAATTTCGCCTCCATCGAATTTCGACCGTCGGGGCTGGGATTGGACCCACGTTTTTCAGGGCAGCAGCTGAGCGCCATAACCACTGAGCCACCGCGGTGGCGCATTTAAATAAGTGAGATTTGCCTTGACCAACAGTGTGTCACTGAAGCGCATCGCTATTCGAACAATTTTGTAGGGAATGAAGATTTCAGTAGTCGCAGTAGCAATGAAGGAATCAATATGATGTCAATGATTAGGAAATTTTTAAACCCCTGCGCACTCAACCGCCGTGATTGCTCATTGGTTAGGGCGCTCGGCTACTGATCCGGAGTTCACGGGTTCGAACCCAACCGCGGCGGCTGCGTTTTTATGGAGGCGAAACGCTAAGGCGACCGTGTGCTGTGTGATGTCATTGCACGTTAAATATCCCCAGGGAGTTGAAATTATTCCGGAGCCCTCCACTACGGCATCTCTTTCTTCCTTTCTTCTTTCACTCCCTCCTTTATTCCTTCCCTTACTGCGCGGCTGAGGTGTCCAGCGATATATGAGACAGATACTGCGCCTTTTCCTTTCCCCCAAAACCAATTATTTTTATGCGCACCCGTATGCATAAAATGTCTCGATGGCACTAGAGGAAAGGCATGGCTGAAAAAAATGCGAAGGTAACACACGGACGAAGAAAACGAAATACAAGGACAGGTGCTAACTCGTAACTAAAGTGAACACTTGCAATGAATGAAAGTGTAAATTCACAGGTGAGCACGCTTAGATTAAGCAGATACCCAAGACATGTGATCATGCAAGGTTGTGGCAAGTAAATAAAGCGGGTGTAGGCTGGATCAATGCCAAAACCCCGCGTCACAACGCGTCAAGTGTCGCAGTGATGCCGTACGTGCACCAAACGGCGCTCGGGCGTAGAGATGTTGTCAGGGCGCTACAGCGTCCCGGTGGTCTTTTCTGTGCCTCAGTAGTCTTTTCGGTGTGTCGAATGCTGGTGCTTCCCGCCGCATCTGTGGCAGGACGGCAGGATACCTCATTTTGGTACACAGCACTTATATAACCTATCTTGTTGCACTTGTGGCACTGAACAGGCCTTGTAACAGGCCAAGCTGCTTCCTCGCTCTACAAATAAATTCGTATTCCCCTCAATGAGAGCTTGCATGTCCTTGGCATCCCTGGCACCTATGGTGACTATGACGCTTGATTGGGGTGGGATGCTCACTTGTTCATCCCGGACACTCAGGGAAACCCGCTGCTCTATTGTTTTCGTCAAACGGACGGCTTAGTACCAGGTAGAGAAACCAGCAGAACCAGACGCGCACAAAAGAGAAGGAATTCACACGGACAACGCTGGAGGCAAAATTGAAAATTTTACTTGGTCAAAGAATCGAGCAGAGCAGTGTGCACATGCGTGTGGGCAGGCAACGCTGAATTCCTTCCGGCACCATGCACCAACTGGTCCTACAAGCTACGCTTCCTCTATTGGACGGCTTAGTCCACCGAAAGCTTGATGAGCTCGGATAGAATGTCGATCATCGCCTCATTCGTCGATCATCGCCATGCCCACTATGAAATAGCGGGAACATTGCTGTAACATTACGAATGTCGCAGTGTGGAAATGTCCCTTGACAATCACTAGCGCTGTGCACCTTCTCGATGATGTAATGAAGTGCCCTTCTGAGGTGAGAACTTGCTTGACGTCACAAGCGGTCCTGACTTTCCTCAATTGGGCAGCGAATGTTCCATTCATTACCAAATAATCGGCGCCTGCGTTGACTTGAGCGGTAATTTTAAGGCCGTCGGTAGTCACCTCCAAGTCGAATGTCCTGGCTCTTGCGTTGCAGATCGCCCTCGGCGACAGATCACGGCTTCGTCGTGTATGTGAATCGTGAGTAGGGCATGTCGTCGGGGCTTTTCTGCGTGGCGCCGTCTGTCTTAACTCCGGTCGTTTCTTTGTCGAGCTCGTGTTTATGCGCGGCGTCGGCGTACTGGATGCGGCGTCTTCAAGTGGCGTGGCCGGCGGAGGATCTTCGTTTTGCTCCTCACCGCCAAGGTTTCCTTCTGCAGTTTCCCCTCCGGGGGCTGGGGGCGTTCCGTGAAGATGACACGTGCACCTCTCAGCACAGGTACTCGTCAATATCCCGCCGGCGTTGGCCGGGGTCGAATCGTGGGGAATCAATTGAAGCCACGCAGGCCCATTCTGTAGGGGCAGTGCCGAGGAATACTGTCGTGTTCTGCGTAATGGACGCAGAGCGGGGGGTTGGTCGGTGTCCTCCGGGTTTTCTTGGCTGAGCTTGCAACTTAGGCGGCCAGGCGACTGGGATCCTTGAGACGGTATATAGGGCTCGTGGTGCTGAGTGGCAGGACGCGTTTGGCTGCGCAGCGTGGCGGCGTCGGTCATAGCCTGGGGTTCTGTGGCCATCGGAGTCGCGGTGCCAAGTGCTTGTTGCACAGCTTCTCATACCACAAGCATGAGGGTGGTTGCTTGAGGCGGGGGGAAGTTGGCAGCAGTGGTAGTAGCTACTCGCGTCCGAGTTCGCGGATAACTTCCGGCAAGTTGTCGCTTGTTGTGGTGATCGCACCAGGCCGAATCACACAGACATCAGCAGGACAGCTGCACTGCCTAGTCCGGACGTCGAGGGCCTTCTTGATCGTGCAGGCTTCTTGCATGAATTCCTCGATGGTTTCTGGTGGCCGGCGGACGAAGATTGCAAAGAGGTGTTCGTTGACGCCGTGCATTAAAAGCTGAACTTTCTTTTTCGCGGTGATCTGGAGTCGGCACGACGAAAAAGGGGCTTGATTTCTTCAACCAAAACACGGATGTGTTCATTCAGAAACTGCATGATTGACTCGAGGAGTCGTTCGGCTCTTTCTTTACTCACGACACTGGTGAACGCCTTCAAAAGTTCCCTCTTAAATAGTGTTGCAAATGTGTCGCAAGCCCCAAGGGTAGCGTTGGCCTGGCGGCCTGGGGCACAGCTGGAAACATCCGAAGGTCCTGGCAAAGGATGAGTCTACTGCCAACAGAACAACTTGTTTATTCTAGCATCGCAAAAGAGCAGCCGGTCAGGGCGACCACGTTACTCGACGGAAGAAATCGAAGTCTCTCTTTGGCGTCCGGGGCAGCTGCCTTTATACCCTCGGAGTCGAGGGCAAGAAGGAACGGCTCGGGATGAAGCGCACGAGACGGCGACGCACGGACATGTTGAGACGTGACGTGTCGCGTCCGCCGGGCCGGCGCCGGTCAGACCTCCTCGCCTCCCAGTTGGGGAGCTCCTCTCACCGGCTGCCGCGCTTTGACAAGCGTGGGCACCAACACATGCACACACACACACACACACGCACACACGAAGACACGTGGCATTGAAACCTGCCTGGACGCGCTTGGCGGGAGGCGTTGCGGCAGCACTGAACGCGCCAAAATGACCGCCACTTTGAACGAGGCCCCGGCGTCCGTTGCATCCGCGCCGGCTATACCGCGCGTCGTAGGCGAAACGTAACAGACCGCCCAGCCGGGAGAAGGAGATCCCGATGGTCAGGGGACTGCATCCGCTGTCCGGAGGGATGTCGCTCGATGATGCTCGTAATCGAAATCGGTCGTCCCTCGGCGTTGCTTGAGCGCAGCGCACAGAGAAGGCCTCGTTCTCAGGTTCAGGTTCACACAGGACACTGCAAAGTGACTTCGGGAGAGTTGCCATTTTTGTTCTCGTTCCCAGCAAGCGTTAGAACGACGCCGAAACGCAACCGCTCAGTCAGCAAGCACGAGACAACCCTCACTAAGCTCTGCCAGGCTCCTTCCCCTTTTATACTACTGCCTAGTTCCTTACAGTAGTAAAGCAGCACTCAGAACGCGTCCACAAATGGGAAAATTGCACTAGAAAGCACGTCATCACTTTGAAACACTAAACAAAAGCAATATGTTAAAAATCCTGCCTCAGAAAGAAAACATCAGTAACAAACAACTTTGAGGCGGATTCCTACGTTAGGGGCCTCTACTTAAGCCATCGGCGTTACCGTTGAGACTCCCCTTTTTGTAACGCACCTCAAAGGAATATTGTTGCAAAGCGAGGCTCCAGCGCAGGAGGCGGCCATTTTTGGGAGAGATGGTCTGCAGCCATTGGAGAGGGCAGTGATTCGCCTCAATGATAAACCTCGAGCCGCCTAGGTAGCATGACAATTTCTGAACGGCCCACACGAGACACGCACACTCTTTCTCGGTGGCGCTGTACGCCTGCTCACGACAGGTCAGCTTACGACTAGCATTCAGGACGGGGTGTTCCACTTCTCCATTTTCCCGTTGGCACAGTACAACGCCCATGCCTCGCTCACTAGCATCGCACTGAACAACGAACTCTTTTGTGTAGTCTGGCGATCGTAGCACAGGCTGGCTTGTTAGGGCGCTCTTTAGGGCGCTGAAAGCTCTTTCCTTTGTCTTGCCCCAGACGACTGTTTGGGGCTCTGTTTTCCTTAGAGCATCCGTCAGGGGAGCCGCGATATCGGAGTACCTGGGGATGTACCTCTGATAGTAGCCGGCGACACCTAAGAACGACCGAATATCGGTCTTCGTGCGCGGTTGCGGGAAGTCTCGCACAGCGGCCACCTTTATTTCAGAGGGGCGGCGACGACCCTGTCCAATCACGTGACCGAGGTAGACAACCTCGTCCTGTGCTAATTGGCACTTGGGAGCCTTGACTGTCAAGCCCGCTTCGCGCAGGCGGGTTAGCACTGCCCGCAAGTGTGCCATATGCTCAGACCAGGATGCGGAGAATATGGCTACGTCGTCTAAATAAGGTAAAGCGAATTCTTCCTGTCCCCGCAACACTTTGTCCATGATGCTTGAAAAGCAGTATGGCGCGTTCTTCAAACCAAAACTCAAAACTTTAGGACGGAATGTTCCCATCGGTGAAATGAACGCCGCATACCTACTAGCCTCTTCTGTAAGTGTAACCTGCCAATAACCCCTGACAAGATCTAGGTTGGAAATAAACTGAGCGCTACTAACTTTCTCAAGGCGCTCCTCGATGTTGGGGATCGGATAAATTTGATCCTTAGTGATGGAATTAAGCCTGCGGTAGTCGACGCAAGGACGAGGTTCCCTTTCCGGTACCTCAACTAAAATCAAAGGGGAGGTATAATCACTCTCACCCGCCTCAATAACACCGAGCTGTAGCATTTTCTTTACCTCAGCCTCCATAATATCGCGCTGGCGGGGTGACACCCGGTACGCCTTGGATCGTACTGGCTCTGGGGAGGTAAGTTCTATTTCATGAGTAAGGGCAGAAGTCCTACCAGGCCTCTCAGAGAACTGACCTTGAAACTCTTGTAAGAGTTGGTGTAGTTCGGTTTTATGCTCAGGCGACAGCGGTGCTTTAATGATTAAGTCACTAATGACCTGATCAGTGTCTTCCCTGTTCGTCACTGAGCCTAGTCCCGGAAGCTCGACCGGAAGCTCTTCGGGAACGTTTACCATCATACACACCACTGCTTCCCGTTGTCTATAGGGTTTGAGCAGATTACAGAGGTAAACTTGCTGTGCTTTCCGTTTTCCTGGCAGACTCACCACGTAGTTAACGTCCGACAGTTTTTGAACAATCCGTGCTGGGCCCTCCCACTGCACGTCGAGTTTGTTTTTTAGCGATGTGCGCAATATAATTACCTCATCACCCACCTCAAAACGACGGGCCCTGGCTGTCCGATCATAATAAACCTTGGCCCTCTGCTGGGCCTTTGCCATTGCTTCACCTGACAACTCCTGTGCCCTTCTTAAGCGTTCGAGGAGCCTAAGCACGTACTCGAACACGACTCGGTCGTCGCCCCTGCCTTCCCACGAGTCTCGAAGCATGCGAAGCGGAGACCGCTGCGAGCGACCGTACACCACCTCAGCTGGCGAAAACCCCGTAGCCGCATGCGGCGCGGTCCTTAATGCAAACATCACCCCAGGCAGACACAGCTCCCAATCACTTTGATGTTCAAAACACAATGCTCTCAACACGCGCTTCATGACGGAGTGGAGCTTCTCAACGGAATTCGACTGTGGGTGGTACACTGAGCGGTGTAACAGCTTTACCCCACACCTTTCGAGAAAGGCTGTCGTCAAAGCGCTAGTAAACACTGTGCCCTGATCTGACTGGATTTCCGCAGGAAAACCAACTCGCGCAAATATGGACAGTAGTGCACTGACTATCTCAACTGAGCTGAGTTCTTTAAGCGGCACTGCTTCAGGGAACTTTGTCGCTGGGCAGATCACAGTCAAAATGTGTCTGTACCCCGTGGCTGGTACCGGCAGAGGTCCCACTGTACCCATAACGAGCCGTCTAAAAGGCTCCGTAATGATAGTCACCAACTTCAACGGCGCCCTCGATTTGTCCCCTGGTTTGCCAACCCGCTGACAGGTGTCACATGTCCTCACAAAGTGTTCTGCGTCACGAAAACACCCTGGCCAATAGTACCCTTGCAAGAGACGGTCCTTGGTATTCTTAACTCCTAGGTGTCCGGACCACGAACCGCCATGCGACAAGCGCAACAGATCCTGACGGTAGCACTGAGGCACGATCAGCTGATCGAACTCCACTCCTCTGCGGTCTAGATACTTCCGGTACAGGACCCCACCTCTTTCCACAAAACGAGCATTTTTCTTGGCGATACCTTCCTTGACATTGCAGCGCATGTTTTCTAGGCTGCCATCCTTTTTTTTTGCTCGGCTATCAAAGCCGACCGGCTGACTTTTAGCAACCTATTAAGTCCATTTGACGTAGGTGCGATGAGCAAATCTGCAGATAGCTCTTCTAACTTTTCCGTGTCGGGCATTTCCTCTCCAGTACCTGGTGCCTTCAACGCTACAGGCTCAATTTTATTCAGTTCGGACGTGCTCTGAATATCAGCTTGCTGCGCCTCCGACCCTTTCTCATTGTTCGACAACGTCGGCCCCGCAACTACCGCTTTTGCAGCGAGCTCCCGAACTCTCGATCTGGTTAAGGCCTGAACGCTAGCCTCACCAAACAAAAGCCCCTTCTCGCGCAGGAGGTGATCGGACCTGTTCGAAAATAGGTACGTGTACTGGGGGGGGGGGGGGGGCAGCAAAAGATGACACTGTGGCCTCCGTCTCAATTGCTCCGAAAGGTGCTTCAATAAGCACTTTTGCTACGGGCAGACACATGCTATGAGCTTCCACGGCTTGCTTGATCCATGCGCACTCGCCCGTGAACATATCGGGTTCTACGTAAGAGGGGTGAACTACATCCATTGTAGCTGCGGAATCATGAAGCACTCGGCACTCTTTCCCGTTCACGAGGAAGTCTCGCATGTAAGGCTCGAGAAGCTTCATGTTCTCGTCAGTGCTGCATAATGACAAAAACACGACTTTTGTTTTTGTTTCTGGACACTGCGCCGAAAAGTGACCCGGCTTCTGGCACGTATAACACACGCGCGCTTGCCTCGTCTCGAACCGCTTTCTGCGTTCGGCTTCGGCTGCCGCCGTCTCCTTACGTTCGGTCGGACTGCTTTCACTCGCATCCGCACTACGTGTGTCCCCCCTTGCTCTCATGGGTGTGAACTTCGGCCTCTCAGACTTGGAGCCAAATTCACCCTTTTGACCGTCCTTAGCTCCGCGAGCCCGACGCGTCACAAACTCCTCGGCTAGCTCGGCGGCTTTAGCCACTGTACTAACGTCTGGCCTATCCAAGACCCAGTACCGCACGTTCTCAGGTAACCGACTATAAAACTGTTCCAGCCCGAAACACTGCAGAATTTTCTCGTGGTCACCAAACGCTTTCTCTTCTTTGAGCCACTCCTGCATGTTTGACATAAGCCTGTTGGCAAACTCTGTATATGACTCACTTCTGCCTTTTTCATTTTCCCGAAACTTCCGACGGAACGCCTCCGCTGACAGCCTGTACTTTTTTAGCAGACTCGATTTCACTTGGTCGAAGTCCTCTGCCTCCTCTCTCTTCAAGCGAGCGACTACGTCGGCCGCCTCGCCGGGTAACAAAGTGAGCAAGCGCTGTGGCCACGTTTCCCGAGAGAACCCCTGCTTCTCGCACGTTCGCTCAAAGTTAACCAGGAACAAACCAATGTCCTCTCCAAGCTTAAACGGCCGCATCAGGTCAGTCATTTTGAACGATACTCGTTCTCCTGCACCGTGTGCCTGACTTCCATTACGAGCGCGTTCCAACTCTACCTCGAGACGCTTCATTTCCAAAGCGTGTTGACGGTCGCGCTCTTCTTTCTCTTTATCTTTTTGTTCTTTACGTTCGCGCTCGTCTTTCTCTTTTTGCTCTTTACGTTCGCGCTCGTCTTTATCTTTTTGCTCTTTACGTTCGCGCTCGTCTTTCTCTTTTTGCACTTTACGTTCGCGCTCCTCTTTTTGCTCTTTACGTTCGCGCTCGTCTTTCTTTTTGCTCCCTCTCCTCAATGGTCTCAAGGCATTCCGACAGCTCGTCATCCTCAGCCTCCAACTCAAGAATACCCCTTAGCAGTTCTGGTTTTCTGAGTTTGTCTGAGACATCCAGACCCAACTCTCTTGCAAGCTCCAGAAATTTCGGTTTGCGCAACGGCTTCAAATCCATGGCTGCTCCGAATGCTGCTTTCTCTACTGCCTACCATTGTCTTGCCGCAAACAAACCCGGCAGCAACGACAATTACCAGCTCTGTTTCTGACACTAACAAAAGCCTGGCAAAACTCAGAAGAAGAAAGTCCCGCACTCACCAAACCTCGCAGCCAAGAATTCAGAGCAGTCGTTCCGCTGCAGGCAACCAGTCATCACACAGGGCTCGTTGCACTGCTCCCGGATGGTTGTTGTGCTGCTCAGCATACAGTTGACCGCATATCTTCGCTGCTGGCCTCCGTTGTCGCGATCTCACCGCTGGCAACCAGTTGTTGCAAATGGGTCGCAAGCTCCAAGGGTAGCGTTGGCCTGGCGGCCTGGGGCACAGCTGGAAACATCCAAAGGTCCTGGCAAAGGATGAGTCGACTGCCAACAGAACAACTTGTTTATTCTAGCATCGCAAAAGAGCAGCCGGTCAGGGCGACCACGTTACTCGACGGAAGAAATCGAAGTCTCTCTTTGGCGTCCGGGGCAGCTGCCTTTATACCCTCGGAGTCGAGGGCAAGAAGGAACGGCTCGGGATGAAGCGCACGAGACGGCGACGCACGGACATGTTGAGACGTGACGTGTCGCGTCCGCCGGGCCGGCGCCGGTCAGACCTCCTCGCCTCCCAGTTGGGGAGCTCCTCTCCCCGGCTGCCGCGCTTTGACAAGCGTGAGCACCAACATGCACACACACACACGCACACACGAAGACACGTGGCATTGAAACCTGCCTGGACGCGCTTGGCGGGAGGCGTTGCGGCAGCACTGAACGGGCCAAAATGTCGCCACTTTGAACGAAGCCCCGGCGTCCGTTGCATCCGCGCCGGCTATACCGCGCGTCGTAGGCGAAACGTAACAATAGCCTCCATGTCGTTAGGTAAGACTCATGGTTTTCATACCGCGTATGTGCTGAGCCCTCCAGTGATAAAAAGACGTGTACAATTTTCTCGGCATCATAGCAGTTATCGAACGATGCCACGCGCTAAACTTGGTCCAACCAGTCCTCGGTGTCTTCGCCTGGGGAAGGATTGAATGTTGGAGGCACACACAGCTGCTGAGAATGAACGGTGTCGGTGTCTGTGGAAAGGCCATAGTGGACGTTGCAGCTCCTTTTTCGCAGTCGGGTTGGCATCGGTCCCGCACCAAACTCAGGTTGCGCCCCTTGCAGACGTCAGCTGGCTTGGTGAACTCGAGTTAGGTCTTCAAGCGAGAGACGTAGGGGGCTGGCGTCACGACTTGCAGAGGGTATCCGGTGCATTTGCGGCAACCCAGCGCCTCCATCAAATGTCACTTTGTGGTGACGGCAGTCCGGCATACAACAAGAAGACAGCGAAAAGGCTTGCAAACGAAACGCAGTTATGCTGACTCGCGCCCACAATGGACTGAATGAGTCAGCGGCGGCATTGCAACAAGCGTGCTCGGCGGTTGAACAGAATGCCCACCCCTCTTGACCGTGCTAAATTTAATTCTGATAGCGAACTTTCGAGATACAGCATGCAAATTTATCACAAGTCTGGGACAACGTAGAATCGGCTCCACCTGAGTATGATTCATAGAGATAAATCTGGTCGCCTCTTGCGTGGTAAAGAAAGCGATAAAGCCGCGTTCCGACAGCTTTGAAAAAATGAACAAACAAACAGTACAGCGATTCGCTGGAATAATAATTTGCACCGTGGAATAATATGCAGTCCCAAAGAACACCAAGCACTATCAGTTACTTTAATTTCTTCACATTTTCGTGAAACAAAAGAAAGTTTCTCTATAATGTTCATTGTAACTCCGCATCTCATTTCCAGAGATTGTACCTTAGCGACAGCTGTTGTGGAGATACCTAGTGCTTACTATTATTTCTGACGCACATCCATAAGCGCCGCTGGTAGGACTAAGCCCCGTTTCCCATGCTGCGACTAGAACGAAAATATTCGGCGTAGTCGGTGACACCGCAATGGGATTTTCGGTCAGTACTTGGACATGCAACGCAGAGCCAGTAATATTGGTCGGTAGGACACGCATGGTTGCTTGATGTTCACATAGGAAACCATGATTAAGGGATACAGAAACGCCATACGGATTTTGTTGATGGCATCACCAGCGTACGTTTGGATGCAAGGAAATATTTCGTATGTTTCTATTAGAATAAACAGTTCTGCTTCCGCGGAAGAAACAGTTCTCACGTGGCCCCAGGTCGCACGCCGTGTCTGTGATCCCCATTTTTCAGTCGTATAGCGAACACACCGGCTCTGCGATTCAATTCCAACCCTAAACTGGACGGAACTCGATCGCAAGCCGTCTGCGGCTAGACGGACGGCTCCCCCCAGTCACTGACCGACAGAATTCGCAGCGTCGCAGGCGAAAATAGCACACATGTGAAACACGCCTAGGAGTAAAGGTGCTGCTCTTCTCGAACAATTTCACGAATAATTTCCCCAAGGCGCCGCTGCTGTCTCTCAAGGCGGTTATGTTGGCTTACAGCGGCCGCTCTTGCTACCTTTTTCTTGCATACAACCTCTCCTCAACTGTCGATTGTTCTATCGTGAGATTCGAGTAGCACAAAGTAGCGCCTTGGCATTTCGCAGATAAAAGACCACCTTTTTGTGCAAGAGCTACCTCCTAGGAAAAGCCACAGCAGTTCCTGCTTGTTTAAGTCACCACCGCATTTGGGCGATTTATGCGTGTCTTTAGTATAGGTTGCCTTTTGCGTTTCGACGGAGATGGTGCAGGCCTCGAGCATTCTCCGTTTGATTGGCTCCCGTACATCAAGGCGAGCTGCATGCTCTTCATGCCACGGTCATGTGTGGGTGTTCCGTATATGCATATTATTGAACAATGCGGCCCTTAGAAATTGCACGAGCGATTCCTCGGGTTCTTTGCTGATATAGCAATATTTAAGAGTGCGGCATTTAGGAGAGCTGAAGGATAACCAGCGCCGACACCATAGGTGGGGCCATAGTCGATATCGTGGCTTTTTTCCGGTTCTAGTTAGGTCTGGTAGAGGTCCATGTTCAGGCAGCTAAGGCGGCTTTTCGGCTATTAACGCTTTCGAGATAGCTCGGGATGGTTTGGCGGCTCTCAGAGGCTCAAACAGCCAAGGACATCTGCGCGCAGCACCTCCACCACATGTAATATACGGATGGTGGCAGTCGAGCAAGAAGAAAGCTCGATTTATTTATTTATTTATCTCAGAAGGGAATTTATTTTTAATGGAACTGTTTATGGGGGAGGCTTTGCATTCGAATTAACTGAATTGGGTTGCAGTGGAAGCTGTAAGTGCACTCGGCGATCGTCGAAGTTTATTTAGAGCGACCACCTTTCTTGACCACTCCCGGCTTAAAGCTGGCGATGGTCTTTCCAGTTAAGGGGCGCAAAGCACAAACAAATATCTCGAATATAGTCGAAGTATAACAATATGACGAGCCGGCAGTCCATAGTAAATAAATATAAACAGCATGATAAACGTTAAAGAGGATGAAGAGAGAGAAGAGAACGACTTATAGAGAAGAGAACGACTTATAAGTTGTGTGCTCATAGTTTTCTTTCTTGATTTCGTCCCCCGTTTTGTAGCGATAGCTACAATACAAAAGCATTTCGAGCCATCAAAGTAGTCACCCTGTGGCGGCACCTTGGCTGGTCACGTGGTTGTTCACGTGGTGCGGAGCAGCTGCCGGCTGCGCGGCGCGCCTACGAAACAGAGTGGGGGTGGGGGAGAGTGGAGATAGGGGGAGAGAGTCAATCCACGTCCAGGGGCGGAGATGAAAGAACGCCCAGCGAAACGGAGCGGCGAAAGACTGCCTTTGCAATTCGACTGAGCGATTTCCACTCGGCCAGCTGTAGCTATCGCGTCACTCCAGGTTTAACCAGAGCTAAACCACGACCATTTTTTATTTCATGTAAGTATTGCCGCGTAGCCGCAATCTTGACAGCAAAGTGACATAACATTATAGGCCACGTGTCGGTGCCTTGGCGCATCAAGAAACAAGCATCACAGAGCTTCGCCCCAATCTCTGCTTGTCGAACGATGTGCGCCTTGAACCCTGGCCACAGCAAGCGATTGGTCGCTAGAATTGTGACGTCAAATTTGCGCTCTTCCTTAACCATGACGGCAGAGGAACTTGAGAAGGAACTTCATGCAATAGTCTAAGACAAAGTTTAAAGTGATAAAGTTGGCTCTACGCAGCTGCGATTGTTAGGAAGGTCAGGCCTATTTTGCTTGTTTAGGGTTGAGCAGAAACTTGTTGAAGGCGAAAATCGAAAAATCGAGAAGCTGTTCTCAAGTGCGTTGCTTTTAATCATCAAAGTGCTTCGGCGCATCCTGGTACATTTTTTGCGCGCCGAGCACAAGAAATGTTTTCTCGGTGTCCAAAGATATTGCATGTGACGAAATGGGACAACAGCTGTTATGCATATAATCGAGCTGTTATAGCAAATTTTCTTTTTCACTATGGAGCTGTAGGGCGACGACGCAACTGCCCACGTAACGAGGAGATTTTGTAGGGCTTTTTTGGCAAGGAATATCAACATCACAGCATATCATAATGTCATGTATTCAACTTTTTTCTGCAGGACACCCATATGCTCGGATTTAAAAAAGGCTTCGCGTACACTCATGGACACTTGGTTTGCTTCAATGATTCGACGTTTTTTTTTTCGGATTGGTGTATGTATGACAACGAATAAATAAATGGAATGCTATTTTGCGTAGAGAGGGCATGTAGGTTACCCCTTCATGGAGAGTTCGTCACTTTCGTTACCTGGGGTGCTTATCCGTGCGTTGTTGGTCTACCACTTCAGCAGAGTTTGGAGTCTGTCTTGGGTGCAGAATTTCGTACAGATAAATGCTGAGGTACAATTTATGACGACCGTATAGAACGTAAAATGTGGAAAACTGGTACAGTTCAGATACTTTTCTGATTCTGATACTTAGCTTTGACACTTACGACATTCCCTGACAGTTAGGCAGTAAAGTCACCTACGAGCAGGAAATAATCTGAAGGGACAGTGAGGAAAAATGAAATTAAGTTTTTGGTGTGTGGCAAATGCGATATCTTGGCACTTCGATGCTTTGCTGTCGCTTGTCCGACAAAAAAAGTCTGTTTTATTTCAGATTCTGAGATTTGAACGCAAAGCTGAGCAGGTTTTTACCTGTCCTGTGATTTTGACTAGGAACACTCTAGTGACACAATCTATGAAACATGACGTAGTCGCGGACGCAGTTATTGCTGGCGGTATGCGTCTAACAGCCGAAATGGCAGCTACCTGCAGGCCAGGCATTGCAGGCACCTTTTACAAACCGCCGCTTCGTCTGCATTAGCATTGTTATGAATGGCGTTCTCGGCCCCGACAAAGAGGCTTTCGCGAACTCCTGCCTGAACTCCAGCGACCTCAGCCCCACAAAGCGTGCGATGGTATTGAGGGCTGAGGCGCAGGGACTGGCTGGGTACTAAGAATATCCGAGCGTCGACGAGACGGCAGTGTCGGCAGCAAGCAAAGCTAACGGTGCACACGAGGGCGAGCCTCATGATGATTTCACTCGGTGAGGTGAGGGTGAGGGAGGATGGGCGCGTGAAAATTTGTGAGGACGAGGGTGAGGCAGGAAAGACATGGTGAGATGAGGGCAAGGGAGGACAAGATGCACGCTCTGAGGGCGAGGATGGGGGCCCGAACCGTACTACGGGCTAACACTTTTTTCTGTGCAGCCCGCTATGAATTCCCGTTTTAGAGCGCCAGTTCTTAGGGTGAAGGTTGCCGGGCAAGACGTAGTTTGTGCAATATGGAGGTACACGAGGCGAACATGAAAGGCGGGGCGCCACACACGTTCTCCGTCGCCGCGATTGCGCTAACGAGGAGAAAATGGTCGGGCCGTGCTCTCGCCGCCGGTCCAACGGAAACCGTGGCACCGCAGTTAGCAATTTACTTATCAGCCTCGAGACTGTCACATCATCAGTGTGTTGAGTATAGCATCATTAAATTATAACTAATAAGGCTATTGAGATCCGATGTTCTAAGCCTCGTTTCCCGGAACGAGCACCCATTCAGCTAAGTGAGGTTTCAAAGAACGGGCTGCTGAGAAAAAAATACTTCAACGAAATTCCACTGTCAAATCAAAGCCTGTTGGCGGCGTTGATTTAGAAATTTTTTTCATTCACACGGCGAATAGTTTAGCACAATCGTATCTTTCTATTTTCGCTTAAGTTGCGGTATTGGAATCCGATGCCGCAATGTGGTGGAAGGAACCAACCACTGTAGTCTTACCATGGAAAGAAAGCAGCAGCTTAAACACCTTGGTCTGAATCATCGCTCGCTCCGCCTTGTATTGTACGAGGTGCTAAAAAAGAAAAAGTTGCACTGCTCTCCAAATAACACCAATATCTATTGGTTTATTTCTGTTCCTGATGAGACGTGTGGTTACGTAACCGGGCGCCTAATTTTATGAACCAAATTTCTTGCAGGCATGGTAGGGAAGTGACTGAGCCTTTGGATAATGCGTATACGAGCAAGCAAAAAAATCACGGGCGGTTTAGGTCTGGATTAACAACCAATTATCGTGCGCTACCCCCGTAAGTACTGGTTTTCATTTTCATTTTTCATTTCATTTTTCATTTCAAATGAAAAATACTGGTTTTTCATGGTTTATCGTGACTTTTTTGTTTTTGTTTGAGCTGAACTGCCTTAGTTCGGTTGATATATCATGTTAAGTAAGCTTGTGTGATATTGCATCATTTTTTACATGTACTGCGGTAGAATTGGTGAATTTTCTAAATTAACAGATCCATGGGCGTCCCGATTCTGATCCTGGTGCAGAGGAGCGGTTAAGCTACGCGGTACTGCCTTGCGATGGCAGGTGCTGCCATCGATGGGGCTTAAGAGACCCTTGTTGTTCCTGAGGAATCTGTCGTGAATAATCATTAATTGAACTGCCATGGTGGGAAGTTTGCTCACAATCAGGTGGGCAGCTTGTGATGACGACACGACGTAACGTCACCAAGGTTGTCCACGTGCTAGAAGCAGTCTAGAGACAGAGAGACGACCGCTCTTCGGCGGAATGGAATCACTAGGACAATAAAATGGCGATCACATTCGGCGGAATGGAAGCGCTAGGGCACTAAAATCGCAATCACATGCATCCTTCAGACTCCGGGAGTAAGTAATTACTACAATCAGCCCAAATGCTGGATTTTAGCGAGGCGTTTGATTTTCAAGTGGCCTGAATTATCTTTTGTTTTAAGCGACAGCATAGGAGCCTCACTGCATCGCAAAGCCGGCATCTCACTGGGGAAGACACATAAGAAATAAAAAAAACTTCATAGGTGGGGAGCGGGATCCGAACCTGCGGCGGGGCTAAAAAATCAGCTCCGCTGGCCACTGCTTAAGACCACTACGCCATCACTACAGCTTTTTTTAAAGCACGGTATTCATTTACATTAACTAAATTATTTACAAAGTTTTCACGAAACGCTGCGAAACACCTCGCAAAAAGGCAGCAGGAGAGTACTAGACGCGAAGTAAGGCTGAGCACGTCACCAAGAGGGAATGCCAGTCCGATTAAAAGGCAGTCGGTTCATACACTTCTCTCATGAAAAGTCAGTTGGGGGAAATCTTAACATCCTGCCTGTATGAACTGCCAAGTTCTCGTCGAGCTGTGCTTGCGATGTCGTCGTCTTTGTCACGTACCCGCGTTCACGCATTTTCACCTACCAGTCTCTCACGCTGTAGTTTGAAAGCATGGTCTTCAACATCTTCCATCCGTGCGCGTTTAAGCTTCATCAGACGAGCACGCAGCGAACCGCATGAAATGGCGGGAGATTAGAAGCTGTGAAATTCAGAAGACACAATGCGATCGCAATGTCATCGGGTAATGGTAATTGAGCAATCTACAAACTTTCCTTGTTCTGAGTCTATTCTGTGCTTAGCACTTACGGTAATTGTCGTGGTGAACGCTACGAAAATTGCTTTCTAAATATTGTTGGCGTACATTAGTTTTTATACACATACACAAAAATGCGCTGACTCATTTTTGCAGTGCATATAGATAAGAATGAAATGTTATAAGTGCAGGGCACATGCATGCCTGAAGTGGGTGTCAGAAGAAAGGCAGAGTAATATTTCGGGATTCAACTCGTAGCTGTCTCGGTTTTGTCTCACGTAATAACTCTCTCTCTCTCTCTCTCTCTTTCACACACACACACACACACACACACACACACACACACACACACACACACACACACACACACACACACACACACACACACACACACACACACACACACACACACACACACACACACACACACACACACACACACACACACACACACACACACACACACACACACACACACACACACACACACACACACACACACACACACACACACACACACACACACACACACACACACACACACACACACACACACACACACACACACACACACACACACACACACACACACACACACACACACACACACACACACACACACACACACACACACACACACACACACACACACACACACACACACACACACACACACACACACACACACACACACACACACACACACACACACACACACACACACACACACACACACACACACACACACACACACACACACACACACACACACACACACACACACACACACACACACACACACACACACACACACACACACACACACACACACACACACACACACACACACACACACACACACACACACACACACACACACACACACACACACACACACACACACACACACACACACACACACACACACACACACACACACACACACACACACACACACACACACACACACACACACACACACACACACACACACACACACACACACACACACACACACACACACACACACACACACACACACACACACACACACACACACACACACACACACACACACACACACACACACACACACACACACACACACACACACACACACACACACACACACACACACACACACACACACACACACACACACACACACACACACACACACACACACACACACACACACACACACACACACACACACACACACACACACACACACACACACACACACACACACACACACACACACACACACACACACACACACACACACACAACAATATAAGCATCTAGCTTCTAGTGCAGTAGAGTCTTGAGGGCTTGTCTTATATGTTTCTTATTCGGTAATATCGCCAGAAGTTGCCGACTACAAAAAATAACTTATACCGACAGTTATTGAGGGTGAGGAAGGGTCGACAAAGCGAAGGCGAGGGAGGGCCAGCAAATTTTTTGAAATGAGAATGAGGGTGAGGGAGGGCCGGATAACTTTTTAAAATGAGTTCGAGCGTGAAAGAGGTCCATAGATTCAAAATTTTGGGTGCGGGATCAGAAGTAAAAATTAGGGCATTTGCCGACCTCTGCCGCTGAAGAAGCTGTGAGAAGTAGAGTGCTAAGCACCGACGTAACTAAATTTTTAAATCATAATCCTCGTAGCACTGGACATGCAGCACAGCTTAAGAGAAGCGAACACTCTGAGTGATGTGTTTTCTAGCATGACAGCTCATACTTGTTTGTTTGTTTCTTCTTTCTGTCAGCCCAAGTAAGGGCCAATTACAAGAGGGGAAAAAACTACAAAAAATAAATGATACAAAGCCTTCGTCTATGTAGAGCGAGAAAAGACAACAAAATAAAATGGTAGTATCTTTAAAAAGTTACATCTGGTGAACAAAGACAATATACAGTGGTTTTATGAGCATCAGGAACAGAAATACATGCTAAGGCGCATTCATATCAGAGAAGATAAGAGCCTTTAAACCAGGAGTAAAAGCACTGACAGAGCAAGATATGACAACTGGACATGGCAGTTCATTCCATTCTTTAATAACCCTTGGTAAAGAGCTATATTTGAAGATATCATTATGTGCATTTGGTGACTGTATGTATAAACTGTGCCTTTCTCTTATTGCTGCAGGGATAGTTGGTTCATGTTATCAGTTTGAACAGCTCAAAACAGAGGGACACAAGAAATACGGGGTGGATAGAAAGAAATAAGTATCAGAAATTAGAAACAAAAAATGGCAAACCACGGTGTAGTCGTAGTGTTGTAGGCGTAAAGTCCAGTGACCTAGCCGACCAGTAGGGTCTTTCTGTGAGGAGAGCCAGCAGAGCGCATAATGGTCGGTGACAACCGTAAAAGGCGCCAGTACAAATACGGGCGAAATTTTCCAACGTCCCACACAAGGACCAAGCATTCACGTTCTGTGATGGAGTAATTGCACTGTGATGTAGAGAGGAGGCGGCTGGCGTAGGCGATGACACGGTCAGATTCAGACAGCCGCTGAGAAAGGACAGCGCCGATTCCATGACCGCTGGCGTCAGTGCGGACTTCACTGGGAGCGGCCGCATCGAAGTGTGCCAAGACGGGCGAGGTGGTGACCTTCGAGATTAGAACGGCAAGGGCGTTTTATTGTAGGGGTGCCCTGGTGAAAGTCATGTCCCACTTTCTCCTGTACGACCTCATCCTCCTTCATGGTGCATCCCACCAACATCTCACCGACCGCGGCCGTTGCTTTCTATCTAAAGCTGTCGACGGCATTCTTCGTTCCTGCTCGACTAAACATAAGCTGACCACCGCCTATCATCCCCAAACCAACGGCTTCACAGAGCGCCTCAACCGCACCCTCACGGGTATGCTCGCAGTGTACGTTTCCCCGGACCGTCGGGACTGGGATATCGCCTTTCCAACTCTTCCCGTAATGACACTGCCGGTTACTCACTGTTCTATGTTTTGTACGGCCGCAAGCCCCTATTACATTTGGACACGCTGCTTCCGACAACTACTTCACAGCCTTCTGAATACGCACACGACGCAATTACCCGGGCCGACCACGCCCGTCAGTTGGAGCGATCCAGACTACAAGCATCGCAGGCCTCACAGCAGGACTACTACGACCGCCACCATCGCATGGTGACGTTCTCTCCTGGAGCCCTCGTCTTGCTTTCGTCGCCAAAACGCATCGTCGGGCTTTGCGAAAGACTTCTGCCCCGGTATGTTCGCCCATACCGCGTTCTCCGCCGGGTCACCGCTGTCACCTACGAGATTGCCCCGGCCTTCACGGAGGCCACCTGCTGTGCAGCTCAGCGTGACGTTGTCCACGTCTCTCGCCTCAAGCCCTACCTCTCGTCATCCGTTCACACGCCCTAATCTACACCGAGACGGTGTTTTTGCGACAGGGGCGCGTGCAACAGACATTCCTGGTGAACACGAGGCGAACGAAGTGTCTCGGGGGTGCGCGTGTTCGGGGGTTTGGTGCTCTGTGCGGGCCCTGCGCTCTTGGCCTGTGTGCTGTACCCGGGGCGTTCTTGCGTCGTTCCCGCCTTGGACAATATTGTCACTGACAAACGTAGCAGGAAGCGCAGTCGTTTACTGGGGCGAGGCTTGCCGAACCGCCACGCTCATTCAAGACAGAAGACGTTCGCCCACGCGCTGGGATACAAGGTTCGGCCACCAGGTGGCGCCGGCAGAGAGACAGCAATGCACCAAATCAGGGGGTACAGGGTGATATGGGATGGGCGTCTTTCGAGAGCAGAGAGGCTTGCAGTAAGATAACATTTGAGGAACGATTGAGAAGGATGGAGGAAAAGCGGTGGGCTAGGAAAGTTTTCAGATACCTGTATATAAAGAATGTTGACACGAAATGGAGAAAGCGAACTAGAAAATTGACAAGCAAATATCTGGACAGCAGTAAGGGGGCAAATCAGCAATTATCGATTAAGAAAAAGGTTAAAGGAACAGAGAGAGCTTTGTGGAAAACAGGGATGCTGAAGAAATCGGCACTGGAAACATACCGGACCTTTAAACAGGAAATTGTCAAAGAAAATATCTATGATAATTGTAGGGGAAGTTCTTTGTTGTTTGAGGCCAGGACTGGAGTTTTGCGGACTAAGACGTATAGAGTCAGGTACCAGGAGATAGACAGTTTGTGCATTGCGTGCGGAGAGGAGGAGGAAACAGCTGAACACTTGATACTTTTCTGTAAAGGGCTTCACCCTACAGTGGATGGCAGCGGGGCTGACTTACCCAAGGCATTGGGGTTTAGGGATAGTGAAGGGAAAGTGGATTTTAAGAGGTTAGAAGTAACCAAGCGAGGTTATCTGATTGGTGGCTAAAAGCAAGACAGGAGTAAAATTTCACAAGACATGGCTAGATGGCTTGAGCCACCGCCCGATGTAAAGGGTTCAGCCGTATCCATCGATCCATCCATCCATCCATTGTGGCGCATTTCCCCCTCCCTTCCAAGAGTCATCGACTCGATGCCGCACACGTAGGAGAAAAACATACGTAAGGCGGAAAGTTAACGACGCGAGTGTCTTTGTGAAAAGGGGCTAACGGGAGGTGTACAGCTTCATTCGCGCCACGTGGACGACTTCGGACGTCGGTTGTAGAGAAGAAAGGACAGTTCCTTGAGGGAGGACCTCGTAGGTCACCGCGCTGAGGCGGCGTAAAATCTGGTATGGACCAAAGTAACGCCGAAGAAGCTTCACGGAGCGCCCTCGCAAACGGATCGGGCTCCACACCCTGACTTGGTCACGGGGTGTGTAAATCGTCTCCCTGCGGCGGAGGTTGTAAGGTTCGGCGTCGCGTTGTTGTTGGCACAGGATTCGCTGTCGAGCAACGTGGTGAGCGGCTTCGGTGTCATGAACAAATTGGTTAGGGTCCACGATAGAAGAGGGAGTAGGATCCGGAAGAAGCATGGCATCCAGCATGGTCAAGGCTTCGCGACCGTGCACTAAATGGAGTGGAGTGAAGCGCGTCGTTTCATGGAGCGCACTGTTGTACGCGAACGTAATGTTAGGCAGTATCCGGTCCCAGTTCGCATGGTCATCGTCGACATACATAGAAATCATATCGGCAATTGTCTTGTTAAGCTGCTGAGTCAGTCCGTTGGTTTGAAGATGGTAATCTGTTGTCTTTCGATGGCTGTTGCCACTGAATCGAAGTACCTCACTCATAAGGGGCGACGTAAACGCGGTTCGCCTGTCAGTTAATACGACCGTTGGGGCACCGTGACGAAGCACAATGTAGTGAATGAAAAAAAAATGTGCATCTTCGGCGGAGGTATCACGGGGAAGGGCCTTGGTCACACAGTAGCGGCAAAGATAGTCAGTGGCGACAGCAATGTACCGATTACCCATGGAAGACACCGTAAGTGGGCCGAGTAAGTCCTTGCCAACCTATTGAAATGGGAGGCGCGGGGGATCGATAGGCTGCAGGAGCCCGGCTGGTTTAGTCGGCGTCGTCTTCCGGCGCTGACACTCACGGCAGGTTTGTACGTAGCGGTGGACAACCGCAGCAAGTTTGGGCTAGTAGTATTTCTGGCGTATGCGCGTCAACGTGCGGGAAACCCGAGGTGGACCGAAGGAATATCATCGTGGCACGCACGCAGAACTTCGTCACGAAGCGTTGTAGGCACTGAAAGCAGCTGGACAGTGTCCGTTGGGCCGTAGTTTTTTTTGTAGAGGACACCATCGCCAAGCAAAATGATGACAGTCCGCGCTTTAAAATTCGAGGTTGAGATGGAGCGGTTCCGTCGAGGTACTCGATGGGGGGCAGCAGTTCGGAGTCGGCCCTCTGTTCGCGGGCAAGGGTGGACGTTGTGACAGCACAGAGGAGAACGAAATCGTCGTCGGACACGTCCGTGGGGCAGAGAATAGGAGCGCGGGATAGTCAGTCAGCATCGCTGTTTCTGGCCGGACTTGTGCACGATGGTGACATCAAATTCTTGTAACCGAAGGTTCCATCGAGCAAGCTGCCCCGAGGGATCTTTCGGGTTCGCCAGCCAACCCAGTGAATGATGGTCGCTCACGACCCGAAACGGGCGCCAGATATGTACGTACGAAATTTCGCAACTACCCACCGCACAGCCAGACATTTCTTTTCCGTGGTGGAATAATTGACTTCAAAACGGGATAAAGTGTGACTGGCGTAAGCAATCACGCGTTCAAGACCATCCTGCGGCTGAACAACGACCGTACCAAGACTTAAGTTATTGGCATCAGTGTGCAGTTCCGTGTCGGCCTCTTCGTCAAAGTGGCCAAGTACAGGCGTACAGTCGCGATCAATTAGAAGGTGATCGCGCGAGCATCGACCGGCTCGCCTTCCAAGCTGCATAGCGACCGATTTCGGAACTGTAAAGATAAAGATTGCGTGGCCTTCTTCCCCATGCAGCCTCTTCCGGGCTACAACCGTCATTCCTACGACTAACTCGCCACGTTTCTTTTGCGTTTGTTTCCCTTTACTGGCAATCATGTGTGCCCGTCGTTGCTGCATGTCTCGGATAACAATGACGCCTCTGTGCAAAACATGATAATGTGATCTGAATGAATTTGCAGGTTATCTCGCGAAGGGTGACGAATCTTTAAGACTACACCTTTTTGTGGCACACTTTTACTACTCAAATTCAGAATTATGATAGCTTCCCTTGCCCTAGCTTTTGCTGCTCAATGAAGAACTGAATACCAACAATACCAATACAAATGAATACCAACAATATTGTCTCGGCTTCGCTTTATCTTTTTTGTATATCCTTTATTAATTGTTGTTGGTATAACCGGGCTCTGTTTTTCTCTTCTCACAGATTTCAATAACATTGTCACTCTCTTCTACATCCCACATGCGCCGGACTGGTTATTCATAGAAAAAAAATTTAAAACATCGCCGCGGTGACTTGACATCAATATAATTGAGAACATTTCTAGGGCAATATGAAAGCTAATCTGGCTCGCGAGCATCCGGACACAGGGGTCAAGAAACATTGTGCTAAGTGGTCAAAGCTAAATGGAATCGCATTCGTGGAGACCCGACTATTGTAGAGTCGCTCTACACATCGTTGCCCAGAAGAGCTCCAAAGGCAAGGAGGAGAACCTATCAAGCAATAAAGGCAGGTCGATACGCTTCTGAAGCGGGCAGTATTGACAGACCTTAGATTGCATGTTGTTGAAAAGTGCAGCGTGCAGAGCAATATTCTTTTCTGAAATGATAAATATTCACCAATGTTATGCCTTAGCTCTTTTTGACTGTTAATGGCAGCTTTTGCGATTGGAGGAAAAGATTAGAAACGAACGACAGTGTTAAACACCGGAACAGTTGACAGTAGTATATTATTGTATTTACAGTAAAAGGAACGTGCACTAAATGTCACCCCTCGTTGTCGAGGACACCTCAACCGGGCCGTGGGGGAAGGGGTATAGAAGGGAGTGAAGAAAAGGATGGAGAAATCGCGTAGTGAATGGCACCGGTACAGCTACGGGGGCACTTGACAGTATTTTCGTCGTGTTAATGACGTTCAGGAGATGATTTTTAATCAATTGACTTAAGCAATCTCAATTATGAGTAGTAAGTTATCGTCACCCTCCCCCACCTCCTCACCCCGCACTATGGTGCGGGGTGAGGAGGTGGGGGAGGGTGAATGGAGGAAAATCAAGAAAGTAAAGGTGCGGTGTCGTCTTTGTCAATTTTTTTAGTGGGGTATACCTGAATGCATTCAGGTATACCCCACTAAAAAAATTGACAAAGAATTCAGGTATACCCCACTAAAAAAATTGACAAAGACGACACCGCACCTTTACTTTCTTGATTTTCCTCCATTCACTCTTTTGCTACCGAAAATCCAGGTTTGCAGTTAAAGTGAAGTACAGGGGCCCACCTAAGCAGCAGGATAGAGAAAGCACCTTTCCATCCTATGATTCACTACCTTTAAAAGTTTTCGGTGCCGCTTTTTTCTGGACGCTGCTGCCGTCGCCGCAATTTTCTGCTTATCACCCATATATTCCTGTGCGTTAATCATTTAGAACAGCTGGGGAGCTTTAACATGCGCTGACCGCGCACAGCTAATAGGTACGACAGTCTACTGTGCAAAGGAGGAATGAAGAAAAATGAGAACTCCGACACCAACGTTACTGCGAAGAGGGCCCGCTCTTTGTAGAAGAGCCTGAGGGCAACGGAAGCTTGCGTAATTTCACCCCTATAAGGTGAAAAAAAATTATGCGCAAGGTTGGTATTTCTAGCATGAATTGACGCTCGCATAATTACCTTTCAACTGATTGCGTCCACTCCCACAGAATACAGAAGAATACGACACGTGCCGTCTCACCACAGCCCGTTGACGCGCAAAAAAACAACGAAAAGTTGCGACTTGCTACAAGAGGGGTGACAGCTCCTCAAAGAACAAAAGTATGGTGGGGCAGCCAGAAAAAGAATGTAAACCAATAGGCCCCTGCCTGTGCCACTAAGTGTAACGCTTAAACCAATCGTAATATAAATGAAAAGGCCCGAAGGCAATGTTGTGCTTTTGCCGCCCGTAGGTGGGAAAATAAAAAAAATGAGAGGGGGGGGCTAATGCTACAAAGCGACCCACAGCCGGGGGAGCGGGCCCGGGGAGACTCCCCTGATCTCCCCTGGGACGTAGCGGAGGGGGTGGGACTGAGGGAAGGGTTATGGGTAATGGGATGGGACTGGGGACAGCGAGACATTGACCCTCATTTTATTATTGCTCGACTCCTGTCTGGCCAGGACAGGGAGGGCGTCGATGTTGACCAATGGTGCGGCTCCGCTCACGGGATGCCCGACCACCCAACGACACAATAGCTCCGACTCGGAGACAGGAAATCCTAACCCGGGGCAGCTGCCTCGGGCTCCTCCACGACTTTAGGGGTCCGGTTCGGACTTGCGAATCGCTGCCCAGCTACTAACCGTCAAGTGTTTTTCGGGGTTTTTCAGACTCCGGAAGTATGTGTGGTGGATCCAGCCAATGAAATTAGCCTCCCGGGGACCCACCTGTGCTTCCAACCAACCAGCCTTGCACTTATTTCCTCCCCTAGCTTGCTCCACACCTACTGAGGAGGGAGTGTTCAGGGCCGGGCTGACCGGGCCACAAGCCAAGAGCCTGGCCGAGGGTGAGATAACCCGGGCCTACTCCACCGCTACTCCACAACATCGGCGGTTTTCGCATCGGTAGTACTAATGTCCCCCGTACCTCGGCGTCCCGCGCTCTGGCCTCACGGCCCCGCGGTCAGCCATCCCTGGCTGCTTCCCCGAGGACATCGCTCCCGAGGAGCCCTTCTGCTGAAAACCCCCGCGCGGACGTGGCCTCTCCGTGACCAGAAACCGACGCGCCAGCCGGTAGCCACGCAGGCCCCCGCGTGCAGAGGCCTTTTGATTTTCGAGCGCTTTTCGAGCCAAATTTCGTGAGTCCAACCTGATTATGAAACCAGGCCTGCCTCCGCACAGGCATCGGACCTCACGTGCGCGACTGGCCCATACAGTCACTTGGGAGTCGCTGCCACTCCCATGGGGTTTTGCATCCCCAGAGGACGGGCCCCGGCAAGCCCATCCCCACCGCTGGCGTTGCACCGGAACAAAGCCTAGCAGCCGAAACTACACCGGCCTGTATCCGGTGGCAGGGGGGGGGGGGGGGGCACGAGCAGGCCGCACAGTCGGATTTCCCCCTTGCTCAGCGAAAATAGAGAGCGAAGCTACATTGATGTTTCCCTCGCCATGGAATGTGATGACGTAACGTGGCGCTGCTATTTGTTTCGGTCGCCGCCCGAGCTATCACCTTCAATATGATCGCGACTCTACATTGGAGACGTGACTTGAGTTCTGTGAAGGCTCGTTCCTGGTTTTGGCTCCAGATGAAGGGTTCAGCATGTTTTGTCAGGTGGATCAGAGGCTCAGCGAGCTTGGAAAAATTGTGAACAAACCGGCGATAGTACACGCAGAGGCCCAAGAAACGACGCTGGCTCCGATTTTCTGTTGGCTTGGGGAAGGCAGCTACGGCGTCCGTCTTTTCGGGGTCTGGACTAACACCTCGTGCGCTGACAATATGACCAAGAAACTTCAGTTCATGAAACGCAATGTGACATTTTTTTGGCTTGAGAGAGAGAGAGACCAGCGGAACGTACGGCCTCGAAAACAGCACGCAAACGCTTCAGGTGTTCATCGAACATGTCAGAGAAGATCACGAGATTATCAACATATACGAGGCACGACTGTAACTTCAGCTAACGCTTTCATTTGGGCTGGTTGGTTGTAGCTGTGAAACATATTGACTGGCGCATGCACAGACAGGGAACAAAGTAAGAGTGAGAGACAGGACACACGCTAGTCTTGCAACTTACACCAAATTTCTCTTTCCCCCTCTTCCAGCAGCACAGTACCGGCAACCATTGATCCCACAGAAGTTCAGATGCCCGCTGAGCTTCCCGTAACCACGACCTGAAGACCTGTACTCCTGGAAGAGGGCGAAAGAGAAGTGTGATGTAAGTACCAAGGCTAGCGTGTGTCCTGTCTCTCACTCTTACTTTGGTCCCTGTCTGTGTATGCGCTATTCATTATGTTTCACAGCTACAACCAACAGGTGGAAGTGAGGCAGAGTATGAAATTGAGAATTAAAATTCATCCTCTCTAGATGTGCCTGTCACCGACTCTGAACATAGAGATAACAGTGCTACGAATGACATGACTGCTGACTGTGATGAGGCACAAGGTGATTGTAGCGGCACTATCATCATCACCAGTGCTGCGCCGCCTCGGCTCGTGACATGCGCTCGCGCTGGCTTCGTGGGGCCACGTGCGGCATAGAATAAATGCAGTTGATTCCTGGTTCCCGGCCTGTTCGCTTCGTCCGCGTCGCGCTCCGTTTAATTTGTAGGGGACTACGTCTGTCACAGGCAGGGGCCCATTGGTTTACATTCTTTTTTGGCTGCCCCGCCGTTCTTTTTGTCCCTCTACAGTTTAGTGGCCCGGCACAATCGTGGCGCGCGAATGCGCTAGTCACATGATCTGTTTTGTATTTCACGGGCTTTCTTTGGGCTTAGTGTGTGTCTGCCTCCTTTTCGTCCGTGTTCTTGTTGCGCAGTTCGTCTTTTTTGCATTATGATCAACCAACTAGCCCGACAAGTCCTGTTGAAACATCTTTCTTTGGAGCTCGGCAAATAGATACACGTGAGGCTTTCTTTATCGCAATTAAACAGAATGGGGTTTTATGAAGTTGCTCTCCAACGTTGGTATTCACGTTTGCAGTCTAAAGTCAACATTTATGCAATTAAAAATTATATTAATTGCCAATTAATTAATTGCAAGACAAAAAAATGTCTGTGATGCGCAAGCCGGTTGGTAGGTGTATGTAAGTGGTTTGCCTAGCCTACCTAAAAAATATTATCTTTCAACCCTTGGCTAAGTTAGCCAGGACACCCTATATATACATATATATATATATATATATATATATATATATATATATATATATATATTCTTGCTATATCTTGGGCCAGTTGTGCCAAAGAATGTTTTATGCCCCCTGTGTAGACACATTCCTTGTGTTTGCATGTCGCGATTGCCATTTTGTGCTGCCTTCCATGTTTTTTCATATAGAGTATGCAAAAAAGTAGCTCCAAATATTTGTTTTGCAATGCAAAGAAATATATGGCAAAAAATCTCTTGTGTACAATTCTAATGCACTAATCTATCTGGCTGATGACTGGAAAATATTTAGGACTCTTGACAGCTATAGTTGCTTTCCCTTTGAAAATTGTCTCAAATAACTGAAGCAGTCAGTGAAGTCTGGCCACAAACCATTTGAGCAGTTATATCTTAGAATCACAGAAAAAGGTTAGCGCTCTTTGCAGTAAACGTGATGGAAGAACAAGCACCAACTGCTGGTGTTTTTCATTCTTCAAGACATGAAAAAGGCCCTCTTTTTTCATATGCAAACTGGAAGCAGTTTGACAGGGCCATTTGGAACAACAGCATTGTGACGAACAAGCTTCCAGATAACTGTGTGTTGCTCATGGAAAACAGCATTGTAGTGGCGTCCAATTCTTTGGAATTCGGATCAAAGACATCAGTTGCGGGGAAGCTGTGCAAAGCTGAGGGTGATGTCTATATGCACGCTTGCACGTATAGTCCTAGTTGCTGGGAGTACTACCTCATTTAGCTTGCAAACAGTAAATAGAGCACTGCAGTGTCATGAGATTTCCTCTACTGTGCTTCTTGCAAAGTCGGGTGTTTCACAAGAGTTTTGAGCTTGGCACAAGACCAAATAATTGTAGCAATCTGTAGTCAAAGACTAAAGACAGTGTATGGAGCAGGCATGTGCTGAGGAAATTACTGCCGCTTGTTGCTCCTGCTGTATAGCCTCTTATATTGCAGCATCAATTGACGTTGTGTGCTGCATCACCTCAGCACAATGTAATTATACATATTGCAGCAGTTAACTTTTTATTTATTTATTTCAGTTACCCTCTTGGCCAAGAGGCCACTATAGAGGAGAGCGATACAGCACAAAACAACGAAAAAAGAAGAAAGGAATAGGCAAATTGGAATACAGGAGTGAACTGGGTATTTTTCTTGTCTGAAGAGCACCTGGTAATGCTGAGTAACATAAAGTACTAACATCGCATGCTAAACATAGGTATTACAAGTGTTAATGCACAAAATTCTTTTATTCTACCCTTTTCTTTGGTAGCGACTTCTACATCTTTGGAGCAGCCCCTCCGCTGCCTTAGTCAGCGATTCCTCGGTGAGAAATTTAAATGAACTAAATTTTTATAGCTTAGAACTACCGACGATTTGTGTTTAATAGGTTCTAGTGCCATTGCTCCAGAGAAGTCTTCAAATACATGCATTGTATTCTTAATATATGGTTATGATTTGTGCCATACACCTCTATACCACTAGTCCTTTATGTACGTGTGATTAAGATTTATGACTGGTGCTTTCTAGGAAGTATGCATTCTGTGGCATTTATTCAAGATGTAGCACTTTCACTGCTCTAAATTAAGCAGTAATATGTTCTGAATCTCTCTATTTTAGCGGCTAAGTCTCGTATTGCAGTGTGAACAGAGCTGCCTAAACTCCGCCAAATTTTGAGCTGTTGAATGAAAACTGGATGCGGGGAGTAGAAATAAAATTTTTATCTGTTATTGTGCAGTTTTCATCAAACAATAATATGAATGGCATGCAGAATTACTCATGAACACCTGTTTGTGTGTTTCAGCATTTGAGAAGAAGAATTTTGAAAATCAGATACGTATCTTACACGAATTGAAAACTGAGGGCATTGAGGTCATACACACAAAGCTAAAACTATTATCTGCCTGACGAGTGCCCTACGTTGCCGGCAGCTACAACGATAGAGCTGCTGCGGCTTGGCGAATATTCGTCGGAAGGCAGCAACCTCGAAAAGCTGGTAATTCACTTAGGCTGAAAATTGACTGCTTGGGTCTTTTTCAAGAAAGCACAGTGCATTTGTATGCACTGTGCTTTCTTTAGGTGCAGCACTTCTCAAGATTTGGGGGCACAGACATGAAAGATTGTGTGAGGACACTCCTATGGCTCCTGCTGACCAAGACAGCAGCACGGGGCCACGGATCACGGGGATCACGGATCACGGGGCCAGAAGCTTGCATTTGAGGAGCGCTAGAACGTCCCCACCATGATGATTAGTATGACACATTGATGTCGATGATCATGTCAGTGAAGTAATAATGAAGCTGTAGACATTATAAAAACAGCACAAACAAGACAAGAACGACGGAAGAAAACGACAACACGAGCGCTAGCGCGAGCGCTGGCTTGTTCGCGCTGTTTTTAGAACGAGTACATACCAACTCGGCCAGGGTTCTACTTTGAAGCTGTAGAGTTAATGGCATATGCAGTTCTTCGCAAATGGAATATATATCACATCCTTCCAGCTTTCCGATACCTCTAAAATGTATGCAAACTTAAGATTGATATTTTTGCTACAACTACAGTACTAGGTATTTTACCCATGCGGCAGATTGTGTGTGGATATTTGGGCAAAGAAGCAGCCCCAACCACTGATGCTTCTGTTCAGTGCCATCATTTCAACGACAGAATTGCCTTCGTTAGGGCAGAAGCAGAGCTAGCCCATCCTTGGCGTAATAAATATGAGCTTAACTGGGTGCAGTAACCTGTGTAGTCTGGGTAGCAAAACTGATGCACAAGGTGAAAGCAAAAGTTGCGATACCTGAGGTTCTTTCCTTTTTAAGGAGCAGTTACTGGGAAGTTTCATAGTCTCAAAACTAAGTCTTCAGTTTAATATTTATCCGAAATGAGAGAGCAGCAGTTAAGTACTGCTTTTTTTCAATGCACCCTAAGGCTTGCTGGTGTTGCATATAATGAAATTACAGATACTCCTCAGAAAGCGAGCATTCGGTCTATGATAATCTATCACTGGCACAGAAACAATGGGATATTCAGTGGTAGCACAATGAGGCTGAGTGCTGTTTTCATAACCGTCGCCTGCACAAAAGTTGCAATACTTTCGGATCTGGTACAGCATGATTGAATACAGGGTTGAATACAGACAAGGTGCTATAGTTATCAAACTGTAGTTGCTGGGCATTTTTTGTAGTGTCCACACTTGAGAAAAGCGTGCTTCTGGAGCCTTGGTGCCATCAAGTGCAGAGTTCGCCTAAGCATTGACCTACCATTACCACACTACCAGATTTTTTGTTAATACCTTTCAGGTAAATGTGCTTCGCATAGGATACATTCTTTCATTCCGAAAAGTATATTTCTCCTAACGGAGAAAACTGGTCAATATCCTGTCACTTAGCTATCGGTGGAAAAGTGGACATCCTGAAGTTTTGCCTCCTGTGATCAATAATGCCTGGCACTGCTGCTCAACATCTCTCACCTGCACAGGTGTATGTCAAAGGAATTCAAACAAAGTTTTTTTTTTCGCAGGCTGTGTCAAAGGTAGTTGCAACCAAGTAAGCCTGAAGGACGTTAGTCAAGTGATAAAAAAGTGGCTTGGTGGAGCTCCAGACCGCAGCGGAGGCAGGAACAGGCAGCGAAAGGCTGTGCATGCACTAGAGTTCGGAAAGTAGACTAATTCTTATGCTTGTTTTTTACTACATGGTCTTTTTGTGGTCTGGTGACGTTAGTGCAGACTTTTTTGAGATGTTTTGTGAAAGCACAGAAGCAGTACTTGTGGGAAACTCAGTGCGGCATGCATTATCTATTCTAAAGTTCATTAATGCTGTGCTGCATAGCGGCAGCCAAAGCTGTTCGTCTTGTTGGTTTTAAATCTCACTTTTCAAAAGGAGTAGCGGTGCCAAAATTGTTCTTGCCTTTGCTGCTGGAATGATGCGCATGACATTGGTAAACATGGGTCACCACATGGAGTTTGTCAGCGGGCAAATAGTAATTTTTAATTGAATTCTTTTTCTTCTGTACTTTAAGTTTCAGTAGCCATACCATAGTTGTGACGTCACAGGGTGTATAATTTCACGTGAGGCATACAAGAACTACAGTATAATCACTAATTTGTCCTTTTCTTTCATCAAAATGCTTATTACTTTCCACTTTTTGTATGCCTAGGCGTGAACGAATGCTCACTTGTGACGTCGCAGCCGTGTTCAGACTGCTGAAATCGGAACTTCTTGGAAGAACCAACTCCAATATAAATTAGATAATGACTGTTGACAAATTTTTCATGGTACTGCATGTTAACGAATGCCGTGTGCAATATTCAAAAGCAAAAATACACTAAGAAAATTTTGGCGTCTATATCTTTAACACCTGCTGCTCTGAATTTAGTGGAAGAGAATAAGAAATGGACACAACAAAATGCACCCAGTTTCTCCATTATGTAAGCATGTACGCTCAGTACTACATCTGCACCTTTGCAGATAAAAATGCGAAATGCGTGAAATCGAGCTTTTCTTGCTCTCTGCTTTTTTTAAACACCTAGTCAATGAATGTCTTATTATGCCCGTGGTTCCTCCAAGGAGTAGACTTTTTTTATTGCGGAATTCGTAGAAATGTGAGTCAGATGCTTATACCTGATAATTGTATGCTACTGATGTTATCGATTATGCTCATTTAAAGTATGACGTGGAAGTTAATGTAGCTTCTAAGTAGTACTGGGACAGTTCCCATCTGATGGATGCCTTTTTCTATGCTTTGTAAGCTGCCTGATCCTATTGTAGAAAACTCTTTCCTTGTTGAAGGTTTAATAGCTAGCAATGCCTTAATAGCTAGGAGCGTTAGCATAGAACTTTAAAGCTAACTCAAGGATCAGGTTTCAGTTCTATAATCAGCGCAGGTAACAAGACATTTTTTACTAGGTTTTTGTTTGTGGTGTGTTTCCTCGCCTCACTCTGAAATAATTATTCTTTTATTCAGGAGACATTGCAGTGCTTCCCTCGGTCTCTTTTTAGGATGCATCAGGGCATATTTTCTCTTTGCATAGAACACTAGCAAGTAGTTTGGAATGTGCACGCCGTTGCAAATGTTGCTCAATAATAACATGCAGTGCACTGCTGTTTTACAAAGGTTTGAATGATGCACATGAGCTTTGTGTATTATCTATACATGCCAATAAATATTCTGCATTTTCAAAGGTTCTGTGTTTTGAGATCTATGAGCGATATAGATCCACACATTTTTATTCCTTACAGCCATCTAATTTGCTTCATTACATGCTGCCAAGACAGCTCCTACAAAGGCAAGGTGATAGCAAAACTTTTAATAAATGACCATATTCTGCATAAGGAGCCTGCCCCCATGTAGCGGACTGCAGTAAAACGATTGCCTTGTAGTTGGGAAAACCTTCCTACGCATATACCGGCCGTACCTAGGGCCGACTGTGTACCAGTCATTGGGGAGTAGTTTGGCGTCTGACACAGTCGCTCGACTTTGGTCGGACATCGGAACGGTTGCATGCCGGCGTAAACATGACCTCAATAGGCGGTTGGCAGTATCTCGCCCCAACGCTGACACGTCACCCGAAAAGGTAGGCCCGACCAAGTCGGCCCCTGGATGGCCTATATCGATCCCCAACCTCGGCCCAAGCTATTTGAGCAAGGTCGGCTCAAGCAATTTTGGTCGGCTTTGGATAGATAAGGCCGACATCACGCCGAACTTGTTTCGCCCGTTTGGTATGCTGATCAACATGAGTAATCTTGATGAAGCAGGAAGAGCTCTTAACAAGAAAGAAGCTATGACAGAACATTCTTATAACAATCATAGGAGTGACTCAAAGCTTACTTACTATATTGCAGGGTATGTTGCAAGAAAGTGTATTTTGAAAACAATATGTCGTGTGTTCATGGATCAGCTTCTGTTACCAGCTCCCGATGGCAAAAATTTGAATGCTGCCACATTTACAAAAGCATGTGACTTTGGTGGCTTGCTCTACCCCGCATTGAGCCTCTAAGTTTATCAGTCAGCTGAGGATGTTTTCACAGGATGTTTTAGCTCTGGAGGACTGAATCACAACAGCATCATGAATGTGCTTGCTGTTGTGAAGAAGACAAGAATGTACTGTATTAGATGCGATCAACACTTAAAGAGCTGACCTCAAATTTGGCATCTTGTGACCAGAATACATTTTTTTTGTCAAAGGTTTCAAGTCTCGTGACTTCGGCCGAAGAAAAGCAACGCTGCATTTAAAGTTGAGCTGTGTGTAGAAAATTGAGCGGCAAGATTTTGTTGAGGACTGAGCGGGGCACAGTATATGTAAATAAAATTAGTTGTGTTGCATATTCGTGTATTTTTTTTAAGCGGGGGGGGGGGGCGGCTACTGTTGCCTTACGACTGAGTTGCCGTGCACAAAGTTTGCCTGACCTATTATTGGTGGCGCTTCTTTCAAATGGAAAGTTGGTATTAGATGCATGAATTAGAACTGCACTTTTACTAGGTACAGCCTTTGTCAAGAGCTCAGAGTTCACGGCGTTTGCTTCTAGGACGTACATTGGGGCTCCTGTAGCACTTTTCGGTGTTAGCCCATTTTAGGTAACGGGTTCAAAAATCTTACCTTCAGGAGGTATTGAACGCTGGAAATGCATTACGAGCTATGCGGTACGTGTGGCTCGGAAGCGAACCCCGTCAGCTCTAATTTTTTTCAAAGGCTCTACTTGCACTGATGCTGCAAGTAAGTCCATTAGCTCGCACTTCTAAAGAACTGCGTGCGCTAAAAGAGGACAACGAAAGCGTTCTATGCGACCGCGGCACGCTCCTCGTCGAACTCTGGCCTATTCCCCGCCGTGGGTGTATGTCATTAAGGCAACAACATCGCAGTCATTGCATTCCGATAGGCTGTTACGTAATTCCGTGTCGCAGCGTCGTGCAAACTAAACAAGATCGCGGATGCCCACGGGGGAGGGACCTCCTGTGTAGATTTAAAGACATTTCACTTACTCTTACGCATTGTTTTAGAGTTTTTTTATTTGGTGCGTGAGGTCACAGAGCATTTGCATAATTCATTTTAGTAAAGAGGAACGATAAATTAATTTGCACATCACGCGTTCATTACGCGGCGACTTCCGTGCGCGGCAGCAAACGGCAGGCTGACCGCGAAGACTCATTCAAGTGCGGTTGACTGCAGCGCCACCGCCAACATCCACGCTCAGCGGCCCTCACCGCGGCGGCTGGTCGCGCAACTCAAAACATTCTAATACACTCTAGCCAGGGCCTCTGATGGTGCTTTTTTACTTGCTTTTCTATGGCTTTTACTTGAGGTAAACGTGCTGGCTAATGCGGCAAGTTGTGTGTGTTTGTACATATTTTTCCAGAAAAGCAGCGCACAAAGACGTGGACTAAGACGAGACGACAAGGACAGGCGCTGTCCTTGTTGTTTCGTCTTTATCCACGTCTTTGTGCGCTGATTTTCTGTAAACGTGCTGGTTTTGTTGATCTCATATAAAACGCAAGCGTGTCAAAACATCTTTTTATTTATTAACACAATTTTCAGTACATGTACTGTTCGTCCAATCATTAAGCTCCAACTCAGTGATGTCACATGCACTGCTAATAACCGCCACTGTGTGGTGGCACGATCAGAGCCATGAAGAAGAAGACGAAGACCTAGTGGGTGGCTACGTGTCTGCTTCTAGGTCTGTGTTTTCGCTTTTCGCTGTCTTCTCGCGTGTGGCGTGGGTCGGACAGTGCCCTCCGTGAAACCGAATGCTGACGACGCCTCTGCGGAGAAATTCCCGGCAAGGTGGGCGCATTCTCAAGTGAGAAAACCCAACCGGACCCCTCAGGGTCAAGCTAGGCTTAGCTCGGCGCTGCCGAGCGAGGCCGCGTTACGCGTCTGCATGGATTATGCGTTGTCGACGACAACTACGCGGAAGCCCGCTGTGTTGCCACCTGACGCAGCCTCCACGTCCACGCAATCGTCAGCGCCTCTGGGCCTCCAGCTTGCGCCGTCTTTCGATGCTACGACTTTGGCCTGTGACATGGACTGCTCCACCGCCTCCGTGCCCGTGGCACTCCCTCAAGAAACTCTGCCCGTCGCACCAGTTCAGTATTCCCACCAAGGGCCGTCACCAGCGTCTGAGCCTCCTCCACAGATGCCTCCCGTGAGTCAAGGGTCTCTTCCGCCTGCTGCGAACTCGTTCAGCGTTACCGTCAAGCCTACATTGCGCTTTGATATGACTGCCATCCCTGCCCGGAATGTTCAAGCCATAATTGACCACGCTCTTGGCTCTTCGAACTACTGCGGGATTGTCGTCCATCGCCCATCGAACACCATTACGGTAAACTTGTCATTCTTGATGGACGCCCAGAAACTGCGCAGTTACGCGGATCCCCAGGATGACAGCAGGCATGTCCCGGTGCAAATATATTTTGCATCTGGTCCTGACACACTCCGCTGCATGGTTTATCATGTCGACAGCACGAGCCCTCCCGAGGAGGTGCGCGCAAATATTCGCTGCTCAACTCACGTTGTACTGCAAGCACGGCCTATGGGTGGCCGGGGCTCATACCTGCTCATCCTGCAAGGCCCGTTGACTCTCCCGAAGTACCTTACCTACTACGGGACGATCGTCAAACCACAGCCCTTCCGACCTCGCCGTATTTTTTGTTATCACTGCCACAGAGAAGGACATATGCAAAATACCTGCCCTAATCCAGCAGCTGTTGCCGATATGAATGAACCAACAGTTCTTTGTGCCCTGTGCAAATCGCCGGACCATGACATTCGCTCTCCCGCTTGTCCAAAGAAGAATCAAGCGAAGAAGTTCCACAAGTCGCCTCCAAAAATGGATGTTCCTACAAGTAATCGCTTTGCAGCTCTCGCATGTGACGACAACGACTTCCCTAAATTTCCTTTATCTGAGCCCGCTGCTCACCATACGTCTCCTCACCAGCGTACATATGCACAAGCGGCTCACCTTCCCGGATCAAATGGTATGCCAAAACGTCCAGTGCATCCATCACATGTGGATACCACAAATTACGACACAGCTTTAGACAATGCAATAGCGGAGGCTCGCCGCCGACTAGACGAACTCACCCAGCGCCGGGAACAGCGTCGTCCTCAATCCTGTCGAAGAATTCTAATAACACTGGAGCAATCATCAGAGGAATCAACTAGGGTAAGCACTGGGCCACAATCAGGTGCCGACCACCTGTTAGCCGTGACTACCCCGACAGTGGATAAGATATTAGCGCTGATGAAGCAGGTGACATCCCTCATCGTGGAAGCTCTTCGGCCTCGTCATAGATAGCGCATCATCATCGGTGGTGGTGCAGTGGAACTGTCGAGGATTCGCTAATAAGGCCTCTGAAGTGAACATCCGCCTTCGCGACGGAAAGCTGAGGGCATGGGCGTTCCTACTGCAAGACCATAATGCACTCCCACGCCTTTCAGGTTTCTGCGCATATCATTCACCCTCTATCCCTGATCGCCGTTGCACCGCCTCCTCCCTCAGCACAGGTAAATCTGCAATTTATATTCACAGTTCAATTCCGCATCACTGCTCGACCTTTCACGGTGGTGCAACACACGTCAAGAGGTTGTCGCCCTTCTCGTAAAACCTGCACGCACACCCCTTGTCCTAGTTTCTTTTTATAGTCGTCCTGGCTCCGCATCTCCTAATCTGGGATGCGTTCGTTTTCTACGTTCTACCAACTCGGGTATCCCTATTCTAGTTGGTGGTGACTTCAACGGCGCACACACTGCGTGGGGTTACCCATCAGATTCCTCAAGGGGTGCACACATACAAGGGAGTTTTTCAGATCATTCCTTTCAACTTTTAAACCACCCGAATACTTTTACCCGCTCACGAGGTGGCCCGTATTCACCTGATTTGACTTGGTGGTTAGGCCCCGGTAACCCACGCTTAAAGCAGCACTTTGTCACCTTCGTCCGGAAAATTCTTTTCCGGCCAATACCACTTTTGGGTCCTCGGCCTCACCATTTTCACTACCGACCTCGTCATTGATTATGACAAGACATAGTTTAGCAACGCCCTCCAATTTCTTTCATTTGACACCTGGATTTGACGGCTCACGGGCCTCTGGCATATTTCCAATTGTGACATCGTACAATAGTGTCTCCATGCACTTTGCCATGGCCATGCCAGTGAAATAAGGGGTAGCGATATAGACTTCTTCTTTGGGAACTTTTAGGCTACTACCATTATCAACGAACACCGTAGATCTCGAGCCGGTGAGGGCTCAGTTAGGAACTAGGACTCTCTGCACCACCACTGTATTGCTCCCCGTGTCGCGTAAAATACATACGTTTAGGCCTCGGAGCTCGCACTCTAGTAGAGGCATGTGTTGGGCGTCTGCTGGCTTTTCCGGGACAAGTTCGACCACCACCTATCCTCAGCTGGTTCACGCCTATCTGCTATTGTGAACGCAGTTTCAGGCGAGATATTCTCTTTCTCTTGCTGAACACAACAGGACGACTGCTTCTTGTTTTCGTGCTTTCTTGAGCAGGAGCTTACATCATGCCCTGGTTTTCGACAATAAATGCAAAAAAATGTTTCGGCTTAGAGCGACAGTCGGCAGCTTTATGTCCAGGTCGATTACAAATGAGACATCTCCCTAATTGTCAACCTGGTGGAACGTCCTTTTCTCTCGGGTCGCCCGCCTCGGACGATTCTTTGAACAAACACAAATTTCTCCTGGTCCGCTGGTCCTCTCGAAAGTTGTCCTCTGCCTCAGCCATTGTCTAGAGTCTTGCACTCTGTTCCTTGAAGAAAAATCGCGAGACTACTACGACAGGTCCTCATGAAACTGTTCGACCGCCACCAAGTCACGGAGGTCATGGTATGCTGTGGCCGTTCCCGACATTTCTACCTATCGATCAAAAAGACTGAGCAAGCGTGCTGCGTATTGCTTGCCTTTTTCTTTGTCTAGCGGCTTACTTTCATGAAATCATTCCAGATATCCCCCTGTTGTGAATCGAAAATGTTGGAGGTGGGCTAGTTATGCATTATCATGATCTATTGAGTATCCTGGAGACAACCGCCCAAACACACGGAGAGCCTCACCAGTCAAAGACATACTGAGTGCTGTAGCCCATTTTGCCTTGGGCCAGCTGTGACCTTCTGCGATACGCTCAAAATGTTTATAGTATACATCCAAGTCATCCCTGCGATCGTCTAAAGGCCGGATCAATTTGTGCTAAACGCTACGGAGGGCTCCGGTGTGGGTTCTAGATTACCCCCACCAGCTTCTGCGAGCCTTGATTGGAGCTGCAGTCTACGCTCTTCAGCTTCTGCTAGCCACTTTGCATGCTCGATTTCTGCTTGTGCTTTGCGCTCATCAGCCTCTGCTAGCGCTTTTTCACGCTCCCGTTTTGTCCCCTAATGTTCATTCTAACTCCTCTCCGTATAGTGTGGTATGCGTTAAAGTTCACGAGAACGAACCAACTGTCAGGTGTAACCGCCAATAATGCACTCAGTTGTGCGAAGTTAAATCTACTTTACGGAGACTTATACCAGCCACAAGAGTAAACTTGCGGTTACGCATCTTCACTGTTGGGCAAACGTACTGGTTGTCATTAATGACGGCAGCTAGATAGAGCACATACTTGAGGTCACGCCATATGTAGACGATGACTTCACTTCACTTCGATGACTTCACTTCAGGGATGCGAACCCTTCGTAGCCTGACACTCAAAGGGTGTTTGGTACATTGGTGCGCAATTGAAATGGATGGGGAAATGATTTAAGTAAAGATATTGCGGGATATCTGAGATTCAGGACTGTAGTCTTCATGAATTCCATCGAAAAATAGCGGCTCCGTTTAATTTCGTTTCAAATATTAATGCTAGGGGAGGTGTGTTTCCTGATAGTGTAGAGCTGCGAGAACTGGAGTCAGCGGTTCCAGTACTTGTAGCGCATTCTGTGCTGCTGCCGTGCACAGGATTGCAAACGCAGTGCACATGGCGCTCAGTATGGACTTCAGAAATAATACCACATACAGTTCTTGGCCATGTTCCAGATGTTCGCGTTCGTCCGCTTCGGCAGTAGGGGCGGAAGTTTCGGATGGCAGTAACATTCCTGGCCCAATGGACGTGCAAAGTTTTGGTAGCAATATACAGGCAACGTATGAAGCATCAATTCCGGCTTCACCCTCCGCCGGACTCTCTTGATTTCGTACGGCAGGTGGAGGCGGAGGACAAGATGCAGAAGTTCTCAAGGCCTACTTACCAAAAGTAACTGTTTTCTCAGATGGCTTTCGACGACACCAAAGACATCGTCGCCCCTTTGTAGCGCGCGCTCTTTCGGGAGAATGATCTCGCACCATTTGCTTCAGCACTCCCATTCGTTCTTTACGCGAGGGAGTCTTGCGAAGAGGAATCGTCAGGGCCTTTGCAGTTGGGGCATTTCAGGGCAGTCGAGCGGTAAACGTCGCCGTTATGTGCTTCGAAGCATCTAGGCAAACGTTGGCATTAGAGCAGACTCTACCAACGTGCTCGACTCTCATGCTCTTTCTGCATTGAAGGACTTGGGCATGAAAAGCCAAACCGACTTTCGAAACAGCGCAACTTCCACATACGATGGTATGCCGTCGCCCTTGATGGTCATCCCTATGCATTCCGATCTACCAAGGCTCCGAAGTTGCATTATTGAGATGCTGCTGGACGCTGGCTTGATTCGAATAAGCAAATCGGCATCAGCAACGACCTGTCGACGTTGTAAATGACACCGGCTGTAGTGCTGCTGTCTTGGATGATATGGAAGCGTACACTGATGTCGCCGAGTTTTTCAACGGCGGTCAAACTTTGCAGTGCACTCTGCTCCAAGGCATTAATGGCGCTTATGTTTTTATAAGGGTTGTGTCAGTCGTCTCTAATCCCCCCAGGTAAGAGGCCTTCAAAGAACATAGGCGTGGCTTGCCTGTTCAGGTGGTCGAGGTTGTCGGTTAGCGTCTCTGTCATTAACAAGACGGTATGCGCCGGGCGACCTCGCGCCATGATGATCGTAGACAAGCTTTACAAGGACGAGTCTTCAGATCGCCGCAGTCTTCACATGGCTTTCTTGCTGAGGACCCGACTGACCCAATCGTCGGCCGAGGAGTAATAACTGGCTGCCGAGCTCCTGGTTCCAGGGGAGGCCCATGAGCCTCCACTTCCATCGCCGTGTGCGGCGCCTCTCTGATTGCGGCACAAATTACAAAAAAAAACTAGATATACGGGACGGCAGAGTTTTGGTAAGAACAATTTCTTCGTTTTTCTGCCATCACTGATGGGGTACCTATCTAGTGGTTATAAGGGCGTGCCCCTTCAAGTCGCGACTTCTAACGCATCAACGTATGTATTGTGAGCCCTCCTTGCATCATATTTTTTCAGTTGTACATACCATCATCACCCCGCGGCTACGCCTGTGGCACGCGCCTCGGGTTCGCCATTAGAATGAACGCGTTGCTAAAGACGAAAGTGTTGCTACATACGTCTCTTCCTGCCTCCTGTGCCAACGTCGCCGACTTCTGCACCCGCTAGCCTCCTGCAACCCCTTCCCTCTCCCGCCACGCCGTTCGAAGTCATCGGCATCGACTTATATGGTCCCTTGCCTCTCTCTGATAGAGGTAACCATTGGTTCATCGCAGCTGTCGACCACCTTACTCGATACGCCGAGACAGCACCCGTGCCAACTGGCTCGGCTCAAGAGGTTGTAAATGTTTTTAAAATCTATTGTATGGTGGCATGGTGCTTCCCAGGTTTATGGAGCTATACGACTGCTTTTAAAAGTATCCTTGCCAGGAGTCTACAAGGCATAGCTGTCTTGGTTGCAACGCTGGTGATCGGTTGCACCCACAATTAAAAGAGGGGCAAACTTTAAGGACAGGTGCATGACCTTGCACTATAATTTATTCCTGGCCTGGTCATCACCATATTCAATGAACGAATCAAATTTATATTTTTAATGTGACAGCGCGGCTCACTTTCATCTCATCTAGTATGAGGGTTCCATAGCACTGACCCCTTCTCGTTGCATGAATGTGCCGCTGCTAGCAAGCTTGAGCTCACTAAATCAAACTCACAAGGCATACACTTGATAACTTAGTTAAACTGTGAAGAGGTAGGTAGTGCCATTGGTGCCAAACTTCCGCAATTTTTAGTGTGCGTAGTACGGTTTGAAATTCGAAGTATACATGTTCCATCAACATTGCTAATAAAAGATGCGGCAGATGATCTCATAACTTCACACCCCGATGCCGCACAGCGTCTCAAAGCGATTTACAAACATTTATGCTTGAAATTTTGTCTCCATGTTTTAAATTCGCATCAAAAAGCTGTCAAGAAGAGGGAAGAAACCACTGTCTGAGATATTGTGCTGCGAGTTAAAATTCGTGAGACATTTTAGGTCCGTTTTATAAGTAGGACGCAATGGCGTTAATGGGTCCCTTGAGCGGCATGGTGTCCTCTTTGAGCAGCACTTCCCAGGTACGATCATTGTTCTTTTTTGTTTGTTTTTAATTTTGAGTTTGTATTGTTATCAGTTTCTTTCCTTTTTATATTTATACGACATGGCACGCAACGCCTCCCTTTAACCTTTTAGAACGAACGTCCCTCAGTGCTGGATGGGTAGCATCCGTTACGTTTTTTAAATATGGCATTATTACAGTGAAGCACTGCTCTATGTACTATCGCGATCAAGCGTTTACGGTAAATAAAATGCAGAAAAAACTTTTTTCGGCGCACTCACGTACTCTCTTCGCCCGACATTATTCAAGGTATAAGGAGGTCAGGTATCCTGTATCTTCTGGGAACAATACCAAAAGAATCTGTAGCGACTTGGAGCTGCAATCAACTTTGTTGCGAGAGCACCCGTCCCGTAAAATTTTAATATTTTTAGCGCATGAACTATATACAAGCTATGAACAAAACAATCGCAAATGAACACAATGCATCATAAGACACACCTGAACTACCCCGGCTCAATTGTCAAGGGGCAGCGGTTCGAGTCTAAGACCGTTTTTTTCTATTCGGCGCATATTTTTTTCTTTTTTCACAGGAAATATGTCATTGTGGGAAGAATGTCGTCTTTATCTCGTAAACCAATGAGGCACGGTCCAGTGAAGTTATCAGTGTTGTAGCATGTGACCGTTGTTAGGATTTAAAATACTCGCATGAGGTCACGTGCCGACCCGCTCGACCAATCAAAATTTTCTCGACACACCGCCGATGAGCACTGCAGCACAGTGTTCCCAGCTTAACGGGGTCCTTGACACTGTCGTCTGAATAAACAGGATAATTGTTCTGTCTTTAGTGTAAATAATAATGGACAACAGCCACACAAGAGGCACATTGCCCGAGTACTCTAACGTACATCCTGGCATTAAATGACGCAGCGCCGATGCTGCCATGCAACTACGTCAATGAGAAATGGTAGAGGGTAACTAAGGCACGGTAGTGAAGACAAGTGTCTCGTCTTTAATCAACTTTTTAAGTTGTGGGTATGCTGGCTGCACAGAGCCAACAAGATTTTCGGAAACCGCGTTTCCTCCGCATTTTGTCTAAAATTTGGTCTCACTTCTGGGTCAATTTGTTTATGAACTGAAAGTGAAAACTGTAACTGAAACGCAGAAACACAGTGCGTCAGTAGCGTCATGAGTAAGAAGACGGCAAGTAGGAAAGAAAAGAAAACTTTGCCTTGAAAGGCAGCTTCGCCTCTCTTAACAACGTATCAACAATTGTGTTCCAGAGTGCTTATTTGCATTTAAGAGGAATGACGCACCATTGCGCTTCGTCAACACGTATAACGATCTCCAACTTTCATATCTTGAGAATATGTAGAAATATTTGTATACAGAGCTCATGCAACGCGGAAAATCAAGGCCAATGTAAATCTTTTTTCTTGTTATCCACGTTGTTATTACATAATTCTTTGTAGCTTCCAGATTGTTTCTATCCGTGACACTTTGATTACACATGTGCATGTAGTAGTTCCTAGGAATGACAGAGAATGCCGGCTAGTCGAGGAAACTGGTGACATGTATGCGCAGGTAATCCACCCTCGGTCCCGCTCAGGATGTTGACTGGTGTAGGTTTCCCGGTAATCCAGTAGCAGTGAAGGCGTCGCGAGCCAAAGAGCCAACGTGTTTGCGTGAGGTTGACTTTACTCCGAAGTGTTCAAATATCCCCACAGGAGTTTGAAAGAAGCAGGCGCTTTTCACATGCGCGAATTTGGGCCACGTAGGCCATCGATGCTTAATAGTCGATAATCATGAACAGATTGCCAGGAAGCAGAACGATGCTGTTAGTATCTCCAGAGCTCGGTCAACTATCTACTCAAGAATAAGTGATGAAATATAGGTTTGGTTTGGTTTATGGGGTTTTAACGTCCCAAAGCGACTCAGGCTATGAGAGACGCCGTAGTGAAGGGCGCCAGAAATTTCGACCACCCGGGGTTCTTTAACGTGCACTGGCATCGCACAGTACACGGCCCTCTTGAATATCGCCTCCATCGAAATTCGACCGCCGCGGCCGGGATCGAACCCGCGTCTTTCGGGCGGACAGCCGAGCGCCGTAACCACTCAGCCACCGCGGCGGCGAAATATAGGAGTTATTATTATATTGAGATATCAGTGTATGAAAGGTTGAAGTTCATTTTATACCACGAGAAACAGATGACGCCAGATATAGGTCAAATGGGCATTACATCGCACAAAGCTCTATTGATATTGTCACATGGTGATGACTCCACCAAAGACATTGGATGAGCAGGCAGAAGTTTCAGTCAAACGAATTCAGTATTGGGCTGACGCTCTTACAAACTTACCAGATCTTCCTCCCATTGGCTGCAGCTTGCGCGGCGCTCCTGCGAACTAACCCGAGCTTACGCGTGTAAGTCGAGTAAGCTCCGATTAGTTCGGAGTACAAGACAAGAATCTCGCTCAGGGTTGGTACTTCCGGAAGAGTGCTTTTGCAATAAAAGAAACCACATGGCATCACTAGACGTCATGCGGCCGCCCTCCGGAAGCCCGGCCCTCTTGGCACTGTTTGGTTTAGTCTTTCCTGGAGCACACCAAAGTAGGTCCACTTTAGGGCCATGACCCTTCAATGGCGAATAAACTACACTTTGAGCTGTCGCGTGAGGTTGACCTTCTACGCTCGCTTATAAGCTTTCTGCCTTGCGAGGTAATTGGGAGTCTTTTCCTAAGCAGCCCACTCCTGAGCTAGTTTGACGGGGCATGAGTCAGTGTTTTTTCTATCAGCAGACGAAATTTTGAAAGTTGCATACTCATCTCGAGAAGAGTACAGGACTTGACTTGAAATATGATGATTCTGCATGTCGACAGGCGGGGCGCAAGGATGGTCCACTACAAAATAGTGATCTCTGTCTTCGGGGCAGGTCACTACTCAACGTCGGGTTTAATTGGCAAGAGTTTAACTAAATAGACTTCTGACCCAGGTGGTGAATGGCGGACATCGATAATGCAGCGGTACGCAGGACGAAAAAGGGGAAAACACACAGCTTCTTAGCTGCGAACACCGGTGAACACAAAGTTCGCTTACACGTCACATAAGTACACTCCAAAGCAGAAGATTGGACAGTTGTCGCCGTAGCTCAGTTGATAGAGACCCGGACAAGAAATTAGAAAATCGTGGGTTGGGATCCCATTGGCGGCATGTGCTTGTTTTTTTACTGGTTTCTTAAATCTTCTATTGATAAACCTACAGAAATAAAAAATAATAGACATCCCCTATGACCCTTGGATTCGGTGACTGTTAGCCGTGGTCATTTATGCAACAACGAGGACCTTTTTCCATTCTCTTGTCTGCTGAATGGCTTCAGAAAATGTAAATATCATTTATTAGAAACATTCTTTGTATTTTTGCCTGCTATTTTGCCTTCTAACACGTGAAAACGTTTATTTTCAGCATTATGTGTGTTATAAATTTATTATTAAAAAAATGTATTCAATTTTTTTATTAGATTCATTAACCGATAAAAAAGGGTTTTGTTCTCTCTCTATTACAGCATTCAGTGCATGACTCGCCAGGTGCGTTTTTCCCACCGAAAATACTAGTGCATACAAGTGACATTTCATTGCGTTCTAAGTCAGATGACTACCCGTTTCTGATGATTCAAACATCAAGTGTCTATCAAACATCAAGAGACATTACTGGGGCAGAGTACACGTTGCCGGAAGACAACTGAATTTATACTTAAGACGACTGAGCTGTTGGGTTTGTAGATAGCCTGATATCATATCATATTATTACCGCAAAGATCGCAACAAGAAAAAATTTATGTGGATTAGCTCAGCTAATCCAGGATATGCATAGCTAAAGATGTTCTAGTGGCAATAGCTTTGAGGAAAGGAAGGGCGCATAGCTGGCTCCTTGGAAAGGCGGATTCCTCAATCGTGCTTTGATGCAGGTGGCGTTGGTGAGAGAGAGAGATGCGGCCAGAATGCATTGGCGCTGACAGCGTTGTGGCTGACATGCGGCAGCACAGCAATAGCTAAGCCGCAGCGTTCATTTGGTGATCAATCTCTCCCGATCAACTATTACCTGCATGCCACCTCCCAGGGTGGCAGAGAGGGCGCTGCAGAACACAATCAGAGCAGGCTTTTGCAGTTGGACACCAACGCCACGTAGATGAAAGCGAGACTCAGGTCTCCGCTGATCCACGGAGCCGGTTGTGCGCATTTCCGTTCGTGAAAATGAATGACCTTTGCAAAGTTGCTACCGGCAATGAACTCCATGAACGCCGTCGGCTCACTTGTTTTATTTCGTATTTGAGGAAAGGTAATGGCACAGCAACCGTCCCACATATCTCGGTGGACACCCGAAACGCGCCGTAAAAGAATGGACAAAGGAGCAAGGGAAAGATGTAAGAGAAAACCGAAAATTTAAAGTTGGATTTTGAGGACAGGCGCGGCGCTGAGCACCGGCGGAACACCTGTGGCTCGGTGCTACTTGTGGTGTATGCGCAGTAGTGACTAGGGAGCGAGAGAGAGAGAAACATCCGCGGCGAGACGCGCGTTGTGTTGTCATGTCCCTCTTCGGAGCACCGCCACGGCGCAATCGCAAGTTCGCGGCCAGGAAAGTTTTCGCTTTAAAACGTCATAAACACAGGTTCATGTGTTCGCGTTTTTTCATGTTTCCGTTGTTCTCTTCATTAAGCAGAATAAAATAAAGAATTTGGTATACCATCCTCACTGCGCATTGGCAGTGGCAGCGGCGGCGTACAGACATTCCGTGACCGAGTTCGTCTACTTTACAGGAGCGCTGCCCGAGCTTTGAACAAAAGTGAGAACAAAAGACACTGACATTCTCCGTCAATTCAAAGTGTTCCGCAATAAGTTAGGCGCTGACATTAAAAAAGCAAGAAGTGATTATTACGCGAGAAAGTTCTCCATGTCTGATGGCTCGAAGGGAACATGGAATACACTTAACGATCTTCTAGGTAAAAACAGAACCAACGCACCCGTCTCACTCCACATTCATGGTGCGAACTATGATAGCGCTGACCTAGCGAATGAATTTAATGGGCATTTCTTATCTGTTTTTCCACGAAAATCAACTGATGGTCCACATCAAGATGCCTCAGTCTATATAACCAGTAAACAAACTAATTCCATGTTTTTGTTACCATGCACTTACTCAGAAATAATTACCATTATTCACTCCTTACGCAGTAATAGTGCTCCAGGTGTAGATGGCATAGCTCCAGTCCCGATCAAGAAAGTAGCAGAAGTCATTGCGATACCATTAGCACATATAGTCAACCTAATGTTCACGACAGGCACATTTCCACATCAGTTGAAAATAGCTCGTGTCACTGCCATTCATAAAGGGGGTGACATTAATGATTTAAATAATTATAGGCCGATCTCCATTCTTTCAGTTTTCTCTAAGATTGCGGAACATGCAATCAACACACGTCTTTCTCAATATCTCGACAAAAACCATGTCATCTCCAAGCAACAGTACGGATTTCAAAAAAACAAAACAACTGAGGCCGCCTTACTGGAAATCAAAGAAAAGCTAATTGGAAACATAGAAAATAAACTGCTAACAGTTGGCATATTCCTTGGTATGAGGAAAGCGTTTGACTCGGTTAACCATAAGATATTGCTTGAAAAAATGCAGTGTTATGGAATACGAGGCGTTCCTTTAACCTTATTTGCTAGCTACCTTGACAACCGATCTCAAACAACTATCATTAACGGTATTTCATCTGGGATTGGTCAGATTGTGTCTGGTGTGCCACAGGGCTCTGTTCTAGGACCAACGTTGTTCTTATTATATATTAATGATATCGTCAACCTTCGTCCATTAGACAACATTATAATCTATGCAGACGATACTAACATATTTTTTTCAGGGCAAGATAGTAATATTTTGCAAGCAGCCTCCAATAGTTGGTTATCCCAATCGTCTGTTTGGTTAAAATCAAATAGGTTAGAACTTAATGTCAGGAAAACAAAGTACATACTGTTCAGAGCCAAAAATAAGGAAGTTCCGAACAACCTCCAAATTCACTTCGAACAAGCTCCTATAACTCGTGTCAGCTCTACAATGTTCCTTGGAGTCATTTTTGAAGAACACTTACTCTGGACAGATCATGTAAACTACGTTTGCACTAAAATGGCTTGCTCTGTTGGTATCCTAAATAAATTTCGCACAATACTGCCCCGAAAATTCAAACTACAAATTTATTTCTCTCTAGTCTTTTCGCATGTACAATATTGTTTGTTGATCTGGGGAACGACTACCTCAACCAATCTTGTGAAAGTACTTACTGTACAAAAAAGAGCTGTACGAGCGATTGATAATTTACATTACAGTGAGAGCACGGGTCCTTCCTTCCTCAACCATAGACTGCTAACCATCACGGCCGCTTACCACAAGAAGCTTGCTGTTTATATCAGAAACCTTATGAAAGGAAACTGGCAGACTTTCGAGAGCACATTTAATTGCCCAAACAGCTTACAGTCTAAGGCACTCTCAATACCATGCATCAAAATCCCGTACAAACTATGGGTTCCAAAAACTAACTCACATAATTCCTCATACATTAAACACCTATCCATACTTAACAGAATTGTCAGTACAAAGTATGTCCGAGGTCAGATTTAGGAAAGCTGTTCATGAATATTTTTGTTATAGTTAGTTGTGGTGTGTTTTTACCTAACCAGTTTTTGTCTTTGTTATGTTTTGCTCTTAGTTCTGTTGTGCTTAGCTCTATGCATGACTGATTTCTGTTTCGTTGTCAATATATCCGCTGCTTTTCTAGTTTCTGTTACTTATGGAAATTTTGTACCATTGCCAAGTGCCACTTTGTTTTTTTTTGTTTTTTACATGGGGAGGGCAGGCCTCTGTCAGGCGCTACTAGGCGCCTTTAGCTTGCTCTCTCTTGTTTGCAGTCTCTGTACTGGCCAAACAAAACCAATAAATGAAATGATCCATCCAGACATTGAATTCACGTTTGCCTCCATAGGAACGCGCACACAGAGAGTCTTAATTGTGGGCAGCATAAAACAGTTTTCCGCTCTCATTCCTAGGGTAATGGTATAAAAATATTGGAGGTTTAACACAGAAAGGAGAACCGTAAAATATTATTCGTGCCATCTACCCTCTGAAAGGCGTTTTTAACTGTTAAACCCCTTCAATATAGCCCGAGCTCTTTCAAAATCTTGCAGCGTGTTCCAAGTTCAAAAATTGAAGTATTCGATCCCATGCTTGTGAGCTTCAGCAGGGACATGGAATCCGCAGTAAACTTTGGCCACTCAGTTCCATCAGGTCCAGTGGGTGCTCTGAAAATTGCATATAATATCGTTTTTAATACAAGCTACAAAAATCATATGGGGGATGGAAGATGGAATAAACGGGAAAAATTATTGTACAGCCTTTGTCAGAAGTTAAGAGCCCAGAAGCTTTTCTTCAAAGCCCTGTAGTGGGGCGCCTGTAGCGCCCCACGACACTTTTCGTACTGCCCAGCCTCGTTGGCTATGCAATACGAAAAATTGTCTCTTACCTTCAGGAGACCTTAACTGCTATAGCGGCATTACAAGCCACACGGTGTGGCTCAAAAGGCAGCCACTTGAGCTCTGAACTTCTGACCAAGTGTCTGGAGCGCTCTATTGCTACCACGGATGCAGGCTGGATTTGTCACAGCTGTAGTAAAAGGCGTCACCAAGAGATGAGAAGTTGTGCACCAAAGCTTGAGCATACGCAGAATGCTAAGAAGCTTAGGACTCGATGCCACTCTTGCGAATGAGTAGAATGCAGACAGGCACTTAACGCGTTTTAGATCGGCCAATAAGAGCACGTTCACTTCATGTGTGTCAGTGAGCGCGCGTCTGTTTTTCACTAAGACATATCGCTCAAATATTGCTCGTCGCTTAATTGCAATTAGAAGTTGTAAGGATTTCAACGTGACCCTGCTTTTCTTTCAAGTAAGCGCAGCCAAGATCGGCTGCCAGACTGAGAAATTGATGCTTTATCTATGAGTTAAGGGGCTTTTGTCACCTCATATCACAGTGCCGGGGCCGTATTCTAAGGGCTGTCATTTTCCGCTGTCCAATGAAAGCCAATTGCAGGGGCCGGCCGCCTGCTGTTGACATAGCTCTTCAACGTAGCCAGTGGTGAGATACACTCGCCAACCACCGAATGATCGCGTCGTTTTACAAGGACACTTGAAATCCACGTGCCTACCTGAGCGAACAACGACAAATGACCAAATGAACGCTAAATTCATAGCGCAAAAAGTACAGCATATAGAAAACGACCCCTGGTGTCAACATGAACCTCGGCTCCAATGCCGAAACCCAGCGGTATACACCGGGCAAGAAAAATGATGGGTCTCGCTTAACACTGTGCCAGGAACCAGACTGGTATTGGCTGTCCTAATATCTTAAAAAATTGCCAATATAGGTGACTGTATACTAGTGCCGGAATCCCGCTTGTAAATGTTAAGCAGTTAAAAATTTCTCGTTTGGCAAGCAGATTTCATTAAGCAACAATAGTGCCAATCACAGGTGGTTTGTTTTTTAGCGTCTCGGAAGAAACAAATTAACGATAACACAGACTGCCTCACGGACCGCTGACACCTGGCAGGAAGAGCACTACATGTTTCTTTCGAGTGTACCGTGGAGCCTACGCTGATAACAAAACAGAGAGCTCTAATTAATACTTAAGTCACAAAACCTTTTCTACAGGCAAATTAAAATGTATTCTATTCATGGCGGAAAAAAAGTTTAGAATGCTAAATAGTACAGTACACGGAAAATATTTTTCAGTTTCAGAGCTAAATAAAACAGGGCAATATATTCAAACAGTAAGTGAACTTGAGAAAACCATACAGAGCAGTAAACAAGTCACTCAGAGTTCAATCGTCACAAAATCATGTCACTAAATGATGGCAACGGCTGATAGAGCACATCGCTGCAGCAATATGACGTTTTCTCGAATTGGGCGCTGAGAATATTGCACTTATATCTGTATTGCATATTTCGCCTGGTCTTTGGGCTCGAAGAGGCACCATTAAACTGCGTTATTGTTTTCGACCGAGCTCACGTTATTAGATATTTTTGTACATGTGCGTATCTCGCTTGTAAAGATATTTGAAAGCGCTACCCTACAACAACCTATAGGTTTTTGCAGTTAATATGAAAGAATCTAAAACACCCCTCACCTGCCTTTAGCAAAGTTGCTCCATACACTTATGATGTCCCTGCTGAATGGAATGTCTTCCGCGCATCCGCCTTGGCGATCGAAGGCTCTTCCAAATATCAAAGGTACGTCATCTCCATGGGTCATGCCGAACCAGGGTTGTCTTCTATTGCAACGCGACACATGGTTCATCTGGTACACGTGCACGCTGCGTTCAGACTTAGCTTCTGTGTTGGCACTGGCAATTTTTTCAGCGCTTTCAAAAGTACCGCAAACTACACCGATGTCTCCTTGAGCATCAACCAGGGCTTGCCTCAGTTTGCTGTAATCGAAATCTGTTATTTCTGCCATATAGAGCTGATGAATCAGAATTAACTGCGGAAGCGGGACGCCTTTCCACAATGTTCCTAAATAGTGAATCATTTCTGCTTTGTTGATATTTCTTGATGGCAGGACTTGGGAAAATGTATCTCTGAGATCTTCGTAGACCATGATGCTACCTTCATTGGCAACATTTCCAATCATTACGTCTTTGCCAGAAGGAAACAAAGCGGTTCTCGGGTCAACAGGCAAAAAATGGTCTCCAAATATAGGTTTGAAGATTCCACTGCCGGCGTCTGTAAATGTTTGTTCCACTGTCGCGATAAAAGTAGCGTTTAAGTTGCGTAGGCAGCTTATAGCGTCGTCATTTACTTCACCGCGTTCATCGTCTTTATAGCACCCAAGAACCCGAGCAAATTCTCGCGTGCTGTTGAGCACTACACTTTTATCTTGGACACGGCGTGTGTTAATTATACCGGCGCTTTGAACGATACCTCTGCGAAACAAATCCTTGCTTCCCGGGGACAAGAGGTGATACCCAGTGGAATAGCCGCCGGCGCTGAATCCAAATAACGTGACTTCTCCTGGGTCACCACCAAAGCCTAAAATATTTTCTTGGATCCATTTCAGGGCTAACACTTGGTCATGAAGTCCTTGATTTCCGGGAGCTTCTTGGGTGCCGCTGTACAGAAAGCCGAACGACTGAAGTCTAATGTAAGGGTGGAAGTAGAGAGGGTAGGGAGAAGCAGAAGGGAAATAATTAGCTTTCGTGCGTGGACAACTCAATTTTCGAGTCAAGTGAAAGCGTTTTCGTAGATAACTGCGTTTGTGTAGACGAAAGGCAGTGCCTGCTCTCCGGGTGTACAAAACACAAGTCAACGAGTAGGTGCTATCAGGAGGATGTTTCACTTCAATGCACCTTTTTTGCAGTAGCGAAGTAAAGGCGGCTGCTATAAGTCGAGTCAGCTTTGTCAGAATATGTAATCAATTTGGAAAAAAAACTTCGCCCAACCCACAGCTTTTTTCGTCTTCTGCCACAAAGCAGCGTGTTCACAGCTCCTAAGATTGGTGCCTCTTTTAAGCTATAACAAGTACCCGGAAAAACATATGTTTGTTGTGCTGGTTTAGAGGTTAATGCGATTTACAAACAAAAATTTCTAATAATTACTGGATAATGCCCAAATTAACTAAAATCAGAAATTTTATAATTCAATTGTTGTCATCTTATAAAGTATTCTATAAAGTAAAGAACATTGTTTACTAAATGAAAGGTTTAAATATTTTTATGATATCCATAAAATGGGCCTCTTGTTTGACACGTTCCAGACGAGGCAAGTACTATAGGGTGGTTTTAACAAAATATTTTGTTCATGCAATGTCGGTGCCAAAATTCCTTCCAACCAAACCAAAGGAAAGCGGTGTTAATGTCGTTCAGGCATTTGAAGTCTCGAGGTAATACTTCGATGATTACGTCTCACAATTTGTAAATACTGCTCGCCTATTCGAACAGAGGTTTATCAAGGAGTGGAGTGCTGTCATAACTGGTCGAGGGTTCCTTTCAAGGTTATGTTGGTTCCTAGAGGTCTCTATTGTAACATACGATTGCTAATTTAGGTTAATAGCTGTACTAAAAAAATTACCAGAAATACATGACGTATGCGAAAACAGCGTCTTCCTGAGAACAATACCAGGGGATATTTCACAAATGTTTACCTCTTTGGAAGAAACATAAATGCAAGCAGACGGCAAGGAAAGGCAAACATTCGCAGTGAAAAGAAAAAACTGCGTTCCAGATTTTAATTCGCTTTGCATATACCATTTCGCACATCTCGAGTAAAAGTGCACTCCATTGTTATTGTACACCTGGATATCGATATCTCGCTAAGAGTGCGAACTATATCACTTCAATATGTTCGAGTTTGAATACAGTCCGGCAGCACGTAAAAAAAGAGCCCGCTGAACTAACAGCAATCTTCAGAATGTTTTTACACATCGTCCCGCCTTAACTGCTTTTGCGCATAAAAGTCAATGTGACATTGTTCTACAAGCATTGTCTAACTGAAAATGAAAAAAAGTAGCGCACAATAAGAGCCACCTTTAGTGGTCGGCTGTTAGTGGGCTTGCAGACCTTTTCTGCTTGCATTATTCAACGGCTGAAGCTTGACTCTCAGCCTCATATTATTGCTTGATAACTATTCGCGAGTTATACAACTAGGGTGTATTATCGTATGACAAAATTAAATGCGTAGTGCTATGGAAGGGGGATTCTTTGGAACTACTTCTAGCATTCCTGTCAAAAAGGCTGAGATTTGGGCGGGCTTTATCTTCTCGCAAGGAATTTCAAATCATTATTAAGTGGCACGAATTTTTCAGCATGCACAAAAATTAACGAAGTCTGCGTCTTCACACAGATCTTGATACTCGCTCGTAGCTAAATTCCGTCAGCACTTCATATGTTAGCTCGGTAGGAACAATCCATTTTAATTTCCAATCTTCTCTGGATGACCTTAGCCTAACCCGAAATAACTACACTAAAGGCGTTTTTTCATTGTTTAATTCAAACACTCGTAAACACAAGTTAGGTAAGGTAAGGGCATTTATTCTATGCAAAACTGCTTCCCCGCAGTGTTTGTTTGTGCGGCGGCTATGCGCTTAGTACTCTGAATGTTAATGTGACAGGAATAAAAACCTCATCAAGAAAAAAACCCTGTGTTGCGATCATCATTAAGTTTATTGATTAGTCGAGCTGACGCTGTCGTCGGTTATAAAATTCACTGAGTGTTTGTGACTGTTTTTACATGATTTGCTCCCATGACGTGATAATAGCCAAGCTGTCACCACCCTCCGCCGCCTCTCTTCTTTCAATTTATGCAGCCGAGAAAAAATGGTGTGTAGTTTGCCATAACAGTCTCTGATTGGCCGATACATTTATGGCGTCATCAAGTCATTTGACGTGGCACCGGTCACGCCTGCCCGCTCCCTCACCAACTCTCTACACCTTCAACGCCGCAAGCAGAAGCCTCAAATTGCAAAATAGTTGGCGTTGTGGTTTATCATTAAACTCACGTATTGGTCGAACCGGCGTAGTGTTCTGTCATAAAATTAGGTGACTGGTTTAGAGAATTACGAATTCTAAGGTGAGCTGTAGTTTCACCTGCAGCCCACCACCTGGAAAGTTCCGTACCCCCCCCCCCCCCTCCCACCCCGCCCGCTGTCTCTATACAGCCCCGTGCATCATCGAAAACAGAAGCCTCATAGCGTAAAAAAATCCAATGTTTCGATAGGCCATAAAATTCACTCATTTCAATGAGATCGCATTCTTAGCACGGAAATTGAATAGGCGTGCTTGTAGTTTTAAATCCAGAGTGTTAGGCACGCATATCGCAAAAGACCTGGCGTTGTCATCAGCATCCGCTTTGGCTCGTTGGCCGTAAAATCACAAAATATCCCCAGAGGAGCAACCTGGGGCCACCGAGGTCACGGATCTTGTGACATAATCATAGCCTGCCCTTCGCATTATGAGGAAAGTGGCCACCGTTGCAGGTGGACATTAATATGACTGGTCGCGGAAGTTTGCTCGAGATGACCAACCTGGACCTAACAAGCCCAACCGGTGGCAGCACCTTCCGTCGCAGGGCAGTGGTCCATCGCTTATTTGCTGCACCACCGCGCCATGAGTAGTACTTCAAGGCATAATAAATAATATGTTAAAATTGCAAATTTCGCAAAAAAACGGCATTTACCCATGAAAGCTTTCGCGTAAGATCCCTAAAGCGGTGATTAAGCGTCCCCTCCAGATATCTTTTATAATTTTGAATGCTGCAGACTATTTGAAACCAATATACTCTACCTGTAAGCAATGGTAACTACGACCACTTCTCCCAAAGCTGCCAAGTTGCTGCCGTCATACAACCTCATGGCTGCAGAACCGGTTACAAAGGAACCTCCGTGTATCCAGGCCATAACAGGTAGCCGTGCCGAAGTATTCAACGTTGGCGTCCATATGTTGAGGTAAAGACAATCCTCGCTTTTGGGTTGATCTGTAGCAGAGCGCAATAAAAAGACCGCAGCAAACACACCATTAAATTTTACGACATCAAATTCGTCTTCGATAGATAAACTAAGACGTAGAAATAAATAACATCTGCCCATTGTTAAACTGTACCACCTGCCCCTCCATGCAGTTGCGGAATCGAGCTACAAAACCTAATTTCTTCCGAGTATAATTTCGAACACTCTTCATAGAAATTCTCAGCAGGCGAGACTTTACAATGCAGATATGTAAACGAATTTACGATTGCTTTCAATAAGTGCGCCGTGTATGCCCTCAACATAGTTTTTTGCAGTTGAAGTGGGTATACTGCAAACTTGCGTAGCTTTGCCTTTCACTACTGTCAGGAATGAAGACGCACCTGTCCAAAAAGAAAGACTCGTGGCCATAAAACAGAGTAAAGCAATTGGCAAAACACCCGCAGAGAGATGAGCAGAATCCCTTAGTAGCTGATTTTTTTTTCAGCAGCCATCGAATAGCGCTCTTCAAATTAATTGGTGGGATTCATAGAACAAGATTGGCGTATGAGTTAGAAAGAGGGATATGTCAATCACAATTACGGCAGTTCAGAATTCGGATATTGTGAACATTTTACTCGGTTGATAGGGCACCATTGCTCTTTTCACCATAAAATGTTTTATGCTGTGGCCTATGTTGGCAAGCTAAAAAGACTGTTGGTTTTCACGCTCATTTTATCCACAAGTAATCCTCGTACCTTGCAAAAACGCTCTGATTTTTTTTACAGTATGCAGGCATCAGGCTTACAATTTTCTTCCTTACCCAGGCCAGTCAAGCAAACCATCATTATATCTCATTACACTGCAGACCGGGAAAAAATAGTTATATCGTCGACTGGTTTTTCGCTGAAAGTGATGAAGATGACTGTTCCACGCTTGCTAGGTCGAAGGAAACAGCGAGTTTGCCTTGTCCACTATCACTAACCGCTTCTGAAGAATTTGCCGCTCAAGAAAATTATAGCGTTTCATTATCCCAGTCGACCTCCAAAACTTAGCTAGAAGCCCGCTGAGGACTACAAGTAATCTCCCTTTCCTGTTCTTGCGCTAGCACTGAGTTTCTCACTAGCGAGAAAGCAGTTATGTGTCCTAGTAAAGCCTGGTGGTGCCCTGGTGAACAAGACAAGCCGCATTGGCGACAGCTCCAGCCATGGAAAGGGCGAAACTCGTGCAAGCTAGCAGCTCCCAGGTGGGAAGGAGGTTAACAGGTTTCGCGGCAGCTGCAGCCATGCGCGACGGCAGAGACCGCGTAATGCCATCTCCCGCTTACATTGTGTTTTTACACCGTCGAAAGTAACCTGTGCGCAAGGTAATCAATAATCTATTGCGCACACGCTTTGTATTTGGTGCAATCAAATAAACCGGGGGGTAAACATTTTTAACACATTTCAACTGTACATCGGGGGAAAAATTACATAACTCTCTCAATCTAAATGCAGTCTCAAAGGAATGCTCCTATTGACTGACCTTGACCACTGTCAGGGCGTAGTAAGGGCTGACAAAAAGAGCAGATCGTTCAGACAATTTCCGGCTGTCGTCAGATTAATAACTTCATACAATTTTGCTCCAGGCCGCTATTTTCAGATATTTGGCCCCGTGAATCTTATGGGTGAAGTACCTTCAAGGCTACTTAAGTTTTAAATTCTCAAGGGCCTGCTTATCCTCTTCGGCTGCCTTATTACAGTACCGAAGTTACAGTCTTGGTCCAAAGCCTTAATTCTAAAGGATATTCCATTAAGCCGCTTAACTACAGCTATTGCAGCATTATAAAAGGCCGAATGACCTTGAAATGCTACAGAAGGTTTCTTTTTCTCGTAGAGAAGCTTCCTGCTTGACTTTTGAATAATCCGATACATGGAGCATACCGGGAAAATTAATTGCGCTGCAGCTAAACGTTCCGGCCTTACGACTTTTGACAAAGGCTGCACCTGTTGACATCATGGTATTCACCACATAAAGTTGTCCTTTCTCCTGCTCCTCCAGGAGCTATGGCAGGTTGCTTAGAAAAATAACTGAATTGGAACTTTGGCACTCCTACCTTTATTTTCACGAAATAGTGTTTTTCCTTTTTAAATGACAGATTCAAGAACCATTTACTTTTGGAAACTACCTGCATGAATATTTATCATTTTTCTCGTCCAAATTCGACGAGGCAGACAGGTCAATTTATTCTCAAGTAATTCCATCATCTTCAGAGAAAGGTTTTTGGAGTTTAGATGCGATACGGGCACCTGGATGGCATTTTGCTTTGCTCTGAGGTCAGTTCATGAAGCAAATGATGAATTTTACCCCGCTATACTGTAGCCAGCAAGAAAACTTCCCTATAACAAAAATCTATTCTCCTGAATTCTCCGCGCTTGTTCTGCTTTGTGAAACAGCAAAACGTGTGCGTTCTGAAACGACACCGAAGAATTTCTCTGTTTGCTGCCACGCTGCCATGTAAAACAAAACATTACGCACACTTGGTGACAATCTCTTCTAGCTCGAGACTGTTGCCTCACAATGTCTGCAGTGCCGTACAGGACACAGTTGGAAAAAACAGATGAAAAAAGCCAGTATAACGATGACAAGAACATTTGATGCGCACTATAATAATTATAACTACCTCTTCTCGAGCCCGCTTTGCTGCAGTATGGCTGCTAGCTGCAATTATAATGGCAATGACAAACATCACTTACTCGATATTGTGACAGGAGAATCAGAGTTCTAAAGTGCACGTAGGCGAAATTGTTCGTCCTTTATCAAAGATCTCGAAACTAAAGACCTAAAAAGGTATAGTTCTACAAGCGTCTGAGACATTGTCAACGAGAAGAAGAGTGCTTTAGATAACAATAGCTGGCGACAAGACTCAGTTTTTTTTAATTTACATATTTTTTAAATGACTGTAGAAACGTATTTTATATATCCCGCCAGAAATTCGAACCATTTATGTGACATCCTTCGGGACCACATGGTCTACTTCGAGCTCTTAGGGAATTGCCCTTTATTTCGCTCAGTACTTTCATAAAAGCCAGGATAAAATACAGTGCGGCTGCTCTGCTCACATCCGGAGCACGTGTACTGCTGCACATCTGCGAGAAAATATATATTTTTATATATTATATTTTTATTCATTGCAAATAAAACCTGTGTGCAAGTGTTAGAATGAAGTTGAAATTCGGCTCTAAAAGAGGAGAAGTCACATATTTGATATCTGTTCCATATGCCCAATCTTTCTGAGAGATACGATAACGAAGGCTTCCAAACGCCCAAGCAAGCGCATATCTTATTATGTGGCGATGTTTCGTAATTTTCATTAGGTTTGAAACAGAAAACAAATTGAACAAGTGGCATGCAAGGACCGTAAGTCTCCCCACCATCGTTATGGGGGCTTGGACGGGAAGAGCACCCTGGGTCTGAAAATCCTCTCCGCCGGCAGCACCTGCCATAGGAGAACCGTGGCGCACCACTTAACTGCAGCACCACAGCGCCAGTAGTGGCATCAGGACTCACAGTGATCTATCATTATAAATTAGATAATGACCAATTGAACAGAAATTGGCATTAAACCACCGATGCTTTGTTGTCAGAGACTTGAGGCGGTGCTTGAGCTTCCGCTCGAATTGTAGCGCATCGGCACTAAGGACAGCACACGCCGATTTCGCCTGTCTTTGTCTGAAGCCTGCATGACCTTGAAAATTGAACCTCGAAACGAAACCGAAGTGAAAATAATAATGCTAGCCTACATAATTCGCATTTCGCCTAATCACGTTAAATAGGCTGTCATTTTTTTTATATAGACGCTGACATCGTAACTCGCAGCTTCGTATGCATTCCGCTCCCAGTAAAAAATCCAGTAAGCGGAGCAGACATTCTGTCCAACAACCTTTTCGTCATCAGCGAAGCCAAGTACCAATCAACCCTCCTCGACGGTAAAAGGATTCAGGTAATGATTTTCAAGTACGTTTTTTTCCTTCGTATTATTATGTTTACCCTCAAAGCGCAACTCTGCTTGATATGCGAAACATCTGTGTGCACTGTAATGATTTTCAAGTACGTTTTTTTCCTTCGTATTATTATGTTTACCCTCAAAGCGCAACTCTGCTTGATATGCGAAACATCTGTGTGCACTGTAATGCCAGTATATGGTAATGAACCCTAGATGGTTAAAACTAATTCAATGCCCTCCAATGAGCCTCTTATACTCCGTTTTTTTTTTGGGGGGGGGGGGGGGGGAGGAGGGGCACTGATCTTCAGGAACGAAAATAAAAAGGCGGCCCAACAGGAAAGGAAAAAAAGTGCGCATAAGTTAGGCTATGGTGTGTAAGGTTCTTTGAATAACGTGCAAAGGAAGTGTATTGTTTTCCGTTTATGTAGTTTAACGTCCCAAAGCCACTCAGACAACAAGGGACGCTGCAGCGGAGGGCTGCAGATAATTTCGACCACCTGGAGTTCTTTTAACGTGTGCTGATAGCGGACAGTGCATGGGCCTCAACCATTTTGCACCAACCGAAATGCGACCACTGCGGCCGGGTTCGAAATCGCGACTTTCGGGTGAGCAGCACAACACCATAACCACTGAGCCACCGCGGCGGCTATACGAAAGTGGAGGATATAATGCGGTGCTTGAGCTGGACGTGAAGAGGTGCGACATCATGGCAATGCGCACAGAGCTCTTGCACGTGGCGAATAGTTGACACACGTTGAGATGCCCTATCGTGAAGTCCCTCCTCCAGCGCTCAAAGCGTTCAAGTTGCTGTAGCACATATTTAGGCTCGAACCACAGACAGCCCCATAAAGAGCTTGAGTGGCCGAACAGACTGCCGCCATGCAGCGCAGGTAATCGGCCCAATCTTGCAAATGTATTGGCCAGTGCTTTCTGCACTTCCCGGCCGACTCGGCAGCGCACGTGGAGGGTCTGGGCAGAGCTAAATCTTCCAGTAAAAGCTTCCGCAGCAACTTTAGATGTTCACGTGAAGCGCAGGCTTCGCCTGGCGGCGGCGACGCTAGATCTGGCCGCTACGCCGATCAGCATTTAGCTGGATGCCTCGATGCTGGGCGCGCGAGGACCGACAGCCACCGCTGCTGTTTCAACTTTTTCCTCCAGCTGCAGCTGCTGCAGCTTCAACTCTGTGATGGCCATCTTCGAGAAACTATACCCCATATGAGTGCGCCTCGCTAATCCTACGCTGATTTCGTGTGGAATGGTGACCCGCGTCTGCCGTAGTGGAAACCCGTAGCGATAATGCAGGAATAGTGGCGGAGCTATGAGTGGTTCCTTTCTGGAATGACTCCTGCAAAAGAGCTTTCGCTCTAAAAAGCCTAGAGCATCACGCCCTGTTTCTAGCACAGCTCTGCGGCAGTTCAGACGCCTCTTCCTCCGCTCTCAAATAAGAGCTTTGAAAATTATAAAACATTTTAGCTGTTCATAAAGGCGCCTCTGATTGCAATGAATAACTGCACTGAATAAATGACCACTGTATCAGATTGTTGCATTGATAGTACACGCACCGCTTTTTCACTTGCACTGCCTTAGTCCGGGGTACTGTCTTTAACAAGTCTATAGTGCAGGTCATTATAAACAGAAAAAAATTCTACAGTTAATTTTTTCTCGAATATCAGCTCACTTCACATCCCACGTCTTGGGCTTTTCTTTGTGTAAAATACCTCTCTTCATAGGAATAAAGTTGCTAATGAAATCAATTTTTTTAAATTATAACAGCACATGCGAGAAGATGACGCACTTGTGTCTTCCTGTTTCCTGAAAAACCGCATATGAGGGGTCTGTTGATGAAGGCAAAAAAAAAGCATTCTTTAAACTGATTCTTGAGATGGCGAGGCGAGTGAGTTGAACATACAGACTGCATTCAGACCAAACAAAGGGTGTAAAATAAAAGAGGGGATTAAAAATTCATTTGCAGATTCCTTTATTAGAGCTAGCCATCTGAGCAGTAAAAGCGATTAGTGCTTGCGATATATTGTAACGCAGATTTTAGCCCTTAGGAATACCGTAAGCAATAGGCGTATTTGGTTAGAAGACTGCTGAGACCAATTAAAAAGAATACTATATAGACGATGCATCAAACGCTACAAGGGCTACTGTGATACTCACCGTATGGAACCCACAGTAAGAGTCTCGGTTGGAATACGCTGATCTGCATGCACGAAGGAGGCATCTGGGTTGCGTCGCGCACATTGTTACCCCATGGCTTCACAGGTTGCGGCTTCTTGTAGCGCAAGTCTCCTATCGGTGGCTGGGCAAACGGGATTCCGGTGAAGACGTGGACATTGATGCCATCGGCGGCCGTGATTGTTGCTCCGCGTATCTTGCCATCAGCTACGGAAATCACGGGATCACTCTCAGGAGCGTGTCCAGCATTGCCCTGGTTTTTTGCAGGATTAAAGAAGACAAGAAGAGTGAAGGCAGCAAAACACGAAATTAGGCCTGCAATTGCTGACATTGTTTAGAACGAATAGTGCGGTGGAACTGCTGAGGCTGAGTAAGAAGGCGATTTCAAATGTTATAAAGGCATCATAGCAGGAAAGACGGCACCTGCGTTAAGGGTGGTTGACCAAGAAGAGTGATGTTTTACTATTGAATTTTTGCTTTGCTCAGAATTTCCTGTTGAACTTTGTTCTGTCGAAAGCTTCATGCTTGTTTTAAAGTTTACAGCGCTTTTTTTAACCGCAACATGCCTGTAACAGCAGCTCCCACGCGCTCGTGACTGTAACCTTCACTGATCTGGCCTGCCAAAGAGGCCGCTGTTGTAAGCAGTCGAAACAAAAATCATATTGCTGTATTTCGTAAAGCACCAAAGCTTAAGAAAAAGGTGAACAGATGTTAAAACGAGTGAAATTTGAGTTACATATGCTCTGCAAAGAAGCTGAAAAGCTTTGTCCTGAAGACGATCAATGAATGGAGTTTACATATCTGTTACAGTCTGTACGAAGGCTGTGAAATGCCTAGTACTTATATTACTGGGGAAATTCTGAAGAGAAGAGCTGGCAGGTGCTTCCATAACTGTAAATCACGTCGCCGCACACTTATTTTAGCGCTATTAGAAAGAGTTTAAAACGCGAAGAAACCAGGGTTTGCAATGTGCTTTTGCGAGGAAAAAAGAAAAAGTTTATTCGTTTTACTGAACATAATTAATGAAAGCTACCACTGGAGTGACGCACATTGCACAAGTGCACTCATGTAGCAGCTATCCTCACATGACGAAGCTTGCGGCCAAGAATGCCGGAGGTTACGTGCTACAAAGCTATGAACAGTTAAAGAGAAAAACATCAGCCGGTTAGGAAATTAGGCGAAATGCGGTTATGTGCTCTAGCATGACGTGAGTTGTCGGGTGGAGCTACGATCTACTGTGTGGTACCAGGCTGCCTGCTAATTATCACCAAGCCTTCTTCTGTTTAGCTATTGTGCGGGATAATTCGAACCACGGTCTCCTCTAAACCGCTGCTGTTTATTCCGCTTAGCTGATCTCAGTGCGCTTAGGGGCGGTGCAGCCTAATTAGCGGCCGAAGTTCTCGCCCGGTTATCACCACCTACACCTCGTGAAGTACGCCACCCGTTAGGCAGGTGAGCAGTTGCGCAGTGGCAAAAGGCAGGTGCTATGGCAGGTGTTGCCATCGGTGGCACTTGGGTTGCGACTCAGGTTGTTCTCCCCGAGCAGCCTCTCAATATTAAATGGGCTGCAGCCTGACGCGGTGCCCAGGTTGCCCACCGTCAGGTCTAAAAGATAAGCAGCCTGCTACCAAACCGGCTTCAAAAAGACAGACAGGCACAATGCTCAAATGCGGGGAATTGCCACTTTAAGGGCTAGCGCACTAAAACAATAGCGCGGTACTACAAAGTAGTACCTTTTCTCGTTTCCAGTTTATGTCTTGTGGTGCTGGTGTCTTTACGTAGTGGTGGTAATTTTCGGTAGCCGCGTTCCCCAGAATTCTTGGCCACAATTTGCTTTCACTTCAGGCACGGCTCGCTTAAGCCTGTAAATTCACACTTAAGCGGGAGGCGCACAAATATAGGCCGTCGGATGCGTCACGTGTAAAGTACAGGTGTTACTGCAGTAGCAAAGAACCGAAAATGAAGAAAAAAAGATAAAAATAACAACACTCACAAAACAGTAACGTGACGAAAGGAGAAGAGAAAATTAGTGAGAGAGGAACTATAACAATTAAAGAAAAGGAAGATGAGGAGCAAAAAAATGTGTGCATAAGTCTGCTTAGGTGCAGCAATGCGAAGTAATTTCTCTTAGAGCGCGTCCGCAATCTGGCTTCTGACATCTCGCCTACGCGCATGGATGGAAGGTTGGAAGGTAGGAGCGTCTCCTTTGAAACAGGGTGGTAGCATTTGCCACCGTTGTCGGCTTTTTTCTTTATATTTGTTTATCTGCGTTGTAAATTGTGTATAAAATTCGGCATTTTCTTTATATCGAGCATACGCGAGCACCATCTGCTGGACCAGCGCCGTATATATCGAGAGGGTTTTCAGTGAGTGCCGCAACATGGCGCTAGGACTGAACCCCAAGTACAGAGGAAATTTTTTGGAAAGGTACATCTGTAATATAGATGCTCATAATTGCTCGTGTACGCATTTGTACATATCTCAAAGATTATTTTTGGAAACATTTGCGCAGTCACTAGACTTCATTATTTTTTATAGTTCGACCAGACACGCTTTGTCCACAACTTCCATCCAGAGCGCCTTTCCACAGCTTCCGGTGACGCAACTCATGAGCCAAGAAATGCTTTCGAATCACAAGTGTAGACGATCAATGCAATTGATGCTCTACTTCATACTCTACCATTAATACTATCAAGACAGACCAACCGCTAATGGGATTCCAGTTTGCTAGCAGTTGGTGTGATCCAGCCCATCAGTCAGCGTATGACAGGCCTACCGCCTCTTCAATGTCCCGATCTAATGCAGCGTAGCGCCCCTTCACTCTCCGCACGCATGGACTCTGACTGGACCCCGGTGCCCCTCTCGCCACCCGTCAAATCCCGCCCTGCCGTCCTTTTCTTCCTCCGACTTTCTCCCTCCTCTCCGCTGAGAGTGGATGCAGATACTTCCTTTTCTTTTTTTGCCTCCTGCCAGCGGAAGCTTCCCGTGACAAAGTCCCCGCCGCACACTTTATGCCATATTGGCGTTTTAAGGCCAACGCATTCAAGATATTTAGCAGGTACTCGCTGCACCGAAGCATCCCGATGTAAAAATGTAGTGTGGAGGCAGCTTGAATGAGATTGACCACAAAAAAGGATAGTTGGGTACGCTAACTCTATGCTGCGCAAGTTGCGAATATTAGAGAGGGCAATGCTAAGCGCTGACTGGAATTTAAACCTAAAGCCTTTTTATTACCTTTTTTAATCGCTTGCTTCAAAAGGTAATGTCTTGGTCTTAGCAACCATTACAAGGCATGCCGTAAACACAAGAACCATTCGCAGAATAAAATAGCGGCTGCTGCTGCTTGGAAGCTAGGTTTTGCGTTTCCTCAGTTATCCTCAGTAGAGTACCGTAGACTACAAAATTAGTGCGTACTGATGTCCGCAAAACCATCAATGAAAGAACTGAACAAACAAAGCAAAGACATCACAGATGCTTATGGCATATCGTGGTAAGCGTTGTTAAATGCACCAACAATACTTTGTTGCCCATGCACTAAACGCTTCAAAAGGAAGGCTAAAGGGCATGCTACTCTTTTATCTACATTTCCTCCTTTCTAGCGAGTTGAATAACTTTGAAAGGACTACAGAAGAGAACAAAAAATTGCTGGTGGTTTAGCTCTGGTTAGCCCTTGTCGAAAGCGATGAGCTGCATCTCCCTGGCTATGTTTTTGGTCGAGCGACTGGTGTTTTCTATATAAAGCTATACTGACACACACAGTAGTAGGCATTTCTTTTAGTTCTTAAAGATTTTGCTTTCATATAAAACACATTAATGCGCTCGAACAAGATAGCATATATTTAATATAGCTTCGTTGATAGTTACAACTCTATTATATTTTGCTGTATGCGGAGATAGGGAATCAAATCCCGTTCCAAACGCCGCGCAAATCCTGCGCATAATTTCAGAAACCCAAATTGAAAAAGAAAATGCTTTGTTGGGGAAAGGAAAGGGCGCAATGTGAGGCAGGCGTCATTTCCTTTCCTAAAAAAAAGCTTTCATTTTGCTTCGATCAAGGCGCGGTTCGGGTGTCCACCGAGATATATGAGACCGGCGTCATTTCCTTGTTTGACGTCTAGTTTCATTCAAAGTCAAGCTTGCGCCCTAGCTGATGGCTCGAAAAGCTGGCAAAGTGAGGCTTTTCGCTTCAAAATGTAAACTGGAAGCGTGCATTTAACACCGTTTTTAAGAATACACTTCTTTATATGTCATCACTAGAATTGCCAGCAATGCACACAAACCCTTTGATAGTTGATTATCAACCGCTCCATGGAGGCACCAAATGACGAAGGGTTTATAAAAAACGAGGATGCGAGACACCAATTTGTCAAAGTGGTAAGCGGAAAAGCTTTAAAATACAAGTAAAGAAACACTCAGTAACGAGTAACATGACCACCATGCGTGTCATCATTATCATCAGCCTTACTACGCCGCTGCAGGGCGAAGGCCTCTCCCACGTCCTTCCAATTAATCCTCTCATTTGCCAATGGCGGCCACCGTATGCCAGCCAACGTTTTTACCTTATCCGCCCATCTAACATACAGGCACCCCCTGCTTCACCTGCCTTATGTTTCATTAAACTCCGTTACCTTTAAGGACCAACGCTTATATTGAATTCGCGTCACACGCCCTGGCCACGCCATTTTCGTCCTGTTGAATTCGACTAGAATGTCATTAACTGGCGTTTGTTCCCCCAATTACTCCGCTCGCTTCCGGTCTCTGAACGTTATACCTATAATTTTTCATACCATAGCCCGGTGCCTTGTAATTAACTTAAGCTCAACCCCTTCCGTTAGCCGCCGCATTTCTGCTCTGTAAGTGAGTACTGGTAAGATACGGTTGTAACTTTCCTCGTGAGAGATATTGGTCAACTGCCATTCATGATCTGCGAGAACCTGCCATATGCATCATACCATTATTATTTTTGTAGTTATTTCCTCTCATCATCAGGATCAGCTGTCGCGACCTGCCCTAAGTAGAGGTATCCTCTTACCACTTACAGCACCTCGCTTCCAATTGTGAACTGCTCTTTCCTTGTGAGGCTATTGTATAATACTTTGATGTTCTGCATATTTATTTTTACATCCACTGTACTGCTCAGCCTGTCTAACTGATTCATAATGATTTGCAGTTCTCCTTAGCGACTTATAAAGGTAATCTCATGAGCGAATCGAAAATTAGTTTGGTATCCTCCATTAACTTTTATCCCTGACCTTCGCAATTTAGGCCTCGCCACACCTCCGGTAACCAGGCGGTGAATAGCCATGACGACATCGTGTCTTTCTGCATCACACCCCAACTTATTTGATTTTTATTGCTGAGTTCATGGAGGACTATAGCTGTTCTGCATTAGTTATATGTAGCTTCTAGTATTTGCTCACAAGACATATCTACACCGTGGTTCCGCAATGCTTGAATCACGGCTGATGTTTCTACTGAGTCTAAGGCTTTTTTGTAATAAATGAAGGCTGTATTTAGTGGTTGGTTATATTCTGCGCATTGCTGTATCACCTGATTGATAGCGTGATTGTGGTCTATTGTGCAGTATCCTTTACGAAAGTCTGTCTGATCATTGGGTTATTGTAGTCTAAGGTTCTCTGCATTCTATTAGCGATTAAGTAGCAAATACCTTGTAGGCAACAGAGAGTAAGCTTGAAATCCCCTTTCTTATAATAAAGATAACTTTACCGTTTTTCTAACCTTCTTGTACGCTCGATTTCATAAGGCACTGCGTATACAAGATGGCTACTTTTTATAGCAGACTGCTCCCTTTGTCCTTCAACAGATCTGCTGCTACCTAATGATCACCAGCTGCTTTCCCAATTTGCATTGCTCCTAGGCTTTCTTTACTTCCTCTTTCGTTACTGGCGGGATGCGTCTTGTATTCGTGGTACTGGCTCCCTCATGAACTTCCCTTTTGCATTGCTGCTGAATAGATTTGCGAGAAACATTTCGGCTACTTGAATTATGTTATTCATATTGCTAAGGCAGCGCATTTTCTGTATCTTAGCGTATACGTCTAAATATACCTATGCCTAGTTTTCTGTTCACCGGTTTTAGGCTTGATTCGTTTTTTTATTGCATACTGAATTCTTTCCATATTGAACTTCTTAATACCAGCTACCCTGCGCTTGCTTATTAATTTTCACAGCTCTGCCAGCTGTAATCTGTCTATGGCAGAGTTCAACTCCCTCTGTAGAGTTTGGCGTGACACCAAGCGCGTATTGAAAGAAAAATGTTTGCACGTCGCGGCAGCAGAGCTCATATGCTGTCCCTAAAAATGCTTGTCACGTTGCACGCAGATATCATCTGCCCTTCACTCAGCCGAGAGAGGTTCAGGGGTGGCCACAGCTGCCGGTAAAACACTGGGCAGAAACGTGTTAGCTCAGAACCATACCACATTGCTGGCCACGCGCAGTAGTAGAGGCGGGTCTAAACTGGGCCACTGTTATCGTACCTGCTTCCTGTAATCATATATACGTCTACGGTGGTACGTCTCCGCTTGCTAAATACTCTCGGATGTACACGCCATCACGGTATTCTCTCGCTGATACACATTCTGAAGCGTTTTCAGTAGCTCTGAGCCCTGAAGTCGTTGGATTACAAAGTGGCGGACACAACGAAGACGCCGTTTCCAGAATGTGCATTAGAACGCGCATTAGCGCATTCTAGTTATCAACAGACATTTACATGTGGTCCCATACGGTATGACAATATACTTTGCGACGTTTTGCGAGCAGGACATTAACCCTTCAGCATTGTGAAGACACTTACAGGAATTTGAACTTCAACTATGTTTGCTACAAGCACTAGAATCGAAACGACGAGAATGTGCCTGAGCAGGGCCAACTTTATTCAATATTTCCCTTGCGGAAGGCAATAGACCTACTTTCGAGAATATATATAAGTGTAGCGGAGAAGGTGCTATCAACCAAGGATATATTGTCACGGCTTGCTTGACGTAGAGGCCGGCGGCGAGCACAGCTGGTGATAGCCGGAGCACAAGAACACACTAACAAGAACACAGGTCCGCCAACAGCAGCGTCGTATTCGGCACGCGGCAATCGCACTTCAACTTCCTCTTCGCTACACTACCTCCCCCTATAAATAAGCATGGTCCCGATGGTAACCCGAGAGCAAAAATCACGTGGCGGAAAACCACACAGGGGCCCAGAAATCTTGCTGGCCGATGTAGAAGGCAGTGGAATATGCAGGCGATAATCGCGTGTAATACGGCTTAAGCCGGACAACGTGCACAATTTCAAGGCGGGAGGAACGGCGAGGCGACGGTCGCAGTCCTTCTGGCAGCACCCCGTAGTTCAGCTCACCGATGCGGCGAAGAACCGCATACGGGCCAAAGTAGCGCTTCACGAGCTTCCCGGAGAGACCTCGACGCCGTACCGGCGTCCACACCCATACCTTTTTCACCAGGGTGAAAATGGACATCACGTCGACGGAGATTGTACCGATGAGCGTCTGTATGCTGTTGGTACTGGAGACGGAGTCGAGCGAGTTGCCGAGCTTCCTCCGCGCGCTCGCTGACTAGACGGGCATCATCGACCACGTCGACAGAGGGCTCGTGTGGCAACATAGTGTCAAGCATTGTGGTGACCTGTCTGCCATGCACCAGCTGGAAAGGGATATACCTGTAGTCTCATGGACTGCGGCATTATACGCGAAGGTAACGTAGGGCAGTACCTCGTCCCAACTGCGATTGGCGACGTCCACATACATGGCGATCATGTCAGCCATCGTCTTGTTCAGCCTCTTCGTCAGCCCATTGGTTTGTGGGTGGTATGCCGTAGTTCGGCGGTGGCTGGTGCAGCTGAGACGGAGGATCTCCTGTGCGAGCTGTGCCAGAAACGCGGCACCGCGGTCAGTGATCAAAACGGCAGGGGCACCATGACGGTGCACAATGCACTCAATAAAAAACTGGGCGGTCTCAGCAGCTGTCGCAGAAGGAAGTGCTCGGGACTCGGCGTATCGGGTTAGGTAGTCGGTGGCTATGATAATGTACTTGTTACCCGACTTCTACGTTGGAAATGGGCCGAGAAAATCCATTCCGATTGTGTGGAACGGAGCATGCGGTGGTTCTAGCGGCTGGAGAAGACCAGCTGGTTGTGTAGAAGGTCTTTTCCGCCTTTGACACTCTCAACAAATTTTGACGTAGTGACGGACGTTCTTGGGAAGTTGCGGCCAATAATACTTCTCTCGAATACGTGCAAGTGTTCGGCTGTAGCGAAGGTGACCAGCAGTAGGATCATCGTGACAAGCTTCAGCCACCTCGTCGCGCAAGTCTTCTGGCAGAATAAGGAGCCAAGACCTCGGGCTGCTGTCGAAGTTCTGCATGTATAATACGCCGTGCAGAATCCGGAACGTCGGCAGAATACGCAGTAAAACGCGGGGCACCAAGTCTTCGTGGCCTTCCAGGTGTTCAATCAGCTGACGAATCTGAGCATCATTGCGCTGCCGAGCAGCCATGCCTGCCGTGTCCAATGCCCAAAGGAAGCCGTCCTCGTCGTCATTATCGCCCCCTGGCGCCGGATTCACGAGGGGCTCGAGACAAACAGTCACCATCATGATGTTCACGGCCAGATTTGTACATGATGGTGACGCCGTATTCCTGTAGCCGCAGGCTCCACCGAGCAAGGCGGCCTGCGGGGTCCTTGAGATTGGCGAGCCAGCACACGGAATGGTGGTCGGCAACGACGCGAAAAGAGCGACCGTACAGGTAGGGCCGGAATTTGGTGATCACCCAGATGACAGCGAGACACTCTTTTTCAGTGGTCGAGTAATTGCCCCCCGCCTTCGAAAGAGCTCGGCTGCATAGGCAATAACCCGCTCGGCGCCGTCCTGGATTTGCACAAGCACTGCCCCTAGTCCTTTGTTGCTGGGCCGGAATTTGGTGATCACCCAGATGACAGCGAGACACTCTTTTTCAGTTGTCGAGTAATTGCCCCCCGCCTTCGAAAGAGCTCGGTTGCATAGGCAATAACCCGCTCGGCGCCGTCCTGGATTTGCACAAGCACTGCCCCTAGTCCTTTGTTGCTGGCGTTCATGTGGAGTTCAGTGTCGGCATCTTGATCGAAATGGCCTAGTATAGGAGGCGCTGCAAGGGCGTGCTTTCATTGGCGGAATGCTGATTGCGGCTCCTCGGTCCACTCAAAGGCGACGCTATCCTTTGTAAGACGGTAAAGTGGCACTGCGATCTTGGCGAAGTTGTGAACGAAACGCTTGAAGTACGCGCAGAGGGCGAGAAAGCTGCGGACAGTCTTCTTGCCGGATGGTGCAGGGTAGGATTCTACGGCAGCCGTTTTCTCTGGATCTGGCTTCACACCCATTTGGCTCACGACATGGCCTAGGAACTTCAGCTCACTTTATGCGAAGCGGCACTTTGAAGGCTTGAGCGTGAGTCCGGCGGCTAAGAGAAATTGAAGAACCGCTTCAAGCCGCACAAGATGGTCAGCGAAAGTGCTAGAGAAGATGACAACGTCATCCAGATACACGAGACACGTCGGCCACTTCAGTCCGGCGAACACAGTATCCATGACTCGTTGAAATGTCGCGGGCGCTGTACACAGGCCAAACGGCATGACTTTAAACTCGTAGAGCCCATCCGCTGTTATAAATACGGTCTTCTCGTGGGCGCGCTCATCCACATCTGGCTGCCAGTATCCACTCTTCAATTCCATGGACGAAAAATAGCGGGCATGACGGAGACGGTCGAGAGTGTCGTCGATGCGAGGTAGTGGATACACTTCCTTCTTGGTCACCTTATTGAGTTGCCTGTAGTCGACGCAAAATCGAAGGGTCCCGTCTTTTTTCTTGACCAGTACTACAGGGGCGGCCCACGGACTGTTGGATGGCTGGATGACGTCGTCGTTAATCATTTCGAGCAGTTGCTCTTCTATGGTTTCCCTCTCCTTTAAGGAAACGCGGTATGGCGTTTGGCGAATCGGGGGCGTCGTGGTATCGACAATAATTCTATGCTTGGCGACGGGCGTCTGGCGAACTCGGGATGTCGTCGCGAAACAGTTGTGGTATCGATGCAAAAGCGAGAGCAGTTCGCGTCTGTGGGGAGGCTCAAGCTTGGGATCGATGTCCAGGGGCAACGTTGTAATGTCACATGACCCGGGCGGGGCCTCCTCCTCAGGAAGCGCAGCAGCTTCGCGAACGTCGCTAAGTTCGTCCAGTTGGGCTATAACTACCCCTTCCGTCAGGTGGTGCGGCTCGTTCTTGATGTTGGTCACTAAAACGTTGGCACGCCCACGTTGAACATTGGCGATCCCTCGCGCTACCCCAATGCCCCGCGAAAGTAGCATCTGGACACTTCCTTCGAGAACGGCTTCGCCACATGCGGTGGTATCGGCTTGGACCGGCAGGAAAACGGTCGACAACGGCGGCAAGTGAACATGGTTGGCATCAAATTTCATGGCAGCGCGGGGGGGGGGGGTTCTCGAGGAGGTATAGGTGACGAAGAACGTGCGCGGAGGGTCAACGTGTTCCGCCCTACGTCGATTAAAGCGCCATACTCATGGAGAAAGTCCGTGCCAAGAATAACGTCTTTGGAGCAATTCTCCAGGATCATGAATGTGGCTGGGCACGTCTCACCTTGAATCTCAACGCGGGCAGTGCACTTGCCAACAGGGTTTACGAGGTGACCTCCCGCGGTACGTATGGGCGGGCCGTCCCAATGGGTGGTAACTTTGCGAAGACGCCGAGAGAAGTTGCCGCTGAAGACCGAGTAATCTGCACCCGTGTCGCAAGCGCCATTAATTCACTAGCGTTGAATAAAACGTTTACATTGCTAGAGGCCACAGAACAGTCTTCGCTTCCAAGGGGGCCAGTGCCATTAGTCGAGCGGAAACATTCCAACGTAGGCAGAGGTTCTTTACTGCATGAAAAACCGGCAACACCACCCCCAGGTGTCGCAGTACTTAGTTTTCCCGACGTGGCGAAAGGCTCTCACGGCGAGATCCGCGAGAAGGGAGTAATGATCGGCGAGGGGGCGGCGCCCGGGAGGTGCGAGATGAAGCTGACACTGGCGATTGAGAGCGTCGAAGGTAGTCCTGTATATCGCGGGGATGTTCACCGTGGTGGGGGCGCGGATCAGCCCGGTTGAAACCTCGAAGGCCGATTTCGCGGTACGGGCAGTAGCGGTATATGTGGTCAGGTTCCCCGCAATAGAAACACAGCGGCCCCAGGTCTGCAGTCCTCCAGATGTCGGATTTTCTGCGGCCCAGTAGTTCCAGGTCCAGGCGTGCATCAGACGGGGGCACGAACTCGTTTCGTCGAGAGCCGGAATCGGCAGCGGCCTGGTACTGACAATGTACGGGAGGTGGACGACGGAATGCGGCGGCGTAGCTCAGAGATGATTGGTCGGCTGCAGCTACAATGGGTACGTCTTCGGACGCCAGCGCGTGTCGCAGTTCGTCCCGAACAGCCGTCGCAATGGAGACAGATGCAGGCTGTTCAGGAGCTGGGAACAGCCTTTTCATCTCCTCTCGGACGACGTCGCGGACAATTTCGCGAACATCGGCAAGGCCACCACCGCTCAGGCCGGACGAAGCAAGACTTGAGACAACAGGAAGGGCGCTTAGTCGCCGAAAGTGACTGGTTCTTGACGCCAATGCGTGCTCGGTGTTGGTAGCTTCAGCGACGAATTCGGCTACTGTGGTAGGAGGATTGCGGACGAGGCCTCCAAAGATGTCATTCCGGATACCCCTCATCAAGGCCCGCACCTTCTTCCCTTCAGTAGCCTGAGGGTCAGCGCGGGCACTCAGACGCAGTACGTCTTCGACGAAACTTCTCACGCTCTCTGTGGGAGCCTGGATACGAGCGTGGAGCAGATCTTCAGCAGGCTGTTACCGATGCTGGTTTGCAAATGTGCGTACCAGTTCGCTCTTGCATATCTCTCATGATGTTAGCGACGCCTCGTGGTTCTCGAACCAGTATTCCGCTGTGGCATCTAAGGAGAAATGCAAGTTCTGCAGATATTGGTCGAGTGTCCACCCATTATGTCGAGCTACCCGTTCATATCTATTAAACAGCGTGCGCTAACAGGACGTACACAGGAAACTTGGAGACAGAGGGAAGCGCTGTTTAATAGAGGTGTACCAACTAGCCCGTCAGAAAGTTCTCCTACCCGTTCATAGTGCTGGACCCAGTCTTCAACATCGTCAATTCCATCGCCACGGAATGGAGCGACAGATGTTGGGGTGACAGGCACGTAGACGATCTTTTGCGCAATCGCAGGGTCGGTTTGTTGTAACTGGGACGGCATGGTGGCTTTGGTCGTCCTAGATGTCCTCGATCCCGCGGGCAACAGTCCGAATTTCGGCCGCTTGGTCTTGCTGCCGTCGGCTAGCGTGAGTCTGTTTCTCCCGAGGGCTCCAGGAAAACCCGACGGCTGGGACTTAGTACCGGGCTTGAATTGCGAGGCGGGGTGTGTGGCATGAGATGCGCACCCAACACATCCACCAAATGTCACGGCTTGCTTGACGTAGAGGCCGGTGGCGTGCACAGCTGATGATAGCCGGAGCACAAGAACACACGAACTAGAACACAGGTCCGCCAGCAGCAGCGTCGTCTTCGGCACGCGGCAATCGCACTTCAACTTCCTCTTCGCTACAATATGATCTATATGTGGACTAACACCAGCTTAAAAACTTAACAAGGAATTGCTGGTATTAAAACAGGAGCCCAGTTTTTATGAGAGTGCTATATGACTGTTCCAGGCCAGTATTTATAGGGGTTGGCAAAAGACGGCTACATTTCAATGAGAGAAATCAACGTGGTACAGAAATGGCACGTCACCCACAGTCCGGAACAATGTCCAGTGGCCGCACTCCGGGCACAGCAAAAAAACACCGGAACGCACAAGCGAACACATAAACACATTTCATTCGAGTGGAGTTTCCAATAAGTTCATTGTTCGTGGCACATGATGCCTTGGTAAAAAGACGTTTTCTTGATCCGGCAGATGCTTGCTTTGATCGAGGGAATGAGATGCGTCACAACGATAGGAATTAGGATCAAGAAATATTAGTGTGTTTAGCAGATTTTTTTGCCTCGGAACAAAATTTCAGCGCTGTAGCTAATTGGAACGGGGATAGCGATCAATGAGTCTGAAGTAATGTTCGAGTCTGTTCATGTAGTCACCCCTAGCTTTACAGAAAAATGGTGCGTTTGACATCTTTACCACAGGCATGTATATGCTTGGCCAAAGGCGCGGTGAAGGGTGGAGGAAATAAGGAAGGCAATGTGGTCATAGGCAGGTACATGTTCGACCAAGGGCGCGGTGAAGGGCGGAGGAAATAAGGAAGGCAATGTGGCAGGCTGCACCATGTACATTTGTTGCCAATGTTCGTGGCTCACACAACAGACGTGTCTTGGGCATCGCGCTCAACCCCACCCAGTGACGCGCTCCGGTCCGGCAGGTCATACGGAAATAAAATAAAAAGTCACAGACGTCCAAAAGGGACCATTCAAAAGAAGTTAAATTGCGAAGTGTAAAGTAACAATTAAGGCTGTGAAATACTTCGGCAAGACAATTGATTGGAAAAAAAGAGAAATCATGTTGAAGAGTTGCCCTACTCCTTCGGTTCATAATTAAGGAGCTGGGATAGCGTATGTGCCGTTCTAATTTATAAAATATTAGGAATTTATTCGTTAGGTAGATAGCTTAGTTTTCAAAGCCTGTCATTAATTCTTAGGAAAGCTACTTTGAATTTATAGATAAATGATGGTTCTCGCACTTCTTTGTCGCGGTGTGTTCAAAAGATTGATTCTAGGGTGCGTAATTTTACGTTACCGTATTCGTGAGAAACAAAGTTACAATGCCTCGATGACGGCAGATTGGGCAGAGATTTATCTTGTCCGCGATGATTATAAAACCGTTTTCTTAAGCGCGTCTCTGTTTGGCTGATATATAGAGCAGACAAGTTGACCACTCAAAAGAGTACGCGAGCTTGAAGCTGTCATAAGGCTGGCGGAGGGCGGTGATTGATGCGGTCATTGTAGCGCTCACCTGAGAGCGAGCATTGTTTAAGGTAAGCAGCCGCCAGTCTGATAATGATAATTTTGTACGAAGTGAAAATGTCCTAAAGATTCCCATTTCGTCGATACACGACAAGCAGGCGCTCCGTAACAGCAAATTTTGCAGCGTACATTTTTGGTATGTCGTAGAGTTTTTCTGGAATTCTCGAGACATTTGGTAAAGAGGCAGAATGCTTTAGAACTAGTTTTGTGCGGCTAGAGTTGTCGGTATCACGCATTATAAGTCTTGTGAATCGGTACGTGGTTAAGTCTGCCCGCTATCCTCATGGCACCTTCAATGATTTGTACAGAATATTTATGTCGCTAAAGTGCGCCTTTTAGTTTAGAGCACTTAGAACTGCACAGTGTCTCATTTCGCTGCTCTCAAAAGGCAAATACTGCTGAAAAATCTTGTGTTTCCGGTAGAGCGCACTGCAGGAGCATCGTAGAAAATCAGGCGCACTGTAGCTGACAGCAGCGTTTTTCCAGCCCCTATAAATACTTTGCTGGAACAATCATGTACCAGTCTGTAAATCCTGGTTTCCTTTTTTTGGCGTGCCGTTATACTTTATAGATATATAACTAACTTCTACTTCATAGTGCCTACTTCGCCTCTGTTATTTGTATATAGAGCCGCCACCGGTGCTCAGTTGGGAGAGCATCGGACGCGAAATTCTGATGTAGTGGGTTCGAATCCCACAGGCAACCTGTGGTTAATTTTTCTTGCGCTGTTAGTAATGATAAAAATACAAAATTATATAAAGAAAGCATCCCCTATGCTTCTTACGTTAGGTGAGTCTTGGCTTCCGTCATTTATGTCGCAAGGAGCACCTCTTTCCGTTCACCCTGTGCTGAATAGTTAATCGAGGGCCGCAAATCTGGCAGTCGTCTCTGGTAGTGGGTTCTCGCACAGCTTCCGCCCTCGCCATTCCACCACATTCTTATGTGGCACCGGCGGTAATACATGACGTACTACGTCCGCCGCAATGGACGAGTGTGGCGCTGGTAAGACCTCTCAAGCCCCTCGATCTTTTATGGCGCAAGGGCATCTGTGTCCAAAGGGTGCCATGGCACACTGCTTTTGTTCTGCTCAAGGTGAGGTCAAAGACGCATTTCCCAAGAATTTCACCACAACGAAGCCGAGGACCAGGCAGGGGAAGCTTGTACCACTTGTATTACCGGTGGGTACCCAGCAGCACTAAAAATCAAACCCCGCGCCTTCTGCATGTGAGGGGGATGCTCGAACCATAAGGTCACCACTGCAATTTTTACTCCACGCAAAAAGTACCCCTGAAACAAAAAGGTTGCGCAGCCGCTGTAGCACAGCTGGTAGAGCACCGGACGCGAATTCTGATGCTCGTGGTTTCGGATACCTACGGCGACATGTGGTTGTTTTTTCTTCTGGTTTTATTAAACCACCAGGACAAAAAACTACAAAATAATAAAGGAAATCGCAGCTGGAAAATAAATGTGAATAGAAGCCACCAAAAATGGTTACCTTAACAACGATCAATCTTAATGCATTAATTAGATATTTTGACTATATCTTGAATGATGTCATAGACGCCACTCGTATAGTTTTGATGGCAGTTTGCGATGCGAGTATATTTCAGGCGATAAGTTTTTTCGATTTATGACACAACCTACACGCACTAGCCTGAATGGCAGCACACAACGCGCTGTACGAGGAACGGTAGCATCACAGTTTTGATAAGTAAGTCTGGAAACGCATACAACTGAAGGTGCTTTATGGTTAATGGAGGTTTAAGGTCCCAAAGCGACTCTGGCTATGAGGGACGCTGTAGTGAAGGGCTCCGGGAATTTCGACCACCGGGGTGTTTTAACGTGCACTGACATTGCACTGCACACGGGCCTCTAGAATTTCGCGTCCATCAGAATTCGACGCCGCGGCCGGGATCGAACCCGCTTTTTTCGAGTCAGCTGCCGAGCGCCTTAACCAGTGAGCAACCGCGGCTACGGAGCAGATGACGTCGGTTCGCATTCCTGTCGCAAGCTAGCCTGCAACTTGACTCTCAGACGTAAGCTGTATGCAACATGATACTGTTTACATTACCCGGAACACTGTACCACGAACGGTTGCGTCGCAATTTTCATACGGCTGTCACCGCATGAATTGCGGCCTATCGAGGCCGGCCAGTGGCCGGTATACAGGGTGTTTCAGCTAATACTGCACACAATTTTTAGTAATAGGCTTTTTGAGTTAGAAGAGTGGTTTTTTCGAAACAAAATTATCATCTCTGTTGTGCATCAGAATCCAGATAAGACGTACTCACTAGCAGGTTGGTTAACGAATATTGAATATTAGCTTTCTAACTATTCCTCTAAGGGTAATAAAATATTGAAAAACATTCGGCCCACCTTTAATACTCATATCACTTTTTAGAATCTCGAAAACGCAGATACCTTCATTGTTGCGGGCAACAAAATTTGAATGCCTCGACGAGTTACGTGCACTGAAGAGGTTGATTTGCTACCGAGCTTCTCGGGAGCGTCTGTACAGTTTGGCACGGTGGGGCCAAAAATGGCATGGTCACAGCTCCGGGGGTACAGTGTTTCCAAAATTCTAGAAACTCATATTGACATTACTAACGGTTCGCTATGCGCCTATCATTAATTAAAGAGCCTAGCAATGATAGTTAAGAATTTAAGTAGTTAACCGACTGGGTACTTAGCACGTCTCAGCTGTACTCTGATGCCTTACACCGCTAAGAATGCAATGCCGTAAAAGCGTTCTTCTAACTCAAAAAGTATATTTTAAAAAATGTGTAAAGTCTTATGCTAGACGCCCTATATGTAGACGAACAACACGCATACTCCATTTTTTCGTCTTAGCCTCGCACCCAGTTAGTCGGCAGTGCGCCGACTACCTTCGTGCTCTCTGGCCTGCGTTATCAGTGGTGCTGGAGCTATGTTTTCATTGTGCCAGCTGCGCTCTTGAAGCATTTTTTTCGCGTATTTGCTCTTTCGTGGATTGAGCGCGACGACAATGAACTCCATGTTCTTTGGGGACCATTAAATCGCCAGAGGATGCTAAAGTTCCCCAAAGCGAAAAAAATGTATATAAAAACAAGTGAAGCTCATGGTAACCGGCGCCTGCACTATGCAGTATGCTTTTACACCTGCATCAGATTTCTGCAGACCAAGAGCAGAGACGCCTATGGTATTTAAACATTAACAGTACAGACTTCTGGCGTTCTGTGCAACCTCGCGACTTCTCGGAAAACTTCGTTCGCGCAAAACGCACAGATATAAATGCAATTCCAATTTTCCATGGTTACGAAGGAAAGGCGAATGACAGTATTAATTATGTTTTGAGCAATTTACTCTTTTAATAAAAAAACCATGTCTTCAAATCAAGTTTTACTCACTCGAACGTTCGACGGCGACACGTCCAGAGGGAAGCTCAAGAAGAAGAAGAAGAAAGGGAATTTTAATGAAAGAAAGGCGGAGAGGTCGGCTGTTGGTAACAGGGCCCTGGCCTGCTACTCCACACAGGGGAAAGGGAAGAGGAGGAAAAGGAAAGTGTGAATGAAGGCTGATGATGGCATAATACAATGAGTTTCACGGGTGATGTCTATGCACACGCACACACACACACACACACAACACTGGCTGGCACTCGCATCGCGGTTACTGGACACACATAAAACTCAAAACTGGTGTCTGCAACACAACACCGACACATGTCATTAACCATGTAGGTTGTGCACAGGCGGTCACAAACGAGTATCCAGGCCTGTTTCACACAAAAAGTTGAGCAGGGCTTTTGTCACACGCCACCAATCAGAACGTCTCGTCCTTGCGCCCAGAAGAGTTTCCGCAGAGAGAGGGCGAGAGTCCAGGTTTTTCACGGTCGCCTCCAATGTTGTTCTTTCAGAAGTATACTTCGGGCACGCGCAAAGAAGGTGTCCAATAGTCTCTGGTGTGTTGCACTGTGCGCAATTTGGGTTACTTTCGATGCCGATCTTGTGAAGATAGTGTTTGGTGTAGGCAACGCGCCGTCAAAAGACAAAAGGCGAGTTCGACAGGCCGGTGGACGAACGATGCCTTGTACTTTGACAGCATAGCAGCATAATCTGGACTCCATTTTTGCTTGCTAAGTTCGCTATCACAACAAGGTGAAGCCACAGTAAATGTTTCTGGCATGTTTGCACGCGAATTTTCAGGGTAACCGTTCTGATTCAAAAGGATTCAATCCGAAGAACGCTGTCCTGCCTATAGAGAACGAAATGGGCGTATGAACAAGGGTAGAAACTTGGGCGAGTCGGTAACGGTGATCCATGGAAAGTGAGAGAAACCAGGGCGCCCAAGACGAACGTAATCCGTGAGGGGAAACAGGCGCATGCGCCCAGAAAGATAATGAAAAACAGGTGAATGAGGATCTACGGATGTGCACGATTCAGCGTTTCTTTAAGAAGGCCAGCTCTCTTTTGGACAGGGAGATAGACGGCTTGCTTACACATTTATCGTCCAAGGCAGCGATACGAGCTGCTTCAATAATCTCTCGCGTTAACTGATCCCGGTGTCTGGCAACGATCGAGCACTTGTCCAGAAATGGCACACAACCACACTCCTTGCAGTGTAAAGCCAGATTACTGCCAGTAAAAGTTCTCAAGTTATTTTTGTGTTCGCGAAGTCTCTCATTCAAGCACCGACCTGACTGACCAACATACCGCTTGCCGCAAGAGAGAGGGATGTCATAAACAATGCCTTCAGTACATTTCACGAATTTCTTTCTGTGGTTAATGGTGCACTGCAGCTTTTGGGGACGTTTATCAGCGGGCAAAGTTCTTTCAGTCGGAAGTTAGCGCCTGTGTTGTGTCTGTCTTTCTCTGTCCCTCTGTCCCGTTTTTGCGCTACTCTCACTTTCCATGGGCGTATGAACTTTACTACAAGTAATAGATCGGCCACGATTGATTCAGCCGCAGCTTTGAACAATGCTAAATAAAAAAAGGACAAATGTAAATAGTTGGTATAATTCAGACGGAGTATGCAATGAGTGTAGGAGTGCGGTGAGTCTACGCTAGCTTCTACGTGCACACGTTCGCTCAGAAATTCAATACTCAGTGCCGATAGCATCTAAATGCGCTGCAGCCCTGATGCGCTTTTTCTTCGTCCTGTGTACAATGAAAATGTAAGGATCTATGAAGCCATTTAGAGAAAATGTAATTATAACGAGCCGTCACTAACCTCTAATGCCCCATTCACAGGCACAGCCAGCGCACTGTAACGTTTTTACGACCTTTTGCCGCTCAGTTGCTATCCGAAGCCCCGAAAATGTCTCAACGAGCTTGACTCAACTTCAGCAATTGCGTTTCGCGTCATGCGCACTGCAGCACCAAAATTTAAGCAAAATAGGAATAGAACAACTGTAGTTTACCCACATGTGAGTGTACAACTGCGTGATATATTTTTACACAGGGGTGATATTGGACATATCATAGACCGCGCTGCTTATCTAGGATGAAAGCTTTCCGACGAAGTGCTGAATAGGTTAGCCTGAGGTGTTGGTGCTAGGTTTCCTACGAGATTCATGCGCCTTGTTGATGACGTCACGCTAGTTTTCTTGCCATCGCTAGTATTTTGTGCACCATCTGCGAGTAAAAGCACACATACACACAGATACCCTCACGGCTTTTCTCGTAATGGGACTAGTAATACTCACGCATTAAAAGAAACACAGAAAGACGACCGAGATACCGCCACACAGAGGCGAGCAAAGATGCCATGGCGCGAGCATACAATTTGAATACACAAGCACATAAAGTAAAGGGAGGCGGCTATCAGTACCATGTGAGCCGCGCAAGCCAGAAGAGTTTCACGTATGATGACCACACTGAAAGGGTGCTTTATAAGAACCTAAAAAAGGAAATAGCAATGCAATGGTAGGGAGAAAAGCTATGTATTGTACTTAACTCAGAAGATGAGACTGAAAGCTTAGAAGGACACACATAAATTCCAAGCTAGCTCAAGAGTTTTATACATCCTCCTTAAAAAAGAAATTTTACACCGTCGACCAGTGTTTGGCAGCAACACAACGTATATTAATAAAAGCAAGTGGCCCAAAAGGATGCAGTGTTTCGCATAAACGCCGAGAGTTTGAACAGTTTGTCTTCTATGAAGTGTTAAGCAGGCAAGATGATATTGTAAGTTTACGATCACATCGTTGCTGAAGAAAGAACTGCGCAGGTATAGATAAGTAACCAAAAAATAAAATGGTATCTTATTCGAATGTGCGTCTGATTTATCTTCGTTTATCTGATAATGGGCTTGAAATAATTATTTATTCCTGACCCATAATCATCATCATCATCATAATCATCATCATAATAATCATCATCATCATCATCCCCTTGACTACGCTCCTGCACGGGAAAGGCCTCCCTCACGTATCACCAATTAATCCTGTTATTTGACAACTACGGCCACCGTATACCCGCAAACAACTTATTCTCATCCGCACATTTTTCTGCCGCCCCCGGCTACGCTTGCCTTCTAATGGAATCCACTCCGTTACCCTTAAGGAACCGGTGCTGTCTTGCCTTCGCATTGCATTCCCGGCCCAAGTCCACTTCTTCTTGATTTAGACTGGGATTGTGTTAACCAGCGTTTATTTTCTCACCCACTTTGCCCGCTTCCGGTCTCTTAACGTTACGCCTATCGTTTTTCTTTCCAAGGCTCCCTGCATTGTCCTTAACTTGAGCTGAGTCCTTTTCGTTAGCCTCCACGTTCCTGCCACGTAGGTGAATACCGGTAAGATACAGTTGTAGTGCACTTTTCTCTTGAGGGATATTGGGAAACTACCATTCATGATCCAAGAGAACCTGCAATATGCGCTGCACTCCATTCTTATCCATACAGTTATTTCCCCTCTCATTACCCTGATCAGCTGTCAGTACCAGCCCTATGTATACCTTTAACGATTTCAGCACCTCGCTGCCAGTTGTGAACAGCTGTTCCTTTGCTAGACTCTTGAACTTTACTTTGGTTTTCTGCATGTTAATTTTTAGGCCAACCGTTCTTCTCTCCCTGTCTAACTCATTGGTCACGATTTGTAGTTCACCTCCTGTGTGACTTAGCAAAGAAATGTCATCAGCGAATCGCAGATTATATGGGTGTTCACCTCACTGAAGTCAAAGCTGGCACTGAAAATAACAAAAGCTTTACACTTCCCTTTTGCAAAGCTGTGGAAGTTGTAATTGAAAAGAAATATATTTTGGGTGTGTCCGTAAAAAATCGCTCAAGCTAGCCGTGTGTCTCCTATACATATGCGTGTCTGCTTTCTGAATCTGCATCTTGCCTTGGCGGAGCACTGACACATCTTGATTCTCTACCTGAAGCATAAAGTTTTCTCCTATCGTTTTCTGCAACAAGAAGACGGAAGAGATTTCTGACTTAGAGGGGCGAAAAAGATTAAATGAAGAGAGCGATGTGATCCAGGTTAGTCTTTTTCTGCTACCTGGAGCGGGAAAATGTCGGTATAATAAGGTGAGTCTGAACGAAGCCAGAGGTCGCGTACATATCCCCCCCCCCCAACCTTGTCTATCACACATGCACACACAAACAAAAACTCTGAGCAGTTGTATAGACCGCATACAGCGGCAATGACATATTTTCGAGACGGTTCCATACAGCTCAGGAACAGCTGCGGACAATTGTTAGCGATCGCCGAACATTCAAGCGTTAGCCGCAGCTGCTCCAATGAAAAGTGCTCTTTGGCCTTTTGGATGGTATCGAGTACATGACTGCGACTATTCCGTCATAAGACGCCAGCTGGTGTGCATGTCTTCCACTGTAAGGAAGTGAGCCAGTGCTGTTGTTTCACACCTACTGGTATGCCTTTGACATCTCTCCATGACTGAGCCCGCTGCAGTGTTATAGTTTGATAATCCGCGGAAGAGAGTTCTGAGGAGCTTGGAGGGAGTTTGTGTAGAGCGTACAAGGGCGCACAAGTAAGCGGTTTGTTAGACTGTGTTAGCATAGTGTCACCCGATCGCATTTCATGATCAACTACGCGGATCAAAAGCTTCGCCTGAGAAGGGACGTGTCTGCTCCTCTCGACGTCATCAAGTCATGCACAGATACCTTCTCATGGAAGCGTATCGAGCTATGCTGAAGCTTTCTTTAATTAGGCGTCATGCGGACGCAGATTCAGGTCGAATCTACCGATTTTGGCCGAGAAGTTCAGACTGCTCCAAAGTGCTGATACGGGTCGGCGACTGCTGAGGAAATGGCTGTACAACAATAAGCTCGCGATATCAATTTGACTGTGGAATATTCTTCTTCAGAAAGAGCAGTAAAATTGACCCCTTTGTGCTGCCAATCTCAGATTAAAATTCAGCAGTAAAAATAGAAGTACCCAGCAGCGAAGTGACATTGTTTATTGTGTACATTGTTTATGGACTATAGGCTTGCGTTTTAATATTTCCCTCTTGCGAGAACGAGTGGAGACAAGCCCATAATCCAGATAGCATATTAAAATAATCGTGCCCTAATGGTTGTTCCGGTAACTCTGGCCACCACTGCAATGCCCTTTGAGTCTATGTTGGGGTAGTAATAAAGCAGAAGTTACCACATAGCGGCTGCGCCCCTTATATGTGCACATTGGAAAGCGCATTTACTACGCATGGCGTAAAAGAAAAAAACAGGCCGGTAAAGCACAGCGGCAGAAACAGTCGCATATACCTTCCGGCTGACTCGTCATGTTAACAGAGAATGCGCCTCCCGCCGTCTATCTAGCATGAAGGAGTTAAAGAGACACCGACGAAAAAATGAATTACATATTTAGCAATAAATGACCGTGTTAAAATGGAAACACTAACTCCTATTGTGAGCATCGTATTTGTGAGGTATAAAATGACCTGGAAATGAAATACAATTACGGACACTCTAACACGTTTTGACAAGGAAGCATATTTGCCGCCAGAAAAGCCTCATAGCGTCCGGATATTTGTGTCCCAGGCTACACCACCGTACGCTTTCAATAGATTACACCGAGTCTCCTCCGTTGATGATGTCCCGTATCTGATTCGACAGGTAGTACAAATGTTACTATCTTAAATTCAATTTACTCAGCACAGAAAAACAAACAAACAATTTTATTTTCAGAACAAATCACAACATAGGCCGACTACCATAAAGTCGATCTTTATTACAAAGCAAAAACGTTAGAAAATGCCGTTAATGTCGCTTTATGGGATGCTGATGCAAGTACTTCTCGTCTAAAAGATTCATCTACGATAATTTACATATATTGGCGTACATAATTATCATTTAAACAACCTCTGTGGATAACACCGAAAAATTAGAAAATGTATCCAGGTTAATCGTGTTGGAAAAGAAGCTGGTGACCACATGATTTCCATGAGCCGCTTGGAGTACAGCCTTGCATTCGATTTTTTGTTTGCAGTATTACTCAATATGTGTAACGCTAGCTGTTTGACAAAAAACGTGTGAATGCAATCCGCTCGTCGCAGATTTCTTCATTATTCCTTGTGTCACTTCACTTTGTTTTCCAGTTAGGCATCGTGTGTAAAAAAAGCAATTATGATTTTAATTTTTAAAAAGAATAGAAAATAATCAAAACGGGTTTTTACAGCGACAGGTCTGAAAGGCCTCTTGGTGGGTTTGACATCGTAGTCGTGGTAACTAAAATATTAACAGTGGTATGTCGTAGCCGTCGGCGTATCCGGTGGTGCGTTGCCGTGAGAACCACTAGTAGAGTGGTTACCTGATGAGGTGTGGGCATAGTGAGAACAGAGAAATGCATAACTGTTGCGTGGTTACCACCAGAGCCATCCGGAAAGAAGTTCGTGTTGAAGAAAGAACGTGTAGCAAGAGCGTGGCAGTCCGGAACGGAAGGGTGGGCACCACGGCAACCATATGGAGGATTACTCGGGCGGAAGGAAGTAGTTATGGCGAGAGCCGAAGGTAGTTGCCAAGGAACAAGCAGCAGGCTATTTCAATTGGAAGAGGAAGGAGCATTATAAAGGAAGCAGGCGTGTATGGCGAGCGCATAGGAAGGTGTAACCAGAGGCTTGTTTCCATGGAAACTGTCCGGAATGTGTTTACCGTTGACGGAAGACGAGGTGGCGAGACCGGAATAATCTCCCATCGAAGGATGGTTGCGTTGTAAGCAGGTTATGGCGAGAGCATAGAAAAGCTTAATTGGGGGGGGGGGGGGTGGCTTCCGTAGAAGGAGGAAAGTATAGCAAAAGACCAAGGCGCAAGCGAAGTATGCTCGTCACAGAAACCGCTTCTAGGGTATTTACCTGGGAAATACGAGGAGAAAGGTTACTGTTGAAGAAACGAGGTATGGTCAGAACATAAGAATGCGTAACCGGATAAAGGATACCACGGGAGTTTTCCCAAGCGTGGTTACCTTGGAAAGAGCGGGGAAGGTATGGTGAGGGAGGAGGAATATGGCACGATCTGTCTCCGTCAGCTGCTGCGAAATGCGTCATTCCAGGAGACGACCATCGGTGGCGCCGTGGGCCTAGAGCGGCTGTCTGAAAAGGAAAGATAGTTTGAAAACGAGGATGCGTGGAAACAAAAAAGAGCGCTGTGTAACTATAAAGATATAGAGTTGTTTCATGTTCTCTATCTGAACGTGCCGTAAATGTACACGTTAATAGCTCTCTCTGTAAAGTGTTAGCACAGACAACCGCCCCGTCACTTTTTTAGTCTTTTGTCGATACGGTTCTTTCTTCAGGAGTCGCTTTAATGTGTAGTCCAGGTGTTTTGTATAAGTAGTGGTCGGAGAACGTATTACTTAACATTGCAAAACTCTCCAGGATTTCAATTTTTACCATCCAAATTGAACAGATGTTAAAGTTTGGTATATTAACCGTTTTCTGCATATTATTCCTTAACTGCAAGTCCACGAAAACAGATAATTGTGCCTCCATCGCTGCAGCAGGTACTTTTAAATTTCATTTTTTTTAGTTTCTTCGCTCTTCATACCCTGGTTAGTGAAGTAATGGCTGATGACATAAAGCAACTCGCTGGCACGATCCATGCTGCGCTTCATGTTTTGCCAATTTTCAGTGCTTGCACGCCGCGGACAGTGGGCTCTGCAACGTTTCCTTTTTATGCGATGTAACAGTTATTTTCCTTTATTTTCTGCTTGACTCCTGCACATTATGACAGCTTAGTGATTATTGAGAAGAGGAAATAATCGAGCGTTTCGCCTTTGTGCAGTTGAAAAATAAATAGCTGCCACATGTTGTTTATCCACGTATTTTATCAAATATGTAGGCTATCCATGTTATCAAAAAAAAGTTTCTTTTGCAAGAGTCAGTTTATTTATGTATTTTATAACTCAAAGACCCTGGTATGAGGAGTTACATCAGGGATTGGCATGGAAATTAAACAACAATGATCTTGATAGCGTTCTTAAAATGGATAGCGCTGATATGATGTACGGCGTCCTGTGGTAGATCATTCCAGCCCCGGGATGACGTGACAAAAAAATATCGAATATGAGCGGTGGTTTTTTGGGTGGAGGCGTAGACGGCCTTATAGTGACTAATAGGGCGGGAGCCGCGATGAGCAGGTGATGTGACTGATTTTTCTAGAGGCGAATGATAAAACTTATGAAAAAGGCAAAGTAGTGAAATTTTTCGTCACGTTTCCAGGCTGAGTAAGTTGTCTGTGGTTTTTAAAGCAGACACACCAGTGTATTTTGAATAATCAGTATGAAGGAAACGAATATGACGATTTTGTATTTTTTTCCATGTTTATAGAGAGGTTAGACCTTTGAGGATACTATGTTGCTGAAGCGTATTATAGTTTAGGACGGACAAAAGTTAGGCATGTTAAATGATTTGATGTTTGGTGAGGCAAATTGTCAATTGCGCGGTATGAAACCAAGAGAATGATTAGCCTCACCAGCGATTATCATGATATGAGATGACTATGTTAGGTTTCGCGTTGCATTAATACCTAAGAAATTACAGGAAGAGATGGATGGCACTTCCGAAAGAAAGATAGCGTATTTAGAAGAGAAAGCATCTGCCGACGACGTAAATAAATAAACATGTTTCGGAAATACCAAGAGACATTAACTAACATTTGCACCAAGTTTCAATTCATTGGGCGTGCACTCTCAGTGGTCCGTCCCGTGCTATCCTCTCCTGATACGCGCCGCAAAGAGCGCTGCGGCGGGCTGCGGTCTAGGCGTACTAACTATAACTTTGTCTCGTAGGATTATAACGATAAGTTGTGCCAAGGCCGGACTAGAGCCGCTATGATTGCAGAAAAGTGGCGGAGAGAACTCTTGGGTGAGGCAGAGTCCGTCAATTTACATACACACTCCCTCTGTGAGCTGTCAAACAATGCGACTGAGCAGTCAGAGCAAGATAAGCGCGCTGATATTGTCGTCCTGGAATTTGTAAAATGGCAGATTACCATCATGAAATGTGCTGATGTAGCAGCGACCTAGGCAGGAAAGTGCCAGAAAGTGTACTACGTAAGCGTAACCGTGTGCACAGGTGCGAGAAATATGAGAAAGCGAATGAAATTACTGCTTGCTTCCTCATGAAGCATATGAGAGTGATAGTTATTATGCGTTAACTGATATACTATACGGAAATAAAGCTAACCTTATATTTGCTCCGCCTATAGTACACGGTAACATGCTAGCATATTTTTCTCTTAATAATACGATGTCACGCTTACTTGGTCAGGGGAGCAGATTTTCATTGTCGGGGCCCACAAAAAAACGAAAATCTTTTTTTCGCGCAGTACATGCACGGTCACTAAGCGTCATTGACGAAATAAATTGTTAGGTTTGCATTTCATCCATAAGTGGGACGCAGCATGGTGAACTCGTATCACCTTGTTGGTAAGTGCTTGGCATGGCTGCTTGAACCTACTTAAAAAATTTGTTGCAAAAGTTATGACAGTCTGGAATCGCACCAGCCACTACTACATTTGTAATGAAGAAAGGACAAAATGCAAACGCTTAAACCTTTCGCTAAGACTTATCTTTTTCTCTGAACATGGTAATATTACACTGCAATTGTACTCTATTAGTATGAACTGTATATAAAACTTATATTTCTTTACTTGCGGACAAAGGGCATTTCATCCAGGGCTCAGGATGAGCAATCTACCACCCGTATCATCTTCAGCCCTCACCTGGCTACGCCCACCGCTGGGCGAAGGCCTGCCCTTTATCTCTGCACTTAACCAAAACCTAAACTTGAATATGTTCATTCTGTCTGGGATCCCCATCAGGTTAACCTAATTAATACCATTGAGTCAGTTCAGAATCGTGCCGCCAGGTTCATCTCATCTGTCTACTCCTATCATACCAGCATCTCAGGTCTGAAATCACGATTGCAGTTGCCTACGCTAGTCACCCGTCGGAACGCAGCACGTCTCTGCTTATTTCATAAGTTCTTTCACAACTTTCCAGAAGCCAACCGATTAATTCCACGTGTGCATCGCATTTCCCGCCATAACCACCCGAACGCTGTTTACCCTGAACGTGCACATACCACCACATTCCAGCAATCATTTTTCTCAAAAACTGCCCGTGAGTAGAATAACCTCTCCGCCGAAGTGGCCACCATCATGAATCATCGACTGTTCAAGACCACTATCGAGAAAGCCTATTCATCAACATAATTTTTTGTCCATTTTTCATTAATGTATAATATCTTTTGCCGTGTTATCCCCACCCCTCATGTAATGTCCCGAAAGGGACCTTTGAGGAAAAAATAAATAAATAAATAAATTAGATCAGTGGTAGATGCACTCAAGCCACGCTCTCTGCTCGTCTAAAGTGCGTTTGCCAATTTCTAGCGATCGCCGTTAAATCAAAAGATGATTTCCCCCTCAGGAAGGTACGACATAGGCGACAGCAGCCAGGCGGCATGGGACATGCGACGCCGGCTGGGCCCCATCGTGGCCGAGCAGCTTCCTGGCCGAAGGGTTCTGGTGCATCTCTTCAGCGCCGACGACATCCGCACTCTGTACCGGGAGGAAGGGCGGATGCCACGTCACGTGGGTTCGCTGCCACTCAAGCTCTACCACCGCAGTCGAACGCCCGAGTTATTTGCCAACGACGGCCTGCTCCACTCGTGCGTACTCTGAAGAATTTTATGGTCTCCTTACTTTTAATACATTTTAATGCCACAACATTAGAAGCCTCAACGGCAAAGTTCGTCGTAAGCTGATTTCGATTATTGGCTGGAGAGAGCTGACATCACCAGACGGAAGGATTTCCTCTGGTTTGAAGTGAATGGCGTTACCAGACGTCAATTCCAGTAAAGCCATTGGTAGCTGCTTGTGCTATCAGATTGGCGACATAAAACGCCATTAGATCTCAGCAATTTCATTAGAAATCAAGCTGAAACGCTTGGTTCTTATTTATAAAAAGGTTTCGCTGTTTCACCACTTTCATCGTGTGTAGCTGTTTCGTAGGCCACGTGCTAACATTTCGTTGTGTTTCGCGTGGCCTTGACAGTGATGCAACAATGCACCGCCATGAATATAGTCTATTCATTATTAGCACAGTGTTTTCTACGCTTATACTTTTTAGCTTTCTATGATTTCTTTATGCTGCTGCTCTTTTTCTAGGCGTTATCACAATCTAAGTTTATGCGGCGCTTGCTTGTGCTAAACTTGATCTGGGTAATTTTTGAAACGTCTCCAATATATAGATTTGGCGACAAGAATATGCCAGTTGTCTCCATTTTATTTTTTGAGTGCAGCTATGGTTTTATATAGCCGCTTTGAAAAGTGGAACAGCGGGAGTGGAACAGTTTTCTCAGTAATAATGAATTTTAGTCGCGTCTGGAAGACGAAAGCTGGTACATTTCCAATTAATCTAAGCTAACGTGTTGGAGAGCGGTGTTTTCGAAAGTTTGCTAAATTAAAAGCTTGCGTAGAACAAAACTTTTGGTGCTTTAATTTCAGACATGCAGACGTAAAACAAAGCAATGCATAATTGCAAGCTTTATGAAGCACATCGTCAAGATTATCAGAATTCTAGTATTGCCCGACACACTCGTCTATGCGACGTAACCGGTTTTATTGATACACGGCGTAATTTCCACGTGTTTGCGTAGCATACGTGGTGGGCTGATGACGCCGCACGCATTGGCTACGTCTTCGTCGTAAATGTTAAGCAGCCTTATTCCAGGTCTCTAAAGGGTTGCAGGGCCGCAAATACGCGAGCAAAAAGGAAGCATTTTGCTGCGACTCCAGGGCTGGTGTGCCCGCGGCTGCATGACGCGTGAGCCTGTGTAGAGAAGCTCGTTTGTGACAACATAATCCCACCGCATGCGGTAATAGTGCATCAGTAGGATTTGCAGATCGTTCTGTGGTGGCATCAATAAGGAATTTGTGCTTGAGATATTTTGTGCCGCACGAAGCGCCATTTTCAGAAATTTTGAATCGAGAAATCGTAACTTGGCATGCTCTGAGAATGATGTATTTTAGTCGTCCTGTTGCTATTCTTCCCCCGAAGAACTAAGAATAGTGCGATAGCAAGCAATACCAAACCAAGATGATACACAGGGTAAAAAAACAAAAAAAAATTTATCAGGACTGTTAAGCATTGTCTCATTAAAGCAATGTACCAGCACCGTATTTTTTCAACATGTAGCCTGTAGCCTTCATAACAGCACGATTTCGCGCCTTCATAACAGCCAGGGCGAAGAGTGGCAACGCCTACGGTCCAAAGTCCATGACGGCGTCTCAGGCCCCCGTACAATACATGCCTATGGCGAGGACCTGGCGAACATTGCGGATGACGTCGTTCTCCTCATCGCAACTTCGGCGCTGGGGAAGTGAAAGACTGCCACACCATTATGCGAAGATCGGCGTTTGAGTGTGAGTTCGCCTCATCGCAACTTCGCGGGACAGCGCTGGGGGAAGTGAAAGACTGCCACACAATTATGCGAAGATGGGCGTTTGAGTGTGAGCGAAGCACTGTCTTTCCCTATCGCTTTTTGGAGTTTCTTAAAGATTCCAAAAAAAAACTGTCGACGAAACTTACGAAATGGAGCTTCTCAGACATCTCAAATCCTTATATGACGAATGCTTGTAGTAAGCTCTAGGATACGGTACTACAACCTCATGTAAAACTGTGTTGATTGCGTATATCTTTCGTTGTGTTTGAAGTTCACCTGCAAGGATATATGGTGGGTTCTTTCCGCCCATAACGTTCTTACAGTTCAGCTGATGCCAAATGAGATGAAACTGGTGGTGTTCTCTCTTGAGAGCACCCCATATCTGTGTCTAAATACTGTTTACGTGCAGGAGATTAGCATTGAGTTTTTCTGCCCATTAACCGTAGAAATCAGACAACAGCTGCACTATCATTCGTTCGATAGCGTTGAGCGACAAGCGGCTCCACTCAGTGTGATGAACAAGATTGACAGCTTACCGGCAATAGGCAGCACACCTCATTATCCACAGAGTGCCGTAAATGAGCCGTGCGGTAGGCTGTGCAGAAAAAAAAACTGATTCAAACGAAGCTGCCACAGACAAAATGCTTGAATCAAGCGTAATAGCAACAGCGTAATTGGAAAAGGTAAAGCGTCAACGAGTGCAGAAATAAACAAATAGAGTGTTTCAAAGATAGACTATGTCGTGTCTCCGGCACATTTAAACGCCACCGGGTGAGCTCAATGAACGTCGAGATGGAGCGAGTGAGTCCAAGAGCACAAAGGGCTTCATCAGAACTCCTCCGAAATTGGAACTTACTGCACTTACTCGATTAGACGGTAACGGGAAGCAGATTTTACGCTTCCTGAAGAAATAGCGAACGGCACGGGACCAGCGCGCAGTATCCGCGTGCTGGATGAACCACGTGAATGGATGCGGGGGAAAACGCGCAGCGGCGAGCGTCCTAAAGAGCGCGCAAATATATTCGGTTGAGTGACTGATGCGTGGCTAATAAGAGCGAGATCTTCGTGCGTACCTAAGTTAATAGGAAAGAATGAACAGCCGCCGTCATCCATGCCTAGCGCGAAGCTAAGAAAAGCGGAGCAAATTAAGTGGTCGGACTGTTTTCGGAAGCCGGGTCCGTCCATTTTTCTTTAAGCCTGCCGTTTCGAGCACGTTATAGTAGCGTGGACAACTGAGCAGCATAGAATTCACGTTTGTGTTGTGTTGTGTTGGGTTTCATGGCACATAGGCAGCTAAGCCCATCATGCGCCAGGCTCAAGGTATAGAATTAGTTTTCTACATAATGTTTCGATTTATGAAAAATCTTCGATGGTGTAGATGGGCTAAAATAATTGTACTGCCTAGTAATAACAGAGAAGGAGAAATCTGGAATTACCTAATGGTAAAAGCCCCAGAGAAGGTGAGGTAGCCTCAGTGGCTATCCTTGGCTGGTCAAGGGTCCTGAGGCTCCCAACCAATCAAATAAGAACCTCAGCCTTCTTCACAGGAACGAGAAAGTGGCTGAGGTGTATCATGCAATAAAGCGAACCAGTGCTTCAAAATTTACAGTTTTTCAAATGACCCTGCTTCTTTTAAAAAGCTAAAAACGTAAGGTATGTTTTAAAATGGCATTATCATCTAAGAGCAGTGCTGGATGAAGGGGAATGCATTCTTTGTAGAACTGAGTGAAATGCTTTTTTCTTAGTGTTTCCAGTTGCACACATAGAAATAAAATGTGATTAACCACAAGATCATCTCCGAATTCGCAAACAGGTCTGTCTTGTTTTGTTAGCAGGAAATGTATCCTAAAGTGAGTGTGGCCTATCCGGAGACGGCATAAAATCACATCATTAAAACGTTCCTGCGCACACATGATTTACATTCACGCAAAACCGGATTTACCAAGTGCAGTTTATTATTCATTTAACCGTTCCATGCCGACTGCCATTTTTCTCCTGATGTACGCTGTACAAAGTTTATGCAATCATTAAAATGTATATTTACTTTTTTATTTCCCTGCCACGAGCTTTAGCTGCGCCGAAATCTGCCTTCTCGTTGCCCCTTATACCGACATGACTGAGAACCCATCAGAATTTTATGTTTTGTCCTCAAGCTCTGGCTGTTACTAAGTTGTGTATGATGTCACCAAGAATCTGAGTGACTGCATTTCCAGAGTGCAGAGCTATAAGTACAGAGAGGGAGTGTGTGAATAATACTTTGGTTAGGCTCTCTCTTTCAATTTTTTCTACGGCAACATACACTGCGTAACATAGTGCAGGGAAAATGGACGAGCACTGAGGAAATCGCACTGTTTTCTCCGACCTCACTGGTACCACTGCTCTTCCTACGTAAACACCCGTTTTTGAACCGTCTGTATGAAACGGCGTAAAACTACTGTATTTTTCTTCGAGTGCAAGGAATTCGTGTATTATAATTAGTTGTGGAGTTTCTTTTTTATGGAACTATGTAAGAGTGAGATCGCAGATTGCAGGAAAACTGTACCAATGAGGCTGTGGATCTCCTTCTCCGAGCAATCTCAGGTAATGTATCGAGTACGCCGACGTTTTGGCACACCTCTCCAAAACGCAGGAGGGTTGGCCTGATAGCTAGCTGTTTGTTGTTGAACAGTGTTCTAGTTGAGCTCTTTGTGACTATTGGGTAACATAGGTGTTTGGGTAGCGAACGGATTTTAAAATGTATGAGCATGTGAGCGTGGTTTTTCTGTCTCTAATTGACGGTTCGTTGATTTCTAAATAAAGACTATTTATGGGCGACGTCCTGTAAGCAGCAAAGAAAAGACGCAAACTTAAATTATTGTTTGGTTCCAGTCGTTTCAGGTTTGAAGATCTCACTGACCCGTAAACTATACATCCGTAGTCTAATGTAGACCGTACCGCGGACCGATAAATTTCTAAAGGACATGTCCTGTCAGCACCCCAACGTTTACGTGACAGTACCTTGAGTATATTTAGAAATCCGGAGGCTTCCTTTTTCGGTGCGTTTATGTGATTCAAGAAAGTGAGTTTTTTGTCAAGAGTTATCCTCAGAAATTTGTGCTCATTTTTGACAGACGGGTATCTGTGTTTCGTTCAGGTCTATGAATGAGCCAGTTGCATGCCTCGTTTCGGCGAGAAAAGGATGGCTACTGTTTTCTGTGCGGAAAACTGGAAACCGTTCTGATCTACCCATGTCAGTACTTTATTCATTGTCAGCTGTATTTGTCTCTCGCATATTGCTACGTTGGCGGATGTGCAGTCTATTTTGAAGATCATCAACGTACACTCAATGCAGGATGGACTTTGGGATTATTTTACTTATGGAATTCGTTTTTGTAATTAACACTGTCGTGCTTAAAATACACACAATTCAGGTTTGAGTGTGGTTATATTGAAACTCGCTTGCCGTGCTGGTCATACATATACACGGCCTCTCTTCAAGGAACCTTTCTTATTAAACGATGCGCGAAGTGTGGCGTATGAATGAGCCAGCGTCTTTCGCCGTAAGCTTACACGAACGCTGCCGGAACCAGACCGTCGTTTCGAATTATCCAGATTTTGTAATCAATGTGGTCCTAATCAGCGCGGTCTCCTGTCAGCTATTAATACTGAATAGAAAAAACATTTACAAGCTCTTGCCTTCAGATAATTACATAGGAGAGCTTGAGAATTGCGGGAATGGCATGCTTTTGAAAGCTAGAGATCAGGAAAATCGAGCTCCCCAACACACCTCTTTCAAATTCACTTCAGCTAAGTTTCAAAACTCGGCTGCAAACACTAAATTAAGCTTCATGAAATCGCTATTGAAACAGGCATCACTTGTGAACACGCACATTCTTCGCGTCATTCTGAGGCTCGTTAGTTCAGGTATGTGATTTCCTCCTTGCCTTAGCAGTCGTACAGTGAAATTGCAGGTAAAACAAGCAATTAAACCTCTTCTCAAAACTTGTGCGCCTCGGCTGAATTTCTGATCTCCCGCCAAAATGTGACATACACGTTGAAACTAGAGCGTTAGTTATCATCCGAAATTTTATCTGTGAGCTCGGTGTTTAGAGAAGTCAACCGCGGTTATTGAAAAGTCAGAGCCTTCGCCAACAGATTCCATATCACACCCGGCATTTAGAACAATTTCCAGCTATTTTTAAGTGCAAGCACGTGAACCGGCGCGAATTAAGGCCGTTGCTTTAATACAAAGGCTGATGATGTCCATGCTGGTTCAAGAGAACCCCTTCAGTGTAATGGCATCTTTTGTGCTTTTTCGCTTCTCTCACAGCAATTGTGTTCCTTACAACCAATAAGAGAATGGGCGTACTGGAAAGCGATCTGAATGCACGCTCTGATAAAGCTTCCTTGATGGAAGCAATCAACGACTTCTTCTCAATGCTCATCATAATGACGAGAAATTTCCCTTCTACCAATACTTCTCAACGCCTTACTATAGACGGTTCATACGGAGCGGAGACGACGTCACCAGGTGAAGCCTTCTTTATTTCTTTTCTCCGTATTCCTTAACAAGCACGCGTGTAAGCAGGGCTCAGGCGAGAGGTTTATTTTCTTTAAAAGAAAGAGGCGTCAAACGGACTAATAATTGTCTAAACTTCTTTTCTGCACTGGGAATATCTGTAAAAATATAAGGTTATTGATGTGACACAGCAGAGTGTAGGCCGATCAACAGTGATACAGAAATTGAGTGGAGATACCGAAAAGAACGGCGCTAGGGGCAAGACGAAGGTTGAAGATCAAGAAAGACGCAGGCGCTGCTCCCTTTGTGGTTCGTAGTGTTCATAGAACAGTTCTTTTAATTAAGCAGTGCCAACTAGCACGACACCTTGCTCTTGCGAGCTGACACGAGAGAACAAGTCGTGCTGTTTTCTTCTCTGTGTCTCGACCCTTGCAGTGTTATTCCACAACGCTGACGCTTCATGTGGTGGATACTTTTGAAAGGCTAGAACTGGTGATTGCGCCAAGAAATGGGCCCCTCCCAAAATGACTTTGGCAAGGAAATGGCTCATATCATTTTTTTCAGTAATAATAGGGAACGCACTAAATATTTAGTCACGTCCTGCGAAAATGGCGCTCTTGCTGCCAGGCAAAAATTTATTTTGGCTTTGCTAATACCAAAGTAACTGCATACAAAGTCGGTTAGAATTTGCCACATTCCGTTTCAACATACCAGTTATGCAAAAAAGTCAGTTGAGTGCAACAGTACACAGCACCGGGCAAGTTTGAAGCTTCTGCTAATATTTTTTAGTGTGATAGCACCCCCGGAGGTTCAGAACCTAGCAAACTCGTTTCACGTATGTGCACCTTGGCAGAATAGAAAAAAAAACAGGCTTAAAAATAATCAGATATATATCTACGGCTTGTACTCGAACCCGCCACGACGCGAAAAGATCAAATGCAAAGACCGCTCAATGACATTTATGATGAAAGAGACTTCCTACCGCCCTTGTTTCTGCTGTTGATGCGACGCATATATTGGCCGCCCTTTTACCCTTGTTGTTTTCTTCCAAGCTACAGTGCAGTGTAGTCGCTAGTTGCTTGCTTAGTAATTAATCTACATATATCCCCTTTCTGTGCTGAAACAGCATCGTGTAGTAAAAAGTATGTTGGAAAAAATACAACAATGAAAAAAATACTTGTCTATCGCCGCAGCCAAACACGGCCAGTGTTAAACTGCACCACCCTCTCGCTCTGCACTGTGCAGAGCGCCGCCTTCATAAACATACATCTGCTCCACCTGGAGGAACAGCCCGCACATCGCCGTCTTTTACGTAGAGCAAATCCGTGCTTTCGCACTGATCGAAATGTGGTAAACATTCTCTGTAGGTTTTTGTGTATATATTTCTTGCATCGCCGCAGCAGCTTCTTGATTTTTCGTGGACAGCAACACATAACAGCTATCACTAATGCTTGCGCCTAATAAGGAGTGTTGCTTGCGCAAATGGTTGCCACATAAGTCTGGCCTGAACGAAAAGTATCTTTGTTGCTACTCGCCAGACCTATTTATTAATTTTGTTTTGTGGTTTAGTAAGTGTATGAGTAGCAAAAATGTGAGTCCTAAATAGGAAACATACATTAAAGGACGAGTAAACATTCGTACTCAAGATTTTCAGGCATGACGCAGTGACTGCTTTCCTCACGTGCACAAATGCATGTATAGAGCAACGTGCAATGAAACCAAAAGTCCATAAAGAAGTTGTTTAAAGAACATTGGCCCGGGACCGCACTATCCTGCTGGTGCCAGATTGACCCACGGCCGCCGAAGCAGCACTCGCAGCTCCAAGTTGTGTTTCCTGCACACGGCCGTCTCATACTTGCTCTGCGCGAGATTACTCATTCACTTGCTATAAGTGAGTGATCCTTTGGGCTCGCCTTGGCAGATGTGCTCCAAAGCTCTGTGGCGTAAATTTTCAGCAAAATTTTTATGTAGCCTAAATGGCTCGTGTAGTGGAGAACACCTGGTGATAGTTATAACGACGTGGATGCTATATAATTATCAGTATTAACAAAAAATTACCCACTGTTTGGGCCGCCCCTGCCTAACACTATAAACTCGTCTTAAATTACCGATGTACAGCTTTTTCCTAGTAAATTAAATCTCCCGTTCAGTGCAGGAACTATACAGTTTGTAGCACAGTGGGCCATCGTAAGACTCGCCACGTGATGAACTCAAGTCGCCACGTTAAGGTGCAGGACCGCATTTTCACGGCCTATGCCCTGAGTACGCCCTGGGCGGGCTCCGTATAAGAGCTTTCGATATAATATTTACCTTCAAACAACCATCCATATTTCTGTGTCCTGTCTAAGGCTCAGGAAAGCTAGTAAAAGGGTGGCCAGAACCTGGCAGCAGGACAATAAATAAATGAACAAATACGCAGCGCGCCAAGACTGGGACGGACAGAACACATATACACACAACGCTAAGTTCATAAAAGGGGTTTTCCGCATAAAAAAGTTGGTTATCGTGGCAGACAGTCGCAATGGGGTAGTCAGTGTAGAAACGAGACTAGGTAAGACCTATTATCTCTGTGATATCCAAGTTGCAGATTATATATTTACTGATATTACCCCTCAGGGCCGGTAGCATTAAAGAGGGGGAGCGGTTGATATACAAAAAATAGAAAGAAAGTACAGTTGGTTACATAAATGTTAAATAGCATCTAAATATACAAAGTTAGCTAGTGCTATAGCTAGCTAATCTTAGCTAGCTAGTGCCAGCACCTTTTGCGGAAGGTGGTTCCAGTAACGTGAGGCTCGCGGCACGATTGGCTTCGAGAATTTCGTGCTGCACGACACAGTTCTGCCTTTGTGATTATGATCAATGCGGCGGGACACATAGACTGGCTGTGGGATGTGGCGACCCCGTAGAGCGGAATGATGATACAGCTTCTAGAACAGGGCGATACGAAACATTTTCCTACGTGATGTTAGCGTTGAGAGACCGAGATTAGACTTATATACTCTCTGTGCGGTTGTAGTTAGCAAGGATGAAACGTACAGATATATTTTGCACCATCTAAAGATAATTAATTACGTTGTCATGAGCAGGATTCCATATAGGTGTTGCGTAGTCAAGTTTGGATCGTATTAGTGTTTTATAAAGCAATAGTATCAGACTCGAAGGAAAATTAGATACTCGGCATGAAGAGGCCAGTTAATATTTATATGACCAGACTGATTGCAACAAAATGTTATTGATGTAGTAGTAGGACAGGCCAGAAGCTTTTCTAGAAACACGCATGACCTTGCATTTGTTAATATTTAGCCTCATTAACCAATGTTCGCGCTAGTTCCCTATTGGGTTGAGGATTGACTGAAGTAATGTAATGTCGTTAGCGTTACATATTTTTCTAAAGATGACGCAAACATCAGCGCGTAGGTGATTATGAGAGTTCAAAAGAGAGGGGAGATCATTAATGCAAATTAGAAAAAGTAGGGGCCCAAGAACTGAGCCTTGTGGAACCCCGGAAGATATTTCGGTAAAACTGGAGATATAACAGTTAGCAAAAACAAATTGTGAGCAATTAAGTGGGAAACATTCAATCCATTCAATAATTTGCAGTCAATATTCAGTTGTTTTAGTTTGTGAAGCAAAAGTTTGTGACATACGCTGTCGAAAACCTTCGAAAAATCTAGAAATACACAGTCAGCCAGTGATGCTAGGTCCAGAATACGATGCAATGCATGTGTAAACAATATGAACTGTGTTTCGCAAGAATAAGGTTTTTGAAAACCATTTTGCGCAGACGTAAAAATTGAGTTCGATTCGAGAAAGTTTTCAAGGCTGCTGGATATTATATGTTCGAGCAGTTTACAACAAGTACTGGTAAGAAATATGGGACAATAATTACTAGGGGATGCTATGCTGCCAGATTCGTAGACTGGAACCACCTTTCCGATTGTGCACTCAGTAGGTAGCGCTGATTGGTCAAGTGATTGCTGGAAAAGTTTGGTTAGTATAATGGAAGAATAAGATGAAGTGTTTTTTAAGAACTTTGGGTTAATGCAGTCATAATCCGGGGCGGAATGAACACGGAGTCCGTAAGTAAGCTTATTGACACCAGGAGTAGCAACAGCTATAGGTGGCATGGCAACATAGTTGAAGTGGTGAGTTTTAGGTATATGTACATCAGACATGGCTATAAAGTTGTCAGTGAATGCGCGCTTAAGAACCGTGGCGCAAATTTCGGAAGGAATCGGGATGCCTGATGGGTTAGATAGGGCGATGCTATCATCCGTGGAATGATTAATGACCCGCCGAAATTTTTTCACATTGGTGGTTAACAAAGAACACAGTACATGTGTGTGTAAGTTCTTTTTAGCGTCTTTGAGAGCCTGAACATACGTGTTGGAAGCCGCCGTATGCGGAGCCCATCGCTCAATAGTGGGCTTATTTTTGCGCTTCTTTTTGTTAGGTAAACGCTTAATGTCATTATTGTACCAGGGAGAGTTTGAGTGGGTGGTAGCTGTGAGGATTCGCCAGTTAGTTTGAACACTGCGGTTATCATGGTGATGAAGGAAAACGTGGATAAAAAGAAATAGTTCATTATTTATCATGTGAAAATGTTCTTTCTTTAGTCCCGTATAATTTTTTTACTACTATTGGGAAGGGTTAGGTTACTGTCAAACTGCATTCGCAAGTGGTCGCTGATGCACGGCAGGTACGTAATAGGTGAGGCTATCTAAAAATGGGTGCCGGTAAGAATGGGTGCAAGGTACCCCCGGCCCGGCGCCCGGCTTCTTCAGGGGTGTGTGATTGGAGGAGGCTCCGCAAGCACCGCTGCGCCTCTTGAGGGGCAAACCAAGTTTAGAACAACTCTGCCTGCAAATATGGTTCGCGTTTCACTCCCAAGTGAAGAGTTCGACTCAAGGCTTGTACGCTATAACTAGCGTCAAATTCACCACTAAGGTCCTTCGTCAGAAGCGATTCAGAGTATCACTGCGGTCCTGGGCAAGTCCGGTTTTTCTGCTGTCCGACTTTGTGAGAAAAAAAAATCGATTTGTCAAGTTGAAATCCAGTGTATTCGCCGTGTGGTCGGTTGTTCGAATTGCTTATGTGCGCATTTGCATTAGAGAGAATTCTGAGCAGAGATCTAAAAATTCGCGACCTTGAGACGAGAACGGGGACATTAAAGGGGAGTCGATAATCCATGTTATTCTCAAAAAATTACAATCGTCGAATAAGAACAGTGGAGTTGATGGAAAGCGTTTTGCGGTGATATTAATAGAATCGTAAAGTTCATTACTTAACGTAGGCGGCGAGGAAGGTGGACAGTAGCATATGCCTATTACTACTCTCTGATGATTAAGCGTGATTGCAGATCACACTATCTCTAGACTTGACTGGACATGTACATACAGTGATGGGTTAATAATGGGAATAACGAGGGGCACTCCGCCGCCTCTCTGCGTGCCATGATCACAGGGATAGAATGAAAAATGATGAGCATCGAAAAATATATTAGTGTCGCTAACATGCGCAGTGAGCCAAGTTTCTGTTAGCACGATGATTTTAGCGGAACAAGTGCCGAAAGCTGATGATGGAGAGACATAGTCGTTAAGAACGCTTGTTGGTCCACAGTATGTGATAAATAAAGTATGTGTGATAAATAAAAAGAACCGATACTGAAGCTGTGGAGGCCTGACCACTACCCCTCTCGCATGCCTAGGATGTGGTATCCGAGCTAGCAACAGAGGCTGAACTGGCATGTGCGCCGCATGCATCTATGTTAATGACGGTCGGTGTGTTTCAATCGTACATGTAACATTTCTTGTTAATAAGTAACTTGTAGCGCATCTTGTAGGCTGGGGCATCAGGTTGGCTTTTCGCAAAATTTATAAGCTTTTTGCGTGCCAGATGTGTTGAAAACAATTTAGCGCGTGATACTGACTGCAAGGTCGCCTCGTTTCTGAATTGATAATTAGCCTGATTATTTGACGTATAAACTTTTTTCTTACCTGCAGAAAACTATCGTTGGAATTTGGCGCTCTGTGCCTGTGTCTTGTATGCTCCCAGCTGTGTCTCGCTACTTATTTCTGTGCATCCTGCCTGAGCCAACCCAAGTGTCTACTGAAGATAATAAGTGCGCTTCATAAACTGCATATCAAATTATAATATACAAACAGGAGGAGTAAGAGCGCAATTATTTGAAAACACCAGCTTTTATAATTTCGCTTCTCAAGGACAAATACTAGTCAAGAAGCTTGTGAAGCACTAGTAAAGTTAATTCTCTGTGTTCATGTTGGTCGTTTTTAAAAGTCGTTGCAATAAAAGAGAATATCTTGTTGCGAGCGCACAGCAATGTCTAAAAGCAATGCATTAGGTAATCTTAAAAACTTTTGAAAGCATTTTATTTATACGCTTTAAGCATAATAAATCGATTTCGACAGGCATCCCTCATGAACGAGAACCGAGCTGTGGGGAAAAGATAATTTCAATTTTTTTTATTATTTGCTGCATTATATGGCAAATCATCTTTTGCAACATCTGTGAAAAATTTACAAGATTCACATGAAAACGAACAACCGCAATGTTAAAGTGCAACTAGCAGAACTATCAAAATTAATGAAGAATTGTAAGCTATGTGAGATTAGGGAATCTAATATGGAGAGAAGTGAATAAGCTAAACCCCTGACATATAGCTTCACGCAACAAAAAAAAAGACATGGACGAAAATATAAAATACAGGAAGACCTTCAGTGGCAAGCTCTAGTCGAGGCAAAGCAGGCAAGGAGGGCAATGTCATTGAAAATATGCATAAGATATTTATATTAACGCTCAACTTCTAGTCGGATTTTTTATTAACTGGATGAAAACGGTTTGTACAGCGCAGGAAATATTATTGCACTAATTATAAGAAGGAAGTAAAAAAAAACCTCCATACTATGGAAAAGATGAAAGGTCCCACAGTGTTGGGAATCAAGTAGCAGCATCCCACCATTGCCACCAGTTGTTAGGATTCAGGTAGCGTGGTCGGGTCGGAGAAGAAACGAGAAGCATCGGAAACGTGGTTAAGAAGGGAACAAGCAAGGAAAACTTTCTTTATACAGAATATTTACATAATGTACAAGTAATGCAACTGAGAATGCCTCTCAGTGAAAGAGAGTCTTAGGAGACGGGTGTCAATCCGCAATCGGGGTCACCGCTAGCAAAGGGTCGCTCCCGTGCCAAACCAGCAGTCGTTAAATACCCTTCGTATTCCCCAGATGCCTGACTGGGGAATGCGGTTCGAATTAAACGTGCAGATGATGACACTCATGGCACACCCGCCCACGGCAGGGGCGGTGCTGACGCTCTCTCAGCTCGGCGATGGAAAGGGTACAAGACAAAGTCAGGTTGTTGCCAACACAGCTGCCAGGTGGGGGCACACGTGGGTCCGGCATGCGCCCACGTGGCACCGGCGTGTGCCCTCATGGCACCCTCGTGGCTCCCACGTGGCACCTTCCTGGCACCCTCGTGGTACCGGCATGCGCCCACGTGTTACAGGAATGTCAAGTCGTTTCCCAGCAGGGGGGTGGTGGGAGGGGTGCAAGACCATGCACTTCCTCGCCTGTTGTCCGAAACGCGGAACCTTTGTCGAAAGCGCCGCTCTCTGCCAGTTGTCCGGCCCAGCGTGACTCCGTTTGTTGACCCGATGGCACGCATGACCACGTGGACACGCGATTGTCGTCGCTGCTTCTACCACTGCTTCACCAAACGCCAGGAAGCAGCGTTTCTTCAGAAGTCTCAATCGCCTTCATGATGGTTTTCTGGAAATCCTGGTCGGGGAGTCCGTGTCTTTGTTCATTTCGGATGGAAGGCGCGCCAGACATAACAACAGGCGAAGGCCAAGCAATTACTTGAAGACCTCTTGAGGGAAGGTAGAAATCATGCTGTGTGTATTGTGATCTTTCTCGAAAAATCAGACATGATCTCGAGTGTACTGAAAACTTGGATAAAGCCTGAGCTCATAATAGTCAACAAGAAATGAGAGGTTAAACGTATAAATGTTTGCCCAGTATCTTACTTTTCTTTCTCAAAGAGATATTCACTAGGCACCCTTTAATAGAATCAGTGCACAGTTAAAGCTGAAGCACCAAAAGAAACAATTTGGTTTTAAAAATTGTGCTCCACAGTGCACAATGCTTAATCTAATAATACTAATAATGTTCTGGCAAAACTGCGATCTGGCTACAGAAGATTTTCTGTTTGAAAATCAGCATATAAAGATGGCGTTTCACTTGCACCAGCGTCCTTTCAAACACGGTGCAGTAAGCAAAGAGCAGAATATTGCCCAGTAAGAAACAAAGATTAGGTACCTGTAAGAAAAAAGTGGCACGACGAGTCTTTCTGATTAGATGCATTGTGCGCTACACTAGACATTTTAGGGAGATCATGCAAAGGCAGCTTTTTGTGGCACGCGTTATTCCTTTTATAAAAATGAAAAACCTAGCCTTTTCTGCGGATTCTGATGAGCTCGAATGGCACATAGAATACTTGTTCTGATGAAACACTGATTGCCAGGGAGAGCGGGCTTCAGTCGGCTTAAACAGCAACTATCGCGTAGACCGAACTAAAGACATATCAAGATTAATGGCCCTTTCGTCTATCAGGGAAGCAAAAGCTTCAGTGATCGCTCAGCTGGGTAGGCTCGCCGCCACATATGCGCACACTACAATTTGCGCTGTTACAATGTAAAAACCTTGATCGTGAGGTTGCATGGAATAGAATTCTAAAGCAGGGTAAATGCAAAGCTTGACGCACGGCCATACTGTAGAACAAACGACACAAAGCGAAAGCACAACGAAAATAGCGAATTGTGAACAGGAAATATTACTTCCGTTTTAAAACCGTCAATCTCTTTCAGCGTGTTATTGAGGACTTTTCTTTTATATCTGTGGAAACTGTCAGTTGTTTCATTTCCTGTTTCTATACTGCCACCTGCTCGTAGAGCAGGGCACACCTGTAGCTATATATCTCTCTTGCTGCGTATCACTTTACGCGTTGTAGCAGAGGTGTAGAGAAACTAGTGCGCCCGGCAGGCTGTCTTGATGATTTTTTGAGCAGAGTGGCAGGCATCGTGCTAAGTCTTGTTTGTAGTTTTGTGTCGATTTGCATTTTTTCGAGTTCGTTTTTGTCTGCGAAAAGATTAAACAGCTAACAAAAGAATTAGTGTTTAAAATTATTCTGCCATGTGTGATTCAACGAGCACCGCGATGGTGACTCACTGGTTTAGAGAGATCTGCTGCTGATCCGGGTGACTTGACTCCAACCCTGGCTTCGGCAGCTGTGCTTCAGTGGAGGCGAAACGCAAAGCGCCCGCGTACTGTGTCAGCTCAGTGGACGTCAAAGAAGACCAGTTCGTATAAATTATTACGAAGCCTTCAACTATGGTGACCGGAAGATCCTATGTCGCTTATGGACGTCAAACACCATACACCATTCCGTAATTCAATAGAGCACTACTTAAACACATTAATAAATCAATAAATATAACGTTCACTTGGGCACGTTGGTAGAGCTGCATCTTTTGTACAACAGCGCGAGCAACGTCGGAAGAGAACAAAAAGGACACGGGACGAGCGCTGACTTCGTTTCGTGGCTGACGACACGAGCGCTTAGTTGAGAGTCCGCGCTCATCCCGTGTCCTTTTTATTCTTGTCCGACGTTGTTCGCGCTGTTTTACAAAAGATTAATGAATCGATTAAAGTTATTGCCCCTGGTATTTACTACGCAATACCCGCCGTCGAAAGTTATTACCACATTTGACGCTGTCGAGAGAGGAAGAGGAGGCGATTGTTAATGGAATTTAATGCCTTAAACTGCATGCGGATAGCGACGAAGGCCCCATTGTAGGTTTCCTGCTTAATTTCGGTCATCTGCACTGGCGGGATCAGCATGCGGCCGCCGCAGTCGGGGTTTGATTGTACGTTTTTGCTGGCTCTACCAGAGCACATTTAAAATAGGGCTCGCCTGGCGCGCTAAAACAGTGCACTTGCAAGGCACATTGACTTATCAAATTTTTCCCGTTCGGCGTTCTGACTTTGGGGTGAGGCATGGCCAGGCTGCAGCGCGCAAGCGAAAACAGGGTCGCAGTTTATTTCTTTGGCTAACGGTAATGAATGATATCATCTGTTGTATACTCCGTTTGTAATTTTTATGTTCTGTAGAAAAATGTATTTGTAAAAAATCGCTTGTTACCTTGCAGATACTTTTTTTCCAGTCGTGATGGCGGCAGCACAGCAAGCACTCAGAGAAGGCAGTCCCAAGAACAATACGCTTCTTGCGTACCTGCAGCGCCTGAGAGGCTTGAACCAAAAGAAATATTTTCATTTATCGCGGATTCCTTCTTTGCATGAAGTGAAGTGGTGAGTGCCCACAAGTAAACTGTAGAAATGTGAGCATAGAGGTGCTGACTATGAACCTTTCATAGACGCACATTATTTTTGTATATCACTTCTGGCTTGCCAATTTACGATGCTCCAGTCATCTGGTGTAGACGTCAGGCTTGATGATCTGCGTATCCGCCTCAAAGGCTCAGTGGTTGGGGCGCTCGGCTACAGAGCCGAAGTACCCAGGTTCAAACCCGACTGCAGCGGCCGCGTTTCGATCAAGACGAAATCCAAAAGGTGCCCTTGTGTGCGATGTCAGTGCACGTTAAACATCGCCAGGTGCTTGAAATTATCCCGGAGCCCTCACCACTGCAAACCATCTCTCTTTCTTGTCTTATTCCCACGTTCATCTCTTTCCTCACGGCACAGTTGAGGTGTCCGCCCAGAAGAGAGGGAGTTACCGCGGCTCTCATTTCTTAGTAACTAATCCTTTACGTTTTTATTAGAGGTGCTTCGTTGAAACCAAATTGGCTTCAAGAATGCATCACTGTGATTCGATTTGTGCCTTTGCCCTTATTCATGCAGATTTTCTTAGGCTTCGTTTTTGATGTTGCAGCCATTTGAATCACTGGGATAGAATGAGAGGTTAAAGGTAAGAGAAAAAGGTGGTAATCGCCTTACTTTCTTTCAGAATTAAGGCGGTTGGAGGCAGGCCAAAACGGTGAAAGAGAGGCACAAAATTATGGGCGTGCAAAGAAGGTCTGGGCAGTGAGACTACTGAAGCGCACTTGCTCGTATTCGCTGTGGACGAATTTGGACTACGGCTTCAGACGGCCTGTACACCGGAAAGAGAGTTTCACATGGTTCATGTGCACCGAAAAGTATGCTTGACCGTACACGTGTCCTCGGTCGGACCTGATGTAGCGTTAATAAGTGCCGAGTGCTGAACAAAATCTTCCGAGTGCTGAATAAAACTCGAAATAGCCTCGACGGCAAACATTGGCTGCACATATCTGCAGCGGTTCTCCTTATCTTAGTGGTTTTGGTTACGTGCAATTATGTTTTGTAATACGAGTGACCGGAAGCACTTCATGCGGCGGGACGAAAAGTTCGACGAAGTGCAGTTGGGGATCCTCAGTGGCTTATTACAAGTAGTCACCACCCGGTTATGTCCAATCGCCCTTGTGGGTGAGTGCTATTTTGTGAGGCAAACAACAGCAACAGCGTCTTATGGTAGTGTGCTTGTTGTGACGCATTTCCGTCCACGACCACCGACCTGTACTGCGAATAAGCACCTTTACGTATGGTGGAGGTGTCTCAGTTCCCGCCGCGGTCCTCATCCAGGAAGTTCGACGCCGAACGTTACACGCCCCAGCCACCATGACAGAAGGTACGAGCGAATCATCGCCGCTTATCCGTACCACCGTCCTCTCTTCCGGGTTTCAGTGCCAGCGTGACTCTTCTCTGTTTAGTGGCACCGACACCCAGGACGTCTACGATTGGCTGGCCTCCTACGAGCGCGTCAGCACTTACAACCGGTGGAACGATTCCGTTAAATTGATAAATGTCCTCTTCTACCTTGCGGATGTTGCTAACCTATGGTTTCGTAACCATGAAGCGGACCTTCAAACCTGGTCCTCATTTAAGACCAGCTTAGCCGAAGTTTTCGGCCGTCCCACCATGCGGAAACTCCGAGCCGAGCAACGTCTCCGTGCTCGAGCTCAGCTCCCGGCCAAAACCTTCACGAGCTATATTCAAGACGTCGTTGACTTATGCAAGCGCGTCAACCCTTCCATGCCCGAGCCAGAGAAAGTTAAGCACATCCTTACGGCCATCATCGATGATGCTTTACAAATGCTCCTGGCGAAGAAACCCACCTCCATCAGTACCGTCATCCAGCTGTGCTCAATCTTACACGAGCTAACAAAGCAACGCGCTTCTACGCGGCAGTCTGGCGCGTATCCCGAGGGTCTTGCTGGCTTCGCCCTTGGCTCCTCATCTACTGAGAAATCTTGGTTCATGCAGCGCGTCAAAGACTTCATCCACGAAGAAGTCGCCCACCATATTTCTCTTCTGCATCACGTCCAAGATGCTGTCTGCCCGACTCCCGACCTAGCGCTTACCCTCACGCCGACTATTGAGGAGCACGTCGCTGCAGTTCTTCCATTCTGTCCCCCGCTTCGTCCTCTAGCAGCAACGCTCACCTATGATGAAGCCGTCACCCGGACAACGTGCTCTCTCGCCCCTCCCGTGTATAGTAGCAGTCTTGTTTATTATTCCCCACACCAGTCTGTACCACCTGCCCCTGCCTCGTTTCCTCGCACCCGACGACACCCTACGAACCGTTGGCCCACCGCCGACAATCGGCCGATATGCTACGCTTGGGGGCTTCCGAGCTACGTCGCAATTTTTTGCCATCAGATTTTACCTTGCTCTGGGGATGATGTCGTCCCGAACGGATACGATCAAGAGCCGCCCTTTCCAAGTGGCTCTTCTGGCTCGTCTCTGCCTCGCCCACAGTTTTGACTCGCCGCTCGCCTACCCCTCGCCAACGTTCAATTTCCTCAGTGCTTTGGCGACTGGACCTCCTCACAGAAGAAAACTGAATGCCACAGTTCCTGAGACAAGCACTGCGTCTTTTGCTAACTCGTTATATCTTCCGTTTTTTCCCGCTGAAGTTATTCGGGGGTTTGTCAGAGCCGTCCCTGTTTTCGCGCTCGTTGACACGGCGCTGCCGTGTGAGTGATTGATGACTCTCTTCGCGCGGAAAATTCTCAAAGTGACGACGCGGCTGTCTGAATTTTCGCTGCGTACGGCAATCTCGCAGTGCACCCAACACATCGCATCCTGCGCGGTACGCGTTTGTGTGCACGACGAAGCATATACCATCGAGTTTGCTGTGTTGCGTCCTACTCTCACGATGTTATCCTCGGGTCCGAGTTCCTTTCGACCCACCCTGCAGTGATCGATTGTGCCTGTACCGAACTTGCGCTTTCTTGTGTAACGTTTCGTTGTGCGACCAGCCTGTACCCTCAGCTAAGCTTCTTGTTGCTACCAACACCCACATACCTTCATTCTCTTCTGCCCTCGTCTGCGCCTACGATTTATCGCCGTTTGACGTCCCTGATATGCTTTCCGAACAACTGAAGGATCCTTGGATCGCCTCACTGCTCACTTTCCTTCCTAATCTCTCGCCGTATTTTTCATCCCGGACCGTTCGTCGCCAAGCCACCATTTTGTCATTCATGATGGGCTTTTATAATGACGTCGCTGTTTACTGCCGAATAGCCCGTTTGACCACCCTTGCGAACTACCTCTCCGACGGGCGGAAATGGCTGTTGTTAATCCCTCGCCACCTCTGTTTTGCTTTCTGCGCCTCTTTTCACGCAGATACAAAATGCGGTATGCCAATATATTGAAAACGTATGCTCGCCTGCGTCTGCGCTACTATACTGGCACGGTATGTACCCCTTCATACATCAGTAAATTCTGCCTTGTCAAGCCTTCCAACGTCGCAAGAACACTCCCCGCCACGACACCGCTCTCTTACAGCCGCTACCCTGCCCTGGCCGCCCTTTTGACCGCTTCGCCATTGATCTTTACGGCCCGCTTTCAACTACCGCGGCTCACAACCGTTGGGTCATCGTGGCAGTTGACAACCTCACTCGTTACGTAGAAACGTCGGCTCTCCCATCTGCCGCTTCACAGGATGCTACTTCTTTCATCCTTCAACGTTAAATTCTTTGTCAAGGCAACCCGGCAGAACTTCTCACTGAACATAGCCGCGTTTTAGCTCGAACGCCGTCGAGGCGCTGCTAAAGCAATGGCAAATCCGTCATCGCTGTACCAGCGCATATCACACCAAAACCAACGGCATGATTGAGCAGATGAACCATAAACTCAGTGATATGCCCGCTATGTACGTTGATATCACCCACTCTAATTGGTACCAAGAACTCCCGCTCGTCACGTACGCGTATAATACGTCTGCGCAGGCAACGACGGGATTCTCCCCGTTCTATCCCTTATATAATACAGAGCCTGCATGTAATACAGAGCCTGCATCCACTATGAACACCATCCTTCTCTGTCGCCCTGAGCCTCCCGAGACCAAACCTTTTTCCGAAGCTCGCGTGTATGCTGAAAAATGCAAGCAACTTGCACGTTCTTTCAACACGGAGCTCCAGTGGCATCAGAAGCCACGCATGGATCCCTCGGACACCCCCACGGAATATCTCTGCGGCGTGCTCGTTTGACTCTGTGTTCCTTCTTACACTACAAGCCTTGCCACGAATCCGCTTTCCCGCTATCACGCACATTACCGCGTTCTACAGTAAACGTCTCCCATGAATTACATAATTGAGCGCTTTGACCCTTCTCCGGATCATCGTAACCCGGGCCGCGAAACGGTACACGTCGGGCTTCTTAAGCCCTACTATAATCCGCCCATTTTTTCCTTCCCGTAGGACGCAGGATGGCTGCTCTTTCGGCATGGAGGTAACTGTAAAGGAAACTACCAGCAGCACTTCAAGCGGCGGGAGGAAGATGTCGACGAAGGGTAATTTGGGAACCTGAGTGACTCCTGGGAGTGCGCTCGTCGTGACGCTCTTCGATCTACGACCACCGACCTGCACTACGAACAAACATGTTTACAATTTATAAATAGCGATGTCTTCGGAGCAAGTTGACGCTCTCTTCCGCATCGGTAAATTTAATCAAAACCCAGGGTTCGGCAAAAGCTCTTTAGGGAAGCGTGCTGGCATGCGTGAAAAAACACTGCATGAAACATGCAATGAAAAACAAGCACGCATAAAAAAAATTCCCCAGGAACAGATCAACTTTCAGGGCTCGTTCGGTTCTTGAAACGTAATGCATCTCAGCACAATTTTCTTTTGAGAAGTTTTTTATCCATGCTCTAAGGTACTACTGGCAAAAATACTTTTACAGGGTGTGTCAATGAAAGTTCATTACACGAAACTCGCACAAACCTGTAGCTCTAATCAATATTTGTCCATACTTCTACTTTTATTTCAAAACTCTCCCTATTCCGCGAAAATTCAATAGTCAGGTTGAATCGCATATACGTAAATTAGTTCATTTTTCATTTTAATAATGCGAACGGTCGTCGATCGCAATGAATTTTCTTTTGAATTTCTTATAGCTGTGACTGCAGGTGAAGCACAGTTTCAAGTTTTGTAAACAATAAAAAGTTATAAGAGATATAAAATACAACACATGCCATATCATGTCATGTCGCGTTTTCTTTTATGTATACCCTCTCTAACTGTAATGCCGCTTCGCACTGTTGGTAAAAAATAAGCAAAAATAAGTAACTAATAACATTAGAGGAGACGCGACAGCTCCATTAGCTGGTGCAGCACGGCACGACTGGATGAAAAGGCAACGCCGCAATAATTTTTTTTTATAACGCAGAAGTAATGAGTGTAATCTCCTTCCAACCCCTTGGTTATTCTCATGTATAATGAAGTGAAGCCTTCGCCCTCCAGATGCACCGGCAACATTGCTACAGCACCAAAATAGCTGCGGGGCCGTTAATCTTCTCTCTGTCAATCCACTTTCTCTCTTTCACTGACAGCCCTCCATTCGTTATTTCCTTTGTCTCTCCTGGGAGCTTTGATCGGTGAACGTGGACGAACGACATCCATCCGATGGCTTTAGTTGTGCTCAGTTACGGAGGAATCAAGTTCAGCGATGCGGCGGGAAAAAGAGCTGCACTACGCAAGCACCGCCTACTAGCCCACGCCCGTTAACCAGGAAGCTGCCGCCTACTTATCCCTACTCTCTATCTACTTCAACATACCTCCAAAGTCCAGAATAATCCTTCCACTTCTGTTCAACTCCGGCTAAGAGCAGAAGCATCAATGCAACCGTCGACAATAATTCCTATTGCCTTTCGAAAAATTGTCGCTTCAGATTAAAGACTCTACCCAAATTTTTTGTGCAACAAAAAAAAGAGCGACTGTACCCTCCCTGGAAGTTTAGCTTTGATTGAAGTGGAACCTCAGGCTCAAGCGTGGGAGCTTACCTTCCAACTTCCACTCCAGAACCAGACTCTTTTCCACCACACCTTAGTAGATAGGGGTTTGCCTAATCACCCATCGCCGCTTTCGATCTAGTGACTCTTCCCACATCGCCCCCATCATCTTCATCATCATCATCATCAACCTAACTGCACCCACTGCAAGGAAAAGGTCTTTCCCATGTCTCCACAGTTCATCCTGTCCTTTGCCATCTGTGCGCACACTATACCTGCCAATTCTCATCCGCCCACTTAAGCTTCTGCTGCCCCCTGCTACGCTTGCCTTCTCTTGGTATCCACTTCGTTACCCTTAAGAACCAGCGGTTATCCTGTCTTCGCATAGCTTGCCCTGCCCAAGCCCATTTCTTTCTCTTAATTTCAACTAAGATGTCATTAACCCGCGTTCGTTCCCTTACCCACTCTGCCCGCTCCAGGTCTCTAAACTGTACACATATCATTTCTCTTTTCATGTCTCCCTGCGTTACCCTCACTATAAGCTGAGGCCTTTTCGTTAGCCTCCACGTTTCTGCTCCGTAGGTGAGTACTGGCAAGATAAAACTTTTGTGCACTTTTCTCTTGAGGAATATTGATAAACTGTCATTCATGATCTGAAAGAACTTGCCATATGCGCTCCACCACATACTTATCCTTCTAGATATGTCCCTCTCATAATCCGGATCAGCTGTCACTACCTGCCCTCAGTAGACGTATTCGTTTACCACTTCGAGCATCTCACTGCCAATTGAGAACTGCTGTTCCATAGCTAGACAGTTGAGCATTACTTTGTTTTTCTGTATATTAATCTTTAAACCCAACTTTCTGTTCTGCCTATATACCTCATTGATCATGATCTGCAGGCCACCTCCTGAGTGACTCAACAATGCAGCGTCATCAGCGAATCGCAGCTTATTTAGGTATTCTCCATTACCTATTATCCCTAACTGTTCCTAATCCAGGCCTCCGTACACCTCCTGTAAACAAGCGGTAAATAGCATTGGCGAGGTCGTGTCTGCTTGCCTGACGTTCTTCTTTGTTGTAATTTTATTGCTGACTTCATTGATTTCGCAATGCCTGTATGACAGCTGAGGTTTTCACTTAGTAGAATGCTTTCTCGTAATCAACGAAGGCTATATATAGAGGATGGTTATATTCTGCGCATTTCCCTATCACCTCACTAATAGTGTGAATACGATATTTTCGGGAATATCCTTTACGAAAGCCTGCCTGATTCTTTCGTTGAATAATGTCAAAGGTTGCCCTGACTCTATTAGCGATTACTTAGTAAATACCTTGTAGGCAACGGAAAGTAAGCAGAAAGGTCCGTAATTTTTCAAGTCCTTGTCGTCTGCTTTCTTAAGAATTAAGATAATATTTGCGTTATTTTGAGCTTCTGGTATGCTCGAGGTCATAAGGCAATTCGTATACAGGGTGGCTAATTTTACTAGCGCAATCCCCCCTCCGTCCTTCAACAGATCTGCTATTGCTTGATCCTCAGCACCTCCCTTTTCCTATTGCAATAGCAATGCGTATAGAGGGTGCCTAATTTTTCTAGCTTATTCCCCCCTCCGTGGTTCCACAGAGCTGCTGTTCCATGAACGTCACCGCCTGCTTTTCTTCTTTGCATTGTCCATAAGGGTTCCTTTACTTCCTCTTGCATTACTGGCGGGATGACGCATTGCTGTTTCCTACCGCCTCTCACATTAACGTTCTGATTACACTGGATATTGTATAGTTTTGTGTATAAACAATCGGCCGGCTACATTAACTATATTCTCCATATTGCAAATGAGATTGCCCTCCTTGTCTCTAAGCGCATAAAACTCGTTTTTGCCTATGCCTAGTTTCCTCTTCGCCACTTTTAGGCTGCCTCCGTTCTTTTGAGCATGCTCGATTTTCTCCATATTAAACTCCCTTATGTTGGCTACCGTGTGCTTATTTATTAACTTCGACAGCTCTGCTAGTGCTATTCTGTCTGGAGGGTAAGACGCCTTCATGCGTTGGAGTTTATTAATCAGTTATTTGGTCTCCTGGGATGGCTTGCCTTTATCTTGTGGAATCATCCTACCGCCTACGTCTACTGCGTACTCCGTAATGATAGCTTTCAGATTATCGTTCATTGTTTGAACATTAAGATTGTCGTCCTCACTTAAAGCTGAATATCTGTCCTGCTGCGATAACCTGAATTCCTCTACTTTATATCTTACCGATAGCATGTCAATGGCCTTGCTGTTTACTAACTTCTTCCGTTCCCTCTACATGTTTAAGCTTAATCGAGACTTTACCATTCTGTGGTCACTAGAACGCGCCTTTCCGATGATTTCCACATCCAGAACTTTGTCAGGTTGAGCGCTTAGTATGAAGTCGATTTCATTTTTAGTCTCGCCATTTGGGCTCCTCCAGCTCTACTTCGTGTTCTCTCCTTTTTGCGGAAGAAGGTATGCATGATCCTTAAATTATTACGATCTGCCAACTCAACTAACAACTCTCCCCTCGTATTCCTAGAACATACCCCATAGCTGTATACCGCGTGGTCGCCAGCCTGCCTGTTGTCCATCTTCCCATTGAAGTCGCCAATCAGCACACTGTCGGGTGATTTAATTTGTTCATTGCCGATACCACGTCTTCATTCAAGCTTTCAATGGTCTGGCCATCATGATTGGATTTTGCCTTGTAGGCCTGCACCACCTTCAACTTGTACCTCCTATTAAGCCTATTTACGATACCTGCCACCCTCTCGTTGATACTATAGAACTCACCTATGCTGTCAGTTATATCCTGAATTATCAGGAATCACATAGTTCTCGTCTATGCGCTAATTCGTGATCACCCACATACGCAGTGTAGAAGAAGCATTGTGCGCCAACGCACTTAACTCTACCCTCCAGAATATCACCCACCACTAACCCCTCTTCATTAGCCCTTCACAAGGCCCTGAACCCGTAGAAGCACGCGTATCAGCACCCTGAAGAAATAATAAAAATATTTATCACACAAACTGTACCTGGTAACAGGGTATCCGTAGTAAAAGCTGCCTCTTGGGCAGCTTTACCTTGCCATATACACCCAGCCTCCCACCCAAAAACACAGACACCCCCAGAGACAGCAGGGATTTGGCAGCAGAAGAGTTGGTCACACTTACAAATTACAATACATATGTGTTAGATAATAATACACAGGATCATGGCAGCTACTTAACGTAAAACGAAATAAAATGAGACATCAAGTAATCAAGTTAATGATATAGTTAGATAAAGAGAGGGGTGAAAGGCAGGGATGTTAACCAGAAATGTTTCTGGTTGGCTACTTTGCACTGGGGAAGAGAATGAGGGGAATAAAATAGGAAGAGAGAAGTAAAAAGAAATACAGTCACAATCTGTCAGCTAAGGAGTCGTTCTTAAAAAACAAGGCAATGCCTTGTAAGCCTTGATGGTAGAAAACTGTTGTGACCATGGACAGATGACCTTGTACTCTGTAAAAGGGTGAGGTTCAAGGCGGTTTTTTTTTAAGTGCTTGCCTGCTAGTGATGCATCTTCATACTTTAATAGGCCGTTCATCGGCGTTTCTTGAGTTGCGTATTTTCTAGCTCGGCTAAGTGTTACACAATTCATGAAATTAAGACGTATCATTATTAACCTCGTCTTTTAAAGCGCGCCATCAAGTAAAATTGCATCGTGTGGTAACCCTAACTATTTCGCATTTATGAAAAAAGTGTTTGCGTGTGGAATCCTCCACGACCATTTTCAACTGCCGTTAAAACTTTTCTGGAAGATCTGCTACTTATGTATGTTTTCTTGTGACATTTTTCCTCATATAATTTGCTGTTACTAAGGCGAGAACTGTACAACGAATTATGCATTGCCAGCATTGATTTTGGTGGCAATAGCTGATGATATTCATCAATTATTTAGTTTGCGAGAGTTTGATGGCAATTAAGTGGATATTTTAAAGTGAACAAGCCGTATACACAATTAGTTCATTTTGAAGATATGCAAAAACCAACCCTTCCTTCAACTTACCCGTAATTCAGAGTGCCATTGTGCATTGGAGTTTTGTGACATCATCGTATGCACTTAAACACCATCAAGCATTCCAACCTTAGGTGCGGCTGAATATTAAGCGTCTTGAGAAGCAAACTTTTTGACCCTCGTCTTCGGCAAACTGGGCTAAATATGCTGAGGGGCTGCGTCGAGGTCAAACGATAATACGACGCAGAAAGTAAAGCAAAATTTGTGAAAACCATGTTCGGCGTCTAAAGTCATCGCTACGTTATGAGTTTAGAACCACTGTGCTGGCCTTCGAAGCTGTCACGGCGAATTATGGGAAGCTGGAAGCTGCATGCGTCACAACGATTCCATTTTTTGATCTCTCGCAAGCCACTCCAGCCGCTGCCATAGAAGTACTCAAAATATCAAGGTTTCGTTCGTTGATGTCCCAGCTTGCGGCTACACAACCATGGATGAAGACAGGAAATAGTCGCCGTGCTTATTAAGCAGATGTGCGGCTGGAGGTGAAGTGGTGAACTCTGGCTCACGATCTCGCTCTTAACAGGGATCGCAGATGTTATGAATATGTTTTGGAGGAACAAGGCATTGAAATCAGACGCAATTTGGAAGCCTCCGTCTTTGTCTCGTGAGCCTATGATTGAGAGTGCACGTGTCTCTAATATTATTTCCGCGTCAAAGGTTTTAGTGACAGAACTTCTTAGTGAGGTGGCGCAGTTACTAAAACTACTTCTTTCGCAATTTCATAACAAGTGAGAGTAGAAAGTTTCTGTCCGTCGCGGACGAATTCAGCAGTGTTGAAGATAGCATTAAAACTCTCATTTTTTTCGCGGTGTAAGACCAATTAATTTCGAAATCTAATTTTTAAAGAAACATTTTCATGACATGTGCATGCTGGAGTTTGACGATTTTGTTCAGTGTTTGGGTGTATAAAAATGACAAAAGCTTTGTTTCATGGAAAAAGCCTTTATTAATATATTCATACAAAAACTCGCATAATTTCTTATTATTAAACGTCCCGGTGATGACATTTGAGGAAAATTAGTTTTAATTAACCACTATATTAAAGATATCTTAAAACAAAACACACTTCTAATCTTATCAAAATTACATATTGAAGAATTTTTGGTTTTATTTCAAGAAGGAATAAAAGCATTTCGTCGCGTCCTTCCATAATTTTTTGAGCAGGCGGCAGTGGGCATGGCTATGGTTCCGATTAGGTCAGGTTCGAGGCCAGGTGAAATTTTGATAAATAATTTAACCAATAACAGCTAACAAATAAAAAGTCACTTTCGCAAGTGTATGAAGTGTATCATGGGGTTGATGGTTGTGATATTTCCTTTAATGCTAGGTTGTTTTATGGTTACAATGAAGTTCAGTTCTATGAACAGCAGCTACTAAGTAATCGTTTTGTAGCGGGGCTGGTCACTTATGGCGCACGAATTTTCATCGGAGGCCGTGAAAGAGAGCGGGGAACTTTCTATTTAATATTATTGTAATACTAAGCGCCTGTGTCCTAGAAAGAAAAGAATATTTGACACGTGAGACGTGTACAGTAAACATAAGCATAAGGAATAAAAGCAATCCAGAGTTAACAAGAAAAACAAGAACGAATAGTTGAAGCTTTGCAATAGTAACTGCAAAAAACTACGCTTCTCTGAAAAGAAAATATATAATACGCATACGAAATATGACCAGAATATCAGGAAAAAACATTTTATTGCCATCTAACTGCTGTTGTGTCTATTATGCTCCTTTAACATTTTCAAGCACTGGACACACTCATCGGACAATCGGAGAGGCGGTTCCAACCTGTTGCTTGGGCGCAATACATTTGTCCCGGAGGTATATTGTTTCAAAGGAACTGAATAAACCAGTCGGCTGTGCCTTGCAGAGTGAAAACACATAGGAAAGGAAGAAAAAGAAACCAACACAGCCATATTGAGGGAGCTGGACTAGCGCCGTTGTGGTATATCTTCGTATTTGGGCTTTTCATTTTTGCTTTATTTCTTCCAAGGGTCTCATCTTTTGGTTGATGAAGCACTTCCATCAAACGTATGTTGTCTGGGTGCCGAACTTTTCTCATTCTCAAATTCTGATACCCTCAAGCAACCCTGGCTTCAGAAGAACTGAAAAAATCAAGGATTAACGAACCCCAGCGCCAAAATATACCAGTTCAGCGCTCCTTCCGTTCCTTCATTCCGTCTGTGTTCAATTTTTCGCGCTTTAGTGTCTTTACAAAATCAGTAGCAACAAGCTCAGCTACAAGCACTTCTCAACTTTATATTGTGTCTCTTAAATATCAGCTGATGTGTGACGCAATTTTAGGCTTTAAAAAGGTTGAAGAATTTTTGCATAGGAACTCGCTCCGATTCTTGGGTAGAAAATTTGAACTGTGTTATACTGGCAGGCATAGAATCGGTGACAACGTATTTGGACTATATAAATGGGACATTAACTGCTATATCGGCATTACAAGCCACACGGAGTGGTTCAGAAGGCAACCACTTGAGCTCTGAACTTCTGACCAAGTGTCTGGAGCGCTCTATTGCTACCACGCATGCAGGCTGGATTTGTCACAGCTCTAGTAAAAGAGGCGTCACCAAGAGATGAGAAGTTGTGCACCAAAGGTTCAGCATACGCAGAATGCTAAGAAGCTTAGGACTCGATGCCACTTTTGCGAATGAGTAGAATGCAGACAGGCACTTAACGCGTTTTAGATCGGCCAGTAAGAGCACGTTCACTTCATGTGTGTCAGTGAGCGCGCGTCTGTTTTTCCCTAAGACATATTGCTCAAATATTGCTCGTCGCTTAATTGCAGTTTTTAGAAGTTCTGAGGATCTCAACGTGACCCCGCTTGTCTTTCATGTAAGCGCAACCATGATCGCCGGCCAGAGTGTGCAATTTATGCTTTATCTATGAGTTAAGGGGCTTTGGTCTCCTCATATTACAGTACTGGGGCCGTGTTCAATAGGCCGTCCATTTTCCGTTGTCCAATGGCAGCCAATGGTAGGGTCCGGCCGCCTATAACAATTCGCTGTTCTATGACAATTTTTCATCATTGCCACGCCGCCGAACGCTATGGCGACCACTACTCAACGTGGCTACGATCCCACTGCAGTGGCGTGGGCTGAAATCGACATTCAACAACCCGAAGACAGGCCTCCACCCATTGAAGATGGACTCTACGCTGATTTCCATGCGTAAGCGGACCCAGCGTTCCAAGATATCCAAGGACGGTACCATGATGGCGTCGCTCAAGCAAACACAGGCAGCTGGGCTCAACGGCTGCCTCTTCTCCGGCAGCGATCGCGCTGCGCTGCCGCTGGAAAACAAGGCTGGTTTATGGCGCCCGAAAGAGACGCCGAAAATGAGCTCAGAAGATATCATCGTGCTTCTCAAGCCAAAGCAAACCATGAAGCTCAACGAAATTTTCCAGCACGGCGAGTTGGGAGCGGCTATTGCCCAGTACGTGGGAGGAGACGCTGGTGCCGCGCTCAGCATATGGCCAGTCTGGACCAAGAACCTCGACGTTTGTGGGACCCAGCACATCGAAGCAGCCAATAAGCTGACTAAAGACTTTGACCTCAATACCGGAGCGGACTCCCATCCATTTTGGGGCCACGTAAAGCTTAATGGTGAGGTGTGCTGAGGTGTGATCAGGGTGCGGGCTGATGAGACGAAGGCTTCCCTCAAGAACAAGGTGAAGTGGCGCGAAGGTGAGATAGAATTTGTGCGCAAACTGGGAAAATCAAATATAGCGGTGCTCACCTTTGTGGGCCGCAAGGTGCCGCGCTACGTGCACTACAATTGCGAATGCACGCTTGTGCGAGAATACAAACGGACGATCTCTGCATGCTTCCGCTGCGGGACCATCGGCCACCGGGCTGACAACTGCCCACACCCGGACGTCGTAAGATGTGGATATGGCGGGCAACATGTGGGCGCCACCGAGCAGCGTCTTAACGAACATGACTGTACCCATGCTGCATGATCTGCGGGCAAGCGCACCTGACTGGCTCCGCTGACTGCAAGGGCAAGTTTCGGCGTCTCCAGCGATCGAGACCGCTAGCCCAGCAGCACCAAGGGGAGCAACCAAACAAGTCAAGCAAGTCCCCTGGGAACAAGACGGGCAAGTCCGGCCAAGCGGCTGGGAAACAAGGCAGCAGGAAACAACCACCTCCCGCTTCCAAAAAGGCGAAATTCGGGGCCGGTGACAAGCCGCCAGCTTATCAAGCCGGGGATTTTCCCCACCTTGGCAACAGCCCAACTTCAACATCAAAGGTAAGCAGCTGGGCGGGCGTCGCCTCTATTTCCTCTCCCTCCCCTTCCCCCCTCGAACTTGAGCTGAGAAAAGAGCTAGCGTTTCTCAAAAACCAAAACGCGCAGTTAGAATCCAAATTGAACGCACTAAAAAACGCTAGGGCAGAGCCACCTCCATCGGAAACAATGGAGGACGCAGATGAATCGGCGTCTGAGTTCTCGAGAGTCGCTCCGTTGTCAGGTGCTCCGCTCACTGCAAACCTGGAAAGCCGCATGACGGATATTGAGCAAAATGTGGCTGATCATATGACCCAACTGCCAGCGATTATTACACAAGCCATCCAAACACAAATGCAGCAGCTGGTAACAACCATTACTCAGCAACTGACTGTGTCCGTTATGCAGCAAGTCACACAAAACATTAAAGCCTGGATACAGGATAACCCAAAATTGCTTAGGCGGGCAGGACCCGTAAGGGAAGTTGGCCGTCCATCCAAAATTTGCCGCGAAACTGTTGAGGAAGAAAATCAGGATAACCCCCTCGCTACCATGCAGTGCACCAGCGCAGTGGGTGGGTTGAGCCAGCCAGCCTCTAGCCTTCATAGTGGCTCAGGGCACTAATAGGACACCTCGTAGAGTTAAACAGGAACCTTTGGGCATAATACAATGGAATTGTAGAGGCTTTCGCGACCGCGCGAAACGAGAACACCTACGCCTTTACCTTGAAACATTGGACTTTCATGCCGCCATGGTCGCGCTTCAAGAACCTGGGGCATCGGCCAAAATTTCTGGATACAACACTTTTCAGAGCGACGCATCCACCTGTATTCTTGTACATAAGTCGTATACAGCACAGGAGGTAGACCTCGACATAGAGATAACATACTCTTACACTATGGTCACCGTGTTACCTCTGCGACGCTCTGACCCCCCTGTACACATATTGAACATATACTGTCCGCCGAAGCTAAAACATATTACTTTCTCAGATATCTTCAGCCGGGCACTGAAGATAGCAGGTCGGGACCCATTTTTGATTGTGGGAGATTTCAATGCCCCAGACAATTATGCGGCTACAAAAAGGGGGACGCGTGAGGTAGAAAGATATCGGAGCTTATCTCTACGCTAGGCATCACCCTCCAGACCGACCCAGCGTATCCCACACGAATGGGAAACTCTGTGACTCGGGACACGTGTCCTGATCTCACACTTTCCAAACACATCCTACACGTGGAATGGAACAACACGGAAGAGACACTAGGCAGTGACCACTGCATCATTAACCCACTTATTCACACGTGGCCCCTCAAAAAGCCCCTCACACCAGCTCGACTCCCAGACTGGCAGGCTTTCAGAAAGCCCCTGCTCTCAGCCAACCTGATTAAAGATGGATACGATCAGTGGGCCCAAACACTTATGACAACACTCAAGCAACACGAAACACAGATACAGACTACGGAAGACTGCCCGGCAGTGGACCACCATCTATTACATATCTGGGAAGCCCGCCGCAGCCTAACCAAACGTTGGAAAAGACAGAAACATAACAGAATACTGAAGAAGCGCATCCTAGATCTCACTCACAAAGCAGCTCAGTATGCCTCGCAGCTTGCTGACGCCAACTGGATAAATCGCTGTAATACGGCTGCCAGACAGATGCCCGGCAAGAACACTTGAAGGCCTTTCCGCAGCCTTATAGACCCAGCGCAGACCCGGGGCGAAAGACAGTGCCAATTACAACGAGCACTCCATAATTTCAAGGGCAGCAAAACACAACTTGCAGGGACACTTAGGGACAAGTATCTCTGCTGCAAACAGGACCCTCGCGGTCAAGAGTATCTTTACGCAGGCAAAGATAATCCTGAGTTGGACCAACCGTTCCAATTATTTGATCTCAAGGCAGCCCTGACCAAAATGAGGAGAGGCACTTCGCCTGGACGGGACAAGGTCACAGTTAAACTGCTGGCCAATCTCCCTGACCAGGCGTATGAGGCCCTTCTGAAATACATCAACACTATATGGAAGAGCGAGAACCCGCTCCCCCTTGATTGGAAAACAGCCCTAGTAACCTTCATCCCCAAGGCGGGAAAGGAAATCAACACAGACAACTTGAGGCCTATCTCGTTCACCTCGTGTGTGGGCAAGCTGATGGAAACCATGGTGCGGGATAGGCTCTCCGAATACTTGGAGCAACGAAACACATTTCTAGACATTATGTTCGGCTTTCGCCCACATAAGTCGGCACAGGACGTACTCCTCCAGCTCAACAGAGACATAATACAACCAGTCGAACACCAACACAATGACAAGGTCGTCCTGGCCTTGGACTTGAAAGAAGCCTTTGACAACATCAAACACAGTGTCATACTGAGACACCTCAATGAAACCAACTGTGGCCGCAACACTTTCAACTATATCAAAGACTTCCTGACCGATCGAGCCGCACTAATCAGAATCCAAGAGGAAGAATTTGGTCCGTATCAAAAGGGTACGTGGGGGACACCACAAGGCGCGGTGCTATCCCCCCTACTCTTTAATTTGGCGATGCTGCATCTCCCAGATAAGTTGAATGGTATCGAAGGCATACGGCATGCGCTGTATGCCGATGATATAACAATATGGGCCACAGAGGGAAACTTAGGGCGCATGAAGGAATGCCTGCAAACAGCCGCTCACGTAGTGGATCGCTACGCAGGGCACTGTGGTCTCCAATGCGCACCCAAGAAGTCTGAATTTCTGCACCTTAGGGCATCCAATAAGGACACTACCCAAATACATCTCTCCTTAACAAGTGGCCCCATACACGAGGTCAAAGAGATTCGAATACTCGGGCTCTTCATCCATAACCAAAGAAGAGTAGACATAACATTGCACAAACTCCGCAAAGTTGGAGACCAAGTAGGCCGTATGGTCCATCGCGTCTCCAACAAGAGATGGGGCTTGCGAAGCAGGGATGCCGTGCGGCTGGCCCATGCTTTCGTAATGAGCCGAATCCTCTATTCGGTCTCTTATCTACCCTTGCGGAAACACGACGAAGACAAAGTTGAGGTAATACTCCGCAAAATGATGAAGAGGGCACTTGACCTTCCTGTGTCCACCTTCAATGCGAGACTTCTTGCATTGGGAGTGGTGAACACTTTTCAGGAACTCAAGGAAGCCCATCTCGCAAATCAATACACGTGGCTAGCCCAAACGAAGTCGGGTCGGCACTTGCCAGCCCGCCTCACATCCAACATGATTTTCACATTCAGGAGCGGGTTCCGAGTGCCCGAACTCTGGAGACGCGCCGTCAGAGTTCGACCCCTCCCCACTAAGATGAACAAGAAGGATCATAATGGTCGTCGTCAGGCTAGGCCGGAAGCCTTAGCGCACCACTATGGCAACAAACATGGTGTCTTTTACGTAGATGTAGCTGGGCCTACCTATGAGGGGTGGTACACGGCCGCGGTCATACATCAAGAAATACAGGTGGATGGGCTTTCCTTTCGAGCCCCAGGCACAACACAAGCTGAAGAGGTTGCCATCGCCCTAGCTGCTTCTGATTGAAAATCCAAACACATAATAACAGACTCACGTTCGGCATGTCGCAATTATGAGGCTGGCTGGATAACTCCACTAGCTGAACGAATACTAAGGAACTGCAGCCGTGATACCGATCCTACACCTCGCTGCTGTGGTTTGGACTCCGGGCCATCAGGGCCTAGCAGGAAACGAAGCTGCAGATGCGGCGGCCTGCGCACTCATTCACCGGGCGTTGCCATTGGATTATGAGCACCTGGAACCTGAAGGTAGCTACTTACTCTCCTTCAAAGCTATCACATCCTATTATAAGGATAGGCATCGCCTCTACCCGGCCCCTGCAAAGGGACTGGGGAAAGCAAACGAACGCGTTCTACTCCGATTATTCACGAACACAATGCTGTGCCCGGCAGTACTAAAACACTTCGATCCCGCGTTCACTGGCAGGTGCAAACACTGTGGGGAGGTGGCTGACACCTACCACATGGTTTGGGCTTGCCAGCGCAACTCAGCTCTCTCCGCCAACCCTACCAGAGAAAAATGGGAGGCGGCCCTGGTTGGTTGTTCGGACCTCAAGTCCCAAAAGGCTTTGGTCAAGAGGGCTAAGCTGGCGGCTTCGACCAATGGGGTCCCGGAATAAGGACTCCACCCATTGCGGGGCTCTTTAAAGAGCCTTACCTCTTTCATTAAATAAAAGCTTTTCACCACCACCACCGCCTGCTGTTGACAGAGCTCTTCAACGTAGCCAGTGGTGAGATCCACTCGCAAACCACCGAATGGTCGCGTCGCTTTACAAGGACACTTGTAATCCACGGGGCTATCTGAGCGACCAAGGACAAATGACCAAATGGACGCTAAATTCACTGCGCAAAAAGTACAACATATAGAAAGCGACCCCTGGTGTCAACATGAACCTCGGCTCCAATTCCAATGCCGAAACCCAGCAGTATACACCGGGCAAGAAAAATGGTTGCTCTCGCTGAACACTGTTCCAGGGACTAGATTGGTATTGGCTGTCCTAATATATTAAAACATTGCCAATATAGGTGACTGTATAGTATTGCCGGAATCCCGCTACTAAAAATTAAGCATTTAAAAATTTCTCGTTTGGCAAGCAGATTTCAGAAAGCAACAATAGTGCCAATCTCAGGTGGTCTGTCGTTTAGCATCTCGGGAGGAACAAATTAGCGACAACACAGACCGTCGGACGGTCAGCTGACACCTGGCGGGAAGAACACTACGTGTTTCTTTCGAGAGTACCGTGAAGCCTACGCTAATATTACAACAGAGAGCTCTAACTAATACTTAAGCACAATATCATTTTTACAGGCAATGAAAATTAAAATGTATTCCATTCATGGCGGAAAACAAATTTAGAATGCTAAATAGTAGAGTACACGGAAAATAAGTTTCATTTTCACAGCTTAATTAAAACAGGGCAAGATATCCAAACACTAGGTGAACTTGAGAAAACCATACAGACCAGAAAAGAAGTCACTCAGAGTTCAATCGTCACAAAATCATGTCACTAAATGATGGCAACGGTTGCTAGAGCACATCGCTGGAGCAATATGGCGTTTTGTCGAATTGGGCACTAAGAATATTGCGCTTATATCTGTATTGCATATTTCGGTGGTTCTTTGGGCTCGAAGAGGCACCATTTAACTACGTTATTCTTTTCGACCGTGCTCACGTTGTTAGTTATTTTTTGTACATATGTGTATCTCGCTTACTTCGTAAAGATATTTTAAAGCACTTCCCTACAACAACCTATAAGTTTTTGTAGTTAAAATGAAAGAATCTAAAACACCCCTCACCTGCCTTTCGCAAAGTTGCTCCATATACTTATGATGTCCCTGCTGAATGGAATGTCTTCCGCGCATCCGCCTTGGCGATCGAAGGCTCTTCCAAATATCAAAGGTACGTCATCTCCATGGGTCATGCCGAACCAGGGTTGTCTTCTATTGCAACGCGACACATGGTTCATCTGGTACACGTGCACGCTGCGTTCAGACTTAGCTTCTGTGTTGGCACTGGCAATTTTTTCAGCGCTTTCAAAAGTACCGCAAACTACAGCGATGTCTCCTTGAGCATCAACCAGGGCTTGCCTCAGTTTGCTGTAATCGAAATCTGTTATTTCTGCCATATAGAGCTGATGAATCAGAATTAACTGCGGAAGCGGGACGCCTTTCCACAATGTTCCTAAATAGTGAATCATTTCTGCTTTGTTGATATTCCTTGATGGGAGGACTTGGGAAAATGTATCTCTGAAAATGTTGTAGACCATGATGCTACCTTCATTGGCAATATTTCCCATCATAACGTCTTTGTCAGAAGGAAACAAAGCGGTTCTCAGGTCAACAGGCAGAAAATGGTCTCCAAATATAGGTTTGAAGTTTCCACTTCCCGCGTCTTTAAATGTTTGTTCCACTGTCGCAATCAATGTAGCGTTTAAGTTGCGTAGGCAGCTTATAGCGTCATCTTTTACTTCACCGCGTTCGTCGTCTTTATAGCACCCAAAAACCCGAGCAAATTCTCGCGTGCTGTTGAGTACTGCACTTTTATCTTGGACACGGCCTTTGTTAATTATACCGGCGCTTTGAAGAATAGCTCTGCGAAACAAATCCTTGCTTCCCGGGGACAAGAGGTGATACCCAATGGAACAGCCGCCTGCGCTGAATCCAAATAACGTGACTTCTCCTGGGTCACCACCAAAGCCTAAAATATTTTCTTGGATCCATTTCAGGGCTAACACTTGGTCAGGAAGTCCTTGATTTCCGGGAGCTTCTTTGGTGCCGCTGTACAGAAAGCCGAACGACTGAAGTCTAATGTAAGGGTGGAAGTAGGGAGGGGGTAGGGAGAAGCAGAAGGGAAACAGTTAGCTTTCGTGCGTTTAAGGCTCAAGTTTCTAGTGAAGTTAAAGCGTTTTCGTAGATAACTGCCTTTCTGTAGACTAAAGGCAGTGCCTAATCTCCGGGTGTACAAAACACAACTTAACGAGAAGTGCTATCAGGAGCGTGTATCACTTCAATGCGCCTTTTCTGCAGTAGTGAAGAAAATGCGGCTGTTATAAATTGAGTCTGCTTTTTCTGAATGTGTAATCAATCTAGAATAAAACTTCGCCCAATCCACAGCTTTTTTCATCTTCTGCCACAAAGCACAGTGTTCACAGCTCCTAAGATTGGTACCTCATTTAAACTAGGACAGGTACCCCAGAAAAAGATATGTTTGTGGCGCAGGTGTTGAGGTTACTTCGATTTACAAATAAGAATTTCTAATAATTGCTCGTTAAGCTAAAAATAGTTTAAAATCAGATCTTTATAATTCACTTTTTAGCATCTAATATGTAGCTATTAACTTGTGGTTTTTGTATACACAATGAAAATTGTTTACTAAATGAAATGTTAAACATTTTTATGGTATGTATAAAATTGGCCTCTGTTTTGACACTTTCCAGACAAAAGAGACACTATAGGTTGGTGGGTGAAGCAAAATAATTTGTTTATGCAAGCTCACTGCCAAAATTCCAATCAAAGCATAAGAAAGGTGGTGTTAATGTTGTTCAGGCATTTAAAGGCTCGAGGTAATGTTTCCAAGATTACTTCCCACTATTTGAAATCACTGCTTGCTTATTCAAAAAGAGGTTTTATAAGGAGTAGAGTGCTGTCCGAACTGCTCGCGGGTTCCTGTCAAGCTTATGAGGGTTCCTAGCAGTCTTCATTGTTACATACGATCGCTAATTCAGGCTAGCAGCCGTAAAAAAAATTACCAAAAATACATGACGTATACGAAAACAGCGTCTTCATGAGAACAATAACTAGGTGATACTTCACAAATTTTTACCTCTTTGGCAGAAACATAACTGCAAGCAGACGCGAAGGAAAGGCAAACATTCGCAGTGAAAAGAAAAAACTGCGTTCCAGATTTTAATTCGCTTTGCATATACCATTTTGAACATCTCGGGTAAAAGTGCACACCATTGTTATTGTACACCTGGATATCGATATCTCGCTAAGAGTGCGAAGAATATCACTTGAAAATGTTAAAGTTTGAATACAGTCCGGCAGCACGTAAAAAAAGAGCCCGCTGAACAGCAATCTGCAGAATGTTTTTTACACATCGTTTCGCTTTAGCTGCTTTTGTGCATAAAACTCAATGTGACTTTGTTCTAAAAGCATTGTCTACCTGAAAATGAAAAAAAAGTAGCGCACAATAAGAGCCACCTTTAGTGGTCGGCTGTTAGTGGGCTTGCAGACCTTTTCTGCTTGCATTATTCAACGGCTGAAGCTTGACTCTCAGCCTCATATTGTATGGTCGATAACTATTCGCGAGTTATACAACTAGGGTGTATTATCGTATGACAAAATTAAATGCGTAGTGCTATAGAAGGGGGATTTTTTGGAACTACTTCTAGCATTCCTGTCAAAAAGGCTGAGATTTGGGCGGGCCTTATCTTCTCGCAAGGAATTTCAAATCACTATTAGGTTGCACGAATTTTTCAGCATGCACAAAAATTAACGAAGTCTGCGTCTTCACATAGATCTTCATACTCGCTCGTAGCTAAATTCCGTCAGCACTTCATATGTTAGCTCCGTTGGAGCAATTCATTTTAATTTCCATTCTTCTGTGGATGACCTTAGCCTAACCCGAAACAACTGCACAAATGGCGTTGGTTCATTGTTTATTTCAAACACTCGTAAACACAATTTATGTAAGGTAAGGACATTTATTCTATGCAAAACTGCTTCCTCATAGTGTTCGTTTTTGCGGCGGCTATGCGCGTAGCACTCTGAATGTTAATGTGACAGCAATAAAAACCTGAGGAAGAAAAAGCCCTGTGTTGTGGTCGTCATTAACTTTGGTGATTAGTCGAGCTGACGCCGTTGTCAGTTATAAAATTCACCGAGCGTTTGTGAGTGCTTTGACGTGATCTGCTCCCATGACGTGCGAATAGCCAAGCTGTCACCAGCCTCCGCCGCCTCTCTTCTTTCTCTTTGTGCAGCCGAGAAAAAATAGTGTTGTGGGCTGCCATAACAGTCACAGATTGGCCGAGACTGCTATGACATCATCAACTCATTTGACGTGGCACCGGTCACGCCTGCTCGCTCCCCCACCACCTCTCTGCACCTTCAAGACGGCCAGCAGAAGCCTCAAATTGAAAAAATTTCCGGAGTTGTGGTTTGTGATTAAATGCGCGTATAGGTCGAACTGGCGTAGTGTTCAGTCATAAAATTACCTGACTGGATTAGACAATTAGGAATTCTTCAGGCCCGCTGAAGTTCCACCTTCAGCCCGCCACCTGAAAAGTTCCGCACCCTCCCCCCCCCCCCCCCCCCCCCCCCGCCCGCTGTCACTATACAGCCCCTTGCATAATCGCAAACGGAAGCCTCAAAGCGTAATGAAATGCAACGTGCGATAGGCCATTAAATTCACTCAATTGAATGTGATCGCATACCTCACACGTAAATTAAATTACCGTGCTTGCAGTTTTAAATCCAGAGTGTTATGAACGCATGTCGCAAAATACCTGACGTTGTCGTCAGCGTCCGTGTCGGCTCGTTGCTCGTAAAATCACAAAATATTCCCAGAGGAGCAACCTAGGGTCACCGAGGTCACGGATCTTGTGACATAATCATAGCCTGCCCTTCGCATTATGAGTAAAGTGGCCACCGTTGCAGGTGGACGTTAATATGAAGTTTGCGCGAGATGAGCAACCTGGGCCTAACAAGCCCAACCGGTGGCAGCACCTGCCGTCGCAGAGCCGTGGTGCATCGTTTAATCGCTGCACCACTGCGCCGAGAGTACTACTCCAAGCTATTAGAAATACAATGTTAAAATTGCACATTCCACATAAAACGGCATTAACTCATGATAGCTATCGCGTAGTACCCTTAAAGTGGAGATTAAGCGTCCCCTAGAGTTTTTTTTATGATTTTGAATGCTGCAGACTATTTGAAACCAATATACCCTACCTGTAAGCAATGGTAACTACGACCACTTCTCCCAAAGCAGCCAAGTTGCTGCCATCTTCCAACGGCATGGCTGCAAAACCGGTTTCAAAGGAACCTCCGTACAACCAGGCCATAACAGGTAGCCGTGCCGAAGTATTCAACGTTGGCGTCCATATGTTCAGGTAAAGACAATCCTCGCTTTTTGGTTGATCTGTAGCAGAACGCAATAGAAAGATCGTAACAAATTACTCAATTAAATTTTACAAAATCAAGGTCACGTTTGGTAGCTAACCTAGAAAGTTGAAAAAAATATCCACAACATCTGCCAATTATTTAACTGTACCACCTGCCCCTTCATTTGGTAGCGGAATCGAGCTACAAAACTTAATTTCTCCCGATTATAATTTCGAGCGCTATTCATAGAAACTCTACAGCAGCCAAGACTGTATAATGCACATATGTAAACGAATTTCACCTTTTTTACGGCTACATTCAATAAGCGCGCAGTGTATGCCTCACCATAGTCTTTGCAGTTGAAGTGGGTATATTGCAAACTTGCGTAGTTGTGCCTGTCACTACTATCGAGAATGAAGACGCACCGGCACAGGAATGAAGACTCGTGACCATAGAATAGAATAAAGAAAATAGCCAAAACACTTCAGAGAGATGAGCAGAATACTTGAGTAGCTGTTCCTTTTTTTTTCTTTTGAGCAGCCATCGAATAGTGCGTTTCAGAACAAGTGCTTGGATTCATAGAACTGGATTGGCTTTTGCGTTAGAAATAGGCATATGCTGATCACAATTACGGCAGCATATAATTACAGATCAATGTAAATATATTAATGGGTTGGCAGAGGGCGCAATGAAGAAACAGCAATCGTCAAAACAGCGCACACAAAAGAGCGCAGCGACAAAACAGCACAGGATAAAAAGCCACAGCGGCACAACGGAAGAGGAAAAGAAAAACATTGCGACAGAACAGCACAGCGAAAAAACAGCACGCGTCAAAATAGCGCACCGGACTAAATGGCACAGCGACAAAACAGCGCAGCAAAAAAAAAAAAAAACAGGATGACAACAGAAGTGCACGGGGAAAAAACAGCACGACGATAAAACAGCTCGTCGGATTACGGTGCCGCGCTGCTGACGTGGTGAACTATCATAGCCGTAACCGCAAACGATTAATCACAACCCATGCAGGCAGCGGCCTCAGGAGCTAGCGAGTGCTCGTTTCACAGAATCGATAAATAAAACTGTAAGGTAAAAATCGCGATCTCAAAATTTTCCTTTTTTATAACCTGTAATGGAATGAATAACGCTGAAGAAGTAGTTCTAGAAGCATTGATTCTGCAGGTTGACCATCTTCGTGCTGAATTACTGCAAATACGCCCGACGCAGAGCTCTGGGTGTACCAGAAATTCTCATTCTTCAAAAGTTTCGCTGTCGTCAACTGAATCCGGCAGTTTTGTTTTTAGCAAGCTACAGTGCCTTCGAACACTCAAAATATTCAGTATACGATGCTTATTTTCAAACAAAGCAGGGTTGCCTGAGCTGACATTTTAAGGTTGTTTGGTGTTGAACCAGTACGCTGCCCACTGGTTTTATGAGGCTGACAGGCGGTTACTTTACTTTGCGAAATGGCCTACACTGCTGACCAGATAATTCATGCATCAACGTAAATTTGTTGGGTGTAATTTCATATTGAGGCCCTTTTTCATTTCCAAAAGAATTATCTTGAAATTTAATTTTCGCAAAACATTGGACCAAAGCGGCTTTTTTGGCTTTGAAGCTAACCATATTAAGGCGTCAATTTTTTACAAATTTGGCTCTTTTGCACAGGAACCGCAAGAGACACCTAACACACACCTAACCTAAAAAACACAGGTGGGAGTCTACTGAAGCAGAGTTGTAGAATGAACGCAGGGAAATTCGTTTCAGACGATGTTTCTTGCCAAATTGAGACTGAATACTGGGAGCGTCCAGCAGAAAAAATAAGAATAATGAATTGTTAATATTCTAACGTTTTCTTCATTCTAAACATCAAGGAAAGCTCGTCATCATTAAAACTATGGGATCTCTCCACCTCTGATAGTAGCAGTAGTAGTAGTAGTAGTAGTAGTAGTGTAGTAGTATAAGAAATTTATTCAGCCAAGAGTTACAGGCTGAACATTTTTCTTGTTGATATTCGTAAAACGGGCTGCCAAGCGCAGGGCATGCTTTAAGAGTACTTAAAAACTACGAATAAAAAAAAGCCGCCTTAACTAAAATACTGGCCTGAGACGTTACTAGCATCATCATATATACTACTACCAAAACCCAGCAACTTCTTGCTATAGTGCCGTTATGTGTTGGAATTGCAGCTATGACGTTCAACCTTCAACCTATTTCATAGTTGCCCAACCCACCCGTGGTCCCAATACAATTGACCTCTTCTTTACATTAGCCTCTGACGCAGTGTGTGACCTAAGTTACGCAGACGGTTTGAGTGACCACAATTTCCTTCAACTGACAATTCACATTCCACTTCCGTTCACTGGCATCACATAACAGAGAAGGTTACAATCGAATAAAAGAAGAACTTCAAGTGTTTTCTGATAATATCCTGATGACCTCTTTTCAAGACAGGTTAGTAGAAGATAACCGGATTCTTCTTAGAGACAAGTTCCCAGAACTTGTAGGCAAACATGTTCCTCTTATCACACTATCAAATGACAAATCTAAACCCTGGGTTACAAGAAAGCATCAACGCATCAGAAACAAGAAAAAAAAACGATTGTACAAAATGCAAAGCACGAATGTATGCCATGCGCGTGCGATAAATACAAAATCTACATAAACCTGTATTGTTCCGCCCATTGTGATGTAAAAAATAAATATTTTTCAAAAGACCTTTCACTGGTACTTAAGAATAATTCAAGCAAGTTCTGGAAAACAATACGTCGGAATAGCGTCACTAATGATATCACAATACATGATGTTAGCAACACCCCCAACTCCGATGCTGACTGTCCTAGAGCATTTAACTCGTTTTTCGCATCTGTTTTCACCGAAGAAGATAATTATAACATCCCGTATGTACCAGACTTTGGTTACCCCTACATGGCACCAGATGACATTACAGTCGATGGCATAGTACACATAAATAAATAACCTTAAAATATCCTCTTCCTCTGGTGTTGATGAAATTAGTTCAAAAATATTTAAAAATACCATTTCTCTCTCTAGCATCATCTTACTTCATATCTTTGAGCAGACAATATGTACAGATGAGCTCCCCGCCGATCGGCAAATCGGAAGGTTGTACCGGTTTTCAAAAGTGGCAACAATCACTCGCACGAAAGCTACCGCCCCATCTCACTTGCCTGCATCTGTTTCAAGATTCCTGAAAACATTTTCGCATCACACATCTAGCATCACCTGGAATTTAATTTTTTTTTCACTAAGCAGCATGGCTTCAGAAAAGGCTTTTCCTGTGAGGCGCAGTTACTTGAGTTTACAACCAACCAACACCTCAACATGAACAGTAACTTACAAACAGATTGCATCTTTTTGGAATTTGCTAATGCATTTCAGGGTACCACATTGCCGACCAATATTTAAACTTTCTGCGCTCAAATTATATTCTTTAACCCTGTCATGGGTCCGAAAATTTCTTTCTAATCGCCAGCAGTTCACCGTTGTCAATAATTATTCCTCTCCTCTCTCCGACGTTACATCGGGCGTGCCGCAAGGAAGCGTCCTCAGTCCATTACTCTTCTTAATTTACATTAATGATCTGCCTGTAAACATCTCATCTTGGATACGCACATTTTCGGACGACTGCATTATTTATCGACTAATAAATAGTACTACTGACCACCTTGCATTTCAAACTGACCTCGATCGCATTAACTACTGGTGTAAAACGTGGCTAATGACTTTAAACGTTTCTAAGTGTAAATTAAGTTATTTTAGTCGAAAATCAGTCAGTTCGGATTTTCTCTACCGCATTAATAACAATACATTGCCTCGGACTAGGCAGTATAAGTATCTAGGCGTCCATCTCACCTAAACCTTCTTGGCCGGAACACATAACCACCATTTTCGCTACGCTTCCCGTTCACTAGGTTTCCTTCGCCGTAACCTGAAATGCACTACCCCTAACGTGAGTAAACAAGCCTACATTACTTTTGTCAGACCGCAGCTAGAGTACGCTTCATCCATATGGTCATGTCATCAAAAATATCTAATAGAGAAGTTGGAAGCTGTCCAGAATAGGGCTTGTCGTTTCATTTCGCAAAACAATAGTTATTAGAGCAGTGCATCCCAACTAAAGATCGAAATTTCGCTCCATCCGTTGCAAATTTTTCGCGACTTTGCCCTTTTATCTATATTTCATAAATACGCTCGTGCCACTGATTTACCGCCAGCACATCTACATCTTCGCTCCTACTTAACACATCGATTGCTTAATAACTGCAGCTATGCCTGCATTTATGGCAACACACATACTTTCAACTTCTCATCTCTCCCGCGTGCCATCCGTCTCTGGAATGAGTTTCCGGACTGCATCGCCCTGCAGGGTAATCATGACACCTTTCGCAAACATCTACTCAAGCACTTCATTGATAACGTTCAGCACGTCATTTACATGCTCACGATTGATGTAGTTTCGTTTTCAGCTGCTTGAGACTATTGCCTGTTTGGTTTTGTTGATGCGCAGCCTTCCTCATGTATGCCTGATAAACTTTCTCTTGCTTTTGTATAACTTTTTGTGCATTTCTTCTTATTTTGTTACATAACGCAGTTGTTTTTTTGGTTTTATCACTTTCTGAGAATTACGATCACGTATCTGAAGTGAGCGCTTTTTTGTATTTTGCTGTATTCTACAAGGTTTTTTTTATTTTTAACCTATTTTGGACAAACTTCTGAATTCGACACCCCTTACACAATGCCTCTCTGGAGGTCTGTAAGGTCTCTGTAAATAAACAAAATATTCTTTCACAGAATGTGCGCAAACTTCTCTAAACACATTGAGCTGAGTGGTTATGGCGCTCGGCTGCTGGCCCGCTAGACACGGGTTCGATCCCGGTCGCGGCGGTCGAATCTCTATAGAGGCGAAATTCTAGAGGCCCTTGTGCTGTGCGATGTCAGTGCACGTTAAACAACCCCAATTGGTCGAAATTTCTGGAGCCCTTCACTACGGCGTCTCTCATAGCCTGAGTCGCTTTGGGACGTTAAACCCCCATAAATTATGAAACATACAGCTAGCGTCATGAAACTTCGCGGCAACAGCAAGTACACTAAAATAAACTACCCGGGGCACTTGACTGCAGAGCGGATGCCCGGGCATGTTATCTCTCTGTTTCCCAGATTCGTCTTACATATAACCCAGAAAGAAATTAGGTCATTGCCAGCGTCATGAACCCCGTGGTAACAGCAAGTGCACTAAGATAAACAAACCGGGACAATTGACCGCAGAGCGGATGCCCGGGCCATGTTATCTCTCAGTTGCTGAGATTCCTCTTAGATATAATACAGAATAAACTGTCTATCATTGAACCCAAGCAAGCGAAGACTACTTAACCACTACTTCTGCCAAATGCCACGTTCAAGCAACGCTATTACTCACCATGCCCAAAGTTGTCCCGTGCGGAAAATTTCGCGTCAAAAATAAATAAATAAGCAACCCTGTTACTCAACGAATGAGCCTGCCCTATTTCTAAATGAACCAACAGAATGAGCGCTCACTAACTCCAAAGATTCCTGTCGCATATTTTGTGATTTACCCTTCGCGGTTAAAGTATGACAGTTGAACCCTCCAGCAGCTGCAACGCACTCCGATGCGCTGTTTGGTCGTTGTGCTGTTTTCTCTCGCGCTCTTCTCTAGTCTGGTGGTTCTTCGGAATCACCTGAAAGCAATAAATTGTTGTGATATACAATTTAGGGGACGAGGGGCACAGATTTCATTTTGCACGCATTGCGTGCAACCGGAGATTGCGTCGCATCCAGAGGCAGCACCGTCCACAGAAACTCGAGATGCTGCGCCAGATCGGTATCAGGCAGCTGTAACATTACTTGCACAAGAGCTTTCTGTGTTGACAAATTTGGTTGTAGAACGACGTAAATTCTACAATCGCGCGCAGCAGCCATATAAGGCGGTCCCAGAAAACCTAGCCGCACTCCGCACTCCGAGGCAAACACGTCCAATTTTGCGTCCCCAGATGAAGCATTGAGAGACAGGCTCGTGACCGGCGTCTCATAGCTACATGTCCGCGAACGACTTTCGTTAGAAGGATCTCGTATCTCCTTCTCCACAGCTGCGAATAATTATCTGCTGTATGAGCAAACGGCTCGCGACGCTCAAGATGTCGCAGCACTAATACAGGAAGCAACATACTTATTGCCTCAAGTTCGTTTACAGCAACAAGCTACACCATCGTTGCCACAAGTTAATCCGCAAATTCAAGGGCAAATTTCGCCTCTTCGTCAAGTTGGTCCCATACGTCAAGAAACCATGCCCCCGTTTCAGAAAACTTATACGCAGGCTTCTACTGCATCTCAAGAGCGGCAATACGCCATGCGTCCACAACGTCCAGGATTTTGAAGACGCCCGGCGCCACAATGCGTCATCGTTACCCCGGTCATCAGAAGCTAGAGCTCGCTTTACCATTTCTTCACGGCCACCAGCTGGGCAATGCATGTCGTCCCACCTCCGCAGTTATGTGAGTGGTATAACAGTGAGCGGGTGTTGATGTGCCTTCTTGCACAAGTGCTCAGTGTTCAAGTGATATATCTGTGGGCAGGCAAAATGTGCCTCCTACCTTGCGTTCCCTGTGTTCAGTGCTGCCTGATGAAAGTGGACCAGCCCCAGCTGTTCCGCGTAGGAACACACGCCGACGGCAGCCTTCGGAACCTGGACTGGGAACGTCTACTAAGGAATCCAGTTTGACACCGGAACGACAGAGAAAGAACGCTCGCCAGCCATAATGGTTCAAGGAATATGTGCCCCAATAACTTGTCTTGCATTCTTCTCCCTCCAACGATATATGAGACAGATACTGCGCCATTTCCTTTCCCCAACAAAACAATTATTATTATTATTATTATTATTATTATTATTATTATTATTATTATTCTCCCTTGGCTATGAAGGGGCATTGCATTGAGATTTCAATTCTTCGGTAATTCTAACTTTCGTCATGATATGTAACCGGGTATTTAATACGCCTTCCATTTCTGTCGTTCGCAGTTTCTCCTTCCCAGTAACTATTATGTGGAAAATGAATGTGATATATTATACCGATATTTTATTGTGACGTGCTTCGATATTTCTTTTATTGGATTCTCAGGATTATTCAGTATAACATTATGAGGTTGCATTTCTCAACAAGAACAATCTTCTAAATTAAATTCTAATATGATAAAAATATTGCTCAACTGTTCAGAAATAAGTGCTGTTTTTCAAGCTACTATACATATCGCAGCGGATGTTCTTGTTGAAGACGATTTGAACGAAGTGTCTCGGAGGTGCGCGCGTTCTGCGCTTGGGTGCTCTGTGCTCTGTGCGGGCCCTGTGCTCTCGGCCTGTCTGCTGTGCCCGGGGCGTTCTTGCGTCGATATTTCCCTTTTCTTCTTGCTGACAGATGCACTTAGAACTGTTTCATGTTAGACATATTGTGAATGCTAATACCAGCAAAATAATTGCATTTCAGTCAGAATCGTATGACTTGTTTGGAACATGACTTGCTGTTCTTTCGTGTGTTTTTTCCGGTCTAGTAAAATTGGTCGATGTTCATGTATGTATATTCCGGTTCAGTAAAGCTCGCAGATATTCTATGGTTGTGTGGATCTTCAGTTTTCATTGAGTAGGGTGTTTCTTCCGGTCAATTAAAACTAGCCGTTTTTATAAGGTAATTTCATTAAAACAACAAGAAGGAGCATTTTATAAGTTACCATTTTATTTGGATGAAGGAATCACGGCTCATAGGGATGCCCATGAGCAGATTCCCTTGGGACGCTCAGGGAATGGACAATTCATCCAGACCTTAATGATATCACGTGAGCTTCAGTGTCTGACGTTATTAGCAGCCTGCTACCCTAGCTGCATATGTTGAGCATACTTGAGCATTTAACTTGCTAGGCATTTAAGACTTCTGATTATTTCTGAAAAAAAGAGGGAAGATGTATTTGGGATACAAATTTTCGGTGCTCTCTATGAAGCGTTCATTATTTTTTTGGTATATTTCGGATATCCTTTGGTTTTAAGGAGTGAATTTCTGCATGAAATGTTAAATATTTTTTTCTTTTTGATAGAGTGAAGTGTTCATTCATTGTTCTTTTGGGAAGAAATAAGAAATTTTGTTTTCCGATTCAAAGTCTACTTAGGAGTAAGCTAATTTCGGTGTTCAGATATTTGTTCATGTTGTATTTCTGCAACTTCGTAATCAAAATTTTCCATTCAATTTAAATTTTTTACCAATGCTTTGCTTTTCCCCGAAGGGAGGGAGTATGTTGTGTCCTGGGTTTCAGTTTCAGTTGGATTCTACTTGGATTGAATTTGGCCTTGATTATGTGGATTTTTACTTCAGTAGTGACTTGTGATTATCGCTTGATTGTTTTACATAAACCCCATCCCGTCATGAATAAAACGACATTCGTCATGCAATTCTGTGTTACGACTCAGTACTTGGGCGGCCCTCCCGGCCGGCTCCGCAGTAAGTAACCTGTGCGCAAGGTAATTATAATTTTGTTAGCGCACGCGCATCGTATTTTGTACAATAATATAAATCGGAGGCCAACCTGTTTAACACCATTCCCTGCGCATCTGGGGCCAAAGTACATAAGGCTCTCATTCATAAGACATACTCAAAGCCATGTTCCAATTGGCTGACTTTGACAACGGTCAAGGCGTAGTCAGGACTGACAAAAAGAACGGATCTTTGAGACTGTTTGCAGGTTGTCATGAGACTGAAGAAATCATAAAATATTGCTCCAGGCTGCTTTTTCCAGATATTTGGCTCAATGAATCTTTTCAGTAATGTACCTTCAAGGCAACAGAAGATTTAGATTCTCAGCCTTATGCTTAGAGAAGTAGAGAACATATCACATCTCACTCAGTATCAAGCATCTGTTAAACGTCTTCGGTTGCCTTATCAAAGTACCGAAGGTACAATCTTGTTGAAATGTCTTAAGGCCAAAGGCTTTTCGCTTCAGCCTCATAACAGAGCTATTACGGCAATTTTAAAGTCCGAATGTCCTTGAAATGCTAATAGAAGGTTTCTTCATGCGGTAGAGAAGCTTGCTCCGGGACTTGTGTTTTTAATGGTCAGCTACACACCGAATACCAGGAGCATTCGTTTCGCTGCAGCTGGATGTTGTGACCTTAAGACTTTTGAGCAAGGCTTTACTTGTTGACATCAGGAGCTTTACCCATAAAGTTTCCTCTCTCCTGCTACACCAAGAGTCTCTACAGGTTGCTTAGAAAAATAACTAAATTGGCACTTTGGCACTCCTACCTTTATTTTCACGAAGTAGTGTTTTTCGTTTTTAAATGACGCATTCAGATACCATTTTTTTTTCATAACTACCTAATTAAAAATTTGTCATCATTGCTAGTCCAAATTCACGAGGCCGACAGCTCAATTTATTCTCAAGTAATAATATTATATTCCGAGATATGTTTTTGGATTTAAGATATGATACGGGCACCTGGATGGCAATTTTATTTGCTCTGAGGTCAGTTCATGAAGCAAATGATGAATTTTACCCCACTATACTGTAGCCAGCAAGAAACCTTCTCTATAACAAAAATCTTTTCTCCTGACATCTCCGCGCTTGTTAGGCTTTGTAAAATAGAACAATGTGTGCGTTTTAAAACGACACCGATGAATTTCTCTGTTTGCTGCCACACTGGCACGTAAAACAAGAAATTACGCACACTTGGTGAAATAATCTCTTCTAGCTCTAGACTCTTGCCTAACAATGTCTGCAGTGCCGTAGAGGACATAGTTGGACAAAACAAATGAGAAAATCCAGTATAACGATAGTAAGAACATTTGATGCGCACTATAATGTTTATAACTACCTCTTCACGCCCTCGCTTTCCTGTAGTATGGCTGCTAGCTGCAAATGTGGCAATGACAAGCACCACTTTGTAGACATTGTGGCAGAAGTATTTGAGTTCTAAAGTACTCGTATGCAAAATTGTTTGATCTTTTCAAAGATCTTCAAACTAAAGACCAAAAAAGTAGTTCTACAAACGTCTGAGACATTGGCAACGAAAAGGATAGTGCTTTAGATGACAATAGTTCGCGACAATACTGTTTCATGAATGTATATATGTACAAAAGACTGTAGTAAATGTATTTAAATATATCCCACCAAAATTTCGAACCATTTATGTGAGATCCTACGGGACCACATAGCCTACTTCGAGCTGTCAGAGAATTGCCCTTTGTTTCGCTGGGTACTTGCATAAAAGCCAGGATAAAATATACTGCAGGTGCTCTGCTGACATCCTGAGCACGCGTACTGCTGCCCATCTGAGAGAAAATATATTCTTTTATATATTATAATTTTTATTCATTTCAAAAGAAACCTGTGTACAAGTGCTTGAATAAAGTGGAAATTCGGTTATTAAGAGGAAAAGTCCCGATATATTTAATATCTGTCCCATATGCCCACTCTTTCTGAGAGATACGCTAAGGCTTCCAAACGGCCAAGCAAGCGCATATCTTATTATGTGGCGATGCTTCGTAATCTTCATTCGGTTTGAAACAGGAAACAAATTGAACAAGGGGCATGCAAGGACCGTAAGTGTCCCCACAATCGCTTTGGGGAGTTTACGGAGAGTTTGGACGGGAAGAGCACCCTGGGTCAGACAATTCTCTTTGGCGGCAGCACCTGCCATAGGAGAACATTGGCGCGCCGCTTAACGGCAGCACCTCAGCGCCAGTAGATGTATCAGGACTCGCAGTGATCTATCATTGTAAAGTAGGTAACGACCAATTGCGCAGAAATTAGCATTAAACCACCAATGTTTTTGTATCACACCCTTGATGTGAAGCTTAAGCTTCCGCTCGAGTGGTTGCGCGTCGGCACTAAGGCCACCACTCTCCGATTTCACCTGTCTTTGTCTGAAGCCTGCTCGACCTTGAAAATTGAGCCTCGAAACGAAACCGAAGTGAAAATAATAATGCTAGCCTACCTAATTCGCATTTCGCCCAATCACGTTAAATAGGCTGTCATTTTTTTTTAAATAGACGCTGACATCGTAGCTCGCAGCTGCGTACCAAATCTCGCTCCCAGTAAAATATCTAGTAAACGGAGCCGACATTCTGTCCAACAACCTCTTATCCACCAGCCAAGCCAAGAACCAGTCAACCCTGCGCGACGGTAAAAGGACTCAGATTGTGCTTTTCAAGTACTTTTTTTTTGTTCGTATCTTTATGTTTACCCTCACAGCGCAACTCTGCTAGATATGCTTAACGTCTGTGTTCTCTGTAATGTCAGTATATGCTAATGAACCCTAGATTTTTAAAACTAATTTTGATGCCCTCCAATATGAGCCCCTTATACACCGTTTGTTTTTTTTATTTTTTTTTTGAGGGGACGCTGATTTCCAGAATCTAAACTAAACAGGCGGCAAACGAAAGAAACAAAATGCGCATAGGTTAGGCTATCGTGTGTAAGGTGCATTGAATAACGTGAAATGGAAGTGTATTGGTTCGGTTCATCCAGTTTGACGTCCCAAAGCGACTCAGGCTATGAGGGAGGCTGCAGTGGAGGGCGGCAGATAATTTCGACCACCTGAAGTTCTTTTAACGTGAGCTAACAGCGAAGAGTACGCGGGCCTTTAGCATTTCACCCCGACCGAAATGCGACCACTGCGGCCGGGTTCAAATCCACCTCTTTCGGTTGAACAGCACAGCACCTTAACCACTTAGCCACCAGGGCGGCAGCTGGGCGCGAAGAGGTGTGGCATCATGGCAATGTGCACAGAGCTCTTCCAAGTGGCGAATAGTTGACACACGTTGAGATGCCCTATCGTGAAGTCCCTATGCAAGCGCTCAAAGCGTTCAAGTTGTTGTAGCATATATTTTGGCTCGAACCACAGACAGCCCCACAAGGAGCTCGAGTGGCCGAACGGCCTCCCGCCAAGAAGCGCAGGTAATCGGCCCAATATTGGAAATGTATTGGCAAGTGTTTTCTGCACTTCCCGGGCGGCTCAGCAGCGCGCGTGGATGGTCTGGGCGGGGCTGAATGTTCCAGTAAAAGCTTCCGTAGCCGCTTTAGATGTTCACGTGAAGCGCAGGCTTCACCTGGCGGCGGCGACGCTCGATCTGGCCGCTACGCAGATCAGCATTAAGCTGGATGCCTCGATTCTGAGCGCGCGAGGACCGACAGCCACCGCTGCTGTTTCAACTTTTTCCTCCGGCTGCAGCTGCTGCAGCTTCAATTCTGTGATGGCCATCTTCGAGAAACTATACCCCGTATGAGTGCGCCTCGCTAATCCTACGCTGATTTCGTGTGGAATGGTCACCTACGTCCGCCATAGTGGCAACCCGTAGCGATAGTGCAGAAATAGTGGCGGAGCTATGAGTGGTTCCTTTCTGGAATGACTCCTGCAAAAAGCTTTCGCTCTAAAAAGCCTAGAGCATCACGCCCTGCTTCTAGCACAGCTCTGCTGCACTTCAGGAGCCTCTTCCTTCACTCTCACACAAAAGCTTCGATATTATAAAATATTTTTGCTGTTGATAAGGGCGCCTCTAATTGCAATGAATAACTGCTCTGAATAAATGACCACTGTATCAGATTGTTGCAGTGATAGTACATGCACCGTTTTTTCACTTGCACTCTCTTAGTCCGCGCTACTGTCTTTAACAAGTCTACAGTGCAGGTTATAAAAAGAAAAAAAAATCTATAGTTAATTTTTTCTCGAATATCAGCTCACTTCACATCCCGCGTCTTGGGCTTTTCTTTGTGTAAAATACCTCTCTTCGTAGGAATAAAGTTTCTAATGAAATCAATTGTCTTTAAATTATAACAGCACATGGGAGAAGATGACGCACTTGTGTCTTCCTGTTCCCTAGAAAACCGGCTATGAGGGACCTGTTGATGAAGGCCATGTCGGTCTTTACTTTAGGCAAAAAAAGCATTCCTTAAACAGTCTTGGGATGGCGAGGCGAGTGAGTTGAACATACAGACTGCATTCAGACCAAACAAAAAGTGTGATATAAAACCGGAGCTTGAAAATTCATTTGCGGATTCTTTCATTAGACCAAGACATCTGAACAGTAAAAGCGATTAGTGCTTGCGGTATTAGGTAACGCAGATTTTAGCCCTCAGTGATACCGTAAGCTATAAGCGTATTTGGAGAGAAAACAGCAGAGACCAATTAAAAAAATACATATAGATGATGCACCAAACGCTACAAGGGCTACTCTGATACTCTCCATATGGAACCCACAGTAAGAGTCTCGGTTGGAATACGCTGATCTGCATGCACGAAGGAGGCATCTGGGTTGCGTCGCGTACATTGTTACCCCATGGCTTCACAGGTTGCGGCTTCTTGTAGCGCAAGTCTCCTATCGGTGGCTGGGCAAACGGGATTCCGGTGAAGACGTGGACATTGATGCCATCGGCGGCCGTGATTGTTGCGCCGCGTATCTTGCCATCAGCTACGGAAATCACGGGATCACTCTCAGCAGCGTGTCCAGTATTGCCCGGGTTTTTTGTAGGATTAAAGAAGACAAGAAGAGTGAAGGCAGCAAAACACGAAATTAGGCGTGCAATTGCTGACATTGTTTAGAACGAATAGTGCGGTGGAACTGCTGAGGCTGAGTAAGAAGGCGAATCCAAATGTTAAAAAGGCATCATAGCAGGAAAGACGGCACCTGCGTTAAGAGTGGTTGACCAAGAAGAGTGATGTTTTACTATTGAGTTTTTTCTTTGCTCAGAATTTCCTATTGAACTTTGTTCTGTCGAAAGCTTCATGCTTGTTTTAAAGTTTACAGCGCTTTTTTTACCCACAACATGCCTGTAACAGCAGCTCCCACGCGCTCGTGACTTAAACCCTCACTGATCTGGCCTGCCCCAGAGGCCGCTGTTGTAAGCAGTCGAAACATAAATCCCATTGCTGTATTTCGTAAAGCACCAAAGCTTCTTTCGAAGATAAAGGTGAACAGATGTTAAAACGAGTGCAATTTGAGTTTCATATGCTCTGCATAATAAGCTGAAAAGCATTGTCCTGAAGACGATCAATGAATGGAACTTACATATATTTTACAGTCTTTACTAAGGCTGTGAAATGCCTAGTATTTACGTTCCTGGGGCAATTCTGAAAAGAAGAGCTGGCAGGTTCTCTCATAACTGGAAATCGCGTCGGCGCGCACTATGGCGCGCACAACACAAATTTTTTCATGGTTGAACGCTTAATTTATGGCTATTAGAAATAGTTTAAAAACGCGAAGAAACCAGCGTTTGTAATGTGTTCTTGCGAGAAAAAAGTAAAAGATAATTCCTTTTACTGAACGTAATTAATGAAAGCTTACACTCGAGTGACGCACATTGGACAAGTGCACTCATGTACCAGCTAACCTCACATGACGAAGCTTGCGGCCAAGACTGCCGGAGGTTACGTGCTACAAAGCTATGAACCGATAAAGAGAAAAACATCAGCCGATTAGGAAATTAGGCGAAACGCGGGTATGTGCTCTAGCATGACGTGAGTTGTCGGTTGGAGCTACGGTCTACTGGGTGATACCAGGCTGCCTGCTAATTATCACCCAACGTTCTTCTGTTTAGCTATTGTGCGGGATAAATCGAATCACGGACTCCTCTAAACCGCTGCTGTTTATTCCGCTTAGCTGAGCTCAGTGCGCTTAGGGGCGGTGCAGCCTAATTAGCGGCCGAAGTTCTCGCCCGGTTACCACCACCTACACCTCGTGAAGTAAGCCACCCGTTAGGCAGGTGAGCAGTGGCGCAGTGGCAAAAGGCAGGTGCTATGGCAGGTGTTGCCATCGGTGGCACTTGGGTTGCGACTCAGGTTGCTCTCCCCGAGCAGCCTCTCAATATTAAACGGGCTGCAGCCTGACGCGGTGCCCAGGTTGCCCACCGTCAGGTCTAAAAGGTAAGCAGCCTGCTACCAAACCGGCTTCAAAAAGACAGACAGGCACAATGCTAAAATGCGGGGAATTGGCACTGTAAAGGCTAGCGCAATAAAACAATAGCGCGGTACTACAGACAAGTATCTTTTCTCGTTTCGACTTTATGCCTTGTGGTTCTAGTGTCTCTGCGGAGTGGCCGGTAATTTTCGGTAGCCGCGTTCCCCAGAATTCGGGGCCACAATTTGCTTTCACTTCAGGCACGGCTCGCTTAAGCCTGTAAATTCACACTTAAGCGCCAGGCGCACAAATATAGGCCGTCGGATGCGTCACGTGTAAACTACAGGTGTTGCTGTAGTAGCAAAGAACCGAAAATGAAGAAAAAAAGAAAAATAACAAGACTCACAAAACAGTAACGTGACGAAAGGAGAAGAGAAAATTAGTGAGAGAGGAACTATAACAATTAAAGAAAAGGAAGAAGAGGAGGAGCAAAAAATGTGTACATAAGTCCGCTTAGGTGCAGCAATGCGAAATAATTTCTCTTACAGCGCATCCGCAATCTGGCTTCTGACATCTCGCCTACGGGCATGGATGGAAGGCTGGAAGGTAGGAGCGTCCCCTTTGAAACAGGGTGGTAGCATTTGCCACTGTTGTCGGCTTTTTTCTTTATAATTGTTTATATGCGTTGTAAATTGTTAATAAATTTCGGCATTTTCTTTATATCGAGCCTACGCGAGCGCCATCTGCTGGACCAGCGCCGTATATATCGAGATGGTTTTCAGTGAGTGCCGCAATATGGCACTACGACTGCACCCCAAGCACGGATGAAATTTATCGGAAAGGTACATCTGTAATTTATATGCTCATAATTGCTCGTGTGCGCATGAGTACATATCTCAAAGATACATTTTGCAAACATCTGCGCAGTCACTAGACTTCATTATTTTTTATACAGTTCGACCAGACACGCTTTGTTCACAACTTCCATCCAGAGCGCCTTTCCACAGCTTCCGGTGACGCAACTCATGAGCCAAGAAATGCTTTCGAATCAAAAGTGTAGACGATCAATGCAATTGATGCTCTACTTCATACTCTACCATTAATACTCTCAAGACAGACCAACAGCTAATGGGATTCCAGTTTGCTAGCGGTTGGCGTGATCCAGCCCATCATTCAGCGTATGACAGGCCTACCGCCTCTTCAATGTCCCGATCTAATGCAGCGTAGCGCCTCTTCACTCTCCGCACGCATCGACTCTGACTGGACCCCGGTGCCCCTCTCGCCACCCGTCAAATCCCGCCCTGCCGTCCTTTTCTTCCTCCGACTTTCTCCCTCCTCTCCACTGAGAGTGGATGCAGATACTTCCTTTTCTTTTTTTGCCTCCTGCCAGCGGAAGCTTCCCGTGACAAAGTCCCCGCCGCACACTTTATGCGATATTGGCGTTTTAAGGCCAACGCATTCAAGATATTTAGCAGGTACTCGCTGCACCGAAGCATCCTGATGTAAAATGTAGTGTGGAGGCTGCTTGAATGAGATTGACCACAAAAAAAGAAGAATAGTTGGGTAGGCTAACTCTATGCTGCACTAGTTGCTAATCTTAGAAGGGGAAATGTTAAGGGCGACTGGTTTTTATACTTAAAGCCTTTTTATTCGTCTTTTAATCGCTTACTTCAAAGGTAATGTCTATGTCTTATTAACCGTTACAAGGCATGCTATAAACACAAGAACCATTAGGAACAAAAATCGCCTGCTTGGGAACTAGGTTCTGGCGTTTCCTCAGTTTTCCTCAGTAGAGTACAGAAGACTACAAATTTAGTGCGCACTGATGTTCGCAAAACCGTGAATGAAAGACCTGAACAAAGAAAGCGAAGAAGTCACAGATGCTTATTGCATACCGTGGTGAGCGTTGTTAAATGCTCCAACAATACTTTGTCACCCGTGCACTAAACGCTTCAATAGCAATGCAACAGGGACATGCTATTCTTTTATCTTCATTGCCCCGTTCCTAACAATTTGAATAACTTAGAAAGGACTAAACAAGAGAACAAAAAAAATTGCAGGTGGTTTAGATCTGGTTAACTCTGGTCGAAAGCAATGAGCTGCATCTCCCTGGCTACGTTTGTGGTCGAGCGACTGGCGTTTTCCATATATAGCTATACTGGCACACACACAGTACTATGCATTTGTTTTATTCGTTAAACATCTTGCTTTCTTAGAAACGACATTAAAGGCGCTTACACAAGATAGCATATATTTATTATAGCCTCGATGATATTTAGAATTATATTATTGCTCACTGTATGCGGAGATATTGAACCAAATCCGTGTCCAAACGCCGCGCAAACCCTGCAGGTTTTTTCAAAATGCCAAATTGAAAAAGAAAATGTTTTTTGGCGGGGAAAAGGAAATGGCGCAGAGTGAGACAGGCGTCATTTCTTTTTCTTAAAACCAACTTAAAACCAACTTTAATGAGACAGGCGTCATTTCTTTGTTTGACCTCTAGCTTCAATCAACGTCAAGCTCGCGGCCCCGCTGATGGCTCAAAAAGCTGGCCTAGTGAAGCTTTTCTCTTCAAAAAGGAAACTAGAAGCGTGCATTCGTCACCTTTTTATAAGAATCCACTTCTTTTTATGGTTTCACTATAAGTGCCAGCAATGCACACAAATTCTTTGATAGTTAATGCTAAACCGCTCTATGGAAGCACTAAATGACGAAGGTTTTATATAACACGAGGAGGCGAGACGACGAGTTTGTGAAAGAGGTATGCTGAACAGCTTTATAATACATGAGAATAAAGAGGAATGCACTGCTGATCATACGATATCACGCGAGAAGTCTTCGTTAGCACTATATTGGATGCACATTTAGCATCACATTGACCACCTTCCAATTCGGCGACGCTTTTTTGTTCGGCTTTTGTGGGTGACGGCTAGAGGATGGTGGGAATAGATGACTGTGCGGATGAAGGGTGATAGTCCAGGGTGAAGGTGGATTATGTGCATGTGTACATACCGATTGGTGTACCGAAGGGAACCTCCGTTCACACACCCACATACGTGCTCCCACACCCACACTTGCAGGCGTGCGAAGACAGACGCGTGTGCTCATGCACGCAAGAGCACACATACACGCACATTCTTGGCTTTTTCGCCGCGAGACCGCCACTCAGCTTAACTAGCTAAAATGCTTGAGACCACTTATCTGTTGCCCTGCTTAATTCCCGAACGTCCGTACATACACACTATAGTCCTTAATGCAGCTGCAAAAATAAGGAATAATAGTCTGAATGCATGTGTTTGAAAAGCCGAACTATTCAATAACCAGTAACATGAAGGCCATGCGTGTCATCATTATCATCAGCCTGACTACGCCCCTGCAGGGCCAAGGCCTCTCTCATGTCCCCCCTCCAATTAATCCTGTCATTTGCCAACGGCGGCCACTGTATGCCTGCAAACTTTTTAATCTCATCCGCCCATATAACTTACTGCCACCCCCTGCTACGCCTGCCTTGTGTTGTATTAAACTCCGTTGCCCTTAAGGACCAACGCTTATCTTTAACTCGCATCACACGCCCTGCCCAAGCCCATTTCTCCCTGTTGATTTCGACTAGGGTGTCGTTAACCGGCGTTTGTTCCCTCAATTACTCTGCGCGCTTCCGGTTCCTGATCGTTATGCCTATCATTTTTTTTTTACCATAGACCGGTGCCTTGTCCTTAACTTAAGCTCAACACATTTCGTTAGCCGGCGCATTTGTGCCCCGTAGGTGAGCACCAGTAATATACGGTTGTAACTTTCCTCGTGAGGGATATTGGTGAACTGCCATTCATGATCTGGGAGAACCTGCCTTATGCGCTTCACAACATTAGTATTTTTGTGGTTATTTCCCTCTCATCATCCGGATCAGCTGTCGCGACCTGCCCTAAGGAGACGTATCCTCTTACCACTTACAGCGCCTCGCTACCAATTGTGAACTGCTCTTCGCTTGCGAGACTATTGAATAATACTTTGGTGTTCTGCATATTTATTTTCACACCCACCGTTCTGCTCTGCTAGTCTAACTGATTCATAGTGATTTGGAGTTCTTCTCCTGAGCGACTTAGAAAAATAATCTGGTCAGTGAATCGGAAATTACTTGGGTATTCTCCATTAACTCTTATCCCTAACTTTCCGCAATTTATGCCTCACTACACCTCCGGTAACCAGGCGGTATATAGCATTGGTGACATCGTGTCTTTCTACATTAAAAACTTACTTATTTGTGTTTTATTGCTGAGTTCATGGAGGACTATAGCTGTTCTACAATAGTTATAGGTAGCTTCCAGTATTGTCACGTAAGACTTCTACAACGTGATTTTGCAATGCCTGCTTGACTCCAGATGTTTCCACTGAGTATAATGGTTTCTCGTAATAAATGAAAGCTGTATTTAGGGGTTACTTGTCTGCTAATTTCGGTATAACCTTAGTGATAGCGTGATTGTGGTTTTATTCCAGCATCCTTTACGAAAGCCTGTCTGATTGTCAAGATATCGTGGGCGGCTGTGGTATTGGTTGGCGCCGAAGTTACAATTAATCGGGCCAACCTACCCACCACTGCACTCTCCGTAAGTTCGGAGGGGGAGGAGCGACAAACTTCTCCACCCCGCGTGCGAAAGATTGTGATTCGACTGCTGACCGGCGATAGGGGCCACGCCTGATTAGTCGTTGACCGGAGGCATGAGGCGTAGGCAAGTTCCGTAGCGAATTAATTTAATTAGGAAAACAACAACACAGTATTACAATATGCCCTACAAAGTAGCGCCGTACACTGACGTGACGCAAATAACACAAGCACCAATTAAGCACGTTAAATCAACAATTAACACAAAGGAAGAAACATCAGGGCGATTACTATACAAAAAATGTTACGAGACGGTAATACAGTACAAAGGATTACATCGAGAAACACAGAAAGCAAAAATACAAAGATAAAAGAGTTGAAGTGAGTGGTGAGAAACGATGGCTTAGCTGCGGAGTGGCAAGGTCCGGTCGCAGGGAGCGTCGGGCTGCGGTTGCTCATCGCGGGGCTGATGGGGGCTTGCGGATACGGGCAATCTTAGGCCTCGCGTCTTCGGGACCACCGTCGCCGCACTCTACGCTTCAGATCTCCGCCTAGGCTCCTTGCCGACCACTTCCCTGGCTGACCTCACTCACGACCGCACGCACCGAAATCTCCAGACCAACTGCCAGCGCGCGGCGTTCCCGTCGCCCCCGTCGCATGGCAAAGAATGAAAAAAAAAACAACACAGGGAAAAAAAGACTCTTCATGAGCCACGCACAGAGGAATGCCGCTCCCGAAAAGGAAAGAGGAACACATGAAGGAATGTCGAAAGAATTCGGCACAATGCCTTAATCCCACGAGGAGTCATTGGGGGCCGCGAACAGTGCCGGGGCATTCAATCCGCTTCTGCTGTTCCCAACGCGTGCAAGCGCTTGCCACCTGTATGGCAACAATGCTAGGAGGGGGGGGGGGGGAGCAGTTTTGAGTGACCTCTCCAGCGCTATGATGAGAATGCCGTTCCCCCGCGGGGGAGGGGGAAAAAGTCGTCGACGCCGCTCCGCGACATGTTTCTGGGAAACAAAGGTCAAAGCTGGACAGGGCAGACATGAACTTTGTGACACTGATCAACTGGTCGATTTCATCCTAAGGTTCTCTTCATTCTATTAGCGATAAGCTAGCAAATACCTTGTAGGCAACGGAGTGTAAGCTACGCGGTCTGTAATATTTCAAATCATTGGCATCCCCTTTCTTGTAATTAAGAAAAAGTTAGCGTTCCTCCAAGTTTCTTTTACGCTCGATTTCATAAGGCATTGTGTATACAGGACGGCTAGTTTTTCTAGCACAATCTTCCTTTTGTCCTTCAACAGATCTGCTGCTACCGAATGCTCACCTGCTGCTTTCTCCATTTGCATTGCTCCTAAGGCTTTCTTTACTTCCTCTTTCGTTACTGGCGGTATGTACCTTGTATTCGTGCTACTGGCTCTCTCATGAACTTCCCGATTGCATTGCTGCTGTATAGATTTGTGAAAAACAGTTAGGCTACTTGAACTATATTATTCATATTGCCAATGACATTGCCCTTTTTGTCTCTTAACGCATACGTCTCATTTTACCCATGCCTAGTTTCCTGTTCACCGCTTTTAGGCTTGATCCGTTTTTTATTGCATACTGAATTCTTTCTATATTGAACTCCCTAATGCCGGCTACCTTGCACTTACTTATATTCTTTCACTGCTCTGCCAGCTCTACTCTGTTCCTGGCAGAGTTCTAATCTCTCTGTAAGGTTAGGCGCGACTGCAAGCGCGTATTGCAAGAGTAATGTTCGCACGTCGCGGACGCACAGCTCATATGATCTCCCTAAGAATGCTTGTCACGTTGCACGCAGATATCAACTGCTCCTGACTCAGCCGAGACAAACTCAGGAGTGGCCACAGTTGCTGGTAAAACACTGGGCAGAGGCGTGTCAGCTCAGAACCATACCACATTGCTGACCACGCGCAGTAGCAGAGGCTGGTCTAAGCTGGGCAACTCTTATTGTAGCCTGATTCCTGTAATCATATATACGTCTACGGTGGTACGTCTCCGTTTGCGAAATACTCTCTGATGTACACGCCATCACGATATTTCCTCGCCGAGACACATTCTGAAACGGTTTCAGCAGCTGCAAGGCCTGAAGTCGTTGGATGACAAGGTACTGGACACAACCGAGACGCCGCTTCCAGAATGCGTATTAGCGCATTCTAGGTATGAACAGACATTTGCTTGCGGTCTCACACGGCATTACAATATACTTTGCGACGTTTTGCGAGCAGGAAATTAGCCCTTCAGCACTGTGAGAACACTTACAGAATTTTGGACTTCAACCATGTTTGCTACAAGTACTAGAATCGAAACGACGACGAGAATGTGTCTGAGCAGCGCCTACTTTAATTAAATTTTTCCTTGCGGAAGGCAATGGACCTACTTTAGAATATATATATATATATATATATATATATATATATATATATATATATATATATATATATATATATATATATATATATATATATATATATATATATATATATATATATATATAGTAGTGAAGAAGGTGCTGAGAACCAAATTTATAGGTTTAATAAGTGGGCTAACACAAGCTTAAAACACACCAAGGGTTTGCTGGTGTTTTAACAGAGCACCAGTTTTCATTACAGTGCTACATGATTGTTCCAGGCCAGTGTTTATAGGGGTTGTGAAAAGGCTGTTGCATTGCTCAGTTCAACGCCGCAATGAGAGAAATCAACCTGGTACAAAAATGCACATCCTTTTCCATGGATATCTATGAATGTCCATGGATCCATGGATGTCTAGTGGCCGCAATCCGGGCGCAGCAAAGAAAGACCGGAACGCACAAGCGAGCCCACAAACACATTTCATTCGAGTGGAGTTTCCAAAAAGTTCATTGGTCGCGGCACGTGATGGCTTTGTAAGGAGATGTATTCTTGATCCGACAGAGGCTTACTTTGATGGAAGGAAGGACATGCGTCACACAGATAGGAACTCGGACCAGGAAATCTGAGTGTATTTGGCTGGTCTTTTGCCTGGGAACGAAATTTCAGTTGTGTAGGTAATTGGAAGGGGGATAGCGATCTATGAGCCTGAAGTAATGTTGGAGGCTGTTCATGAAGTTCATTTATCTCCCTTCATCTGATAATGGGTTTGAAATGATATTTTATTCCTTCCCACCATCATCATGATCACCTACTCCCCTGCACGGGAAAGGCCTCTCCAATGCCTTTTCAATTAATACTGTTTCGTGCCAACTGCGGCCACCGTATACTCGCAAACGTTTTAATCTAATCCGCCTATTTTTCGGCCGCCCCCTGCTGCGCTTGCCTTCCCTCGGCAACCAATCCGTTACCCTTAAGGACCAGGTGTTGTCTTGCCTTCGCATTACATGCCCTGCCCAAGCCCATTTCTTCCTCTTGATTTCTACTAAGATGTCATTAACCCGCGTTTGTTCCCTCACCCACTTTGCCCGCTTCCGATCTCTTAGCGTTACACCTATCATTTTTCTTTCCATGGCTCGCTGCGTTGTCCTTAACCTAAGCTGAACTCTTTTCGTTAGCCTCCACGTTTCTGCCCCGTAGGTGAGTACCGGTAAGATTATGCTGTTGTACACTTTTCTCTTGAGGGATATTGCTAAACTACAATTCATCATCCGAGAGAACCTGCAATATGCGCTCCACTCTATTCTTATCCTTCTAGTTATTTCCCTCTCATAATCCGGATCAGCTGTCACTACCAGCCCTAAGGAATATTCCTTTAACACTTCCAGCTGCTAGTTGTGAACTGCTTTTTCCTTGCTAGTCTCTTGGACATTACTTTGGTTTTCTGCATGTTAATGTCAAGTCCAACCATTCTGCTCTCCCTGTCTAACTCATTGATCAAGATTTCCAGTTCGCCTCCTGAGTGACTCAGCAAGGTAATGTCATCGGCGAATCGCAGATTATTTGGGTATTCTAATCACTGAAGTCACGGTTGGCACCGAAACTACCTGAATGTTTAAACATGCCTTTTCCAATGCTGGAGACGTTGTAATTTAAAATGAATATATTTTGGCTCTGCCCGGGAGAAATCGCTCAAGTTATCTGTGTTTCTCACGTACATATGCGTGTCTGCTTTCTGACTGCATCTTGCCTTGGCGGAACACTGACACATCAAAATTCTCTACCTGAAGCAAAATTTCCTCGTATTGTTTTCTTCAACAAGAACAGGGGAAGAGAATTTTGACCTAGATAGAGGGGCGAAAAAAAGGGAGCGATGTGAACCAGGTTAGCCTTTTTCTGCTACCTGGAGCGGCAAAATGTGGCTATCGTAAGGTGAGTCTGAACGAAGCCAGATGTCGAGTACATATCCCCCCCCCCCCCCCCTTGTCCATCACACTTGCCCACACATATAAAAAACCTGAGGAGTTGTATAGCCCGCATACAGAGGCAATGACATATTTCCGAGACCGTTCCATACAGCTGAGCAACAGCTGCCCACAATTGTTGACGATCGCCGAACATCCAAACGTTAGGCGTCGCTGCTCCACTTAAAAGCGCACTTTGCCTTTTTGGGGGGTTCTACTACATGACGGCGACTATTCCTTCATAAGACACCAGCTGGTATGCATGCCTTCGCTGCAAAAGAGTGAGCCAGTGCTGTTTTTTCACATCTACTGGTAAGCCTTTGACATCTCTGCACGACTGAGCCCGCTGCGGTGTTACAGTCAGATAATCAGCGGAAGAAGAGTGTTTGGTGGAGCTGGGAGGGAGTTGATCTAGAGCGTACAAGAGCGTACAAGTAAGCGATTTGTGAGATAGTTTTAGCATAGTGTCACTCCGATCCAATCCCACCTTTGGTTTCGCAGCTAACCAGCTCCGGCCGCGAAGTGGCCTGTCTGCACCTCTCGGCGTCAACTCATGCACAGGTAGCTCCCCACGGAAGCGAATCGAGCTACGCTGAAGCTGTCTTTAATAAGGCGTCATGCAGACGCAGACTTCAGGTTGAATCCGCCGATTTTAGCTGAAGAGTTCAGACTGCTGCACAGTGCTGTTACGGGTCGTCGACTGATGAGGAAATGGTATTTCAACAAAATGCTCGCGATCTCTATTTGCCTGTGGAATATCCTTCTCAAAGAGCAGAAATATTGTCCTCTTCGTGCTGCCAATCTCAGATTAAAATTCACCAGTAAAAATAGAAGTGCCGAGCAGCGAAGCGACATTGTATTTTGGGTACATTTTTTATTGACTATAGGCTTGCGTTACAATATTTCCCTCTCGCGAGAACGAATGGAGACAAGCCCATAATCCAGGCAGCATATTACCTTACAGAATCAAGGTTCTTGTTTATAACACCCTATTTTTCTCTACACTTTATTACTGTCTGCTCGTGTGGGGTACCACATCACGTACGAATCTAGAAAAGATACATATACTTCAGAAAAAGTTTTTGCGAGTACTATTTAACACGCCTTACAATGCCCACACATCAGACTTATTTCCGAAAGCAAATATAATACCCGTGTTTAACCTTTATAATTACAAGTTAAGTCAAGCTTTCAAACGGGAGGTAAAAGAGAATTTACAGTTCCTTCATGAGTTTTCTAATCTCACCAGGAACACACATTCTTACATCACAAGATGTACGGAACAGTGGAAGGTAGTCACTCCGCGTGCCAATTATTCTACACAAAAGATATCATACACTCTACCAACACTTTTAAATTTGTTTCTGAAATCAAGTCTTGATATTCATATAACTGATGTACGAGCTTTACGTCAACACTTTGTCACTCAATCTTTCTTAAATAATTGAAGAGCGTTTTTCAGGTAATTTGTGTTTTTGCGTTTATCTTTTGTGCAAATTTCACATGTGATCAATTGCTATGTATATCTCCTGCTCAATCGCTGTTTGCCTTGTAAAGGAGGCTGCGGGCTCTAATCAAGTCGCTTGCCTCTAAAGCGACCTTTACTTGCAGTCTCCTCCATCACAGATGGAAATAAAGTTAATATTATTATATTAGAATAATCGTGCACTAGTGGTTGTTCCGGTGGCTCTGGCCACCACCGTAATGCCCTTTGAGTCCATGTTGGGGTGATCATACAGCAGAAGTTACAGCATAGCAGTTGCGCCACATATATGTGCACATTGGAAAGCGCATTTACTACGCATGGCGTCACAAAAACCAGGCTGGTAAAGCAAAGCGCCAGAAACACTCGCATATATCCTACGGCTAACTCGTGTGGTTAATCGAGACTGCGCCTGACGCCCTCTATATACCATGAAGGTGTTAAAGAGACATCGACGAAAAAATGAATTACATCTTTAGCACTAAACCACCATGTTAAAATGCCTAACACCAACTTCTAATTGGAGCATCGTCTTTCTGAGGTATAAAATGACCTAGAACTACTGAAATATAAATACCGACACTCTAACACGTTTATGGAGGGAAAACGCTAAGGCGCCCGTGTGCTGTGCGATGTCAGTGCACGTTAAAGATCCCCAGGTGGTCGAAATTATTCTGGAGCCCTCCACTACGGCACCTCTCTCTTCGCCACGTTAAGCTGCAGGACGGCATTTGGACGGTCTAACGGTCTATGCCCTGAGTCCGCCTTGGAGCTGCTATAGGGAGTCCGCCCTGGGCGGACTCCGTATAATAGCTTTCGATGTAATATTTATCTTCAAACAACCATCCATATTTCTGTGTCCTGTCTAAGGCTCAGAATCGCTAGTAATAGAGTGCGCAGAAGCTGGCAGCAGGACAACAAATTAAATGAACAAATAGGCAGCGCGACCAAGATAGGGACAGACAGAACACATAAACACAGCGCTAATTCAGAAAAAGGTTTATTCCGCATAAAAAATTTGGTTATCGTGGCAGAGTCGCAATGGGATAGTCAGTGTAGAAACGAGACTAGGAAAGAATTATTATCGCTGTGATACCCAAGCTCCTAAGAAAACAAACTAGCGCATGAGACTGACTGCAAGCTCGCCTCGTTTCTGAACTGATAATCACACTGTGAGTATTTTACATATAAACTATTTTTCTTGTGTGCAGTTAAATATAGTGGGAATTTGACGCTGTGTGCGTCCGTCTTGTATGTTTCCAGCTGTGTCCCGCTTATTATTGCTGCGCATCCTTCCTCAGCCAGCTTAAGTGTGTACTCAAGATAATAAATGCGATTCATAAACCCCGTATCAAATTATCTTTTAATATACATACAGGAGCAGTAGGAGTGCAATTATCTGAAAACACTAGGTTTTGTTAATTCCGCTTCTGAAGCACGAATATTCGTCAAGAAGTTTGTTAAGCACTAGTAATGTTAAATCTGTGTGTTCATGTTATACCTTTTTAAAATTCGTTGCAATAAAAGCCAATATTTCCTTACGAGCGCTCAGAAATATGTGAAAGCAATGTATTAGGCCATTTTAGAATTTTCGAAAGCATTTTATTTATCCGCTTTAAAGGGAAGCTGAAGCACTTCTCGAAAAAATTGAGTTCCAGGCGGCATTTTATAGTTTTTAGACAGCTGAAAAAGAATATCGCATTCGAAAAGGGCGGAAATAAACACAAAAAGCTGCTTTTTGGAAGAAAACGGGCACCAGCGTCTCAGGGCGCCGAGCGAACACCGCGAATGGCCGGGATCATCGTGACGTCATCTACGGGGATCTCCGGCCAGCACCGACTGTGCTGCTGCGTAGCGTGTTGCTTCAGCTGAATTGGGAACTGCGTTTTGCAGATTATGGATCCGTCGTTCTCCGAAACGCGGGCCGAAAAGCAGCAAGCAAAGCAGGATGGCCGGCAGACTTCCCGTGAATGGCGTCACTTCCGCCAGTTCCTTCCCCGCATTCGGCGCTTCCGGAAGCGAAGAGGGCGTGTCGGCGGCGGGTTTTTAACAAGCGATTGCGGCTCATTATGCGAAAAGAATAGAGAAAAAATTTACACACATGATTTTCAAGGTCCCTTCTTCCCAACCACAGCGTTTCATGCGATTTGAAAACAGTTAAACTTCCCTTTAAGCGTAATGAATCTATGCCGACAGACATCCCTGACGAAAGAGAACCGTGCTGCGGCGAAAAGAATAAGTTGAATTTTTTTCTTGAGAATATTTGCTGCACTCTATGGCAAATCTTTTTTTCCAACTTCTTGCAGAATCTGACAAGTGCTAAATGAAAGCGAACACCCGCATTGTTAAAGTGGAGTTAACAGAACTATTAAAATTAATCAAGAATGGTAAACTATGTGAGATTAGGAAGTATAGTATGGAGAGAACTGAGCAGGCTATGCCCCGGAGATGTAGCTTCACGCAGCAAATAAAAAATGGATGGAACAAAATATACCACGCAGAAAGACGTTCTGCGGCAAGGTCTAGTTGAGGCAGGCCAAACAAGGACGGCAAGGTCATTGAGAATATATAAGATAATTCTATTAACGCTCATATTTTAGTCAGATTTTAAGATTAGCTAGATAAAAGAGGTTTTTAAAACGCAGTAAATATTATTGCACTAATTATAAGAAGGAAGTAAAACACAACCTCCATACCAAAAAAAAAAAAATGAAAGGCTCCAAAGGCGAACGCCAAGTAATTGCAGACCTCTTCAAGGAAGGAAGAAATCTTGCCATGTCTACTGTGATCTTCCTCAATAAATCAGCAATGATCTCGAGTGTACCGAAATCCTGGATAATGTCTGAGCTCGTAATAATCAACAAGAAAGGAGAGGTTAAAAGTATAAATGTTTGCCCCCTACTTTTCCTTCTAAACGAGATATTCACTAGGTACCCTTTAATAGAATCAGTGCATAATTAAAGCCAAATCAGTGAAGGAAACACATTGGTTTTATAAACGATACTCCGAAGTACATAATGCTTAATATAATAATACTAATAATATTCTTACAAAACTGCGATCTGGCTCCAGAACATTTCCTGTTTGGAGATAAGCATCTAAAGCTGGCACGTCACTTGCACCAGCGTCCTTTCAAACACGGTGCGGTATGCTGCATTTGCCGCGCTGCCGTATCAAAACCAGCGCGAACCACGTCATCTGGGCCGGCGCAAACCTTTTAAAACAGCGCGCCACAGATTTGGAAGCGCTCTAGGGCAATCTCGTCAGCACCAGTCATGTTTGTTTAGAAACGTATAAATCTTGTATATAGACTACATAAACTACAAACACCATTTCTTTCTTTCTGTAGACACATCAGGCGATATGTAGACATTGCGAACCACAGCACAGCAGTGTTAAGAAAAGTCACAAGGACATATATCTGAAGACCAAACAACACTGACGATCTTGTTTTAAAAGTTCAGTAGCGAAGGGTGTCAAGCAAGGCGACACTTTATTTGCTGAGCTACCAACAGCCTGTTTACGCAAGGTATTCAGAAGACTGGGCGTTAAAGAGCAGCGGATAAACTTGGAGTACGCCTTCGTTACTTCCTATTTACTGCTGACCTTGCCATTCCAATTGCGCTTTGGAGGAAGTCCTAAACCTATGGGGCAGAAAGGTGGGGCAAAGATTATTTTTATGCCCTGAATTTTTCGCCTATAAAGCAGGTCGAGGATAGCGGCCAATGTAAAAGCAACGTACATGAACATTTCTCGGAAGACAGCAGGGTGAGAGTATAAAGCGGTTTTTTTGGGAAGCCAGCTAAGCAAACATTCCTTGATCCTAACAGAAAGCGTTTCAGAGGGAACCCACACTAAGACACTTCACACGGAGGCGACCGGGTCAGCCTCCGTGTGGGTCGTGTCAAAAGGAAGGGTTAAATAGCAAATAGCATGTGATTTCTTTCGCCAGTTGCTCCTTACGCATCTGAGTTCATTTTTTCCAGCTCAGAAATTGAATGCTCCGCTCTCACACGGCCGCTGAAGAAAATTTTTCCGTACTTGCGCAAGCACCCTTTTAGTGTAGGAAACAATAAATAACTTGCTCCCGAGGCAGGCGAATTCGGCAAGTGCTCGATTAAATTACAAGAAAACGGCACCACCATTGTATTTGCATCTATCAAGCCATTCCAAAACGCTGAGTTTCTGTCCCGTGGAACTGTTTTGTGTTGCCCAATGGAGCTCCAGGCTGTGTCAGTGCTTGCGTGCTTCTTTGAGTACAGAGCGAATTAAAATCTGGCTTGGACGTGAAATCATATCTGCCAGGGCGAGACAGCGCGAGAACATGTTCAAAAATAAGGAACTAAGCGGGTGCTGAACCTCCTAAAAATTTATTTAGAGAAGCATACTGCTTTGAACATTGTTAGCGATGAAGGAAGAAAAATCAACAAAACGGTCGAAAGAGAGGACCAAAACAAACAAATGCGGGTTGTGAAAATCTCCCTGCTCCCCCACCGCGGGCTTAAAAAAGTTCACCTGCACTCACGCTCACCACTAGGGCAGCTGTATTCGTGATATAACGGCAACCAACAAAACACGAAAGGTTAAACACCAAGGACACCAAGCGCTCTGCGAAAAAAAAATCAAAGAAAAGATGACTTAGAGAAAAATGACTTATGCACCAAACAAGAATAAAGCTTATCAACAGTACACATAGCAAGTCAGAAATAACGCAAAAGAAGTCTGAAATACGGAAAAACAGCTTTCTCACAACGGGAAAGAAGGAGCCGTTGCTTGTCAAGCGGGATAGAAACTCTATATATACAAGTATCCAGGACACATCCTAAATATGTGTCTACATATCACAATCAGCTGTTTACAAGCATTCTAGTGTACAGCAAGCACAGGCTGAATACGCCAGACCAGGACAAATACCGGCTCAGGGTTGCTACTGAGCTCAAACTTTCAGCAAGAACTTTCAGCAAGAAAATCAACAAAGCTTGTATGCATAGAGCAACTCAAAAGGCACTGCCACATGCTATTAAGCACAAAAAGCTGCTTGCACCGCTGCTCACCCTTAGCCCCTTCTGAAACAGCTGTAACGACGCGTTCTGTGCCCCCTGAGAAATCAAAGCAACCGCTCTCTTCTTGAAGAGGCGATTTTATTTGAGTGGGTGAGCCCTTTGCAAAGAGTGAGTGAGTCCTTTGAAAAGTTCTCTATAGCGCGGAGTATTGTCTTCAACTTACCCTATAAAAATAACGAGCGCATCTAATTTCATGAAGCAAAGAGCAGGATATTGCACATTATCAAACAAAGATTAGGTACCTGTAAAAAACAAGTGGCACGACTTGTCTTTATGATTAGATGCATTGTGCGCTACACTATGCATTTTTAGAGAGGTAATGCAAATACACCTTTTTCTGGCACGCATTATCTCATTTATAAAAAATTAAAAATCCAGCCTTTTCTGCGGATTCTGATGAGCTCGAATAGCGGACAGAAAAAGACTTGTCCATATGAAATAACGATTCCCAGGGAACGCGAACTTCACTCGGTTAACACAGCAACTATCACATAGATCAAAATAAAGACATATCAAGATTAATGGCCTTTTCGTCTATCAGGGAAGCAAAAGCTTCAGTGATCTCTTAGTTGAGTAGACTCGCGGCCACATATGCGCACACTACAATTAGTGCTGTTGCAATGTAAAATCCTTGAGAGTGAGGTTGCTTAGAATAGAATTCTGAAACAGGGTGGATGCAGGGCTCGATGCATGGCCAAACTGTCGAACAAAGGGCACAACGCAAAAGCCCAACCATGCGATCGAATTCTGAACAGGAAATAATATTTCTGTTTTAAAACCATCAATCTCTTTCAGCGTGTTATTCAGTACTTTGCTTTTATCTCTCTCTGGAAACTGTCAGTTATTTGCTTTCGTGTTTCCATACTGCCAGCTGCTCGTAGATCAGCGCACACCTCTAGCTATATGCCTCTTTTGCTGCGTATCGCTTTACGCGTTGTAGCAGTGGTGTACAGAAACTAGTGCGCCCGACAGGCTGTCTTGCCGATTTTTGCAGCAGGGTGGCATGCATCGTGTTTAGTCTTGTTTGTAGTTTTATGTCGATTGGGCTTTTCGGAGTTCTTTTTTGTCTGCGATAACATTAAACAGTACACAAAAGAATTAGTGTTTAAAATTATTCTGCCATGTGTGATTAAACGAGCACCGCCACGGTGACTCATTAATTTAGGGAGCTCTGCTGCTGATCCCGATGACTTGGCTCCAACCCTGGCTTCGGCAGCCGCGCTTCAGTGGAGGCGAAACGCAATGCGCCCGCGTACTAAGTCAGCTCAGAGGACGTTAAAAAAAAACCAGTTGGTCTAAATTAATGCGAAGCCTTCAGCTACGGCGTCCGGAAGATCCTATGTCGCTTATGAACGTTAAACGCCATATACTATTCCGTAAATCAATAAAGCCCAACTTTGACGCATTAATAAATCGTTGAGTAGAACGTTCAGATGGGCAAGCTGGTACAGCAGCATCTTTTGTAAAACAGCACGAACAACGTCGGAAGAGAACAAGAAGGACACGGGACGAGCGCTTAGTTGAGAGTCCGCGCTCGTCCCGTGACCATCTTGTTCTTGTCCGACGTTGTTAGCGCCGATGGTATTTACTACGCAACACCCGCCGTCGAAATTTATCAGCAAATTTGACGCTATCGAGAGAGGAAGAGGAGGGGATTGTTAATGAAATTTAATGCCTTAAACCTGCATGCGGATAGCGACGAAGGCCCCAGTGGAGGTTTCTCGATTAATTTCGATCATCAGGACTGGTGGGATCAGCATGCGGCCGCCGCAGTCGGGGTTTGATTGTACGTTTTTTGGTGGCTCTACCTGAGCACCTTTACATTTGGGCTAGCCTGGCGCAAACCGGCTATTCGTCTGTTTAAACCTCCCTACCTTTCCTCCTCCTCCTTCTCCTGCCGTTCGGCGTGCTGAATTTGAGGTGAGGCATGGCCAGGCTGCAGCGCGCAAGCGAAAACAGGGTCGCCGTTTACTTCTCTTGGTAACGATAATGATTGATAACATCTGTTGTATACTCCATTCATTTGTAATTTTTATGTTCTGTAGAAAAATGTATTTGCAAAAAAGCGCTTGTTACCTTGCAGATACTTTTTTCCACTCGTGATGGCGGCAGCACAGGAAGCGCTCAGAGAAGGCAGTCCGAAGAACAATACGCTTCTTGCGAACCTGCAGCGCTTGGGAGGCTTAAACCAAAAAGAAATATTTACAGTTACCGCGGACTTCATCTTCGCTGGAAGTGAAACGGTGAGTGCGCACTAGTAAAAAGCAGGAATGTGAGCATAGAGGCGATGACTAAAGATTACAAGAGCCTTTCATAGACGCACATTATTTTTCTATAACTCGGCATATTACCTCAGGCTTGCCAATTTACGATACGCCAGTCACCTGGAGTAGACGTCAGGCTTGATGATCAGCGTATCCGCCGCAAAGGCTCAGTGGTTGTGGTGCTCGGCTACAGAGCCGAAGTGCCCAGGTTCGAACCGGACAGCAGCGGCCGCGTTTCTATCAAGACGAAACGAAAAAGGTGCCTGTGTGCTGTGCGACGTCAGTTCACGTTAAACATCGCCAAGTTTTTGAAATTATCCCGGAGCCCTCCCCACCGGCAACCCTCTCCTTTTCTTGTCTCACTCCCACATTCATCTCTTACCTTACGGCGTAGTTGAGGTGTGCGCTGAGAAGTGAGAAAGTTACTGCACCTCTCATTTCCTTGTAACTAATCATTTACGGCTTTATTAGAGGCGGTTCGTTAAAACCAGATTGGTTTTAAAAATGCTGTACGGTGAATCAATTTGTGCCTTTGCCTTTATACACGCAGATTTTCCAACGCTTCCTTTTTGATGATGCAGCCATTTCAACCCCGGGGATAGAATGAGAGGTTAAAGGTACGGGAAAAAAGGTGGTAATTGCATTACTTTGTGAAAACACCTTAATTATGACGTTGGCGGCAGATCAGAACGGTGAAAGAAAGGCAGAAAATGAAGCGCGTGCAAAGAAGGTCTGGGCAGTTAGTCTACCGAAACGCACTCGTTCGCATTCGCTGTGGACGAATTCGGACTACAGCTGCAGACGGCATGTACTCCAGAAAGAGAGGTTCACATGGTTCAAGAACACCGAAAAGTCTGCTGGACCGTACACATGTCCTCGGTCGGACCTGCTGTTGCGTTAATATGTGCCGAGAGCTGAACAAAATCTGCAATAGCCTCGATGGCAAACTTTGGCTGCTTCTCCGCTTGGGTTCGCCTTACTATAGTGGTTTCGGTTACCTGGGTTTATGTTTGTAATAGGAGCGACCGGAAGCACTTCATGGGGAGGGACGAAGAGGTCGACGAAGAGCAGTTGGGGATCTTGAATGGCTCAATGCAAGTAGTCACCGCCTGGTTATGGCCAATCCTCTTTGTGGGTGTGTGCCATTTTGTGAGGCAAACAACAACAAGAGCGTCTTATGGGAGTGTACTCGTTGTGACACCCTTCGGTCCACGACCACCGACCTGCACTGCGGTTACACACCTTTACAGTTGGTGCAGGTGTCTCGGTTCCTGTCCCTGTCCTCATCTTGGAACTTCGAAGCCGAACGTTACTCGCCCCGGCCACCACGCCAGAAGGTACCAGCGAATCATCCCCGCTTATCCGTACCACCGCCCTTTGTTCCGGGTTGCAGTGCCAGCGGGGTCCTGGTCATCTGTTTAGTGGCACCGATGATCAGGACGTCGACGATTGGCTGGCCTCCTACGAGAGCGTCAGGAGTTACAATCGGTGGAACGATTATGTTAAATTGATCAACGTCGTCTTCTACCTCGCGGACGTTGCTAACTTATGGTTTCGTAACCAAGAAGCCGACCATCCCACCTGGTCCTCATTTAAGCCATCTTCGCCGACGTTTTCGGCCATCCTGCCGTGCGGAAATTCAGAGCCGAGCTACGTTTTCCCTGCTCGAGCTCAGCTCCCGGTCAAAACCTTCACGAGCTATATTGAAGACATCGTTGGCTTATGCAAACGCATCAAACATTCCATGCCCAAGCCAGGCAAATTTAACCACATCCTTAAGAGAATCATCGATGAATCTTTGCAAATGCTCCTGGTGAAGTACTCCACCACCGTCAGTACCGTCATCCAGCTGTGCTAAATCTTGACGAGCTACCAAAGCAATGCGCTTCTACAGGGCAGTCTGGCGCGTCTCCCGAGGGTCTTGCTGGCTTATCCCTGGGTCCCTCATCTACTGAGCAATCTCGGTTCATGATGCGCGTCAAACACTTTATCGACGAAGAAGTCGCCCGCTATATTTATCTTCTGCATCACGTTCAAGATCCTGTGTGCCCTCCTCTCTACCTAGCGCCCCCACCCACGCCGCCTATTAAGAAGGAGCACATCGCTGCAGTTTTTCCATTCTTCCTCCCGCTTCCTCCTCATGCAGCACCGCTCAACTATGCTGAAACCGTCACCCGGCCTTCGTGCTCGCTCGCTCCTCCCGTGTATAGTAGCAGTCTTGCTTATTATGCTCCACAGCCGTCTTTACTACATCCGCCTGCCTCGTTTCCTCGCACCCGATGACACCCAACGAACCCTTGGCGCATAGCCGACAATCGGCCCATTTGCTACGCTTGTGGGCTTCTGCGCTACGTGGAAATTATTTGCCGTCAGATTTTACCTCATTCTGGGCATGATGTGCTCCCGTACGGATACGACCAAGAGCCGCCCTCTCCCAGTGGCTCTTCTGGCTCGTCTCTGCCTCGCGCACAGTATTCGACTCGCCGCTCGCCTTCCCCTCGCCAGCGTTCAATTTCCCCAGTCCTCTGGCGACCGGACCTGCTCTCAGAGGAAAACTGAATGCCGCAGTTGCGGAGACAGGAACTGTGTCTTTTGAGAACTTGTTAAGTCTTCCGTTTCTCCCCCGCTGACGTGATTCGGCTGTTTGTCGGAGGCGTCCCTATTTTCGCGCTCGTTGACGCGGGCGCTGTTATCTAAGTGACCAATGACTCTCTTCGCCGCAAAATTCGCAAGGTGTCGACGCGACTGTGACTTTTCGCTCCGTACGGCGAGCTCGCAGTGAATCCAACACATCGCATCCTATACGGTACGCGTTTGTATCGATGAAGTAGAATATACCATCGAGTTTGCTGTGCTGCGTCGTGCTCTCACGATGTTATCCTCGGATGCGACTTTCTGTCGACCCACCTAGCAGCGAGTGATTGTGCCCGCGTTGAGCTTGCACTTTCTTCCTTGTGTAACGTTTCGTTGTGCGACCAGCCTGTGCGCTCAGCTAAGCTTCCTGTTGCGGCCGACACCCACATACCTCCCTTTTCTTCTGCCCTCGTCTGTGCCCCCGATTTCTCGCCGTTTGACGTCCCTGATATGCTCTCCGAACAACTGAAGGATCCTTGGATCACCTCGCTGCTCACCTTCCTTTCTAATCCCTCGCCGTATTCTATGCGTTGCATATTTCAATCACTCAGTTCAGCCCTTGGGAGCGGCCGGGCAGCCACCAAACCACGTGACGTGACGTCACGACAGCCGGAGGAAAAGCTGGGCCCCAACTCGCGCGGTCGCGCGCGGCCGCAGTCACCATCAGACTCCCGCTCCTCCCGCTAGGGGCGCTGCGCCGGCGCGTGACGTCACGGAGGAAAAGCTGGGCCCCAACTGGCGCGGTCGCGCGCGGCCGCAGCCACCACCTGACTCCCGCTCCTCCCGCTAGGGGCGCTGCGCTATGATTGACGTCACGGCATATGTATAAAAGAGCTGAGCTCCTTCGCCGGGACAAGTCTTATACCCCTGTCACACGGGCATTTCTAGGGCCCTCGAACCGATAGTCTATCGACTCAAAGGCGATCGAGCGCTGCTACACGGGCAGTTTCAATGGCGATCGAGTCATAGCCTATCGAGTCAACGGAGCAGCACGGAACTCCATCGAGATATGCAACGCATTCTTGGCTTAACCAAGCTAAGCCTGGCCTTTTTTTCATCCCGGACCGTTCGTCGCCTAGCCCACCATTTTGCCATTCATGATGGCCTTTTATAATGATGTCGCTACCTACTCCCAATTAGCCCGTTTGACCAATCTTTCAAATTACCTCTCCGACGGGCGGCAATGGATCTTGGTAATCCCTTACCACCTCTGTTTTGCCATCTGGGCCTCTTTCCATGCAGATCCAAAATGCGGTACGCCGATGTATTGAAATCGTATGCTCGCCTGCGTCTGCGATACTATACTGGCGCGGTGTGTGCCGCTTCATACGCCCGTACATTCGACTCTGTCAAGCCTGCCAACGCCGTTAGAACACTCTCCGCCTCCACACCGCTCTGTTACAGCCGCTACCCTGGCCTGGCCGCCCCTTTGACCCCGTCGGCATTGATTTTTGCGGCCCGTTTCCGACCACTTCCGCTCACAACCACTGGCTCACCGTGGCGGTTCACCATTTCACTCGTTACGTAGAAACGTCGGATCTTCCATCTGCCGCTGCACAGGATGCCGCTTCTTTCATCCTTCAGCATCTTGTACTTCGTCACGGCCCCCCGGCCGAACTACTCAGTGACCGCGACCGTGTTTTAGCTCGGACGCCGTCGAAGCGCAGCTAAAGCAATGCCAAATGGTCCATCGCTGTACCAGCGCCTATCATCTCCAGACCAACGGTATGACTGAGCAGTTCAACCGCGCACTCAGTGACATGCTCTCCATATACGTTGATACCGCCCACTCTAATTGGCATTAAGTACTCCCTTTCGTCACGTACGCGTATAATACGGCTCCGAAGGCAACGACGGGATTCTCCCCATTCTATCCCTTATATTTTTATTTGTAACATTCTTTCAGACACAGACGGTCTAGTATGACAGAGCAAAAGGCAAATGATCTGTGCCTGACGAGGGCCCTGCCACCCGTACAGTGCACAGAAACATACAAAGGATTACAACATTATACAAGTGCTAATGCAATAACAAAAAAATAACATCCAAAATAAAGTTTAGTTGGTTTTCAAAACATGGACGTTTAAAGCTTTGAGTGGGACAGTATGTGCATTTTGAAGGCATTTTTGAACGTTTTCAGTGCTCTACACTGCTGTGATATGTCAAGAAGAGGTGGGTGTGTATTTATAAATTTGGGGATTAAATACGACAGTGTTTGTGTATCATAGCTCGTTCTTATGGCGGGTAGTCTAAAGAAGTTTTTTCGAGAGTTATACCGTGTATTACTGGGCTGGCTCAGGTTAGTTAACACTGATGGATTTCGCATGATTTCGTTCCTAATATGAGTAGCAAGGTGCAGCTCATATAACTGGTTTATTTTTAGGACGTCATGTTTTAGGAACACCGGTGCCGTGTGTTCTAGCCGCTCAAGATTTTCGATGCATTGCACAGCTCGTTTTTGAAGACGGAACAATTTGTCAAGGTTAGACTTGGTAGTAGAGCCCCAGATTAGTAAGCAGTAATTGAAATGTGATTGAACAAGGGCGTGGTATAACCGGCGCTTAAGCCAGGCAGGAAGCAGGTACCTAATTTTGTTCCGCACGCCAACAGATCTGCATGCACTAGCATGTATCTTGTATACTTGAGGCGTCCAGCTCAAGTGCTCTTCAAAGTAAACGCGCATGAATTTAAAACTGGAAACCCTGGCTATTACAGAGTCATTATATTTAACAATGATGTTTTCGTCATCAGATTTATTTCCTGTTTTGAATATAGCGTATTTTGTTTCACTAACATTTAATTGCAGTTGATTTACCCTCAGCCATGTGTACAATTCATTTAGCCACGTGTTAGTTCGGCATGCAACATAGCCCAAGTTATTGTCATGGAAAAAGAAGGTAGTGTCATCAGCGTGGATAATTGCGTGAGGGGTATGTGGAATGCGTGTGAAGTCGTTAATGTAGATAATAAACAACCAGGGTCCCAGTATAGAACCCTGCGGAACACCATGTTATCTCTTAGCTCAGAACAAAAAACATTAAGGTGTCTGTATTGCAATTTTCCAGATAAATGCGTTCGAATCAATCTGAGTGCTTCTCCTCGGTGCAGTTTTCGGTACAGAATATTATGCTTAATTGATTCGAAAGCCTTCCTGAATTCTAAGAACAATCCAATAGTAAATAGTTTATTCTCGAAATTACTCAACAGCTTTTCTTTAGCATTCAGTGATGCCATTTCTGTAGAGTAATTTTCACGAAAACCGTATTGATCTTCGGCGAAGGCTTTCTTCTCTTCAAGAAAGCTCGTTAAACGAATTTTCAGGAGACGCTCTTAAATTTTTGAGAACACAGGCAACATTGAAATAGGGCAATAATTATTTATATCATCATGCCGATCTCCTTTATGTATAACTACGACTTTGGCTATCTTCATGTGCACCCGCCGCGGTGGCTCAGTGGTTAGGGCGCTCGACTACTGATCCGGAGTTCCTGGGTTCGAACCCGACCGCGGCGGCTGCGTTTTTATGGAGGAAAAACGCTAAGGCGCCGCCCGTGTGCTGTGCGATGTCAGTGCACGTTAAAGATCCCCAGATGGTCGAAATTATTCCGGAGCCCTCCACTACGGCACCTCTCTCTTCCTTTCTTCTTTCAGTCCCTCCTTTATCCCTTCCCTTACGGCGCGGTTCAGGTGCCCAACGATATATGAGACAGATACTGCGCCATTTCCTTTCCCGCCCAAAAAAACAATTATTATTATTATCTTCATGTTAACAGGGAGAACACCACTAGTTAAAGCTTCATTACAAATATGACGTAAAGGAGCACATAAAATATCGGCAACAGCTATGATCTCCTCGACTTTGATGTCGTCAACCCCAACTGTTGTGTTTCTTTTTAAGGACGCAAGGAAGGAGAAAATTTCAGTTTCCGTGCAGGGGCTTAAAAAAATCGAATTTCAGCTTTCAGCACACATATTTTTCTATTCCCACTTCAGTGCCACTAGAGTGTGAGCATGCACCAGCGTTCAAAAAATGATCATTAAATTTTTGCGCTAGCGAAGTATTGCAGTATTCAGTACCATTAAGCATTAGTGTGCTAGGGATAGTATTATTGTGGCTTCCAAATTTTAGTATATTAGATATTGAAGTGAATTTTCTTTTGTAATAATTAGTCTTGGCTTCCTTAAGGTCGGAGTTCAACTTGTTTCGACATTTCATGTACTCCAATAGTTTGTCTATGTCTCTCGAGCGAATAAACGTGTTACACAATTTATCTCTATCTCTAATTTTCATGTATAACTAGGAAGTGACCCATGGCTTCTTGATTTTTTTTTGTTTTCTGAGCTGTACTGATGGAAATTCTTTATCATAGCACTCTTTAATTCTGCGTAAAAAGATGTCGTAAAACAAGCTGGGACTTTTTTCCTTATACACGCAATTCCAATGCACTGCTTCTATCAAGGCCCGAAAATCAGCAATGGTGTCTGGATTAAATTTCCGGCAAACAACAGAAGGCGCACGGCTGCAGTTATTTCTCTTTTGTACACATGGCAAAAAACAGAATATTGGCAAATGATCGCTCAATTCAAAGTCAAGAATTCCCGAGAAAATATTGTCTTGGACATGGCTGGTGACACACAAGTCAATCGGTGTTTCACTATGTGGTGTTATTCTCGTTGGTAAATGGATAACATTAGTACACTGAAATGATTCGATCACAACAAGGAACCGTTCTGTCTGTGGACTTCGTACTGCCAGATTCATGTTAAAGTCTCCAACCAGGACAATTCGCAAACATAATACAGACGCGTATGCAAGATGACTGCTGATGAATGAATTCTTTAAGATTATCCGAAGGTGGGCGATGAGCTGTGGCAATTATTGACCCCGAACATTTGACAGTCAACGACTCATGATCGGTTATTTGTGGGAATTTTGGTATAACATCATACTGCAGCTTGTTATTTAGATAAAATAAAATTCCCCCACCTCTCCGGTCATTTCTGAAAACACATTCAGACTAATAACTTTTGATGTTAACTGTATCATGTACACTACAGAACCACGTCTCCGTAAAAGCAAGCATATCAAAACTATGATTCAGTGAATCTAGAGCTGTAGCAATGTCAAATTGTTTTTTCTTCAAACTTCTCATGTTGACATGAAAAATGGACACACTATCATTACGGTTAAAAGGAAGACTGCGAAGGACAGAGTTGAAGGACACGCTATCGTGAGATACAGGTCGTCGCAATGGCTAGCCGTCAGAGTGCAAAGGGAAGATAAACAGATGGCAAGTTTGAAAAGGTGCTGCAGCTCATACTATCAGATCATGGTCCTCATCGTGCTGAAGCGGATGACCCGTGCGCCTGACACCTTGCGCGCAAACAGCGTGCAGCCCCTTTGCCAAGCGTACTGATAACCTTTATCTTTTGCTCTAACCTTAATAGTCCATACAGTCTCTTATTTTCAGCTTTAAGATTGTCCAGAAAGAACACTTCGAAATTTTTGTCCTGCAGAACACCCCTATTTGATATTCAGTAGTCTCGCATGACACGTGAGACGAAGCGAACAAGAACTACAGGTTTTTCACCTTTCTTTTCTGGAAGCCTATGAAGGCCTTCAAAATCAGTGTTTGTCAGTTCGTCAACACCCATTTCCTTAGCCAGATCATTGACTTTATGGAGCAAATTTTCATTATCCCTTGAGGGCAAACCAAGAATTTCCAGCTTCTGACTTCCGCTGCACTGTTCCAAGCTGTTCACTTGTTGCCGCAAGCTGTGGACTTCCTGTTTAGTATGGTAGCTCTCAATTTACTCGACTATATTCTTTAGGTCAGCAATCTCGCTTGTGTGTCTTTTCATTTATGCGAGCACGTCATCGTAACAATCTGATAGATGCAGAACGGACTGCTCTATTTTGTCAACTGTGACCCTCATCTACAGCAATGCCTCCACCTTGCCCTTAATAAATGAGAATTCTCATATCACGCGACTCATTTGTTCGAGCACTCCTTCAAGACCCTGTGCGTCCTCATGTTTCTGTTTCTGTGCAACACTGGCACTTCTAGCGGCCAGAATGACACAGGTTTGACACTTCCAGCTCTTTTTGTCAGCCTCATTCCAGCCTTTACACGCTGATTTTGTGACTCCCGAACAGGACCCAAGGCGGTACCCATAGCAGCATTCTGAGCATGCAACACACATGCCATTGTCCGGAAGTGTCTCGCTGCAGGCAAGGCAGCCATCACTCTCTGACATCCTAGACGGAGTGCAAACGGTACTACCTCTAAAGATGAAGACAAAAGCAGTGGTACTCACAAGTTCGCTGCACTTCTAGACGAGCCCGTCGTCTAGTAGCGGCTCATTTTAGGACTGATGTGGCAGCCACAACCAGCAGTCCAACAGATGCATATACTCGTCCACAACCCTTCGCTAGCACTCAGAACTTACAAATAAAATCACGGAACACAACAAAAGCACATCACACAAATATGGGGGCAAAGGCGGTAGTACTAACGCAGCGTTAGAGACGGAAATAAAGAATTTTACAAACCTCCAGATGGGAAAAGAGAAAAAAATTTCAAGATAAGGAGAGCGTCCTTCCCCCACCGCCGCCACCGCCCGTGTGAGCCGTTTAAGTTCCTTCGCAAAGAGCGCGAACACGATTTTTCGTAGTCGGTGACGTCAAGCAGGGCGCAAAGTTCCAGTGACACGGCAGCAGTTTGAAGGTCTAGGGATGAAGAAAGAGGACTTTGAAGAACACTTTTCTGCAGGAGACAGTCGCAGGCCCAAGGACTGCAGCAAGACACCAAACAATGTATCACGGCCCTCCCAAAAGCCAGAAACCAACCTGCAGATGCGAAAAGAGAAAAAAAATTCAAGATAAGGAGAGTGTCCTTCCCCACCGCCGCCGCCACCGCCCGTGTGAGCACTTTCAGTTCTTCCGCCAGAAGCGCGAACACTATTTTGCGTTGTCGGTGACGACAAGCAGGGCGCAAAGTTCCAGTGACACGGCAGCAGTTTGAAGGTCTGCAGATGCGAAAAGAGAAAAAAAATTTAAGGTGCGCGTCCTTCCACCACCGCCGCCACCGCCCTTGGCGGCTGTGGTGCCTACGTTTAGTACAGAGCCTATACATCCACTATGGACACCATCCTTCTCTATCGCCCTGAGACTTCCAAGACCAAAGCCTTTTCCGGAGCTCGCATGTATGCCGAAAAATGCAAGCAAATTGCGCGTTCTTTCACCACGCAGCTCCAGTGGCATCAGAAGCACTGTCGGGATCCCTCGGGCTCTCCCGCGAAATATCACTGCGGCGTGCTCGTTTGGATCGGGGTTCCTTCCTCCACTATGATAGGCTCCATGATGATAAGCCTTGCCACGAAACTGCTTTCCCGCTATCACGCACATTATCGCGTTCTACAGTAAACGTCTCCCATGAATTACATTACTGAGTCCTTTGACTCTTATCCGGATAGTCGTAACCCGGGCCGCGAAACGGTACATGTCGGGCTTCTTAAGCCCTACTATGATCCGCCCATTTTTTCCTTCCCGTAGGACGCAGGATGGCTCCTCTTTCGGCGTGGAGGTAACTGTAATGGTAACGGCCAGCGGCACTTCAAGCGGCGGGACGAAGATATCGACGAAGTGCAATTTGGGACGAACCCGAACGCGGCGGCTGCATTTTTATGGAGGAAAAACGCTTAGGCGCCCGTGTGCTGTGCGATATCAGTGCACGTTAAAGATCCCCAGCTGATTGAAATTATTCCGGAGCCCTCCACTACGGCACCTCTCTCTTCCTTTCTTCTTTCACTCCCTTTTTTACCCTTCCCTTACGGCGCGGTTCAGGTGTCCAACGATATATGAGACAGATATTGCGCCATTTCCTTTCCCCCCAATACCAATTATTATTATTACTATCCTGAGTGACACCTGGGAGTGTGCTCGTCGTGACGCTCCTCTATGGAAAAATCTGCAGAGGTTTGAATAGGTCAGCATATAGGATTATGGCACATTTGGTTTGGCTTTATAGGATTAACGTCCCAAAGCAACTCAGGCTTTGCGGGACGCCTTGGAGATAGACTCCTGATAGTTTCGACCAGTCGTGGTTAATTAACGTGCGCTTACGTCATACAGCATCGAAGGTCGCATTTCGATGAAAGAAAAATGTTAGGAAATCCGCGTCGTGTGCAGTGTCAGTGCACGTTAACAACCTCATGTGGTCGGAATTATCAAGAGCCTTTTGCCAAGCCGTCCCGCAAAGCCTGAGTCGCTTTGGAACGTTAATCCTATAGAGCCAAACCAAATATGCCATAATCCTATATGCTGACCCTTTCAAACCTATATACACTTTTCTTCGGTTTACGACCACCGACCTGCACTGCGAACAAATACGTTTACAATTTATAAATTGCGATGTCTTCGAAGCAAGCTGACGCTGTCTTCCGCATCGCTAAATTTAATCAAATCCCAGGGTTCGGCGAAAGCTTTTCAGGAAAGCATGCCATCATGCGTGAAAAAAACACTGCATGAAACATGCAATGAAAAACAAGCACGCATTAAAAAAATGTCCAGGAACAGATCAACTTTCAGGACTCGTTCCGTTCCTAAAAAGTAACGCATATCAGCACAATATTTTTTGAGAAGTTTCTTATTTCTGCTCTAAGGTACTACTGGCCAAATACTTTTAAGGGTGTGCGAATGAAAGTTCATTACACAAAACTCACATAAACCTGTAGCTGTAATCATTATTTGTCCGTACTTGTACTTCTATTTCGAAACTCTCCCTATTCCGCGAAGATTCATGCGTCAGTTTGAATCGCATAATCGAAAATTAGTTGATTTTTCATTTTTAATTGCGACAGGTCGTCGGTGGCTTCGAATTTTCTTTTGAATCTTATATAGCCGTGACTGCTGGTGAAGCAGTTTCAAATTGTGTTAATATAAAAAGTAATAAGATATATAAAATACACCACAAGCGATGTCATGTTGTCATGTCATGTTTTCTTTTATGTGTACCCTCTCCAACTGTAATGCCGTTTTTCACTGTGGGTGAAAAATAAACAAAAATATGTAACAAATAACATTAGAGGGGACGCGATAGCTCTATTACCTGGTGCAACACGACACGACTGCATGAAGAGGCAACGCCGCACAAAATTTTTTATATCAAAAGTAATGCGAGTGATCTCCCCCCCCCCCCCCCCCTTGTTAATCTGATGTATAATGAAGTGAAGCGTTCATTCTCCAGACGCACCGGCAACATCGCTACAGCACCAACATAGCTGCGGGGCCATCAATCCACTTTCTCTCTTTTATTGCCAGCCATCCATTCGTTATTTCCTTTGTCTCTCCTGGGAGCTTTGATCGGTGAACGTGGACGAAAGTCATCCACCCGACGGCTTGAGTTGGGCTCAGTTATGGAGGAATCAAGTTCAGCGATGTGGCGGGAAAACGAGCTGCTCAATGCAAGCACCGCCTACTAGCCCACGCCCGTTAGCCAGGAAGCTGCCGCCCACTTATAGTCACTATCTACTCCAACAAACGTCCAAAGTCCAGGAAAATATTGCTACTTCTGTTAAGACTCGGCTTAGAGCAGAAGCATCAATTCAATCATCGAGTGTAAATCCAGTTGCCCTTCGAATAATTGTCGCATCCGATAACAGGCTGTACCCAAATTTTTTCTGCAACAAAAAATAGGAACTGTACCTTCTCCGCAAGTTTCGTGTTGGTTGAAGTGGAACCTCCGGCTCAAGCGTGGGAGCTCACCTTCCAACTTCCACTCCACAACCAGACTCTCTTCCACCACACCTTAGTAGATAGGCGGTTACCTAATCCCCATTGCCGCCTTCGATGTAGTCACTCAACCCGCATCGCCCACATCATCATCATCATCATCATCATCATCATCATCATCATCATCATCATCAGCCTCACTGCACCCACTGCAGGGCAAAGGCCTTTCCCATGTCTCTCCAATTATTCCAGTCCTTTGCCAGCTGCGCCCATACTATCCCTGGAAACTCCTTAAACTCATCCGCCCACCTAAGCTTCTGCCGGCCCTGCTCCGCTTGCCTTCTTTTAGAATCCACTCCGTTACCCTTAAGGACCACCGGCTATCTTGCCCTCGCTTAACTTGCCCTGCCCAAGCCCATTTCTTTCTCTTGATTTCGGCTAAGATGTCATTAACCCGCGTTTGTTCCTTCACCCACTCTGCGCGCTTCAGATCTCTTAACGTTAGACATATCATTTCTCTTTCCATGGCTCGCTGCGTGGTCCTCACTATAAGCTGAACCCTTTTCGTTACCCCTTATGTTTCTGATCCGCAGCTGAGTACCGGCAAGATAAAACTGTTGTACACTGTTGTCTTGAGGGATATTGGTAAACTGCCATTCATAATCTGAGAGAATATACCGTATCCGCTCCACCCCATTCTTATCCTTCTAGATATTTCCCTCCCATGATCCGGATCAGCTGTTACTACCTGCCCTCAGCAGACGTATTCCTTCACCACTTCAAGCATCTCGCTGCCAATTGTGAACTGCTGTTCCCTATTTAACCAGTTGAATATTACTTTAGTTTTCTGCATATCAACTTTTAGACCCAACTTTCTGCTCTACATGTCTACCTCATTGATCATGATTTGCAACTCAACTCTTGAGTGACTCAGCAATGCAGTGTCATCAGTGAATCGCAGATTATTTAGGTATTCTCCATTAACTCTTATCCCCAACTTTTCCTAATCCAGGCCTCCGTACACCTCCTGTAAACAAGCGGTGAATAGCATTGGTCAGAGTGTGTCTCCTTGCCGGACGCCCTTCCTTGTTGTAATTTTATTGCTGATTTTATTGAGGACAATGGTAGCTGTGTAATTGCTACATATATCTTCTAGTTATTGATATAAGGCTCTTCTACACCCTGATTCCGCAATGCCTCTATGACAGCTGAGGTTCCCACTTAGTCGAATGCTTTCTCGTAATCAATGAAGGCTTTATATGGAGGCTGGTGATATTCTACGCATTTCCCTATCACCTGATCGATAGTGTGCATAAAATATTTTCAGGAATATCCGTTACGAAAGTGTGCCTGATGATTTCTTTGATTAATGTCAAAGGTTGCCCTGACTGTATTAGCGATTACATAGTAAATACCTTGAAGGCAACGGAGAATAAGCTGTTCGATCTGTAATTTTTCAAGCCCTTGTCGTCTTCTTTCTTATAAATTAAGATATCATTTGTGTTGTTCTGAGCTTCTGGTACGGTCCAGGTCATAAGGCAATGCGTATACAGGGTGGCTAATTTTTCTAGCATAATCCTGCCTCCGTCCTTCAACAGATCTGCTGTTGCTTGATCCGCACCACCTGCCAAGATTTTCTGTACTTCCTCTTCCGTTACTTGCGGGATGACGCATTGCTGTTCGCTACCTTCTCTCTCATTAACGCTCTGATTGCACTGGCTATTGTATAGTTTTTGTGTAAAAATAATCGGCTGCAATAACTAGCTTATCCATATTGCTAATGAGATTGCCCTTCTTGTCTCTTAACGCATACATTTGGTTTTTACCTGTGCCTAGTTTCCTCTTCGACGCGTTTAGGCTACCTCCGTTCTTTTGAGCATGCTCGATTCTCTCCATAATAAACTCCCTTTCTCTTATGTTGGCAACCCTGCGCTTATTTATTAAGTTCGATAGCACTGCTAGTTCTATTCTGTCTGGAGGGTTAGACGCCCTCATGCTTTGACGTTTCTTTGTCAGATATTTTGTCTCATGATATGGCTTGCCGCTATCTTGTCGAACCGTCCTACCGCCTACTTCTACTGCGCGCTCCGTGATGATAGCTTTCAGATTATTGTTCATTGTATGAACATTAAGATTGCGTTCCTCAGTCAAAGCTGAATATCTGTTCTGCGGCGACCACCTGAATTTCTTTACTTTCCATCTTACCGCTAGCTCGTTAATGGCCTTGCTGTTTACTAGCTTCTTCCGTTCTCTCTACATGTCTAAGCTTAATCGAGAGTTTACCATTCTGTGGTCGCTACAGCGTACCTTTCCGATAATTTCTACATCCTGAACGATGCCAGGCTGAGCGCTTAGTATGAAGTCGATTTCATTTTGGTCTCACCATTGGGGCTCTTCCAGCTCTACTTCCTGTTCTCTTGTTTGCGGAAGAAGGTATGCAAGATCCGTAAATTATTTCGATCTGCGAACTCAACTAACAACTCTCCCCTGCTATTCCTAGATCCTATTCCATAGCTGTCTACCGCCTGGTCGCCAGCCTGCTTCTTGCCCACCTTCGCATTGAAGTCGCCTATCAGTACAATGTACTCTGATTTTACTTTGTTCATTACCGATTCCACGTCTTCATACAAGCTTTCAACGGTCTCGCCATCATGGCTGGATGTTGCCGCGTATGCCTGCACCACCTGCAGATTGTACGTCCTATTAAGCCTATTTACGATACCTGCCACCCTCTCGTTGATACTATAGAACTCATCTATGCTGTCAGCTATATCCTTAATTAGGAGGAATCCCACACCTAGTTCTTGTCTATGCGCTAATTCGTGATCGCCCACATACGCACTGTAGAAGCAGCATTATGCGCCAACGCACTTAACTCTACCCTCCAGAATAGCGCCCACCACTAACCCCTTTTTATTAACTCTTCACAAGGCCTTGAACCCGTAGAAGCTAGCGTAGCAGCACACTGAAGAAATAATAAAGATATCTATAACACAACCTGTACCTGGCAACAGGGCGCCCGTAGTAAAAGCTGCCTCATGGACAGCTTGACGTGGTCATATACACCCAGCCTCCCACCCAGAAACCCAGACACCCCCATAGTCACCAAGGCTTTGACAGCAGAAGAGTTGGTCACACTTACAAATTACAATACATAAGTGGTAGATGATATTACACATAATCATGGCAGTTATTTAATGCAAAAAGAAATAAAAGGAGACATCAATTAATCAAGTTGTAGATATAGTCAGGTAAAGAGAAGGGGGAAAGGCAGGGATGTTAACGAGCAAGGTTTCTGGTTTGCTACTTTGCACTGGGGAAGAGAATGAGGGGATTAAAAAAGAAAGAGAGAAGTAACGGGAAATACAGTCACAATCTGTCAATCTAGCAGTCGTTCGTAAAACGCAAGACTGTGTCTTGTAAGCCTTGATGGCACTAGACTGTTGTGGCCAGGACAGAGAACTTTGTCCTCTGTGAACGAGCGAGGTCCAAGGCGGTTTGTTCTCAAGTGCTTGCCAGCCAGATATGCATCTGTATACTTTAATATGCCCTTCATTGGCGTTTCTTGTGTTGTGTACTTCGTAGCTTAGCTAAGTGTTACACAGTTCATGAACAAAAGATGTATTATTTGTAATCTTGTTTTTAAAGTGTGGCATAAAAAAAATTGTATCTTTTGGTGATCCCAACTGTTTCGTGGTTATGAAAAAGTGCGTGTGCAATGCTATACGAACGTTTTCAACTGCCGTTAAAAACTTTTCTGGAAGTTGTGCTACTTATTTATGTTTTCATCTGACATTTTCCCTCATACTAATTTATTGTTATTGAGGCGAGAACTGAGCAACGAATGATGTACTGCAAGCATTGCTTTTGGTGGCAATAGCTGACAATATTCATAAATAAATTATTTTCCGAGAGTTTGATTGCTATTAAGTGGATATGTTAAAATGAACAATTAGTCCATTTCGAAGATATGCATAAACCAACCATTGCCTTCAAATCACCTGTACTTCAGAGTGCCATTCTGCATTGGAGTTTTGTGACGTCATCCTATGCACTTAAAACACCATCAAGCAATCCAACCTTAGCTACCGTAGAATATTAAGCGTCTTGAGAAGAAAATTTTGAAACCCTCGTCTTTGCCGAAATAGACTGAATATGCTCAGGGGCATCGTCTAGCGCGAACGATAATACGAAGCAGAAAGTAAAGCAAAATTTGTGAAACCCTTGTTTCCCCACTAAAGCCATCGCTACGCTACGAGCTTAGAAGCACTGTGATGGCCTTCGAAGCTGTCTAGGCGAAGTTTGGAAAGCTGGAAGCTGCATGCTTCACAACGATTCCATTTCTTGATCGCTCGCCAGCCACTCCAGCCACTGCCATAGAAGTGCTCAAAATATCATGGTTAAATTAGTTGATGTCCAAGCTTGCGGCTAAACAACCATGGATGCAGACAGAAAATAGACGCCGTGCTTTTTAAGCAGATGTGCGACTGTAGAAAAGGTGGTGAGCTCTGGCTCATGATCTCGCTCCCAACAGGGATCGCAGATGTTTTGGATTTGTTTTGGAGGAACAACGCCTTAAAATGAGACGCTGTGTCACTGTGGAGAAAGATTGAAGGCCTCCGTCTTTGTCTCGTTAGCGCATGATCGAGAGTGCATGCGTCTCTGTTATGATTTCTGCGTCAAAGATTTCAGTGACAGAAGTGCTTAGTGAGGTGGTGCAGTTACTCACGCTACTTCTTTCGCAATTTCATAACAAGTGAGAGTAGAAAATTTCTGACCGTCGCGGATGAATTCAGCTGTCTTGAAGATAGCGTTAAAACTCAATTTTTCTGGGTGTAACACCAATAAATTTTGATATCCATTTTTTAAACATTTTCATGACATATGCATGCTGGAGTTTGACTTTTTTTGTTCAGAGTTTTGGGTGTATAAAAATGACAAAAGCTTTCTTACATGGAGCAAGCCTTTGTGAATATATTCATATACAAACTCGCATACTTTCTCATTATTAACGCAATGATGGTGACATGAGAAGAAATTTAGTTCTAATTACCCACTGTCTATAAAGATACCTTAAAACAAAATAAATTTCTTTTAATGTTATCAAAAATACATATTGAAGAAATTTTGGTTTTATTTCAAGAAGGAATAAAGCATTTCGTCGCGTCCCTCCATAAATTCTTGAGCAAGCGGCAGTGGACCATGGCTATGGTCCCGATTAGGTCATGTTCGAGGCCACCTGAAATTTTCATAGATGTTTTAACCAATAATGGCTAACAAATAAAAAATCACTTTCGCAAGTGTATGAGAGTGTATGCTGGGGTTGGTAGTTGTGAGATTTTATTTAATGTTAGGTTGTTTTATGGTTACGATGAGGTTAAGTTTTAAAAAGAGCAGCTAATAAGTAATCGTTTTGTAACGGAACTGGGCACTTATAGCGCACAAACTTTCACAGAAAACTATGAAAGAGAGCGGGGAACTTTCTATTTAATAATAATGTAATACTGGGCACCTGTGCCCTCGAAAGAAACGAGTAATTGACACGTGAGACGTGTACAGTAAACATATGCATCATGAATAAAAGCAATCCAGAGTAAACACGAACAAACAAAAATAAATAGTTGAAGCTTTGCAATAGTAACTGCAAAACTACGCTTCTCTGAAAAGGAAACATATAATACGCATACGAAATATGACCAAAATATCAGGAAAAAAAATTTTATTGCCATCTAACTGCTGTTGTGTCTCTTATGCTCCTTTAACATTTTCAAGCACTGGATACACTCATCGGACAATCGGAGAGGCGGTTCCAACCTGTTGTTTAGGCGCAATACTTCTGTCCCGGAGGTATATTGTTCCAATAGAAATGAATAAACCAGTCGGTTGTGCCTTGCAGAGTGAAAACAGATAGGACAGCAAAAAGAAAAAACAACAGACATATTAAGTGAGCTGGACGAGCGCTATTGTGGCACATGTCCGAGTTCAGGTTTTTCATCTTTGCTTCCATTATTTCTTCCAAATGTCTCATCACTTCGTTGATGAAGCACTTCCATTAAAAGTATGTTGTTCTGGGCGGCGATCTTCTCGCATTCTGAATTTCTGATATCCTCAAGCTATTTCTGGCATTAGAAGAACTGAAGAAATCGAAGAATAAGGAACCCCAGCACCAAAATGTACCAGTTCAGCGCTCCTCCCGTTCCTTCATTGCGTCTGTATTCAATTTTTCCCGCTTTTATGTCTTTCCAAAATCCGCAGCAACAAGCTGAGCTACGAGCGCTTCTCAGTCTTATATTGCGTCTCTTAAATATCAGCTGATGTGTGACGCAATTTTAGGCTTTAATAAGGTTGAAGATTTTTTCTATAGGAACTCACTCCGATTCTTGGGTAGAAATTTTGAACTATGCAATACAGGCAGGCATAGAATCGATGCGAACATATTTGGACTATATAAATGGGACAGCTAGCCACTGAATTCTTTCTGTGAATGTTTTTTGCTAGGGAAGGGGTCTGAGATCATGCGAGCTTGTTCCGGCTTAGATCGTATTTCAGAAGTTTTTGCTATATATATTTAAGCGTGCACATTGTGGTTCGTTGTAATTCGAAATATTTCAGGCTTTGTGGAGGATTCGCGTAGCTAAGTGACACGAACCGGTTAGTCATAGTGCGACTTAGAGTACGAACCCTCCTGGTACGATTGAGCCGTCTCACGCACTTGGTCGCCTCGCAACTGGCTGTCTTCTTTACCATGAATTACAAATGCTCCGCAAACAGCGCCAATTGTAAAGGTCAATTGTGCGTTTGCCTCAGCCATGGTTTCGAACAATGTCGTTGAACTTAGGAGGAAGCAGAGAAGGCATCATTCAGACAAAAAAAAAGGCTTGTTTCATTCTGAGTAGCGCGCACACCGCTTATTTGTTTTTCCTTGGCGTTGACTCAGCCCTTTCTATAACATGTCTAGATACATATCACGATTCTTAGAGCACTTTTCTATGCATAGCATCTTTCTCAAGTAGAACTTAATACGGCAGGATTGTTTACGGGATAAATAGCAGTAGTTGGAATTTTGTATATTTGTTTAATATTTCAAAAGCATTAGAAAACACCTATGGCTGCACACGGCAATCCAAGATACTACCAATTTCTCTATCTGCGTTTCGTTGCAGACAGCAGCGGCCGCTACTTATTGCTTTTACTGCCTAGCAATGAACTCAGAAGCTCAGGAAAGGGCAAGGAAAGAGGTATTCTTGGCTATGGCTGAACGGGGAAACAGGAGATACAGTCGATTACCTTACGTAAGAGCCTGTATAAAGGAAGCATTGAGGTAAGTTCATAGGCATTCATGTGCATTCTATTGATATTTTACGAAAAAAATCTTTTTATCACGCCGCAATAAAGGGTTATTTTGTCTTTGAGATAGACAGCCCCCTTCCATTACAGGTATGGGAGAGGCATCCAGATCTTTCTGGTCTCGATATACCGCCTGTCCCTTTGAGAACAAAATTTTCTCCGGTTTTAATGGTAGTCTGACCGAAGCTACCTCGAGGTTTTCCTTTAGTCTTTGTCTTAGTGATGAAGAGTAAATTTAGTCGCATTAGCGAACCTCTCATAAGATAACGCAGCTGTAAATTTTGAGCTTGGACATCCAGTCAGAGCAGTTATAATAGAGAGGCTCCGGTACATATGTTGAGTTATATTGATTCTCCACCGGCCACTGTTCGTCAGTTAGGATCAATTCAGAGTATGTTCTGGCGTATTATAGCGTTAATTATTGTTATACTTGCCACTTTATTTAGTAACTTTTGTTGCAGAAATGAATTGAATTACATAGTTAAATATCTAAAATATTTGCAAATTTTGACCTAATTACGTCTCGGGTATGAAGAGAGAATTGTTTTTAAAAGCACTAAAACAAATATAATTGTGTGATTGGCGATTGCCGCACACAAATATACGTCTGAGAAAAATATAGGAGAAAAGATCTTATCGCCCTACCCGCCCCTGTGCGTGCCTCATATTTGACGCAGCCTCCGCGAGCACTCCCACTGAGCATAGCTTAAATCCTTCATAAGATTTTACTAAAATTGTTTGTCTCGCTGCAAGCCTTGGAGCTTTTAAAGGTCGATTTGCACTCAGCATCACCCTCACTGAGGAGAACCCTCACCCGCACGATTATGTCTCTTTAAGAAAAATTTCCATCTCGAGGAACGAATGCGACCTTCAGTGAAAAACACCCTTTGAGTTGGCGCCCAATAATTGTGCGGTTCTTGCCCGAATTTAGTGTGTGCGTAAAAATACTCTTCCTGTGTTGAAGAATTGCTAGTATAACAGTGTGACAGGCTTGCTTGTTTTCATTTTTTATTTGTTGTGCCAGTGAGTAACTTTTCATGTACGTGACAAATAACTGCTAAAACAAGTCGTATAGAACGGTTGACATACATGAATAAACATTTAAATGATGTGCAGAGAATCTACTAAAAACGGAAACAGCAATTTCCACTAGTTTTCGCATCTTGACGCCCTCTTAGTAAAGACGAGCACGGGAGATGCGCATACAACGTGTACAGTGTTTATATGAACGCCCCATAGCCTTTTTATAGTGTGCGTATAAAGGAAGGTAGTGGACATACGGTTTATGGTTTATGGTTTATGGGGGTTTAATGTCCCAAAGCGACTAAGGCTACGAAAGACGCCGTAGTCAAGGGCTCCGGAAATTTCGACAACCTGGGGTTCTTCGAGGTGCAATGACATCGTACAGTACTACGTCACCAATTTTCGCAGCTTGGAATACATATTTCGTGCACAAAATGGTTATGTATACCGAGTTTTCCAAAATTTAATTTTCAACGTAAACAATTCCATTGCGCGGCATTGCATTGCCAGGGTTTTCGGACCCGAAAACACCTGTGAATCATCTCAAACAGTAAACTAGTTAATTACGTTTAAATAATTAACTTCTTATCTATTAGAGTGAGGCGCCTGATCGCCATCAGAGGCTTGGAGCCGGTCGTTAGTAACCGCCATACCAATTTTTAGAATTTCGAATACGCGATCACTGTCGGCGCTGCGCCTCGACAAAATTTGGCTGTAGAAGCTTGGGCAAGTTGGTGTGACATTGTTTTTCAGCAGCGCAGGGGACAAAATCAAAACAAGTGCACAGACGATCAGCGCCGTGTCTGTGCACTTGTCTCATCCTTTGTCCCCTGCGCCGCTGAAAAAGAAATTGCTATTTAGGCCAGTTACGTGCACAGAAGGTGTTGCTTTGCCTGCATGCTATTCGAATGGCCAGATATCTTGGAACGATGCAGCCAGCAACGACCCCGTTCCCAGGAATGACTCGTGCATCAGGCAGGGAGGTGCCGTCAGATGCGCGTCCTACCTGGCGCATGTGCACTTGAATTTCTCAAAAAGTTTTGTGCCCATGTTTATTGTTTTGCGTCATGCATAAAGTACAAGACGCATGCCTCCAATCGAATTAAAGTCTTTTAAATTGCTCGTTTTGCACGCGTCTCCAAACATAATTTTTGCTTTCTACAACTGCTCACCTGATCTTCCCGCAAAACAAATCTTCATAGTTCGAATTAGATACCTCGCCTCCATACCCTGCCTCAAAATGACAGCCAATTCTTATCGCTGCCCGTTTCTTCTCGACATGTTTGGAAAATTCATATTCAATGGTTGTAACGCGCACAGGTGCGGACAGAAGTGAACGAAGCAGGCTGCTTTCGTCTAAGATTTTGCAGGCCCTGTTTAACTTAAACGGTCTATTACGGTCCACTCTTGCGTATAGTAGACGCTAACGCGCGCTTTGATGGACAAACTACGTTTCTTCATTTCCAGAAGGCCAGGCGTGATTACACTTAGAAAAATTTTTGCTTGCTTTTGATGCGGTTTAACGTCTCAAAACGACAGTTACAAAAATTTCCTTAGACAGTCTATAGACTGTCCATGAATTCCTGCCTATATAGTCTAGAGACTCTCTATTGACTGAGTCTGGAGAACAGTTCATAGGCAATACAAATGCTAGAGACAGTCTGTACACACTGTATAGATTTATGTCCCTACAGTTTTATTAGACTTTTTCTTCTGATAGTCTATACACTATGAATAGACAAAAAGACATATATATATATATATATATATATATATATATATATATATATATATATATATATGAAGGCAATAGTCTATAAGAAGTCTATAGATTGTCTTTAGACCATTACTGTAAAGGCACACAAGCTATGAAGGACAAAAAGACAAAAAGAGATATCTATAAGAAGGTAATAGAGTCTATAAGAAGTCTATAGACTGCCCTTAGACCATTGTTGTAAGGGGACACAGGCTATGAGGGACGCGGTAGGGGAGAGCTCCGAATAATATCAACGACTCGGGTTCTTTTGAACGTGTACTGACATCGCACAGTACACGTGCCTCTAGCATTTCGCTTCCATCTAAAAAGCAACCAGCGCGGCCGGAACTGAAGCCGTATCTTTCGGATCAGTAGCCGAGCACTATAGCCACTGAGCTACCGCACCGGCCACTTAAAAATGTATAGCATTGTTCGTTTACAAATGACTTGCGTGTTCTAGAGGAAAAAACGAAAACAATCTTAGACTGCAAAGGCTATTAATAGTAAATGCATTCATTTTTTTCAGGTTCTATCCTCCCGTATCGGCTGTCCACCGTAAACTCGACCACGATGTTGTGATGTCTGGCTACGTAATTCCAAAAAATGTATGCGCATATTCTTTATTCATCTGTTGACATGGGTGCATACACATGCTGAACCATATGAATCAATTCAAACAGGATCCGTGCTTCAATGATTGCGGTTCTCGCTGAAGACATTCGTTGTCGGAAAAAGATGCACGCGAAAGCGCTTTGTCGACCTTCTCTTGCATAATTTATAATGGCTGAAACGTATTTAGCGTTATAAGAATAAGAGAAAAAGAAAGGAAAGCACTGATAGCATGCGGAGCTGGGTTTTGAAATTTCGTGTTGCCAGATGTAGTTTGGAATAAGCCAAGCACTTATTTAAATTCAGTTATGAATCTCCAACTAGCCCCTGTCTCTTCCGAGCGACTTTCTACTTCAACAGCGTGTACTATCAGTTGTTTTAATTATCCAGACATCGCAATCGCTTCCGTGACGTCAGATTGAGCGCTCGATTTATTTCGCGGTGACTGCACGCTGTCTCGCTGCGAGTGCTCTGTCTCCTTCTTGGCTCTCTCTACTTCCTACCTTGTTACCGGCGGGATGTTCAACTTCTCTGCAAGATTGACTTCGTCGTTAGCATCCTTATAATATCGACTGCTCTGCAGCTAAGAATGTGTACACAAGGTTTCGGTACTGCGCAGTTTGAAGTGCTGCACTATAAACGTTGCTTTTGAAGTGGCACTTAATATAGGCCGCTTTCCCTTTTAAGTCCACCGATGTGATTTTGCGCACCCTGTGTGACATGCAGTGCCCTTTTTTACGCTGTACTATTATTGCCCAGACCGTGCTTCGCAATGAGTTGTTCGTGTCCGGACGTCTAGAGGAAAACTTCACGAGGGCCTCCGAGTTCCTCCCGGAGCGTTGGATCCGGTCCGGACGACAGGACGCTGAGCCGTGGACCCTTCACCCGTTCGCCTCGCTGCCCTTCAGCACTGGTCCGCGCATGTGCATCGGACGGAGGATCGCAGAGATGGAGCTTAGCACGCTCATCGCGCGGGTCACAAATCAAAACTATTGCGACTTTGACTAGATCTATTTTGACTAAACGGTGATGGTGGAATCCTAAATGTTTCTGCTTTTGTGCCGGCGTTTAGGAAGATTTCGACTCTTGAACGCATCAGAACTAAAATAGCGATGAATTGAATATTATAAGGCTTAGAACCCGCCGTGGTGGCTCTGTAGTCGTGTCGAACGGCTTCTTTTTGAGAGGTGTGTGTTAAATCCCGGCAGTGATGGCCGCGTTTCTACGGTCTTGAACCGAAAGTAGCCCAAGTACTCAATGATGGTATAGCAGGTAAAGAATTCCATGTGCCAAGAAATTAATCCCGAACTCTCGATTACGGCACCACTAAGCCCTTGCGTCAATTTTTTGATACATCAGAAATGCAACGTTTCAAGAAAAGTGAGCTCTCTATTCAGACTTTTTTTTCTGTGTGGGCAGCCATTATATCTCACGCACTGCCATCATCGGCTGCAGTACTTCAGCTTCGCTGCTAGGAGTGCCTGCCTTTCTACAATGCGAAAATTTTCCATACTCAGTGGTCATTGAAACCCGTAGCTTATTAGATAGAGCATGCAGTCAGAGTGGGTAGAAATTGGAAAGATGATGCCAGTAAAACGTTGTAACCGAGTCTCTTCTGTGGGTTCGCGGTTCTAATGTGTACATTACAAGCATATGCACGGAATACGCTGTGGCGTGGATGACAATAATTAAAAGATGTTTGAATTCAATGGCTAACGTAAAACATCACCTCAAAAAATTCAATATATCTGATAGTTTGCGTGCGCAGCCTTTAAGCTTTGAACAATGATATTGCACACCTTCAGATGCATATCCAGCTAGAAACATGGTTTAACTGGATTTTCAGAATATATGTTGGTGGTGCAAGAATGAAGATAAATCTGGCTTAGCCACCTCTGCCTCTTAATTTTTATGGTGGTCAGCTGCTGACGTAAAAGACGTGGGTTCGATCCCAGCCTTGTGGTTGCAATGAAGGCGAAATGTTACAGACCGGAGTAGTGCGCGACGTCGCTGAGTGTTAAATAATCCCAGATGGTCGAAATTATGCTAACCCTTCAATACGCCATCCATCGAAGATGGGTCTCTTTGGGAAATTAAACGCCATTAAATAGAAATCTGAATCGTGTTTCACCGAAAAAAACAGCCTCAAAAAGCATGCGATTCTTTTTAATCGCTACAGCTATTAAAAAATAGCGCTGATTGTCACAAGAGGTGCTCCACCTAGAGTGTCTTGGGCGCAGCTGACAATTAAAAACGAGATAGGAGACAAAACTTGAGAGAAGTCAGGTGAAGCGTTTATTCGCTTTTTAATCATTCAAGTTATGCTGCATTTCACAATCGCAATTTTGAATATTGTTGATTTGCGACTATTTCAGAGTACAGAACTTTGCGAAACCCAATAACTCTTAAAATAGTCACCTTTCTTCCTCCATTTTCGAAGCAAGCGAAAAGTTCTGGGGCCAATTACACAAAGTTTTCTTAACGAGGTGCGGTCTACATCTGAAGACTTATTCACTTTGAATAATTCTCTTACCTATTTTAGTCTCAAATCACTCGAAAGGAATTGCCGAAAAATTTAGCCTTAAATCAATACATTGTAAAATATTGCCATAATAAATAGCAGCATAGAGAGAATAAACAATGAATGCTCAATCTTTAACGACAAGAAAAATCGGGACAGCTATCATTAGCTTGTGGCAGTCGCCCTGCGCACACTAGGTGAAGGCAGCATCTGCGACATCATGTGCGTCCTAAATGTTGTATTTTGTTAGGCTCCACCGGTAGCGAATGAGTACAAACTGCGGGAACACGACGGGACGTTAGGCGCGCAAAAGGACAGAGCGCAGTCTGTCTCTTGTGTGCCGTACATTCCGTCTTGTTCGCGCAGTTTGCACTCATTCGCTTCATCATGAACCAACTAGCCCGCCAGTACGTCCTTCTCCGCCGCTAGCTTTAAATTAGGACTAACGGGAGAGGATTGGAGATAGCGGTAGAGACAGCAGAAGAGTATGAGATAAGTTATAATTGGGGACTATTAGGAAAAGAAACCAAGAGCTATTTCGGCCACAATAACGATGATGATGATCGCGTGAATTGAAGTTTTATGTGCAACGCTGTGGTACTTCACAGGAGAACTTCCTAAACACTAAAAAGGTAGTTGGAAATGTTTTTATCACTGAAAAAAGGCTGGGAGATCATGCCGACTTGTATTAGAGAATAATGACCGAATTATGCGACAAGCGATATTAGGAGCTCATATTTCCTTTTTCTCCGGTAGGTGCTGGTAAACTACCGGGTTGAAAACTACCACGAAGACATTGGCTTCCAGTTGCAGCTTACTGGTCGGCCGAAAAGACCAGCTAGGTTCCGGTTTACGGAGCTCGAAGCTGCAGAGAGACCACAACGAAGCCACTCAAGCGATGATCACTGAATAGCTAAAATTAAAGATCAAAACAGGTTTCCCTGGTTTCATTGATTTCCGAAGATGAGTAATAAAAAAGTACGGAGAGAACTTTAGGCTACGTGCGTAATTTGAAAAGGAAAGCTTTTATATATATTTGCCTTCCGTTCTTACGACCCACATCCTCATGAGCACACTGCCGTAAGGCGGCGTATGCATTATGTTTACCAATATTCGTCAAGAATCATCACGTTTTCGGGCCAATGAATTGCGTGCTCGGTCCTAATGTTCTTAGTTGAACTGCCCGCACCTTTTCAGGATATTTTTTTCTTTCCTAATGACGTCTTTTGATTTTTTGTGGACCAGTTTTCCTGAACGCCGTCGCCGCCGGGTTCTGTTGCTAATGGGAGATATAAGGCTTTAAAATTGAAATTGTAGCTCGCATGCACCGAGTTCTTTGGGTGTAAGGAATTCTCAGACACCTCAGAATGATGCAAGCCCCTAAAAATAAATCCCACAAAGCTACCTGATGTTTCGGTTTTCGCAGATGCTAGGTGGTTTTCAGTGGCCTTTAAAGGATATTGGCAGTTATTTGGTCCTGAAGCGCTGTTGAAGTTAGTATCCTCACCTACTAGCCGACAATAAGCAAAGACCTTCAAAAGTCGCGTACAACACATTGAAAACTGAATGGTGCAGAAATCACCACAATGCAAACAGCAGCAAACTGCATGTGGGAGCCGTCTACAGTGCTGTATAGCCTACACAACAGTGACCTGCAATCTCATACAGCAAGATGTCTAATTTCTGCATTGTTGGCTTTCTATGCATTTAAATGTTTTCGCCAGAATGATAAACCTCAAGATAGTAAATGTTTTTTGTGTCTTTTTGGGTCCGCTTGTCCTAACCACCCGCTATCCACCTTTGCAACGCTTTTAAGCATTTCTTTAGTTCTCTTTCCTTTACCTAAGTCATGTACAATACCTCCGTATCAACTTCTATATAAATAGTTTCCTCATTATATCAGCTACTGTAGAGATGTGCGCAGAATTCTTCGGCTATTTTACATATCTTATCGAGATTAAAAGTGATATTGCCTTCTTTCTCAATGTAAACGACAGCTGATTTCTGCATCTAATTTCATCGCGAAAGCTTTTAGGATTCCTCCACTGGTTAGCGCCCGCTGAAAACTCTCCATGTTAGCCTTCCTTATATCATTTACCTTACGCTTATTGGCTAACTTGGCCCTCTATTCTGCGCTCTCTAATAATAGTCGTGAGGCTTTCGTACTACCTTGAAGCGGATTATCAATTCTACAGCGGGATCTTAAAATTCCTATTCCAATCTTACCGGCAATACGCTGGTGTGCTTCAGGCTTACTGCTTTTGACCATTCACCTTTCATATCTGGACACATCTTGAGGCCTCGCTACAATGTATTCTATTAATCTCAACTCGTGGAGCTTCTCCCCATCTTGCATTATCCCAGGCTAAAGCTGAAAATTTCTTTTAGCTCTCGTTCCCGGCGCGCCGAGGGGAGTCTTGAATTTAGAAGGGCGGAAGAAAATACCCGCGTCTTTGCTGCCACAACAGAGGCACTGCACGGAGGCGAACCTAAAAGAACTTACGTGAAAATTTGTCAGCGCTTTAGCGTCTACTTACTATGCTGCTACCAGAGCATCGCAAGCTTCGACAAGAGCGTCTTCCTAATACCATACTAGGAGTAGGAAGACGCTGTTTCGTGCTTACATGTGCTATCAGGAACGAATGAAACGCACACAAGGCATTTCAAAGAAGAGGAGAAAAAATTATAAATGCTTTAGATCATGAAGCTCAATAGTAGGGCAGGCTCTGATCACTTCGAGAGGGCGAAGGCTGCCCCTAATAAGTGTTAATCCACCTAACATTTTCTTTTCCAGGAACAGATATGTTTGTGTTTTTGTGTTGGCATTTCATTTCTCATGTTCGCGTTTCATTCGTTGTTGATATTACCCTCTAATGCATGAGAAAGCTCCCTTTCTTTAATATGCCACCCATAGCGACCCAGGCAATGAGGAACGCCGTAGCGGAGGGCCCAGAATAACTTCAACCACTTGGTGTTCTTTAACTTGCACGGGATTCCAGAATTCCACCTCCATTGAAATGCGACCGCCAAGCCCAAGATCAAACCAGCGTCTTTTGGGTCAGCAGCCGAGTGCCATAACCGCTCTGCCACATCGACGGCGAAGCGATCTTCAAGACATGGGTGAAGGAGTGGCCACGCCTAGGTGGCAGGGGGTCATCTAGGCCATGTAAGGCTTTGGCGCCGTCATAACCTAGCCAAATGATTGCGAGAAATCTGTCCACCGTGGCAAGTGGTAGCTCAGTTAATGATTAGCGGTGAGAGGTTGCTCTTGAATTGCAGCGTGGGTCTCACAAGTCACACCACGGGCACCACTTGCCTTCGCAAGGTGGTGGCGCATCGCCTGCAGCAATGCATAAATACAAAGAAAAGAACGAACAATTCTGGAGACATGGCTATTAATCTGTCAACACCGTCGGGACATAACGCTAACGGGGACCCTAAGTATCCCATCCAGTTTTGGTGGGCTAGCCCGAAGGCCCCCAATCTGCGATATCACCGATCATTGTCAAACACCTGCCTGACATTGAACACTAAGCCTAGACCCTAAATTAAGTTAAAATCGAAGCGACAGTGCTATAAAATGCCCATCCTTCTTTCCCTCAAATAATACCATGCTAGCGTTAAAGGCCCCACGTAGCAGAGCAGACGCCTTCGGCGTTAACCGACCGAGTGGCCGAAAAAGACGGAATCTACTGAGTCATGACGTCACAACCACATGCCTTTGCACGGGAAATTCAAACAGCCCAGTGCATTTACAAAATTCCTTCTCGTAGATATATGCTGCTCCGACAGCGAGCAAAACCGCTACGGTGAAGGACACAGATTGTTGCTAGCGTGCTCGTATTGTTTGCAAACGTCTTTAGGACGTTTATGTATGTAAATTAATTGCGCAAAATTTTTATTGGGGTCAGTAATATGGGTATCGAACAGACAGCTCTTGGACTGCGAGACAGGCATGCTGCCCATTGGCCACGAGCGCTCCTCTCTTTAAGCGGTGTAGAGATTGAGCTGATGAATACGTGGTCGTTTTTGACTTCGCATGGTGTCTTACGGTAATGTGCTGGTGAGTGCATAGTTGATTATTACTGCGATAATTACTGATTCAGGTCTGAAACCAGATTAATTCGGTTTCTGGCGTTGTTCTTCCTTCTTGAATGGTATATTGTATGTGATGTATCGACGCGTAAGGTGCGATTCGGGCTTCCGTAATCGGGGAAAGAGAAAGATGTGTAAACCTGGCACGGGGCCGCTGAGTGTGCCGATGCTACTTTCACATTAGATCTTATCTATCTGGAGGAAAGGTTTCATCTATCGCGGACTCCGCTGAGGGGCGCTGCGATCGGTCGCCTGGGAAAAAAGCCTAGCACCCGCTCCTTCCGCGGCTTAAGTTAGCAGGTGCCGATTAGCGATGGGTACGATAATGATATCGCTTTCTACTCTTAAATGCAAATCTTCAGCACCCATCAAAATTTTTAGTCTTGCCTTTAGGGCCCTTCCATGTCCACTTCCGGTTGTTGCTTTTGGGGAGAAAGGTATTCGTGATCACTAAAGTATTTTGTACTGCGAATCAACTTACAAATTCTCCTGGCTGTTCTTAGAGCCCATGCCGCAGTTGTACAGCCTAATCGCCTTCCTTTTCCTTGGCAACCGCGGCATTGAAGGCACCCATCAGACCGGTGTGCTGCGCTTCTTACTCTGCTCAACACCGATTCAAGGTCTTTGTTTGAGCATTCTAGGGTCTCGTATCACGAATTATTACAGGTGCGTAGTTTTTTACAGTATTCCGCTAGTACCACTTGTCAGTCTGTGTTACGATAACTGCCACCTTTGCCATATGCGGCAAAATTCCTCAAAAGCGCCAGATATCCTGTCTCAAGGGTCTCCTGGGCCTAGTCAAGCTCATAGCTTTTAGCTCAGGAAACCTTTCCAATTTCTGGAACAAATAAAATATGTATGTATGTATGTATGTATGTATGTATGTATGTATGTATGTATGTATGTATGTATGTATGTATGTATGTATGTATGTATGTATGTATGTATGTATGTATGTATGTATGTATGTATGTATGTATGTATGTATGTATGTATGTATGTATGTATGTATGTGTGTGTGTATGTATGTATGTATGTATGTATGTATGTATGTATGTATGTATGTAGGTATGTATGTATGTATGTATGTATGTATGTATGTATGTATGTATGTATGTATGTATGTATGTATGTATGTATGTATGTATGTATGTATGTATGTATGTATGTATGTATGTATGTATGTATACATTCTGGTACAAATCTCTTTGCTACTTCTTCTCTGTCTGCTGAACCGCTAAGGCACAGTACGTGCACGTCTTTTATGATAGTATATTAAAGCGAAAGACTCTTATGGCTCATACTCGCAGCGTCTCACCGTCCGTACGTCCGTGCCCTGGAACGGTGCCAGCTGTGGTCTCTCCCCCTCACACACTCTAAGCAATCACGTGATGGTACAGCGGCGCACACCAACAGTTGCACCGCCGCAGCTGTGGCCTCTCCCCCTTAAACTCCCACAGTAATCACGCGATGGCACAGCGGCGCTCGCGGCAACGCTCCATCGTCAAACGTCTAGTTGCAGCAGTCAGGTTAGTCGGATGGCTCCCAAGCGGCCTGATGATGACTGCACGGCAAGCGGTACGGAGAAGCGCCCCAAGAATGTGGATTCCCCCGATACCAAACACTAGAAGAAGAATGAGAAGAATGCGCATGCGGCGGGCTAACATGTCAAAGGACACCAAGGCCAGGGAACCGGAAAAGACATGGCATAGTCAGTCGAATGGGCACAGGATTTCGCCGAACACAGTTCGGAATTTACAAAGTGTCCTTTAGTTTTTTTTTTCCGTGGTGGTGAGGGCAGTCCGGTGGTCAAGAATGCAGCGAAAATGAATTTCAACGAAAATTTCTAGTATGATCCGGGCCCAAAAAGAGCCGATTTGCTTGGCGGTGGCGTTAGCAACAAGCGTGTTTGGCGGTCATCGAACAGAGGGCGTGCCGTTTTCGGCCATGCCAAATTTAAAACAGGCAATGAACCATAGATATACGACACCAAAGGAACTACAGTAATGAGGAGTAACGTGCAAGCAGCTCCTCGTGGTTGAGATCTCACGACTTAGGTCAGTTGGCAATTGGCGCTAAAAACCGAGTGATAAAGCCTAGCGTCGGCTGCTTTGAGCGTGCACAAACAAAGAGGAGAAAAATTCGCAGAATTCCCTGAAGATAGAGCAGACGCTTGGAAGCAAAAAGAAGCGTGAAACACACAGAAAGGATAAATAATTACTGATAATGCAAACACTGACATTATAGCGCAAAACCAGGCTGCTGGCGCACATGTAAAACTTCTGTGTGAGCGCGGCGCCGCTAAGACACTAGACAACTCTAGTATACCATGTACCGCATAACCGTTAGCGTTACCGAAGTACCGGGAGCCCGCACACTGCCAATGTGCATGTGCAAATCGACTTCACAGCGCCACCTGGCGCCGGGTGCCCGGGGGCTTCGCGTGCGCCTGCATCGGTACCAATCAGAGCGCGTTCACCGGTAGTGGGAGGGCTCCCGGTATTTCGATCACGGGAATGGTAGCACGGTACTCTAGTGGTGTCTACTGTCGCTTCGTCGGGGCCTACTTCGTATTCAAGCTCTCCAATTTGGCGAACGATTCTGTACAGCTCAAAATAACGGTGCAGAAGCTTTTAATTCTGTCTGCAGCGGCGAATGGGTTTGCGCACCCAAAAGCGGTCGCCGAACTTATATGCCGTGTGCGGTTCGCGTGATTGTAACTACTGGAGGAGAAAAAACAAGTCGCGCTTTTTAATTTAAGCTGGCGAGGAGCCATCGAAATAATGTGCCAAAGAATAGAGCAGTCAGGAACAATGAGCAAGCTGTTCGTGGATGCGATCACTCGAGATATGTCTGGTCGCATCTCGCGTCACAAACAAAATGATGCAGCCCAGTGCCGGTGGATTCGAGCGTGAACCAACAATAGTACAAATATTAGCGGTAATATGCTTCATCTGCCCATTTAACCGCATTAATCTTTCTTGCATCCCTTTATATACTATCTCGGCCCTTGAGAGCACAGCTGGGATGGCTTCACTGAATGAATGAATGTTAGCATTTGGTGGCAACAATAGCGGCTTGTCCGGAGCCAGGCACTAAAGAATAGCATAGCGCGTAACGCCACTGCTGTCGTTTAGTATGCACAAGGCGCCAGCAGTGCTCACGTGCTTATCTGCTCAAGAAGTATGAATATAGCTGGGCGAGTTAGTAAACTTTCATCAGTAAAAACCGTCCACAATGTATAAGCCAGCCTTCGTTGTTGACGAAGAGATTCTGTTCCTAGGTAACTCATGATCTTAACTTGAGCTAAATTCGGGAGGGAAGGGAGGGCTGGTTTTGAAAGGACTTCACCGCGTGTCAATTGATTGATTAGCTAAAAAGCCACACCTTGGAAGTTCCCGTGCAAGTGCTTTAGACTATGTTAACGTGACATGAATTTTAAGCATAAATTTTGTGTTCTATTCAATAAAACTTTTCTTGCGAGTCAGCGCTCGTCTTTGGTGTCTCTTTCGTGCTTTCGTCTGTTTTCGCGCTGTACCTCTCACAATGAACTAATCTGCTCAGAGGTGGGAGGCGTGCACGCAGCTTGCGGGATGTGTTGCCATCCGGCGCGCTCACATTTATCTGCCCTTGATCTGCACGCTATCCTGAAAGTCTATTATTAATACCTCATATTTCAGCACGTACAAAAAGAGAGTAAATTTGAAAGCCCATCTCGTATGCTCGGTGCAAGAAATTAAGCATCGAGAAGCAAAATTTGTTTTCAGTGCTTTGCCAGCTAGACTGAAAGACGGTCACGCTGTGCAGTGAGTCTCCTAAGAAAATTTTCGAGCAATACATTCCAAAGACATTCCTATAACTTCAGGCTATCGAGACCGTCAGAAGGAACTCGTGTTCCCTAGTGCAGCAGTCAAAGTAAAGTCAAACACCTCAGGGGCCTCTATCAGGATGTGCTAATACCCTCGTGTAGGACGAATGGTTTTCGATTTGTTTATCGAGAGAACGTGCCCAGATTTTCCTCTGTGAAACGTTTCAATATTTTTACAACTTCATCGAAGGATTAAGTACACTAGGCTTAGCGCTATTGGATCATGTAAATTCGAGGATTGATATTAACTCATGTGAAGAAAATTATGCATCTTGACACAAGACCCATTTATTGCTGTTACTACTGGTTTTCATTATTTTGCAGGCCAAAGCGGTGGCGCAGCATAGATGAAATTTAAGCCGTAACTATCCAGCCAAACGATTTAAACATTAACATCAGCAAAAACTACTGCTTCCGTGCCAGTTTTCAGAAACCTTGAATTTATTATCATCTTAATTAGTCGAAAATGTCGGCTGAAGAGAAAACGCCTGTCCCGCTAAACTATAAGAGCAATTTGGCAATGGGAAGGTGGTGCAGAAGATGGTCAAAGCAGTTAAAAGGGCTTCCTTGCAAACTATAGAAATTGTATTGGTGCAAAACAAACTAAAACTTGCTCTAAGCTGTTAATCATTGCCTTCTCATGTCAAGAGTTTTTTGCAAGCCTATTGCCACATGGATAAACTAGAGAGGTGACCAGGATGAGAGACGTGTGCGTATTTGTAGCACCAGATAGGCCATGCTTTTCGCCACAGGAGGAAGGAAGCATTCAGCAGTAATTTGGATGGAAATGGTGGTAGCTATAATGAATAAATTAAGAGAGTGCACCACTTCGTCTATGTGGAATTCGCTTACAGATCAGAGTATTCGCAATTTTAATTTTTATTGTATACTTCAAAATACGTTTAAAAAATTGGATGTGGTTTAGCTCTGGTAAACCCCAGTTGAAGTGCGAAAGCTTCGTTTCGTCTCATTCTGACGCTCTCCTAAACTCAAAGCGGTCTCGTCCGCAGTTGGAGTCATTCCGGGACGTGGCACGACTTCTAGCCGCATCCTTGTTACAACGTTTCTCGAGTCGTGCGGAGCGTTCTTCTCGCGTCTCTTCAGCGCGTTGTCTCTTCCTCGCTTCGTTCTGTCGTTCTAGATCAGGTGTCGCCAAAGTCGCGGCAACATTGCGAGCATGCATGATACTTGTAGATGCACCCAGATCAAAAGATGTTGAACGCATTCGCCTGGCTGCAGAATATGCACGCCGTTTAGCTAAACGTTGTTCCCGCTCTTCATCCGTTTCTTCCGCACGCCGCCGCTTCTTAGCTGCAGCACATCGTTGCAGCTTCACCTTATACACATCATCCGACATACCTTGGAGGATTCGCTGGGACGACTGCGACGAGCCGAGTGGGGGGGCCGCTTTTCCGCAGCTGGCATGACGTCACGTACAGCGAGCGCCTCCCCCACGGCAGCGGCGCGTGGAGGATTCGCTGGGACGATCGCGACGAATCGAGTTGGGGGGGGGGGGGGGGCGCTTTTCTACAGCTGGCATGACGTCACGTACAGCGAGCGCCCCTCGCAGCAGCGGCGCGCAGCTGCAGCATGGAGGATTCGCTGGGACGATCGCGACGAGCCGAGTTAGGGCCCCGCTTTTGCACAGCTGGTATGACGTCACACATAGGTCACGCTAAAAGGTCAATGGTGGATTCTCCGGGACGACGGCCAAGAGCGGAAACCTCGAGCAGTATTGCTTTCGCAATAAAAACCTTTTTTTGACGTCAAAAAACCAGCGTTCGGAACATGCAGCTCGCATTAGTGTACAAATTATTATTAAAAAGAAAAACATCATTAGTTTGCCTGGTGACGAAACCTAACAGAAGAGCGTAGTCTTCCACGCTCATATGCGTATCCTCTTCTCGGGGCTTCTCACAGCCTTCGCTGAACGCTCAGCGATCCTGGTGTCATTCTTGGTGCAATGTTTTGGCGTACGGCACTCGTCAACACGAAATAAAAACAATATTTCTCACGAGGTTAGACTGAATGAAAAAGATAAAATGAAGGTAGTGATGTGAACGATCCAGTACCCGGGGCGGCGATATGTGGATATCATAAAGGGCTTCGAATAAAGCCATATGTGCCGCAAATGCACCCCCCTCCCCCCGGGCGAAACCGCGAGCAGTGTTATCGTCCTCATACAGCCGCAATAACACGTTTCAGGGGCCGTTTTGCACAGAACAGAAACAGCTGCGTACTTGTGAGGATGTCGAGGAACATGCAGATGTTCGACGCAGCTGCTGCCCTGAACAGTGCGCTCAGCCCACTTCTCTAGTACAGTTGTACTGGACGAATGCGACTATTCGCACATAAGGCGCAAGCTGGTATGTCTACATACCGCTGTAAAGTCATGAGCCGTTGCAATTTTTTCGCATCTACCGCTATGCTGGCGCCACCTGTTTAGGACTGAGATTGCCGCCGCGTTTCGGTTATTTGCTTATAAGCGGAGGAGTGGGTATGACGGAAACGTGGTGGGACTTGGGGTATAGTGAACAACAGCGTGAAGACAAGGGGCTTGTCAGCGGCTGCGTAAAGAACGCTGCGTTCCCAGCGTTATCCTGTATGCGCCGGAGAACAGATAGTTTAGAATAGCGCTACTTTATGTCCGCTACCGCGATGCGTTTACGCAGCAAACCCGCTGCGCCTGGGAAATTTCAATACTGCGCCTCTTGTGAACAGCTAATGTACCAAGAGATCCCCGCGGAAGCCGATCGCGCTAAGATAAAGGCCTCTAATGACGTGCCGGCAGAACGCACGCCGCATAAGAAAAGGCGTCACGCAAGAGCAGACTTCCGGTAGACTACCGCCGATTTCGGTGGAGGAGTTCGGATTGCTTCACAGTCCTGATGTGGCTCGTCGACGCCTCATAATCTGGCATTATAGTAACCAGGTCGCGATCTCGGACTGCGAATAGAATTCGCCAGGAAAAATAGAAGTGGCGAGCAGTAATTCGAAAAGATCACCAGGGATGGGCCTGGTAGTAGTATTTTCCTGCGCCTATAAAAGACGGGCTGAAACTCCTGGCGGAAGAGCACTTTCTTCCAGCTGAGCTCTCCCTCCGCTGCGCTGGCTGGCGATCATGGTCGAGAATCAAGAGGAAGTATCTAGGCTGTTAAAGAACTAGAAAGCACCTCATAAGGGCTTACAGCTTTGTGAATATATTATTTCTCGATTTCAATATTTGTTTCTGATATTTCGCACTTGCGAGAACTAAAGAAGGCGAAGAAGGAGGAAAAGAGGCAAAGGCAGTGAGGTTAACCGGCAGAATAACCTGTTTGCTACCCTGCACGGTGGAAAGGGGTAAGGGAATAAAAAGATGGAGAAAAGGAAGTAGCAGGAAATTGAAGTTACTATAAAAAGTCACAGGGTTCGGTAAAGTCACATCCTATCGTACAGGCCAGAAGATTTCAGCAAACAGGAATGTGCTTTGGTGGCCTTGACAGCCGACGATAGCCGCGGCCAGTGGCCGAGAATGTTCATTTCCTTCAGTGGGCGTCGATCTAGACGCTCCAGCGACGGCAGAGAGACAGCCTTTCGGAGCTGCAGGAAGGAAATTTACAAAGATTGTGGGCTATAGTGTCGTAACACCCGCAGATGGCACATGCAGGGCTATCAGCCATACCGATTTTGAACGAGTAATGTTTGGTGAAAGCTACACAACGTAAGCCACAGGTGACACAGCAAAGTTGCTTCACGTCGTGGTAGGACGAATGGAAGCCGGAGCTTCAGATCTTGGTCCAAGGATTTTAAACGCGAATTCTAAAATTGGCCTGAATCCTACGGGTAGCGTGATATCCCGCGGCATTGGTCTTAGCCCGCCCGCTGTGTCCACTCTCGAGATAGTAATGGACACACAGTCGCCCTCATGGGGACAAGTTAGCGCGGCCTCGTCCGCGTAGTTGCCAGCGATGCCGCTGTGTCCTGGAAGCCATTGGTAAAAAATATCGTGCCCTTTATTAATGACGTTGTGATGATGCTCTCAGATTTCCGCGACCAGTTTTTCATGAGAGCCATGACGAAGAGCAGGTTGTAAGGCTTGGAGGGCTGCCTTGGAATCAGTGAAAAGAGATCATTTCTGGGGCGTTTTTTTCACTGGTGTGATCAATGGCGACACGAATAGCAGTAAGTTCTGCACCAGTCGGTGATCTCCGGTGTGATGAGTTCACTTTATTAACCATGGTCCTTACGGGGATGACCATGGAGCCCGAGGAACTGGAAGGGGTCACTAAGCTATCGGTGTGTACTGTGCTGTCGGTGTCCATGCTTCTCATGCAAATATTATAGAGTGGCCTGTTTTAGTGCTGTCGACGATAAATCAGCCTTCTTTTTGATGCTCGATATGGAAAGAAGCAGACAAGATTGGTGCAGACTGCATAACGGAGAAGGTGGTCTAGGGCTGGTGTAAATTGAAATAGTAGAAAGTCGTGATGGGCATCAATACTTTGCACAAAGGATCTACGCGGCTGGTTAGCGGGAAGACTGGCAAGATGGTGAGCGGGAATCCAAGAGAGGCGACAAATATGCGCTACCAAGGCTTCGATTGTTACATAGACAGTCACTGGATTCTCCTGAGAGATGAGAACTGTTGCGGCTGTAGACACGCATTTTGGCAGTCCTAGGCACGTCCGGAGAGCTAGAGCTTGATCACTTTGTAGATACCGTATATTCCTTTTCCTAAGGTTTTCTAGTAAAGGGATACTGTACCGAAGGAATCCCATGATTAATGCGGTGTACAGCTGGATCATTGACTGCACTGATGCTCTGTACGACTTCCCCCCTTTAAATGAGAGAACGTGAACGATCGATGTCAGTCGCGTCAGTCGCCTTTTCATGTACGAGATATGCGGGCTCCATGTGGGGTTACGATCCTTGAATGCTCCTAGGAAGCGATGCCTTCTTTCGTAGGATATTGTTGACCCATTTAGGCATACGGGGTAATGAGACATGCTGTGGCATGCAGCGGCCACAAGGAAACATTTTTCAGTAGAAATCTTCAGTCCTTGAAAGCGTAGGTACGCCTTAAGATTACTTGCCGCCTTTTCAAGCCTTGCTCTAACTTGTGGTAAAGGAACTCTTGATGTCGAGATACAAATATCTTTAGTATAGACTGAGATTTGCTTCGACTGTGGTAATACGTCGATAAAGCCGACAACCGCAACACTGAAAGGCGTTGGGCTAAGTACTACACCCGGTGGGACCGCGTGGGAAATGAAATGTGAAGATTTTGGTTCGTTCTCAGTCTGCAAGAATAGTGACCTGTTGGAAACATAACTGCGTATTAAGCAGAATATGCGACAAGTTTGCATGTTTCAGAGTCCAAAACAGCGTGATGAGTGACGTTATTATACACCCCTTTAACATCCAGCAATAACACCGCGGTCAAGTGCTTCATATGCTTCTTATGTCGCACTGATGACACAAGGTCAATAACGCGATAAGTAGACGAACGACCACGCTGAAACCCGGACATATTATCTGGGTATATTTGGTAGCGCCCCAGATAACACTCAATTCATGTAAGTACCATGCTTTCCATGAGTTTGCGCACGCAACTAGATAATGCAATTGGGCGGTAGTATGCTAGAGAAAGCAGCGATTTTCTGAGTTTAAGGATTGGAACCAGACGACCAAATTTCCACGCGTCCGGTACTGCACCCGCACACCATGATGAGTTGTTGTCAAAAAGAGCACGTCGAACCTCCTGACCAAGGTTTGCAAGTGCAGAGTATGTTACCCCATCGGGCTCCGGTGATGAAGACAGTCTGCAACGAGTTCTGCAACCATTTCTTCCCTGGAGAAAAGAACGTCGATTCGCGAATCCCAGGATCTAGGCACTTCGTAGCAATTCAGAGTTGTGAATTGGTTCCTGGGGCCTGCTATTCTTGCGCAAAAGTCTTCTACAATCTTCGCTTCGCTACATCCTTGGTGAAGTACGAACGACCTGAATATTTAGAGCTGCTAAGATGTTCGTATACCACGCACCACATTCCAGATGCGTGAGAAGGGCGTTCGAGGATCCATTGTTTCGCAGCCTGCCTTGCAACGATCAGACTGCAAGATTTCAATTCTGCGCTAGAATTTCTTCTGCGTGCGCTTTGCACCTGTTATACTTTGTGCGCCTGTATCTTCTCTGCTGCTCCATATCGAAGTCTGTGAACTTCGGCATTAAAGTGTAGAAGCATATCGCGTTTTCTATAGCCTCCTTGATGCGCTCTTCAATACCTGTTTTAATGTCTTTTCTGCAGGCATCTTCTATATGCTTTTAAACATAGACAAGTCTATGCGTTGCAAACGTTTGTGAGATCAGTATCCAGCGAGACCAGGTACGATAATATATGTGGGGATGTGGTCATGTCCGTGCGTTTCGACATCGGCAAACCACCGGAAGCATCTCGCAAGACACCGAGACACAAATGCGAAGTCGAGACAGCTCCTGTAAGACAGCCCGCGAATGTACGTTGGAGAACCGTCGTTAAGGCATTGTATGTCGCGGTCAGAGCCGAAACAGACAAGACTTCTTCCCTTAGAATTCATCTGGAAGCCTCCCCAGACGGCGTGATCAGCACTAAAGTCAGCAGTGACAACCCAAGGCTCATTTGTTACAGCCAGCAAGTATCTTAGTCTATCGGCGTCAAACCGTGTTGTTGGAGAAAAGTACGTGCCCACAAGCGTAAACGTCCGGTTGCGCCTTTTCACCGTTAGACAGACGTACTGGTTATGGTTGTGAGGGGGAGCTATACGGTGTACATAAGCAAGCCCCCTTCGAATGTAGACGATGTCCTTGTCGCTTCCTCTGTGCGTGGAGAATGCAAACGCTTCGTAGTCAGCAATTGGGATAGGCTTTTGTAAATACTTCTCAAAGATCACAAGGATTAAATATCTGTATTTATAGACGTATTTGCGAAGATCCGAAATGCTGCAATTGAGTCCATGGGAATTCCTCAAGAAAATGAATTCTTCTCTCACTTGACTTTCAAATGGAAATGCAAGGAAAGCCATTGTTTGGTCATTAAAAGCTGCAAGGAGTGGATTTAGCGCATTCAGTACCTGCAATGCATTCCGCGCTGCAGGCCAGTGAGGGCTAAATAGCATCACATGCATGGCGTTCATAAGGAACCTCAAGATGGCGAACACGTGCACTTCCTCTCCTAGGACGGGATCTCTGCCGTGCGTTCGCTCAGCCGTAGGCGTAGGACAGTGGGGGCGTGGTACCTGCTCACACACCGAGGTCGAGCGTGGCTGCGGCAGTGGTGGCCATGTCACCTCTGAAGCACTCGTCCAGGCTTCATCAGTCACCGGACTTACATTGCTTGGTGGAGGGGGAGGACAAGAAGCAGGAGCGATGGGGGATTCTCTGCCGCTGTCAGCCGCTTGTCTAGTAGATCGTCGGCGACGACAACAGCGCCAACGCACCGTAGCTGCGGGCTCTCTGTGCGTTGAAGGCTCTCGCAACATTTGCTTCAAAACCGCGCGTTCTTTCTTCAGGCGGGAAGAGACTTTTGAAGACGCGTCATGAGGGCCACGGCAGTTGGCGCACTTCAAGACAGTAGTGCGACAAATGTCACCGCTATGTGGCTCAGAGCAACGCGGGCACGCTGTGGTGTTATTACAAACACCACTGACACGCCCAATTATGATGCACTGCCGACGTTGAAGAGGCTTCGGGAAGAATGGGCGAGCTGCATGTGGAAAGTGGCCAACCTTGACATGCTTGGAATACAGTCGCCCTTAAAAGTGAGCTTGACGCACTTCGACTTGCCGAGGCGTTGAACTTTGGTTATTTTGATGCTATTGGTCGCTCGTTTAATGAGTATCAGCAGGTCGGAGTCAGAGATGGTCGAGTCGACGTCGTAAATGATGTATGCGGTTCGGCCATAGTCTTCAAGTGCAAGAGAGCGGACGGAGATGTCTCCGGTCTTTTTGGTGGTGGCTGGACTTTCCAAGGCGCTCCGCTCCGTTACATCTATGGCAAGGAGGTTCCTTCGGCTGTTGATACTGATGTCCTTGATCACTCCCGGGGCGCGAGCCTCGAGGAACACCGATATAGCTTGTCTGTTCAGCAGGTTGAGTTTGTCTGGTCGCCTTTCTGGCACCAAACAGGACTGTATGTGCCGATGCACCATGCGTCGTAATGATGGTAGGTGTGCTCGATGAGAACAAGACCTCACTCTTACGCAGTCTCCTCTTGGCTTTCTTGCTTACCACTGGGACGAACCCTTCGTCCGCCGATGACTATTCGCTTGTAGCCGAGTACACCATTGTGGCCGGACGGCTTGCCTCGCTCGATTGGTAGAAGCGCTTCTTCTGTGCTGCTCCCGCCGACACCAGCGGTTTCCAGAGGAGGCCTAACGTTCTCTTCTTCCATTGCCGTCACGAAGAGAAAGCGGCACCTCCCTTATTTCGCGAAAAAACGAAAAAAAAACTTCAGAGACAAAGAGAGCGTGCTGTTCTGGAACGACTTCCTCTTCGGCATTATAATGATCAAGGTAGCATAGTAGAATAATCCTGCGCCCGTCATTGTTCCGCTGCCACTGGGAAACAATGGAAATTCTCTTGAATCCATGTAGCAATAATCCTACAGTAAGACACTACCCGAAGCAGTAGCCGCCCGCGTCGTCAAAGGCGCCAACGTAGTAACATGACGGACTAAAAATCAGTGAAATATATCCAATAGCCAATAAGTGCATGTTACTCGCGGCTACGACGGACGTTCGGCATATATCACGAATACATTAAAGGGACTTTAAAGAAAAAGCAAATTGGCTCTTCATGAATACATTAGCATCTTAAAATGGCAGCCACCTCTCACAATGAAAACAGAGGCTTTCTCAGGTCGGCGCCGAATAATTTCCGCCATGGATGGACCCGACCAGTCGGGTTTCCGTTAAATCCTGGATTTCATAAGTTTTAAAAAATGGGCGCACTGCTAACCCCCCGCGGTGGCTCAGTGGTTACGGCACTCGGCTACTGATCAGGAGTTCCCGGGTTCGGACCCGACCGCGGTGGCTGCGTTTTTATGGAGGCTAAACGCTAAGGCGCCCGTGTGCTGTGCGATGTCAGTGCACGTTGAAGAACCCAAGTGGTCGAAATTATTCCGGAGCCCTCCACTACTGCATCTCTTTCTTCCTTTCTTCTTTCACTCCCTCATTTATCCCTTCCTTTACGGCACGGTTCAGGTGTCCAACGATATATGAGACAGATACTGCGCCATTTCCTTCCCCCCGAAAATAATTATTAGTTATACAAAAAATGGACAGAAATGAAGCACAGTTACTTCAATTATAACTTGTTTTCGCAAGTAAACCTTAATTATGCTAGATGAGCGTCACGACACGCAGGTATTTCTGTGGCCAGGCAAAGCAGCCATCCACTTCCTGTAAGTGATACGGAGACTCTTCTGGTTATGACGTCATCAGTTCGATTCGACTGTAGGTACAAGTGTTCCTCTTTTAAATTTTGTTTTCTCAGCAAAAAAGACATGGTAATCTTCTGAGCAAACCTCAACATATGCAGACAACCATATGTTTAATTTTAAAAAATTGGAGTACACTTAAGCTTCGCCTTTAAGAGTGGAACGCGATAGCATGTTGCAGCACTGCCAAGGAGTCCAGGAAACGCCATCGGCTATTCGGCGCGACGCGTTGGTCGTTGGATAATTTAAGGAAAGTACGCCTGTCTCACATATCACGCTGGATACCCGAACTGGGTCGTAAGGGGACGAAAATGAAATAAAAATTGCTTTTAAGAAAAGAAAATAATAATAATAATAATTGGTTTTTTTGGGGAAAGGAAATGGCGCAGTACCTGTCTCATATATCGTTGGACACCTGAACCGCGCCGTAAGGGAAGGGTAAAGCAGGGAGTGAAAGAAGAAAGGAAGAGAGAGGTGCCGTCGTGGAGGGCTCCGGAATAATTTCGACCACTTGGGGATCTTTAAAGTGCACTGACATCGCACAGCACACGGGCGCCTTAGCGTTTTTCCTCCATAAAAACGCAGCCGCCGCGGTCGGGTTCGAACCCCGGAACTCCTGTCTCACATTTCTCGCTGAACACCCGGACCACGCCGTAAGGGAATAAAAAGACATTCCGAGGAGGAGGAAGAGAGATTTTTCCCTCACGGCCGACGCTGAAGACACCGGTTTTTCTGCAACACTAGCTCCTTAACGCTGTCGCCTTAATGCGAAATAAAGTTGCAAAGAATTTCCGTCCTTTCAAGGGACACTCATGCACAGACCACTTGTTTAAAAAATGCCTCTGTCATAATTAGGTACACCAGTGTATAGGATTAGAAAGAAAAGACCCTCTGCGAATTACTTTCGGAAAGCTTGGAAATTTTCCCCTTTAAGCGTCTTGGAACAGAGGTTGACACAGAAGCGTGTTGGTACAGAAGTTGAAAAACACTTCTTAACTTTGAGCCGCTTATAGTGCACCCTTGCAGTCGCTTTAATTAAATTTTGGACTACTAATAGCTTCACTAAAAACCTCTGTTTCAAACGTGCACACTACAGATAGCTGAACTTTTTCCCGTACGTCATTTCTCATGCGGCGCCATTTTAAAAAAAAAATATATTGAACAATAAAGCTTCGCAAAAGTAACGGAAGTGTAGGTCAAGAACCTGTTGGCCAGGTGTGCAATATAAAAAAAACGCGAATAGCAGCTTGAATATCTACCCGGCCTCACGAGCTCTGTCATGTCTGCTTTCCAGCCACAGAGCGCCGGGAATGCACTCGTTGGGTATTTCATTCACATTAGGCATGTCACCTGGAAAACGCTGACCTGCGACGAAGCATACATGGGGCTGTATTTGAGTAGCTGTGCACTACAGCGCCCCAATGTGCTGCGTAGGCTGAATATTCGTGCCCGGCGACTCTTATTCACCTGCAACCTTTTAAGAGCAGAGTACGCAGCATCTTCAAAACCATTCCATGAGATTTCGAAGATTCCAGCTCTGCCTCTGATCGGAAGTTCATGGATCTATTTTCCGCTTGTGGGTGAGTCACCTAGCTTTGGATTAAGTTTCTATTAGCGTATAAAAGGAACAAAGCGTTTCAATATTCAGTCTGACATTGCATAGAAAACAAGTAAATTGACGGTTACCACTGGTTAACACGAGAGCCAGTGACAGCTGTCAAGGTCACAACATATATTTAACGATATGTTGAGGTACAGAATATATTAGAGACCTTATATCTAGCTTAGTTCTTCACACATACTTGTTTTTCGATTAGGTCTGTTCTCCAGTCTGCCGCTGTAGAACCGTAGCGCCGCTGATAATTTTCTCCTCGGCGGCTCGTTTCTCAGCTGCTGTTGCATATGGGCTGTTCTAGATTCCTCCACTCTTGCCGTACACTTCCGCTTCAGGAATTCTACAGCAACTACGTTCCGGATGGTTACCGTAACACGCCTTCCTACACTCTCGCAATAACTTCCTCCTCCCACCGTACCCTTCTTCAGCGGCAAATGTCCTTCTCCTTCTAGGTAACTAACCTCCCGTTGAATTCCATTAGAACCCTGTATCAGTTGCGCCTTAACACGTGTTTACCTCACCCTCCTCCTTCCACGGCAACGATCCTCCGGCTGGAGTTTTCAGCCGCTTTCGCCACTTCCACCTCCTTTAACGGTAGCCGCCTTCCGGGTGACTACCTTTCTAACCATGCCCTGTTTATGCCTGCCAACGCTCTTGCCACAAAGCCTGCTTCCATGGTAACTCTCTTAGACCTTCGAGGGTAATTACCCTAAGGGCGGTTTCTGTTATATGCACCAACCGGTTGCGCCTTCTTACACTCTCGCCATACTCTCCTTCTGGGATAGCCGCATTGCGGATGGCGATTCCTCAGCTCTGCCTATATCAGCTGCTTCCACGGCAACAACTCTCCGGATGGCTCGTGTGATAACCACCACCAGTTACGCACTTGTCTACACACGGGATACCCTTCTCATTGCAAGGCAACCACTCTCCAAGTGTTCTTTATAGAAACGCAACCACCGGCTACATCGACAATGACAGACAACGACACCGTACTCATACGCGAAACCTAGGAACGAGCACATAACAGCTGTCGCTGCTAAAAAAATCTGTTTAAAGGGACAATGAGAAACAGTCAGGCAGGTTCCTTCCTCCCTCCTCTATTTTGTTTTCCTCTCCTCCCGATTCAGCCCGAGCACACCAAACATTCCGATTACACAGTACTTAATTTATTCACATCTATTCTCGACTGCCGTGACACAACTCTGCCGTCGGGATGCGGCCTCTTGTCTCGGCATCCACGACCCGTCTGTCCCGTCCTTCTTGGTCGTCTCTCCTCTCTTCCCGGTCCTCCTTTCCAGCTTGCCCTCTCTCGTCCTCGCATCCCCGCTGCTCCCTTCGTTCGGCTCCCTGGGAAGGCATCTTGAGATGGTTCTCGTCGTTACGGAGCCGGCGCGCAGACCTTGGTCTTATCGGCTGATGCCCTCGTAACAGGGGGGGGGGGGGGGGGGGGGGCTCTCGTCCGTCGCCGCTCAGCGGCAAGCACTCACATAGAAACACAAAGCGCGGGCTGTTTCTTGGGCGCGCCGAATCGCCCGCGCGTACACGCACATAACCCCGGCGGCCGTTTCTTCCGGCTACGTTCGGCTGCGATAAGGTCTAGAAGCAGCCGAAATGAAAATTACTGCAGGCCAGACGTTGAAGGCCTCTATCAGCCGTCGTCCATTAGTTTAGGTTCGCACCAACGTTACGATGGATGCCGTTCACGATTCCGACAACGAAGTTCTCGCAAAGACCTGTGGCCTTCATTCAGCGACCTCATCGTCACACAGTGTGCAATGCTTTTGAGTGCTGAGTGGAAGGGCCTGGCAAAGGAAGTCCTAGCGCCCAGGAGTCAGCAGCGTCGTGGTTCCCGCCGAGCCATCGCCATGACTGATGTGTACCGACTGGTACGTGGGGCATATCAAAACTGTGTAATAAAGTTCTCGTAGGACGGGTTTTGCAGCCAAGCGTTCTTGGTAGGTAAACGAAGCGAACGCACCTAGCGGTGCGTTTGGTAACGTGGTGATCCGGTGAACATTAAATATACACAGCTGTTTTTCCTTGTAGCAGTTGCGTGCCGTTGCACGAGCTTCGTCCGAGGAGCAGTTAGACATTTGGAGGTCATCTGCTGTTCGCTCTTGTAAATCGAGGCGCATAACAGACCCATGCGGGCATGCAGAGCCCATAGCCGCGAAGCACCCCAAAATATACCGAAATTCAGCTGGCCGCTGTTGCGCTGCCAATTGCTGGTTTTCCCAGTATTTCAACATTCAGGTTGTCTTTTTCTCGTCTTCGTCGGGTGATAAAAGTACACTGGTGATTTGAAAACAAAACTTATGCACTTCAATATCGCTCAAACACGTGACCTTCATTAATGTTTGTAAGCCTTAGAGATCTGTAGAGACTTTTCTTTCATTTTATCATCACGCTTGTGCTTGCGAGATTGGCCCGTGGCGGCGATGCCTGCAGTTTAGTTGTTGGTCTTTTCAACCTTACAAAAGCTTTGTTTTCCGAAAGAGTGAAAGAGTAATGTTTTTGTGTTTAGGAGCTGGTATTTTTAATTGGAGAGGCATCGAAGAGGCCTTTGCCCTGCAGTGGGCGTAGTCAAGCTGATGATGATGGTCATGATTCTATCGATGCATGACAAATTCAATTCCTTCTCATTGTTCCTTTGATTTCCGCAGGAACGGAGTTGATGAAATGCATGTTTATAAGCGAAAACTGCCAAGGGCCTGTCCTGCAGTTTGTGCCATAACCGTAGTAATAGCTGTAATAGTATTCTGTTGTCTTCGCCATTTTTAATAATTCAAAGCGTTGCCATGAAGACATCTAGGAGGGTGGTTACCTTGAAGGATTAAAGTATGACAAGATCAGAGCAGTGCGCAACAGACAGGTGGCTACCACTGGAACTATCCGGAAGGCGGTTACCGGGCAAGGAGGCGGTTGTGGTGAGAGCGCAGGAATACTCAACTGGAGGATGGTTACTGTGAAAAGAAAAACGCCGAAGTGGTTCAGTGCTTAAGGTGCTTGGTTACTCTCCCGAAAGTCACTGGTTTCATCCGAGCCTCACTGGTCGGATTCTGATGGAGATGGAATGCCTGAGTCCTGTGTACAGTGTGATGTACTTGCAAGTTAAAAAGCTTCAGGTGGCTTACATTTCCCGTAGTGCTCCACTACGGCGTGCCTCATAGCCTGATTCGCTTTGGGGCATTAAACCAGATAAATTAAACCTCGAAGGGAAACGAGTATGGCGACGGCACAAGAAGGCAGAACGGCTTCGTCGTTGCCATGACAACGACTTGGAGGATAGTTATCCAGGATGGAGGAGGGTATGGCGGAAGAGTAGGAAGGGGTAATTGATGGATGGTTGCCATGCGACCCATCCGGAATGTCTTTACCGTGGAAGGAGAAAGCTATGTCAAGAACCTAAGAAGGCGCTACTGGTGGGTGGTTCTCACGGGAGCACTTGGGTATGGCACTTATCCCGAAATGAAGAATAGGGTTACAGTGGAAGGAGAAAGGTTTGTCGAGACCGTAGAATTGCGTTAACACGGGGTGGTTACTTTAGAAGGAAGAAGGTATGGAGAGAACGCTAAACGCAAGCGGTGGGTGGTTGCTATGTGAGCCATATTGAGGGTCGGTATCCTGGTAGACGGAAGAGGAGGAATACTGTGGAACGAAGAAGGCGTGGAGAGAGCGTAGGAGTGCGTAACCAGAGGGTAGACACCATGGCAATCATTTGGTGGGTTGATAACGGGGACAGTATGCAAAAGCACAAGGCGCAAGAGTGCGGTGGTTGCCAGCTTGGGAACCACCAGTCGGGAGGGTAATAATCGTGAATGTAAGAAGATGGTTATCATGAAACCACGCGGTTATGACGCGCGTGCGTGGGAAAGTGCAATAGATGAGTAGTTACCACTGGAACCGACCAGAAGGTAGCTACCGCTGAAGGAAGGCGACGTGGTGACAGCAGAACAATGTCCAAACAGAAAGATGTTTGCCGTTCAAGAAGAAGGGCGTGAGAAGACCATAAAAGAGCATAACCAGAGGACAGTTATCGTACAAGGAGGAAGGTAAGGAAAAAGGGTAAGGCACAAACGGAAGGTGCTGGCTACGGAAATTACCCGGAGGCTGGTCACCCTGGAAGGAGAAGGAGAGTTACCATTTAAGAAGTACATTGTGGCTAGTACGTAATAATGCGTTACCAGATTGTGGATACTGGGAACTGGTCACTTAAGAAGCAGGATGAAGAGTATGACGAGGGTGGAGGAATGAAGCAGTGTCCGTGTGCGGCAGCTGCTGAGGATTACGCCGCCGGATAAGTCGCTCATCGGTTGCGTCGCGTGCCTCAAGCGGCGGACCAGAAAGGAGAGCTAGTAGAAAAAAAAAGAAAGTGGGGAAACAATAAAGAGCGTCTCTAGCTATAAAGATAAGAAATTTTTCTCAAATTCTTGACCTCAACATACAGTAAAATAAAGTACATCGACATCTGTCGCTGAATCTTCTCTTACAATGTGGAAACCGTGCTGTAACTCTTCTTGCTGTTTTTCCAAAACGCGTCTTTCGTGAGTAGTCGTCCTTAAACAGTAGTTTAGATACTTTGCATATGTAGTCCTCGGCGAACATATTTCTGAGGGCCATAGGGCTATCCTGGACTTCACTTTCTTCCACCCAAATGCGTCATATGGCACTCAATTTTGGTACCTGAGCTTTTAATTGCATATTATTCTTTATGTGCCAGTCTATGTAACATCGGCGCTACAAATACATTTAAAATAAAATTTCATCATTCTTGTATATTAGTAGACAGGCTATTGCCTGAATCGCTCAAGACATAAAACAACACCCCCCCGCACACCTCATTGTCTGATTCTTGTTTTGCGCAGTCTTCAGGGCTGGCACGCATTGGGCGGTGGGCGCTTCAAAGTTTCTTTGTTCCGCAAAGTAACAGTTATTTTCCTTTATTTCTTGCTTGCCTCCAGTACACTTTGAGAGTTTATCGACCGTTGAGAAGTAGAAATAATCGTGTGTTTCTGCTTCAGGCCAACGAAGAACGAATCGCAGTCAAATGGAGTACGTCCATGTTATGGATCAGATATTTTCATTATCCCTGTGTTATAAGATACACATTGTTTTGTAAGAGTTTATTCAGTGGGAGTCAACGTTACTTGCACGTCCCGTGCTTGTCTCTCCTAATGTGTACCGCAAAGAGAGCGGCAGCGGGTTGTGTTCTATAGACATAGCCACTAAAACGTAGCCTCGGAGGTTTAAAACACAAAACGTTGCATCAGACCAGTACTGGAGTCACTCTGATGGCAGCAAACAGGCGGAGAGGACTCTCGGATGAGACAGCCTGGTCCCTTTATGTACACATTTCCTCTGTGAGCTGTCAAGCAATGTGACCGAGCCGTGACAGCAAGACAAGCGCACGGATATTATCGTCCTGGCATTTGTAAGCAAGGTATACTGTCATCATGAAATTAGAGAGGCTCGGCAAACGCATGCAGGTTCTCATGAAGCAGAGACCTAGGCATGGAGGTATCAGAAAATGTACTATGTACGGGTAACCGTGCGTAGAGATACGAGAAATACGAAAGTGAGAAAGAAAACTATGGGCGCTAATATGGCAAGCAAGCATCGTAATTAAAGTTATGATGAGTGGACTGAAAAACTACGCAGAAAAAACAGCTAACCATTCTCCTCCTTCTTCCATGGTACACGTGCAGTAGCAAAAGTGGATGTGTGCCCGCATAGTGTCCTCTTTTGTGGTATGACGATGTAACGCTTACCGGGTCAGAGCAGCAGATTTTTTTTTCCAGACACTCCAAAACACTAAATCGTGCTTTCCGCTATTGCCCTGGCACTGAGTGTTGTTGACAGAATAAGTTGATAGGATTGCACATTTGTCTTGCTGGTATTGTTGCCTTTGTCTTGCCTCCTCATTACATGTTCTGTCTGTGCCTAACTCTTGTTCTAATTCTGACTGGAACAAAGTTCGGGTTCTTTCCCTGAAGCACCCTGCTCTGTTGCTGTATATTAATGTTGTACCTGTTATTTTTGTTTGCGTATCTCACTGTGGTGTCCTCAATATACTTTTAACCCTTTTTGTTAGTCTCCTCTGACCAGCCCCATAGATGAGTGCAGGCGAAATACAGCTGTTCATTTCCGGCGACTGCCACTTGTGATCTTTCAGTGTTTCGAGTGAAGGTTTTCTCTGCAGCCGGCATTGTAAATGATACGGCAGCCGACGATGGTTCTTGCCGTCACAAGAAACGTTTGAGTATCACGGTCGCTGCTGGCGGGAGGAGCACCACGCTCTCAGTTTAAATTTCATATTGAAGGATAAAGATTTCACCCAGCGCTGTCAAACTTCGAAAATAAAATAATGGTTCTAAGTGTTATGTACCTCTGTATCAACATTGCAAGCAGTCAGATGACCATGTCATGTCCCTTTTAACTAACGACTGAGACCGATTGCGATATCCCACTAAGTGCAGAATTGTCTGGACCAGCTAGCGACACATATCAGAATCTTTGAAGTATCTTCTGTAGTGCTCGCTCTTTCTTCGTCAATCTGCCTACGTTGCGGAGCTTGGCCTATGTATAATACATGATCAACATTTTCAAAGAGCGATCAGTGAACATTGTCTCTCTCTTTTCACGTGACTACATCGGACACTTTTACGGAGAAATCTGCGATTGGAACAGCAACCATTGCATAGCTTCTCTGTGCCCCCTATTCCAACCCCATTCACCTTAACCTTGATGAGGTCAAATGGGGCGCACGTTTCTCTACGCCTGTAGCGGTGGTTGTGGTAACGCAGGTATACGCGATCAACAGCCGTGCGCCCTAACTCTTGACTACCAGCAGAACACGAATTGGGGGCTGTATGACTGCAGGCGTGTACCCAATTCCTCGCAACATCCACTGTACCTTGAACTTCTAAGAACGCTAACATAGCCTCCAAAAAAAGCATTGTCAAATGTTTCAAAAATTTAGAAAGACACTTAAGCGAAGGTTAAGAGAATGACGCGATAACGTAATTTGTCTTGAAATGTCCATAAATGCGGAATTGGTCTTTCCCGACTTTGCATTTATAGATCCCTGGGAGTCGTAATACCACTCCTCGCGTAGTGGTGGAACGATTAAGTGATGCGTCACTTCCCTGCCATGGCAGATTCTGACACGTGTGGGATTTGGGCGACCTAGGTTGCTAGTCCTGAGTGACCATAATTTTACTACCACCTGCCAGTCTCGTCAGTTTTCTCAAAATACGGTCAGTATGTGATGATGTCACAAGATTAGATGACCTAGGTGACCTCGCCGGCTGCTTCTTCAGGGATATTTCGGTCACAACGCCGGCGGATTTTCCGCACTTTCTCCAGAACGGGAGACTTCACGCTCTTGCGTTAAAACTACCGCTTAAAATTCTTTGCTTCTTGGAATTTACTGTAGCAGTCGTCAAAAGCTTAAGAGCAAATTTAACCTAAGTCAACCATAGGAGCAGAATGCCTTTCAGGAAGGCTAACCAACAGTAGGCCACATTCACAGATCGAATCACGTGATGGAAAAGCCACAAGTAAAGCCAACCACTAATATTTAATTTCTTTCAAACTTTAGGGCAAAATATTTCGCGCTCTTGAAACCTGAACAGTCTTGAAGGCATTGTGTAACCAGAGCATTAAAAAGTCACTTATAATAGCAGTAGACAGTATACATTGCCGTTTCACAACGACCACACAACTGAAGAAGAAAAGTGAGAAAAAATGGTAGCTGATACTTAAGCTCCGCCACAAATCTATGAGGCGATTGCGCTAATAGGTTAATCATTTTTATCCATTTCCAGTACTGCTAGCCTCAAGAAGGGACCGTGGCAGGGTGCTCATGTATGCGTTCATATACGGAATGGGTCATTCTCCGCATTCATAGATCCCTGGGCGTCCTCGTACCAGTGCTAGGCCCAGTTGTATGACGTGGTCCAAGGGTTAAGCGATGCATCACTATCTTGCGATGGCAGGTGCTGCCATCGGTGGAGCTTGTTGGTCACCGGTTACTCTTCCCCAGCAACCTCTTGTGACCTATCGTTCATTTCACTTCAACCTGCAACTCGAGGAGCCTGCTCACACTCCGATGGAAAGGTTGTGATGACGCCGTAAAGGCTGCACTGGGTGGATAAGGTAGCCACTTGGGCCACCCTACCCCGGTCAATATTTCTCTCTCAATGTCCACTACAACGACGACGCCGGATTTTGTGGAGAACAGGAGCGTTAATGCAATCGCCTTTATACTAGAAAAAAAAATGTCAGGCACAAGGACACAGTCTCTTTAAGGGGTCCAATGCACAGGACCGCGTTGCTAAGTGCGGTGAGAGCAGTCGAACTGAACGTCTGAAGATACGAACGCAGCCACAGGCGGTGGTCACATTGCAGTACTCTAAAGTGTGAAGCGAGTGAACAGGATGGCATGTGCAACGGTACGAGCGGCGAAGGGCCGGCGATCGGGTGGTGCGTCTAAGACAAGTGACCAATGGTAGGCGTTAATGCAGCCAAGAAATCAGCAACGTAGGTCAGCTCACTGTCTTGATCGCAGAACCAACGCATATTAGATTGGAAAGAATGTGCGTGATCAGAATTTGTCGGGATGTGGTAAAGGGTGAGAAAACAACTGCCAATTTCATTGGACGCTGCAATCGTATCCGTATTTTGTCTCTTGTATCGGTAGCGGAGGCAAAGTAAACCTCCCCGTCTACTCTAGGGACCCCAGCTGGGGCGTCTGTCATGTAATACCCTCGGCTGCCGCCAGCTAGGCTGATATCAACCTCTCCTGAGCAAATATTATCCGTGTCAAAGTATCTCTCTCGCATGTTTCAGTAGATAATTTAGTGCAGCGGCTTTCTCCATATTGATTGAACTGCGCGTTCAAAGTATGCAAGCAGAAAAAACAATCTTACACAGGGGAGCAGTGTAGCAACGCAATTTCTGGAGCTGATGGCTTTAGCAAATAGCGCAAGCATGTGACTGTGTTCTGCTAAAGGACAGCCGGCCGCTGGTGACCAAATATGCGTCTTCATAGTCATCGTAAAATATTTAGAACTGATAAGCGGTGATTTTAATGTAAGTTCTGTCTTAACGCACATGCCGTGACGAGATCTCTGCTATGTGTAAAGATGTAGTTTCATCTAAGATATTACACAATTTTTAAAAATAAGCTATTTGATTTAGAAACACACTTTTTTCGGCAAAACATTGCCACCGGCTTACTTCATCAGAATCCAGCGAAGACGTGCTAAATTTCAGGCTGGTTAACTAATATTCGATAATTAACGTTCTAGATATTACTGCTAGGTTCCTTAATTGTTTATAGGTGTGTTGTCCGGGCCAATTATTGTACATATTAGTTTTTGGAATTTGGAAAACGTGGTACACCCTCGGTTCTGTGGCCCTTCCAATTTTTTAGCTTTTTCAATAAGTTACCTATAACTCATAATTTTCCTATAAGCGGCTCGAAACGCATGTAATTTGGAGCATATTTGAACAGCGCAAAAAAACAACGGGACACAACGAAGAAAGGACACCACAAGCGCTTCGTTGTGGGCTTGTTTCTTCGTTGTGTCCCGTTGTTTTATTGCGCTGTTCAAATATGAATCAATACCAACTCGCCCAGTTCGCAGCTTTAATGAATGTAATTTGGAGCGATGTAGCCAAAATTTCTGAGCCCATAGCGGCGATAATAGCAGCATTTTCGAAACTCTAAAAACTGACACGGATATTAGTTACGGTAAGCTACATTCCTCTCAATAAGTAAAGACCCCAATAATAGTTAAAATGTTACCTATTCACTTTTAGTTAACCAGCCTACAAGTCAGCGAATCTTAGCTGCAGTGTGCTGTAGTACACTTCTGACAATGCTGTGCCGAAAAAGAGCTCTTCTAACCCGAAAAGCCTAATTATGAAGTTTTAAGAGCGTTAGCTCTTACTCACCACGTTTCGAGATTTCGTGGGGTCTGCTACCACCATGAGATCTCAGCGCCATCTGTGGCAGCAACTAGCAAACAGCGCATCTCTCATTGAGACTTGTAGCGCCATCTACAATAGCATTGTAGAAACAACCACCTGCCGCGTGCCAATGATGACGTCATGGTCTATTATGGTGGATAGAGGTGGAACTATCTATGGCGTCAGGGGACGAAATGACGGCATAGTTTCGCTTTCTATAATTCTAAATGGCGGCCATTAAAATTGATTTATCCCTCCCATTCCTCTTCACCGCCCTTACCAAAAGTATCCTAAAGCACGAAGGAAAACCGTCTCTTTACACAACCGCTCTACATGTATAAATTCTTTCCGCTATAATTCGACAAGGGGCACCCGTCTGGCGACAGTTGAATAACGAATTTTGTAGGCAAGTGAAACCCTATGGTTAGTGGTAGAGAAATAAAACTACAATCATATAATAGGTAAACGTTGTACACATGCAATTACCAAATGAAGCGTTAGCATATCGCACCGCAAGCCGAATTATAAGCCCACCTTGACCCCCCCCCCCCACCCATTGAAGCAAGTTTCGTTTCGGACGTACCATGAGGTGGTACACCTCGACAACGGGTAGACGTGGATCGTAATCTCTCTGATAGATGGCGCTAGGCAGCGTGTGTGCACGCGTAGCCGAGCATGTTGGCAACCCACCTCGTTTCAAAGGGTGTTACATTCCGTTTCTCGACACCAGCGGGGCGTTCTTCTTCGGTTTCTTCATCTCATAAACCAAACAGCTAACGCTAGGTACTTCAAAGTTTTCCAGACGGTGGCGGCCTTTCTTTTTAAATCTTAGGTGAAAGACCCCGTGTATATCATACGTACATTGGGTAAGATGTGCTTCCGATCAAAGCGCTGATATAATTAAATTGAAGCCTCTGTCACCAGCTATGACAGAAAAAGTTAAAACAATTATCGCAAGGCTTTATTTTCATCGTCCTTTCTCTTGCCGACATTTTAAAATTTATTTTGTTCGTTTAAATCAGAACTAACAAAAGCGCATTAGGCCTAAACACTGTATGTCACGCGGAGGAACAGTGCGCTTACACCCAACATCAGGAGCTCAGGTTGCACGCATTCTACCAGCGGCTCATATAGAAGGTGCTAATGCTGCAGAGTGGAAAAGCTCGCAGGTGCAGAGTCAGCTTGCAAGGTCACAACACCCTTCTACCTCGCTCTCTTTGTCAAACAGCCCAGCAAAGAAAATCTTAAAAGGTGAATTAAATTTATTTTAGACGTTTTAGTCGCGTGGGTAAGAAACGCGACAAAAGACCCTACGACCCAAGAAAGGCAAACGCATGGCTTTCTTATGGGCCAATATTACAAGACCATACTTTTGGAAAGGAAAGTAGAGCTTGAGCCCTCGTTTATGCTAGAGCAGTCAGGCTACTATCTGTTGACCCTGGGCTTAAAAGGCAAAATCTCCACACGCGCATCCCAAACACTTTCATCCACAATAGTATATAGGTTGGGTTTAATTTTTTGACCTAACGCACTGTAGAGGTGCTTCCTTTCCTTCTCGCTGTTGTTTCGTAGCGAGGTCTGGCCCTCTCGTTGCCATTAAGGCCGATTCTTCTGATTGGCATTTGCGCGAAGAATGATGGAGACGACATAAATTGGAAAACGAATAAATTATATATATATATTACACGCAATAAACATACTCACAAGAGCAACAGATTGGACCGCCGTCGCCCTAGCTCAGTTGGTAGAGCACCGGACGCGATATTCGGAGGTAGTGGGTTCGGATCCTACCGGCGGCATGGTTGTTTTTCTGCTGATTTACAAGTAGTTTTCTTTAAATAAAAAGTATAATTGAAGTATTTTCCTCCCACTAATCCGCACTATAAATAAATTAAAAAAATCATTCCCCAATCCACTTTGGTTTCGGTGACTGTTGGCTTCCTTTATGTATTTGTCAAACGAGCAGCCCTCATTTCCCTTAACTTGTCTGCTAATATATATATATATATATATATATATATATATATATATATATATATATATATATATATATATATATATATATATATATATATAGTGGAAGCAGTCAGGGTTGCTCAACGTGTCAGTGAAAAGGTCACAACTGGTTCGATTATCTAGGTTTATTCACCAACGGTTTCAGACGGTGGACCGTCCTCCATCAGGGTTAAGTCGAATGAATGCACAGATGTGCGCGTTTACGGTCCTAAATGCAGAGGGAGAGGAGGCACTTTCTCTCTCCTTCTGCGTCGGCGTCTACAAAGGGGAAAGGAGAATGGATGTGAAACTAGTTAAAAAAACCTAGTTAAAATACAAAGGTGACAGACATGCAGCAGAGCTTAGAGGGTTGGATTTTCGCCGAGAAGACTTAAGCAAGAAAGGTTTCCTTCTGCGGAAGCGAGGGGTTCGAGCACAAGGGGAAAATAACGAAAACACGGAAAACAAGAAAAGAACATAAAGGAAAACACCAGAATACACTGAAACAAAACACAAAGGCGCACATAGCATGATCCGCTCCGCAGCGGTGCAGATGTTAAGAACTCTTGTAATGTAATTTACTGTCAGCCGTCAAGGCCGCATCATTTCGCCTTGTTCAAGAGGCACCAGTGACCGTTACGAGGGCAGCGTGTCGCCACGAGCTTTCCGAATAGCGTCTTCCACGATGGAAGCGGGATATTTTTTCAGTAAGAGATTTGTCTTTAGTTGTTCAGCATGGCGGTCAAAGTCATCGAGCTCAGAGCATATCCGTCGGTATCTATGAGCCTGAGAGTAAGGTATGCTCGTCTTGCAGTGGTGCGGGTGGCTGCTCTTAAAATGTAGATACTGCGGCCGGTCGGTGGGCTTTCTGTAGAGCCTTGTCTTAAGTACGTTTCCTTTTTTCTGTATTCTCACGTCCAAGAAGTTTATAGATGTTTTGGAGATGGTGTGGGTGAACGATATCGATGGGTGAAATTTCTGGTAGTTTCCTATAAATGTTAATAGGCTAGCTTCATCTTGAGGCCAGATGAGGAAGATATCGTCCAGAAAATGCTTGTAGAGGAGTGGCTTTGAAGGTTTAGTGCCCAGAAATTGTGTTTCGAGATCTGCCATGAATACATTGGCATAAGCAGGTGCCATCTTGGTACCCATCGCCGTACCGTTCACCTGAAGAAAGTGCCTTCCCTCAAATTCAAAGTGGTTGTAATTTAGTACTAAACCCAGAATAGTTGCGAGAGTTCCCCATCCAGGTGAACTGGAAAATCCGTCCGCAGGTATGCATCCACCGCCGCGCGTATGCCGTCTGAGTGCGGGATATTTGTACATAAAGACGTCACGTCCATTGTGACCAATAAGCTCTCATCGGGAATTTCAATGTTAGACACCACTCTGAGGAAGTGATTAGTGTCTTGAACGTAGGCGGGGATAGCTGGTATAATGTCCTTGAGTAAAAAGTCGAGAACGCCAGAAATTTTTTCGGTGAGTGTGCCATTACTTGAGACAATGGGACGACCGGGACGGTTTAGTATGTGAATTTTCGGGAGGAGGCAGAACCGCCTAGGGGCTGGTTTGACCGGCTTCATTTATTTAAACATGTCCTGGAATATCTTTTGTGTTTGGAGGAGAGATTTTATCTCACTGTTAATTTCGACTTCGAGGTCTCCTGTGGGGTCGCTGGTGAGTTCGGTGTAAAATTGTTTATTTTCCGATTGTCGGAAACCTCCCTTTAAGTATTCGGTATTGTCCATAACGACGATAGCGCCATATAATATATATATATATATATATATATATATATATATATATATATATATATATATATATATATATATATATATATATATATATTTATGAAGGGAGCCAACATTCACCGAAACCTATTCATTGTTCCCTATTTCTTATTTCTTTTTACAAATTTTATTTAGCAGACGGCCCCTCAAATGCTCTCGGGGCGCGGCCCTGCTGTAATTTGCTGATTCCTCGATGCGTCATATGGTGACGTCTCATCGTTTCGTCATATATATATATATATATATATATATATTAAGGAAGCTAACAGTCACCGAAACGAAGGTGCATAGGGGAATGTTTCTATTTTTAAAAATTTTTTTTAAATATCTAGTGCCAATCAATTAGTTTTTTTTAAAGAAAATTACTTATAAAGCAGCAGAAAAAACAATCATGCCACCGGTGGGATCCGAACCCACGACATCCGAATATCGCGTCCGGTGCTCTTACCAACTGAGCTACGGCGACGGCTGTGTAATCTGCTGCTTTCGTGGGTATTTATGCTTTGCGCATAAGCGAACCTTGAGAGTTTTCACCAGCGCCCTATGCACCTTGATTTCGGTGACTGCTGCCTTCCTTAATATGTTTGTCAAACGAGCCCCTCACTTCATTGGCCTTGTCTGCTAATAGCTTAAAGGGGGTCTCGGTTCTGGCAGTCTTGATGCCATAGGTAGCATAAGAGGGCTCTCGCACAGTTTCCGCCCTCGCTGTTAGATGACGTTCTACGTCACACTTGCGGTATTACAGGACGTGCTACGTCCACCGCTATGAACGAGGGTGGCGCTGGTGAACACTCTCAAGGTTCGCTTATACGCAAAACATAAATACCCACGGAAGCAGCAGATTGGACAGCCGTCGCCGTAGTTCAGTTGGTAAGAGCACCGGACGCGATATTCGGAGGTCGTGGGTTTGGATCCCACCGGTGGCATGGTTGTTATTTCTGCTGCTTTATAAGTAATTTAAAAAAAAACTAATTGATTGGCACTAGATATAGAAAAAAGAAGCATTCCCCTATGCACCTTGATTTCGGTGAATGTTGGCTTCCTTAATATATATATATATATATATATATATATATATATATATATATATATATATATATATATATATATATATATATATATATATATATAATATAAAACCGCCAATAATTGAAGAAACATAACAGGATTTATGTTATCCTGTTATGATTCTTCAATTTTTGGTGATTTTATATTCATCATCATCATCATCATCATCATCAGCCCTACTACACCCACTGCAGGGCAAAGGCCTCTCCCATGTCTCTCCAATTAACCCTATCCTTTGCCAGCTGCATCCACCCTTTGCCTGCAAACTTCTTAATCTCATCCGCCCATCTAACCTTCTGCCGCCCCCTGCTACGCTTACTTTCTCTTGGAACCCACTCCGTTACCCTTAAAGACCAGCGGTTATCTTGCCTTCGCATTACATGCCCTGCCCAAGCCCATTTCTTTCTCTTGATTTCGACTAGGATGTCATTAACCCGTGTTTGTTCCCTCACCCACTCTGCCCGCTTCCGATCTCTTAACGTTACACCTATCATTTTTCTTTCCATGGCTCGCTGCGTTGTCCTTAACTTAAGCTGAACTCTTTTCGTTAGCCTCCACGTTTCTGCCCCGTAGGTGAGTACCGGTAAGATTATGCTGTTGTACACTTTCCTCTTGTGGGAAATTGGTAAACTGCCACTCATGATCTGCGAGAATTTGCCATATGCGCTCCACCCCATTCTTATCCTTATAGTTATCTCCCTCTCATGATCCGGATCAGCTGTCACTACCTGCCCTAAGTAGACGTATTCCGGCACAATTTCTAGGCTCTCGCTGCCAATTGTGAACTGTTGTTCCCTTGCTAGGCTGTTGAACATTACCTTGGTTTTCAGCATGTTAATTTTTAGACCCATCGATCTGCTCTGCCTGTCTAACTCGTTGATCATGATTTGCAGTTCACCTCCTGAGTGACTCAGCAAGGCAATGTCATCAGCAAATCTCAGATTATTTAGGTATTCTCCATTTATTCTTATTCCCAACTGTTCCCAATTCAGGCCTCGAAATACCTCCTGCAAACATGCGGTGAACAGCATTGGCGAGATCGTGTCTCCTTGCCTGACGCCCTTCCTTATTGGAATTTATTGCTGACTTTATGGAGCACTATAGTAGCTGTGCAGTTGCTATATATATCTTCCAGTATTTTGACATAAGGCTCTTCTACCCCCTGATTACGCAATGCCTGTATGACTGCTGAGGTTTCCACTGAGTCGAATGCTTTCTCGTAATCAATGAAAGCTATATATAGAGGTTGGTTATATTCTGCGCATTTCTCTATCACCTGATTGATAGTGTGAATATGATCTATTGTAGAATATCCTTTACGAAAGCCTGCCTGATCATTTGGTTGATTAAAGTCTAACGTTGCCCTGACTCTATTAGCGATTACCTTAGTAAATACTTTGTAGGCAACGGATAGTAAGCTGATCGGCCTGTAATTTTTCAAGTCCTTGGCGTCTCCCTTCTTATGAATTAAGATAATGTTTGCATTCTTCCAAGCTTCTGGTACAGTTGAGGTCATAAGGCATTGCGTATACAGGGTGGCTAGTTTTTCTAGCACGATGTCCCCTCCATCCTTCAACAGATCTGCTGTTACCTGATCCTCCCCAGCTGCTTTTTTTCTAGCACGATGTACCCTCCATCCTTCAACAGATCTGCTGTTACCTGATCCTCCCCAGCTGCTTTTCCCCTTTTCATTGCTTCTAAGGCTTTCTTTACTTCATCTTTCGTTGCTGGCGGGATGACGCATTGCTGTGCACTGCTGTCTTTCTCATTAGCGTTCTGATTACATTGGCTACTGTACAGGTCTGTGTTGAACTCTTCGGCTACGTTAAATATCTTATCCATATTGCTAATGACATTGCCCTGCTTGTCTCTTAATGCATACATCTGGTTTTTACCTATGCCTAGTTTCCTCTTCACTGTTTTTAGGCTACCTCCGTTCTTTATAGCATGCTCGATTCTCTCCATATTAAACTTCCTTATGTCGGCTACCTTGCGCTTATTTATTAACTTTGATAGCTCCGTTAGTTCTATTCTATCGGTAGTGTTAGATGCCTTCATGTTTTGGCGCTTTTTAGTCAGATCTTTCGTCCCCTGAGATAGCTTCCCGGTATCTTTTCGAACTGTCCTACCGCCTACTTCTACTGCGCACTCCGTAATTATTGATGTCAGGTTATCGTGTATTGAATGAACATCAAGATCATCTTCCTCAGTTAAAGCCGAGTATCTGTTTTGCAGCGCTATCCTAAACTCCTGTGCTTTCCCTCTTACGGCTAACTCGTTAATGGTCTTCTTCTTTGCTAGCTTCTTCCGTTCCCTCTTCAAGTCTAAGCTAATTCTAGACCTTACCATTCTATGGTCGCTGCAACGCACTCTTCCGAGGACGGCCACATCCTGAATGATGCCAGGTTTAGCGCATAGTATGAAGTCGATTTCATTTTTAATCTCACCATTGGGGCTCTTCCAGGTCCACTTCCTGTTTTCTCGTTTGCGGAAGAAGGTATTCATGATCCGTAAATTATTTCTATCCGCGAATTCGACTAATAACTCTCCCCTGCTATTTCTAGAGCCTATCCCATAGTCACCTACCGCGTGGTCGTCAGCCTGCTTCTTGCCCACCTTCGCATTGAAGTCGCCCATCAGTACAGTGTACTGCGATTTTACTCTATTCATTGCTGATTCTACGTCCTCATAGAAGCTTTCAACGGTCTGGTCATCATGGCTGGATGTGGGTGCGTAGGCCTGCACCACTTTCAGCTCGTACCTCCTATTCAGCCTGATTACTATAGCTGCTACCCTCTCGTTAATACTGTAGAGCTCCTCTACGTTGCCAGCTATATCCTTATTAATGAGGAAACCCACACCTAGTTCTCGTCTATCCTCTAACCCGCGATAGCACAGTATGTGTCCGTCTTTTAGTACTGTATACGCCTCACCTGTCCTCCTAACTTCGCTAAGCCCTATCACATCCCATTTAATTCCCGCTAGTTCCTCGAACAGCACTGCAAGGCTAGCCTCACTAGCTAAAGTTCTAGCGTTAAACGTTGCCAGGTTCAGATTCCAATGGCGGCCTATTGACCTAATCAGCTGCCAGAAATCACTTTTGATATATATATATATATATATATATATATATATATATATATATATATATATATATATATATATATATATATATATATATATATATATATATATATATATACAGTATAGTGCGTTTTTATCGCTGACACTCAAAAATTTCTCCGCCTCAACCGCTTGCTCGTTTGCGGTGAAACTGCACACAGAGCTTGCACATTATGGTAACTTTTGTATCGTAGCAAGTTTGACAATGCTACTCACTTAGTTCAGGCGCACATGATGCGAAAACGTAAGCGTCTACGAGAGGTCAGCGAGCCAAAACCCGCAGACGACGCTTTTTTGCTGAAGGGCGGCAGTGGCGCCATCTGTTTGCGGTAGCGGAAAGCGTCACGACTAGGTTGCCGAGGCGAACGTTGCAAGGAGCGCGGGACCTTTGAATATGCCGTTCGGCATTTGCGTCTGCTTCAACTGAAGCGCTTACAACATTTTCGGCTAATTGAGCGGAAAAATATCAAAACAACTGATTTAAAGAGGCGAGCCCGCTCTCCTTGCAACGCTCGCCTCGGCGGCCTAGTTGTGACGCTTTCCGCTACCGCAAAAAGATGGCGCCACTGCCGCCCTTCCGCGAAAAAGCGTGGTCTGCGGGTTTTGGCTCGCCGATCTCTCGTAGACGCTTACGTTTTCGCATCATGTGCGCCTGAACTAAGTAAGTACCATTGTCAAACTTGCTACGATACAAAAGTTACCATAATACGCAACCTCTGTGTGCAGTTTCACCGCAAATGAGCCATCGGTTGACGCGGGGAAATTTTTGAATATGTCAGCAATAAAAACGCACAATACTGTATATACGGCAGACGGCAGTCAAAGGCGCGATGAAGGAGGGCAAAAGTACTTCTAAAAGAAAACTGTTTATTAGGCTGACTTGCGCCCACAATGGACTGAATCATTCGGCGACGGCGCAGCGACAAGCGTGCTCGGCGGTCGTCGAACAGAATGGTCGCCGCTGTCGGCCCTGCTCAGGCTAAAGCTGATAGCGAACTTTCTGAATAAAGCGTGCAAAGTTACTGGAACATTCCGGGACAACGTAAAACCACCTCTGCCTGGCTGCGATGAATCGAGTAAAATTTAGACGCCTCTTGCGTCGCGAACAAAGCGATAAAGTGGCGTGGCGGCAGATTTGAAGAAGGAACAAACACTGGAAAGATTCGCGGCGTTACTCCCCTCTCAAAGAAGCATCGACCCGAAGCATAGAAACAAATAAAATGGACCGTGCGAAAATATACACAGTGTGGAAATGCAGCGTCCTTTAGCGCGCATAATACGGCTTCAGACGGACGACATGGACAAGTTCTGGTAGTACGCGGCGTCGCTGGGATGCAGTCATTGCGTCTCGGATGCCTTCATAGACCAGTTCACCTAGCCGACGAATAAACTTGTACGGGCCGAAACAGCGGCGCAAAAGCTTTTCACTGAACCCATGGCGCCGAATGGGCGTCCAAACCCAGACTTGGCCTCCTGGGGCCAGATTACGCAACTGTCAATTATGAAAATTGTCAGAAACTTGTTACAACGGTCTCAATATTCCTCGCTGCCATTGGTCGCTCGTGGCCGGCGGCCATTTTGCTTTTTTTTGAGTCATGGGTGGCTGCAGATTACTTCACGGATGTGGCATAAGTATTGACGTTGCACACCTAATTATGAAGCCGCTAATTGACAGTTTTTTCTCACAGTTTCGAGGCCGTCAATCTGACCGTTGCGTTTGTGACAGAAAATGGCGGCGGTGTACGCGGCCATACAACTGAGGCGGCTGCGCTGTCGCGAGCAACGGCGAAGGAGGGCGCCCGAAGACGCGTTTGACTTGCCGGACGATCTGTTTCGACGCCTTTTTCGACTGGAGAAGCAGACTGTGGAGTAGCTGTGCGACGAACTCTCCGATGAACTTGGAGGTTTGCGTGCGTTCGCGGTGTCGGTGCGGCGGCAGGTGCTGTGTGCACTGCGGTTCTTTGCTACCAGCGGCTTTCAAGCTGCCGTTGGTTACGAGCCGCACGTCGGCATCGCACAACCGATGGCAAGCAAATACGTGCGGCTGCTGTTGGAGGCAATATGCAATATGAGCCCGCATAATGCGTAGGTTCCCGCGGTCACCTCTGTGCCACAGATATGCCAATAAAACACGCTTATGCTGGCAGAGCACTTTATTTTTTCCAGCAAATGGCACTTCGTGGCCGTCTTCTCTTTCACAAGGGGAAAGAAACAACCACTCGTCACATACTCCAACACCTCACCTTTTGGCATTTTTGTCATCGATCGAAAGAGCCGAACAACACAGACTTCAACAAGCTGTCTTCGTCGATTTCGTTCCGTGCGCACCTTGCAAGTTCGCTCGGTAGGCACGTAGCCTTCACTGCATTCGTTCACATTTTTCGACGCACTTAGGTAAACCGCACAGTAGCTTAATTTCTGGCGCCGCGCAAAAACAAAACAAAACAAAAATACGCCGTGGAATCGGCTGCTTTCGTGCAAAGCGGTTTGACGTTTTACCTCTATCAGCGCTTCCCCGTGGCAGCAAAAGTTATCCACCAGCAAATTTAATAGCCCATTATCAAACCCTTTTTGTTTTTCTTAAAATTTTCGAACTTTAGACGCAATGTTTTGCCAAAATAAAATATTAGTTATTTTGATCGCTGCGTATTTATTAAGCCTTTTTACAAAAGTTTTAGCGAACGGCCTCTCCCCGTGCAAATAAATGCTCTCAAGGCGCCGCCCTGCTGCAACTGGCTGATTTCTCGTTGCGTAAAACGGTGACGTCCCTTCGTTTCGCAGTTTTGACGTCCCTGTGAACAACGTTTGGCAGAATTTGTGACAGTTGCGTAATCCGGCCCCAGAATTACCACGTAGAAGTGCGGCTGCAAATTCCTCTGCCAAGCACGCAATAGGTTTTTCCTTGCGCATTGCAAGAGCTTCAAAACGCTTCCAAGGGAGAGATTCTCTAGCAAGGCTGTCAATAACTCGCTATATTCTCGTCATCGGTGAGAACGCAGTCAAACTAGCGCAGAATGAGGCCCATTGCCACCTGTAGAGCTTGTCCTAGCTTGCTGTCACAATTTGTCACTCAATCCAGTCGCTCTCAAGTAGGCAAAGAGTGCCTTGTATGCCTTGAGGGCAGTCGACTGCTGTGGCCGCGGACCGAGGATCTTTTGCTCTGTTAATGGGCGAGGATCGAAACGGTGTGTGTGTGTTATGCCTTTTTCCCCTTCTCTCTTCCTCCTTTTAGCCCCCTAATCCCTCTTCCCCAGTGCAGGGTAGCCAACCGGAACTCCTTTCTGGTTAACATCCCTGTCTTTTCCTCCTCCTATCTATCTATCTATCTATCTATCTATCTATCTATCTATCTATCTATCTATCTATCTATCTATCTATCTATCTATCTATCTATCTATCTATCTATCTATCTATCTATCTATCTATCTATCTATCTATCTATCTATCTATCTATCTATCTATCTATCTATCTATCTATCTATCTATCTATCTATCTATCTATCTATCTATCTATCTATCTATCTATCTATCTATCTATCTATCTATCTATCTATCTATCTATCTATCTATCTATCTATCTATCTATCTATCTATCTATCTATCTATCTATCTATCTATCTATCTATCTATCTATCTATCTATCTATCTATCTATCTATCTATCTATCTATCTATCTATCTATCTATCTATCTATCTATCTATCTATCTATCTATCTATCTATCTATCTATCTATCTATCTATCTATCTATCTATCTATCTATCTATCTATCTATCTATCTATCTATCTATCTATCTATCTATCTATCTATCTATCTATCTATCTATCTATCTATCTATCTATCTATCTATCTATCTATCTATCTATCTATCTATCTATCTATCTATCTATCTATCTATCTATCTATCTATCTATCTATCTATCTATCTATCTATCTATCTATCTATCTATCTATCTATCTATCTATCTATCTATCTATCTATCTATCTATCTATCTATCTATCTATCTATCTATCTATCTATCTATCTATCTATCTATCTATCTATCTATCTATCTATCTATCTATCTATCTATCTATCTATCTATCTATCTATCTATCTATCTATCTATCTATCTATCTATCTATCTATCTATCTATCTATCTATCTATCTATCTATCTATCTATCTATCTATCTATCTATCTATCTATCTATCTATCTATCTATCTATCTATCTATCTATCTATCTATCTATCTATCTATCTATCTATCTATCTATCTATCTATCTATCTATCTATCTATCTATCTATCTATCTATCTATCTATCTATCTATCTATCTATCTATCTATCTATCTATCTATCTATCTATCTATCTATCTATCTATCTATCTATCTATCTATCTATCTATCTATCTATCTATCTATCTATCTATCTATCTATCTATCTATCTATCTATCTATCTATCTATCTATCTATCTATCTATCTATCTATCTATCTATCTATCTATCTATCTATCTATCTATCTATCTATCTATCTATCTATCCTAGCTTGTTCGCCCTTCTTTTCGCTGGGCAAAGGTTCCTGAGTTTTAAATCCGGGGCCGGAAAATGATCATGTGACTTGACCGCCGCCGTTGCGGCTTCTTCACATCTATACACGTCTATCTGACACATATATAACGGATCGAAAATAGAGGCATCAATTTAGGCGCTACGTGCCCACGGTTGCTATGTAATGTAGTGTGGTCACGCGGTAACTGCTTTGATCAATTTGCCCTGCACTGCAGACAGACGCGTCCTTGGCAACCGTAATTAGCAAGAGCTAATTCTCTTTTTGTCATTTTCATTAACAATAAAGGAGAGGTTGGTGCCGCATAGGGGCTCCGGCTTCTCCTCTTCACCAATTCGAAGAAACCACACTGTCCGACGATATACAGTTGAACATAACACTTACTCACAGCGAGGTAAGGGCGCTAACGCTGTTAAAAGCCTGCGTTGAAGTAACCTTGCGCTATTGTCTACCGGTGCTTCAAAGATTATCTCCAATAGGCAAGATAATTCAGGCCGCACGGAACAACTGTCTTCGGATATAACTTGGCCTCCCAGACGGCTCCTCTGCTTAAGGAACAGTAGCGGAAGCAGGCTGTCTCCAGCTAGACGTGATTGCCATCCAGAAAACTATGCGCTCTCATTTCTGCCATGTCCTCCAAGGCGAGGAGCACTTCATGCACCGTTTCCACTTAACTCAAACTTTGGTTTGGTTTGGTTTATGTTGTTTTAACGTCCTAAAGAGACTCAGGCTATGAGGGCAGCCGTAGTGAAGGCCTCTAGAGATTTCGACCTCCTTGGGATCTTTAACGTGCAATGACATCGCACGGTACACGGGCCTCTAATACTTCGCCTCCATCAAAATTAGAATGCCGTGGCAGGGATCGAAACCACGCTTTTCGGGTCAGTAGCCGAGGGCCATAACCACCGAGCCACCACGGCGGCCTCAAACTTTGGGTTTGGACAAACTGTGCTGCTCCTGCCTCCTCCCCCTTCCCCCCCCCACCCCGCCTACTAATTATCAGCTGCAGAAACTACTACCACTGAACTTTCCCCTCTGGACACTAACCTCTAAAGATGAAAAGGTTTGTTCTACGCGTGCATGGAAATAGTTGCATGTCACAGGTGGCGCTTCTGCAAGCTACTGTTGCCTACTTAACCAAGAAATATGACGAACACACCCTTATCTTAAACGACCGTTCAACTACTCAAGAAACTTCTTCATGTGGCTTTTATATGCCCTCAACAAGCCATGTGCTTTCTTACTGCTGCAACGGAAGACATCCTCTACGACAGCTAAGCTTCACGGCATTATAGAAGCTGTTTCCTATACCCTGCGCCGAACCCCCAGCAGATGGGTTATATTTACCGACTCTAAAGCATCTCCACAGATCCTGTGCAACCTACTGAAGAAAAGCAATCATTAGCTCGTTTACCTTGACATCGGGTATTTACATCATTTGGCTATTGCCACAGGCCACTGGATAACATTTCAGTAGATACCAGCACAATGTGACATCTTGGCCAAGGAAAAAGCAAATGAAGCTGCCCGTAAAGCCCACCAGCATCGGAGATACATTCAGACTTTCTTCACGAAATCTAATGCGGCCCAAATAGCTAAAAGATTTACTTCCGAAGAAACTTATCCGCGCTGTAGCTTGCCCACACATCACTACCAATTTCTTTACTCATTCGAACTACACCTCAGATCAAGACTCTCATCCAGAATTACTCGCCATCTGGAAACACTTTGTCACCAACTTCGCCTTAACGCTACATTTACTAACGGTTTTCGATAACCGTTTCGGTCAAATGCGGTGTCCACTTTGCGACATCTGCGGCTCGATCGAAACTGTGGAACATATCCTGCTTGAGTGTCCTTTGTACGCTGAGAAGCGTGGACAGTGTTTTAATCAATCAATCAATCAATCAATCAATCAATCAATCAATCAATCAATCAATCAATCAATCAATCAATCAATCAATCAATCAATCAATCAATCAATCAAACAATAAAGCAAGCAATGAATAAATAAATAAATAAATCAACCAATCGATCGGTCGATCAATCAGTCCATTCATCAATTTATTTTCCTATCTTACAATACAGATGGAAGGGTTGTAGAAAAAAGCTGCCAATGAGCAGCTTGACGAGTCTTAAAGCCTATTGTTCAGCAGGGAGGCAGAACTGAAAGTTACACAATTATAAAACGAAGACGAAGACATCAAGGAATCACCAAAGATCATACAAAACAGCAATGTGTACGCAGAAGTAAAATTAAGCCATGTTATTTACATACAATGTGTGAAGTTCTCGGCGCGAACAGGAAAACAAATCCACCCTAATAAGAGCATAACTGTCAAGAAGAGATGGAAAAGAGTAATGAACGCATTGTTTTCCTAGATTGAGTAGAGGTTTCGGCACTATCCATTCCTCGCCATGTCTTGTTGACTAGCCTGATGCTTTTTTGCTTAGTTGAGCTAATTTCCTCAGGTCGATTGTATTGTTCATAATTTGTGTTTTAAAGATGACACTAAGGCGATATTTACACAGAACACGCATTTTTATCCATTTATAACGACTATAGAAGGCTGCGCTCGGATGTGGGTACTATGAACTAGGTCCCTTGTACTGCCTGAGTCAACAGAGACATGCAATGAACTTTTTGTTTGCATATTTAAACGACACTGGACGCTTTGACAAGCTCTAATTTCACAGTGCATGTTATCCTCATGCATTCTTCAAGAAGTAAAATTTGTCAGCCCATTTTTCGAACTAAGCACACTTCATCATTTCATATGTACCATCATTACTCGCCAGTGCACCTTACTAGGCATTTAATGACCGCATTTTTTCTTCTCCCCTTTTTATTTAATTTATTTTACCTTTTTTCGCACCGCTCTTATTCCGTCATCTCCCGAATTCCGTTCGCAATGCAGAGTAGCGTGCCAGCGATTTTTAAACGCCGGCTAAATTTTAAGTTTTTTTTTCGCTAAAAGGTTTGCCCCTCTCTTCCTCGCGACGCTGCATGTATACCATCAGAAATGTTCGAAACGAGACGATTTTGACGCTGTATTTTGCTTAAGCCTTTCATAAAGTACCCCGTAAATGCCTGCTGAAAAAATTTCCTCGATTAAATTTACACTCCCATATTTTGAAGTGAACTGAAGAGTTTTTGACTAATCGTTCGCAGTTTGTCTTCGCTAACAATGAGAACTCAACTCTTAGTAACGTCGGGCGTCCCACAATGATCTGTGTTCGGTCCAATACTTTTTCTCATATACATTAATGATCTGCCTTCAAACGTAACATCTAACATACGCATGTTCGCTGAGGACTGTGTAATTTATCGGGCTAATCTCATCACTGCTGACCAATCTTCTCTTCAAAATGATCTTAATGCTGTTCAAGTGTAGTGTTATAAGTGAAGAATGGAACTTAACCCAGGTAAGTGTAATATTTTGCCCATTAACCGTTGCCGTAATCCTCTAATCTTCTCTTACCTGATATCTGAAGTTCCCATACTTCAGTCATACAAGTATCTAGGCATAACTACTACCAGCGATGTTACTATCATAATACCGTCAGCAAAAAAGACGTTAGGTTTCCAAAAGCGCCATCTTCACCAAGCTCCCCAAGATGTAAAGCTATTAGCATACAAATAATTCTTCAGGTTCAAACTTGAATTTGCATCGCTCATTTGGAATCCTCATCAAGCTTATTTCATCAATACCCTCGAATCTGTTCAAAATCGCGCTCCTCGTTTCATTCATTCATCGCACTCTTATGACATCATGTGTTTCCTGTTTAAAAGCAGCATCCGGATTATCACCCTTATCGCTCCACCGTCGCATTGCCAACCTGCCTTTATTTCACAAATCATTCCATAGCCTTATGCACATCGCACCTTAGATTCTTACCCATATCTCATGGCGCCCATACCTTCATGGCGCCAGCCATCACCTACAAGGTGCCCGTCCACGCTCACGCAAAGTCACTCTTTCCAATTCCTTTTTTCCTCGTACAGCCGCAGGCTGGAAAGGCCTTCCAAACAACGTTGCCATCATAACTTGGCAAAGTTTTTTCGCTGAAAATGTAAAACGTTTCTGTTATTGCGGATTTGTGCTTTTATTCTTGCCGTACCCCTTATATGTAGCACCCCTTTTTATGGGGCCTTTAAGACAATACAGTGAAATGAAATGAAATGTTTAGAGCAGACGAAGGCTACAGCATGCCGCCATCTGTCTGCCCATGAACTACGTCACCAGGTTCAAGCTCCTTTTATTCCACAGATTTAGCAAGCGTCTAAACGGCTGGCAAACACATAAACAGTTGTGTCACGGCGGCTTTCATGCGTTGCCCACTGACATGCATGGGCTGAAGGCGCAGTTTTCCCTCTAGAATCAGTGTATTAACTCTATGCCGCCGACACCGCCGCACAACGATTTATATTACTGTGCATTTTTATAGTGAAGACTTTCAAGTTTTGCCGCCTCAACCGCTGGCTTGTTTGCGGTGAAACTGCACACTGAGCTTGCGTATTAGGGTAACTTTTCAGTCGTACCAAATTTGACAACTGTACTTACTCATTTTAGCTGTGCATGATGCAAAACCTTAGTTTCCTCCGTCGAGACAGGCGAACCCAAACCCGCAAAAGCCGTTTTTTCGCTGAAGGGTGGCACCAGCAGACGATATGAGTTGAATTGGATACAGTTACTCCGCAGAAAAAGCGATCAAACAATGTTCTTTGAAAGGTGAAGCTTCGTTAAATGAGTTGTTCTGATATTTTTTCCGCTCAATTAGCCAAAAATGTTAAAAGTGCTTGAGCTGAAGCAGAGAGAGAGAAAGACTAGACTTTATTTACACCGATATAGGACTCGGGGCAGCGGCTCAGCCAGAGGGAGGGTCTCCCCTTTGCCGGATTTTCTGCGCCGTGACCGAAAAGAAGCTCTTGGAGTAAGCCTCCTCTGCCAGGCGTAGGACCACCTTTTGTACATCCGCATTTGGGCTGCGGATGTAGGACTCCCAGGCTACCTGATCAAGGGGATCAGTCTGCTTAGCTCCCGGAGAATCGGGGCATAGCCAGATTAGATGATTTCGACTCAGAGGTACGTTCAAGAGATTGCAACCCTCTGACGCCTTTAAGCTCATTATGCGGAGTAACATAATGGAACAAGCGATCGACCTGAATTTTTCGCCGGGCCCTACATTCCGAGGGTGTTAGGGACCTATCTGGTGGTGGACAGATACTTCACCCTAGTCTGGGAGTCTCAGAGAGATCCTTGTAGGTGATGAGGGGGTCTTTTTCTCCGGTTAGCGGGGTCTCTACGGCTGCTCTGGTGTATGCACCTCGAGCGAGGCAATGGGCAGCCTCATTGCCTCGTAGCCTCTCATGAGCTGGAACCCAGATGACAGAAACCTCCAGGTTTAGCGGGTGCTTCCACAGTAGCCTTGCCGCCTGCTTGGAAATTAGACCTTTGCCGAAGTTCCTAATAGCTTCCTTATTGTCTGAGAGAACAGTTTTGGCTCTAGTAGCTGTACATGCTAGCAACGCCATCGCATCCTCTTCAGCTATCAAAGCGTCACGCGTATTAACGGATCCAATCTCCTTCTGGACTGGTTTGTGCCATCATAATCAGCAGGATAGCTTATGCCACCCCCTTTCTGAATCTCAATCCTGGCGAAGAGAAGTTCGAGATAATGATCAGAACGTCATTCAGAAGGGCTTTAGGCAACCCCTCCCCCACCTCTCCCCAACTCCTTGAAGCAGACGAAACGGCCGGAAGTGTGTAATCAAAGGGCCCGCGCTTCTTGCCGACGCTGGCACCGGCGCCTTTCTGACGCTTTCTGCTGCAGAAAACAGATGGCGCCACTGCCCCCTTCAGCAAAATAAAAACGGCGTTTGCGGGTTTCGGTTCGCAGATCTCGACGCAGGCAATTGTGTTTTTGCATCATGCACGGCTCATCTAAGTAAGTGCCGTTGTCAAACTTACTACGATACAAAAGTTACCTTAATACGCAATCTCTTTTTGCAGTTTCACCGCAAACAAGTCAGCGGTTGGGTCGGGGAAATCTTTCAGTCTTCACGATAAAAACGCGCAATAGTGTATTGTGCGCTAACAAGGGGGCACTGGCCGGCCGCCGGTCCAAGGGGAACCGTGGTACCGCAGTCAACCGAGTCTGCCGCGAGTCTGCCCGCGGCCGTGTCCAATGATCAAAGTAGAGTAAAACATGCAGCATTATACCTGGTAAGACGGTTAATTCCTGCTTTAAGCCTTGTTTCCCGAAGTCCGATTTCAGCTGACTAAGGTTTGAAAGACCTGTATGCAGCGCGAAAAAAATGCTTCTATGAAATTGCACTGCCCAATACAAGCCGAAAAAAGCTTGTTGACGGCTTTGGTCAGGAATTTTTTCGTTCACGCTGTGAGTATAGGTTAATACAGTCGTATCTTCTATTGTCTACTTTCGCTAGAATTGCGGTATATGAAAACGATGCTGCAAAATGCGGTGGGCAAATCCAACTACTCTAGTCTTACTGTGGTAATAAAGCAGCAGCTTAACCACCTTAGCCTGAATTGTCGCTCACTCCGGCTTGCATAGTACGAAGTGCTAAAAAACAAAAAGTTTTACTGCTCTCCAAACAACAGGAATATATCTTGATTTATTTCTGTACCTGGTGAGACGTGTGACTACGTAATCGTGCGCCTGATTTTGCGAATCAAGTTGCTTGCAAGCATGGTACGTAATTGGCACATCATTTCAGTAGGGCGTAGACGTGTATGCAAAAAATCACGGGCGGTTTAGCTAGGAGTTTACCCAGAATTATCGTGCGCTAGCACGATTAGCACTGCTTTTGCATAGGTTTTTTTTACTTTCTGCTCTTTTCCGTGGACTGAACTGGCTTATTCGGGCTGATATATCATATAACGTAAGTGTTCGTGATATTACATCATTTGAGACAAGTACTGCAGTAGAATTGACACTTCTCTCGATTCACAGATACCTTGGAGCCCTGCTTCCAATTCTGGCGCAGTGGTGCAACGATTAAGCTACGCGTCACTGCCCTGGGATGGCAGATGCTTGTGAGATGGGTTTTGTGAGAGCCAGGTTATTGTGCCTGAGGAACCACTCGCGACTAATCAATAAATGAACTGCCATGGGGGCCAGTTTGCTCACAATGCACTTTGCAGATTCTGATGACGTCACATCACCACTCTATCAAGGTGGTTCACGTGCCAGAAGCAGGCTTCGGAGCGATAGACAACCGCTTTTCGGCGGAATGGAAGCGCTAGAACACTAGAATGACAACCACAGGAATCGTTCGCTCTAGACTCGGGGAGTTAGTGATTACCATTATTCAGCCCAAGTGCTGCATTTTAACGACCCGTTTGATTTTCAAGTGGGCTGAGTAATGTATTATTTTAAGCGACAACATAAGTGCCTCACTGCAGCGGAAAGCCGGCATCGCACCGGGGGAAAGCACTCAAGAAATAAAAAAAGTACATGGCGGGAGGAGCGGGATTCGAATCCGTAGCGGCGCGAAAAGATCAGTTCCGCTGGCCGCTGCTTCAGACCACTGAGCTATCAGGAAACTTTTTGGTAAGCATGGTATTTATAGTGTTGAAAATATATTCTATTTAAATTACCTAAATTATTTACAAAGCTTTTTGGAAACGCCACAAAAGACATCGCAAATAAACTACCGAGCAATAGAGCACTAGGCAAGAGGTAAGGCTGAGCTCATTACCAAGAGGGAGTGCCACTCCGGAATACAGTCGGTCGGTTCACGCCCTTCCCGCAGATGAACAATCATTTGTAAAATATTTTAACATCCTGGCTGCATTCCCGGCCATGATATCATGCTGTGCTTGCAATTTTGTCTTCTTAGTTGAGTTGAGGTGTTGAATGCTACAGGTCGGTTTAGCCTTGCTTATTCTGCCGGCAATTACTCCACCGTAGTTATGTTAATAATGTCCTAAAACCTGTCGTATCTACACCGCTATGCGTACAGTTTCTTATAATAGCACACATTCTTCTCCAGCAGTCAGCATCTATGCACACAATCAATCCACACAGTCCACATCACAGTCCACTCCAGAAGTCACATTCTATACACATATTCAGACACAGTTTAATATAGTCCATTGTAGTGTCACAATCAATACACACATTCACTCACAGTATAATGTAGTCCACTCCAGAAGACACTATCTACGCACAAGTTCAATCACAGTAGACCATAGTCCGTTCCTGCTGTCACCATTTAGAAACAAAATCAGAGTCCTGCAGAAATGTTACAAGAAGGCCTGCCGCCTCCCTTCTGCATGTCTGGTTTCCACTCGGGTAGAAAATGTCCTGAACTGTACTGTGAAGGGTTCCTGTCTTCTTGAAGGAGGCGAACATCACGTACCTTTCCGGGTTGTACTCTGTGCAGTACATAGTATAATGTTCGATATCGCTGCACACGCCACATAAAGAACATAGCGGAGACGATTCTATGCCAGTCTTAAGCATCCAGGCAGGAGTGCGAGCAGAGGCCGTGCGAATTCGATGTAGTAGAGTGGCCTGGGATCTTCTCAGTCCCTTGGTAACACATGACTTGGGGGGTGCACTCCACAGGGCACTGAAATGATCGAGCACCGTTTTTCTGTAGAGACTTTTTCCATCTTGAGGTACTTTTTTTGATGGATTCCTTGACAGAGCTTTATGTGCGAGACTGTCTGCCTCCTCATTGTCTCTGACTCCTACCTGAGATGGCATCCATTGGAAATATAGAGTAAAGCCTCTGCCGTGCAGATTGTGCTCCAAGCGCAGAGAGCTTATAAACAACGCATCAGTAGGGAATCCGCACTCTAACCTCTGAAGGGTAGATTTTGAATCAGTTAGAATGACAACAGCTTGGGCTGGACAAGACCCTAACTTCCGTAAAGCCGTCTCAATAGCAAAACTTTGAGCCGTTGTGGAGGATACGACCGCAGTAAAGCGTATAGACCACTTACAGTCCGATGAAGGAATGTAAAAAGCCAATGCGCTAGCTTGTTTGACCTTGTCCGCAGAACCATCCGTAAAAATTTGAAGATGGCGGGCATATTCTGTTTTTAAATGTTCTAGTACGAGCAAGTGCGTTGCTGTAAAGGAAAGTTGCGCTTTGCACTCACGTGGGGAATTGCGACCTTACAGTCGAGGGTCGGAAAAGACCAGGGGGGTTTTAACCGTTTCCTCTGCCTTCGGACATCAAGGCCTAAAGAACTAAGAGTATTAAGTGCCAAGTAGGCCTTCGACTCATATCTCTTGCAGAGCCGCTGGAGAAGAGATCTCCCAACTACCGTCTCTCCCAGGCGGCCAAGATGCATTAGTAGTCTCTGAGAAGCGACAAGACTAAGAGGTTTCGTTAGAGGCTCATGAAGTACTGCCTTATTCGCAGCCGCCTGAGGAACTCCAATGGCTCTTCTTAGGCCCTTTCTGTAAACAACTTCTAGACGTTCAAGTTGTGATGCCGAGGGAGAAATTAAGGGTAATTGATACATTATGCGACTGATCACCAGCGCTTTATGAAGTTTGACCATTGAAGAAGGATGGTTTCCCCATTGCTCACTTGCAGTTCTATGGATCACGTTGAGACGCGAGGATATAGATGAAACAATCGCGTCGACAGCTTTTCGCCACTGTAGACGGGAGTCAATAATGACGCGCACGAAACGCGTGTGGTTTAATTGACGGATGCAAGAGCGACCAAGGTGTATCTTCAAACGCGCTTGACGTCTTCCTACACCTGGAAACAGAACAAAGCCGGATTTTTCCACTGTTAGAGACAATCCTACACCTTGAAGGTAAGCTTGTACCGAATGTAGAGCCTGTCGAGCTATCAAGGCTAATCGCTTGTGTTGGTAGCCAGTAATCCAAATAAGATGTCGTCAGCATATATTGACATACGCACTTGCGTGCAATTTTTTTTGCAACGAATCGGGAAGGCCAGCCATTACGACGTTAAAGAGCGTGGGGGAAAGGTCACTTCTTTGAGGCACACCTTGTGATAGCACCCTTTCGGTGCTTAAGGTACTACCTAACCGTACACGAACCGCATGATCACTTTTTTTGTCTCCTGTGTTTTTTTGTGTCTTCTTAGTCACGTATCCGCGTTCACGCGTTTAAACTGCCAGTCTCTCACGCTATAGTTTGAAAGCGTGGTCTTCATCTTCTTCCTTCTTCATCTTCTTCAGACAAGCATGCAGCAAAGCGCATGAAATGGTGGGAGATTAGAAGCAGTGAAATTGAGAAGATTTAGTGCGGTCTCAATGTCATCGGGTAAAGGTAATTAAGCGACCTACAAAATTTCCTCGTCCTGAGACTTTTCTGTGCTTAGCACTTATTGTAATTGTCATGGTAAACGCTAATGCATTGTTTCATAAATATTCCTGGCGTACATTAGTTTTTGTACACAGACACAACGCGCTGACTCATTTTTGCAGTGCATATAGATAATAAATGAAATGTTATATGTGCAGGGCGCATGTATGCATGCAGTGCCTGTCCGACGTAGAGAGAGCCTGATATTTTTGGGCTGAACTCGCAACTGTCTCGGTTCTGTCTCACGTATTAGCTCAAACAACACAAACACAAGTAGACACACAACAATATAAGCACCTGCCCTCTCGTCCAATAGAGCCTTGAAGGCTTATCTTATTTGTCTATTACTCAGTAATGTCGCCAGAAGTTTCCGACTAGAATAAATAACTCGAGTTTTAAAACAACTGTTAGTGATGGCGAGAGAGCGTAAGGGAGAGTCGACAATGTGTGTATTTGGGCGAGCAAATTTTTTAACTGAGGAGGAGGAATAGAGAGGACGGTAAATTCATATGTGAGGGTGACGGAAGGAAAATAAATATGAGGGCATTTGTTTCATGGCTGGATGTCATCACGCTGGGCTTAAAAAGTGGTTATTGGCAAATCGAAGTCAATGAGCGTGATTTCCAGATGACAGCGTTCGTGACGCGGTATCGACATTATGAATCCATGGTCCCTCCTTTCGGTTTATGCTAGGCTCTAGCGACGTTTCCAAGAATAATGGGCGCTGCTTTATCGGGCCTGAAATGGCAAACTTGTTGAGTCTACCTGTGAGAAGTTGTACTCTTTTCGTTAATGTTTGAGGAATACCTCCAGCGCCTCTTTGCCGTGCTACAGACAATAACATCAGCCGGCCTCATGTTATAACTGCGGTTATGATCGGATTCTATTCTTAGGGTATTTAAGGCACCGAGGAGTATGGCCGGATCATGCAAAAAACGTATCCCTCGCTAACTTTCCTATTCCTTGGGACGAGAAAATGATTCGGCGTTTTTTGGTTCGGCGGCTGCGTTTTTATGGAGGCAAAACGCTAAGGCACCCGTGTGCTGTGCGATGCCAGTGCACGTTAAAGATCCCCAGGTGGTCGAAATTATTCCAGAGCCCTCCACTACGGCACCTCTCTCTTCCTTTCTTCTTTCACTCCCTCCTTTATCCCTTCCATTAAGGCGCGGTTCGGGTGCCCAACGATATATGAGACAGATACTGCGCCATTTCCTATCCCCCAAAACCAATTATTATTATTTTTTTTTTTTGGGGGGGGGGCTTTGTGCTTGTTACCGATGGTTTCTTGTCAACTTTTCACGAATTGTGGCACTGTTTACGCGCCTGAAAAGAGAGGACGCCACCTTCACATGGACAGAAGCTCGTTTCCGACACTTCCCACCAATTACTATATTCTTAAAAGGCAAGCGATGACAAATTTCCGAGGCTTCCTGCTAGTTAACCAGGTAAACAGGCGCCCAAGCTAGCTGCTCAAAATGTACACTTTCCTCGAGTTGCCGGGGCTCGCGTATTTTTCCGGCCCTGGATTTACCGCCTCGGCCCCTCGGTAGAGGACCACATGTGCTTTCGTGTAACGCAATCGTTTCAAATCGCAGCCAGATGGTGATGGCTCTGGCTTGTAGACGCTGCTCTTTTTATTTTTCAGTTTATTCTTGTTAACGAAACAAAAAGAATGAGTATGCCGTGCATCGTGCACAGCAACAGCGAAAGGCGACTGGCCTATCTTGCTCTGCAGCTGCTGCGCCTGCGTACGCTCTCGCGGACAGCGCCTGCAGCGCCGAGTGTGTGCACTGAATTCCCCCGAAAGCTTGGCAGAATTAGTCATCGGCATATGTTTCATTCACCGGCAATCATTCAGCGTAGAAGCCGCAAACTGCCATAGCGCTCGACGAAACCTGCGCCTGGCTATAGGCCTCTAGGTCTGCTCGTGGCAGCGCTGGCTTCGTCAGCGTAAAAATAGAGGAGGCGCTGCGCGTGGAAACGCCTTCGGCGAAAACCGGGTAACACTTTGGGCAGCAATTCACTCATACAACTTAGAGACATGCCTTCCTGGAGTGCTCGGCTCTTCCTTCTGTGCCTGCTTTCGTCAGGTAAGAGTATATGAGTATTCAGAACCGATCGTACGGAGCGCGTTATTGCTGCTCGTGCATTGTTTTAGCAGGGAGCGTGACAGGTCTTAAAAACCTGCAACCGGATTTCACACCCCTAGTTACCTTCTAATTATATCGGAGCATCATAGTCCCTTTGAACATCACCATAGCGAATAGGGGCAATTAAGGAAGTTAGAAAGTCGAAAGGAATGGGAAAACCTGCACATGAGATTGTTTTAATTTATCTATTTACTTCCTCGCTACTCGGGGGTAACACCGCACCTTTATTTGACTCGTTTCTATAAGTGACAATTTTTTATATTTTCTTTCCGTTGCTTCCACTTGCCTTGGGTCCAGAAGTATGAATTAAGATCACAAAAATTCATTTGCGTATTTCCATAGCGTGCAATCTTGTGGGCTGTGCTGCTGAAGATTGCGCTAGAAAAACTTGTCACCCTGAATAAGTAATGCCCCATGATTTCAAGTGCACCTGAAGGTTGGAATGACGCTAGCGGTATCTTAATCCAAAGTAAAGGGGACGTCAAGGACTTGAAAAATTAGAGCTAATCATCTTACGGTCACTTACCTGTAAGGCGCTTACTGAAGTAATGGCCATAGAATTAGGGCTGCTTCCGGCCAATAAACCGAACGACCGGAACAGTTTCAGAAAGGGCCCTCGACAACCGGCCTTACCCACCATCACTCAGGTGGTAGAGAAATATGCAGAATATAAGCAATCCCTATAACAGCCTCCATGGTAGAATAAAAGAAAACGAGTGATTCAGTCGAAGCAAAGCAGTCGCACATGCATTGCGGAATCAAGGTGTAGAGGAGGCATACGTAGTCCTAATCTGCTGAAAAATATCTATAGAGACAGCAAGACGACCACAGCGCTCCACGGGGAGGACAAAAAATTCAAATTTAGAAGGATGTCAGGATTTGAGACACGACTAGTGTAACGAATAAAATAAAATAAAAATTTAAATTAATAGTCAGCAGTCTCGAAAGAAGAAAATAGTTTGCAATAAGCGGCGAAACTCTGGAGATGGTATGCGAAGGCGCCTACACAGAGCAGGTAGTATCTGCAGATCCGGACCTCCAGCCTCAAATAACTAGAATAAGAGCTGAGTAGAGCTCATTTGGCAGGTTTTTCTCACATCATGAATGACGATTCACCAGCACCCTCTAGAGAAAAGTACATATCAGCTGTATCTTGCCGGTACTCATCTACAGGTCGGAAACGTGGAGGCTAACGAAAAGGGTTCGACTTAAATTTATAAAACGTAGCGAGCTATGGAAGGGAAAACCATAGGTGTAACGCTAAGGGACAGGAAATTGGCACAGTGCGTTAGGGAACAAACTCGGGTTAATGACATCTTAGTCGAAATCAAGAAGAAGAAATGGGCTTGGGCCGGACATCTAATGCAAACACGGTTCAACGGAGTGGGTTCCAAGAGAAGGCAAGCGTAACAGGGGGTGGCAGAACATTAGCAAGGCGGATGAGGTTAAGAAGTTTGCAGGATGGAGTGGCCGTGGGCGGCACAGGACTGGGTGAGTTATGCTTGTGATGAGGATTCAGAAGACCTTACTTAATAATAAAAGGAAGGTGATGCATTTTTCTATTTATTTTTATTTAATATTCAAATTCTCCTGAGCAGGGCTTTACATGAGGGATGGGAGGCTTCACAGAAGAAAATTTTCGATGACGGTCCTGAAATTTGTCGCACTGCAGTAGTGTACCGATTCTTCAGGCAGATATTTACAGTCTTTTGCTGTTCGCAGAAACAAACGAGTGAAAGTACGATGCGTGCGGAGGGTGTAGAGACTTGTAATGACTGGTCCGGGAAGAATGGCGGTGAGCGGGAGACATAATCGTGTTATCAATTGGGAAGTGATAGAATTTATGATATACCATTATTAGCTGCAGCGTCCCGGTGCCGAGTATTACATACAGTTCAGCACTGAGGACGACGTGGTGGCTGAGTGGTTACGGCGCTCGGTTTCTGACGCGGAAGACGCGGGTTCGATCCTCGCCCCGGCGGTCGAATTTCGATGGAGGCGAAATTCTGGAGACCCGCATACTGTGCGATGAACGTTGAAGAACCTCTGGGGGTTGAGATTTCCGGAGCCCTTCACTACGGCGCTCCTCATAGGCAGAGTCGCTTTGGGACGTTAAACCCCTATAAATTAAACCAGTTCAGCATTAGGAGCATGACAACGGTGTTTAGAGATGGAAAGTGAATTTGCATTACGACCTACACAAGCCACGACGGCATAACAGGAATGATCTGGACGGCAGGGTCGTTTTGGCCTTTTTCTATCAACACAGAAACGTGACCTCAATGATGACGCTGCGTAGCGCACTGCAGCAGCGGCTTTGGGTATAAGCGATGGGCTGCCCAGTGAAGCTGTTTAATAGCTAAGCATAAAAGAGAAAACTGTGATGGGGACTGAGACACGCAGTTTTGCGGCGACTTGCGACACTATAAATTTTCAGCCGTGATTTTGTTGGAGTTGCGTAATAATTTTAATACGTAGTACATTATTAGGTAAAATTATATCAATTAGTGCGACAATAAGCAGCATATATATAGGGTGTCCCAGCTAACTTTAGGCACGGTTTAAAAATATATCGGTGTACTCTAAGGCGACGCGGCCAAAAGCATGTTGCTGGTTATTGTATGGAGCAAATCACTATTTTTTGTTTTGGGCTTAATTGCATAACTATTCGTGATTAAGTTACGAATTTCGCAAGCAACGAAGATAGGCGAAAAATTGAAGTGAAAAAGTTGTAGAACGGTCCGCGAAACATCCCAAGGAACAATTTTTAACTTTCCATCTGTTACTCATCGACTTTTAATTTTTCGCTCTCTGCAGATGCCCGCAAAATACAACAAATACCACGTGAGATGCTCTTATACGTCATTTCCAACAAACAAACAGCTCATTTAGCCCGGTGTACGGCCGCTGAAAAGATGACAGGGCTGCGACGCAGGCGCTGGCTGTGCGATTATGCGAGCTAAGCGATAACAAGTGCGTCTGCTGGACGCTGTCATCTAGCGCCCCAGGGGAAGCATGCCGCTGGCGTAAATCGCACAGACAGCTGCTGCGTCGCTTCCCTGTCATCTATTCAGCAGTAGCGCACCGGGCTAAATGATCTGTTAGTTTCTACATGGAACGTTTGAGAGCACTGCTATCGCGATGCGCAAGCGCGCATGTCACGTGGTATTTTTTTTTTTGCATTTCGCGCGCATCGGCAGTGAAAGAAAAAAGCTGATACGTAATAGATGGAAAGTTGGAAGCTTTTCAATCGGACGTTTCGTGGACAGTTCTACAACTTTCTCGTTGGCTTTTTTCACCTATCTTCGTTGCTTGCAAAGTTGGTTAATTAATCTGGACTAATTATGCAATTAAGCACTATATTTAAACAATATTCATGGAAATTATATGAAAGCGATTGCAGACCACATTGCTGACGTCCTCGCACATATTATTACCTTAATATTTCAATCTGGTGTTTTTCCACAAGAGCTAAGGGGAAGTAAACCCTTGCCTGTTTTCAAGAAAGGGAAAAGAACTCTTATTAATAATTACAGGCCCATCTCTATCCTCCCATTTTTCAATAAAATCTGCGAGAAATTGATTCATTTAAGACATTCTGGCTGTCTAGATAAGTTTAACATGCTCCGTGCGAAACAATTTGGATTTCGGCAAGGTTTCTCCACTGACATATATTGCTTTAACTTCATCGACAAATGCAAATTAGAAATAGATAAAGGTAACTACGTCGCTTCTGTCTTCCTTGATTTCTCTAAGGCTTTTGAGACGATTACTGATGATGTATTTATAGCTAAGCTAACCTGTTATGCTATTAATGGGATTCCTTTAAAACGTTTTCGAAGCTTCTTATCTGATCGTGAACAAACAGTGTGTACATCAGGTTCCTTTTCTAACAAAATATTATTGATATGGGTGCCCAGCAAGGTTCCATTCTAGGTTAATTTGTATTTTTAATCTATATAAATGATCTACCTAACTGTCTCTCTCCTATCACCTATTTTATCCTTTATGCAGATGAACCACTGTTATCTCTTCACATCCATCTTTAGATATCTTGACATCCAAGCTCAATTCTGATCTTAATAACATTGCTGTTTGGTGCACTAAAATGAACTTCTGATTAACCCTGCTAAATTCAAGTTCATGGTGTTCAGCTCAAAGCTTACAACTCTTTCAAGTTTTCTTTTAATCAACTCTTAGATCATATACCACTCGGATTTATGATGTTCAGCTCAAAGGTTCCAACTGTCTCAAGATTTCTTTCAATCAACTCTTGCACCATATACCCCTCGGATCATTGTACATTTCTTGGTGTAAAACTTGCTTCTTCACTTGAAATTTAAAACACACATTCAACAACTTCTAAACAAAATGTAATCTAGGATCAGGATTCTTTTAAATGCATGGCATTACTTTAGTTTACATACCTACGTGAACTCTACTACATTTTTATTCACTGTGATCTTAATTTTTGTATCGGCTCTTGGGGTCAGATATATCACTCTCATCTTTCCGCACTTCAGATTATGCAGAAGTAGGCGGTCGGTACAATAACTTGGCCAAATAACGATTGCTGCATTACCCCATTATACTCCCAGCTCAACATCCTTCGCATTTCAGAAATGATAAAATTTAACCTTGGCAGATTTGCTTATCTTTTGTTAAATAACTGTAACCTTCTACAGTACTTCAGTAACACGACGAGTTGAGCGAGGTAATAGATACGTGAACAAAAACAGCGCAGTCCCTATACCTGCCTTGTTTTTTGTTCAAGCTTCTACAGTACATACACATGCAAGAACTGATCACCCGTAACCCTACTATATTTGCATCCCGCAATACTTTTGCACTACCAAACATTCAAAGTAACTATGGACGGCAGACTGTCGGGTTTTCTTTATTAAAACTATGAAATTTATTGCCTCATGGTATAAAAACAGCGTCATCTGTATCGTCATTTAAACATAAACTCCACTCATTCATTCTTTACTCTACATTAGGAAGCTGTTTTAATCCACACTATATATATCTGGTTTGCTCTTTCATTAAACTTCACTTTTTAGCGCATTTGCTGTTTACACACTTCATAATATTGCATTCTTGAAATATCGCTAACATATTTGTACTGATATGCAATGCTGCTTCATGTTGCTATTTGTTCTTTTTTGCGTTTGTACATAGCGGTCCCACTACAGTGCCAAACATTAGGACGTCTTTTTGTAACCACTTTTGTAAACATGACAACTGTAATTTCTAAATTATCTTCTGAATAAACTTTAAGACTTTGAATACAAAAATATTGTGACTGGCTCCAAACAATGAGTAGCAGCATGCATTTGGTCGCGTCGTCTTAGAGTGCCTCGGCGTATTTACACATGAAGCAAGTGTTTGTTTTTTAATTGAATAGTGTATAGGACATTGTAATATGTGTAGTTATTGAAGTAAGACAACATGATAGGCTAATCGGTGCATAGTGACTGCGCGATGGCGACGGGACACGAAGAGGCACATAGGCGCACATGCAAAGCGCGATTATTCCATAAAGTACACGAAGATTACACTAAGTCGTCATTATTGAATGATGAAAAAAAATCTCTGTTTGGCTGTGATGAAGCCATCCCAAGCAGCACAGGTAATTGGCCCAAAATTGGAACCGTATTGGCAAAGGCCGGTCTTAAAATGGACCAGGATGGGACCATCATGTTGCAATATTGGGCCGATTTCCTGTGCTGCTTGGGATTTGAAACAGAAGTCCATAAAAGTCTGCCTATGTAAGATCCATTGCAGCTGCATTTCACATGTGCGCCTATACGTCAGACAGAGCACTCTTATGGTAGAAATAATAGCGTGAAAACATCCAATTTTCGCGCGTGTAGCCTGCGTGGGCAACTTTTCCTGAGCAGTTTTGGCGGCGCCAGAACGAACAAAGTGCGCTGTCACACCTTGCATTGACGCGAGCGCAACTCAAATCAAGTGCAGCATACTTTGCGTTATTTGGTGACCCTAGAACAAACTTCAGGCAACGCTCTACTGTCCACAAACGTTGTGTACTTTCAGCTCATGCAACACATATCATGAGAGAAGTGACAATTGGCCAAGCACTTCGCACCTTGACGCCTTGTTAAAAAAAGTTTCTACCAATCTTTTCTATGTTTGGCAACTGTCCTGCACAGCAATATTATAAAACTAATGCAAAAAGGATTTGTTCACGTGCCACGTTCTCATGCAAAGACCTGTGAGGCAAAAACAAAGAATGCGCAAACACGCGGCAAGCTCTTCGCATTCTATTTGAGCGAGCCGCATAGCTACCATTTTGCTGGCACACAGCCTTGGCACACAAGTAGTGCTTCCATGGTACCAGCTAACATTGAGAGTAGGCGAGCGCAGTCTTTCTCCGACGCACTGCTCCCGGAACACGCACCTCATTGGCATGCTACTAAAGCTGCAGGAAGTCAGCCAGGAAGCCACGCTTCCTCCTCGTGTCTGCCCGCGCAGAGCAAAATGTACGTTATTCTGTCAGTCCGGCAACGCTACGGGGTTGGAAAGATGAGGAACACGGTGAATCCTCGAAGCGGATGATTAAATTTCGGACACTCGAGAGTGCATATTGGAATCAGTGAGATGGGATGCGCATTTTATATGATCCCTAGAAAGGATGGGATTGGAGCCAACTTGCATATGTATCTCATTGAAGGCGCGTACAGATGTACGTGCAAAAACTTGCTTAAGCGCGGAGGCCTCTCCAAGCAAGAAATTCAATAATAAACATAGCAGATCGGAACATAATCATGCCAGTAGGACATCAAAAAAATCTTCGTTATTACAGGGCCAATTCGACGTGCGTTTTCTTAACAACGCGCCCCACCTCAGGCTCACTTATCGTGCTGCTGCTGCTGCTGTTGCTGACAGGAATAAAGAAATGAAAGTGCACGGGTCTGTCTACTGGCTCAAGCCGAGCCGCGCTCGCTGCCGCGTGCTGAAAGTAGAACGGTTACAGCATAGGAGAGGAAAGATAGAAAGAAAAGACGCCGCGCGCTAATAGTCCCATAGGCTCCGGGCCGATCCCGGAGGCAGTGCAATACCGAACCGACCCGAGCCAGAGTGTGTCTAGCACTCCTCCATATTCCAAATATAAGTTTAATATCTTGGGCCTAAGGACCAGCAGCAGATATTAAATCAGGTATCAGGTATCAATCAGGTCAAATGTTCAATACGTGAAAGAACCCACACCGCGGATATATTACTTGCTCTCCCATTGGAAATGCCCGTGATTTCAGCGCATACACGTAATTGTGAAGAATAATTACCCTGCATACGCTTGACTGAGTATCGACTTGAAGGCTCTCTGATACCGAACCGAAGTCAAATCTCAAAATTTAGAAAGTCAGCATTGTAGGTCCTGATACGGGACGTGTAAAAGACACTTTTAAAACTCGTTCACCTAGTTTTCTGAAGTTTTACATTCATCCCATAGGGCCAATGCATGTGCTTTCCACACAGCACAACGTAAGCATCTTTCAATTCACAGAATTCATGAACTTCATTATTGTTTTATGGATTCAAGATACAGAGGTAGGCTTTCAGTTAATTCCCAACATGTGAAAGCTAATTTCACGAGCCGTCAAAAGCGTCTTTTTCACATATAGATATCACAAACCACAGCGCCAATTCGGACGTTAAAAAAAAGGGCCCGCCTTCGATTCTGACGACACTCAAGTTTGCAATATAAAGAACCCTCAAAAACCAAAGTGAAAAAGTTCATTTCTTAATTTATGATGAATTTATTGTCTTTTCACCTCGCTCTGTCGCGTTAATGAGTCTCGCCTTGCCATGCAGAGACCTGTACAAAATTTAATAATGTACATTTCGCGGTACTGAAAATAAAAACCTCTATTGATTAAGTTGAAACACTTGGTACACTCAAAAGATAAAAATAACGAAAAGGCAGTGTGCTGCCCTCTAGCGCACGCTCTTTTTAGAACGCAGGGTGTTGTTGGGATTCAGGTAGAGGGACTAGGCCGCAGGAAGAGACGAAGACGATCGGAGGAAGAAAACTGAGAAAACATTATACAAAGACTATTTGTATAATGTGCAAGTAAGGGCAACTGACTGAGAGTGCCTCTCAGTAAAGGGAGCTTCTTAGCAGTCGGGAGTCTGTCCCAGCAAAGGGTACCTCTCAAGAGGGGGGCTCTCCTCTGGTACCAAACCAGCAGCTCCTTAAATCCTCTTCGTATTCCCCAGATCCCTAGCTGGGGAATATAGTTCGAAGAATGATGTCCAATCACACGATGGCACGGACGGTACCACCCACGGCAGGGCGGTCCTGATGTTCTCTCGCAGCTCGGTTGAGGGAAAGGGAACAGGACCCGGTCACGTTGTCGTCCACGCGGCCTCCACGTGGGCGCACGTGTGTCCGCACCGCGCCCATGTGGACCCGGAAGGCGCCTGTGTGACACAGAAATGCAGGCTGTCTCCCAACAGGGATTGAAAGATCTTGTACTGATGACCGGAACGTGGAACCTCAGTCGAAGGCGCGGCACTCGGGCAATTGTTCAACCCCAGCGTGACTGAAGAGGGCAACACTGATCTTGTATTTCGTCGTCTGAGGACCGGAGCGAACACGTGGGGACGCTATTCTCGTCGCTGCTTCCGGAATTCCAGCCAAGTCTCCCCCAGAGGGCTCACCCACCCTCGCGGTGGTCATCAGGTGATCCTCTTTATGTCCAAATTCGCCGAACTCAACAGGAGGAAGGAATCGCGAGCACAACAGTGTGCTGCGCAAGCATTGCGATAGATTTCGTCACTAAACATACGTAAGTTTTAGAGTTGGCAATAGAAACAAATTCCTTTTTGAAAACATGCGAAGCTCTAGTAGTTCCGACGATTTTACCGAGGTTTCAGTCTCCTCTGTTGCTTACTTAAAAACAAGGGTGCCGCGTTTAAAATCCTGCTCTCGTTGCTAACTGCATCAAGTTACTATGCCCTGCAGTGGGAATGTATTTTCATTTTCAACAATAAGCATTCTATGTATTCAGTGATGGATACCTAGTTCCGAACGTGAACAGTATACTATGCTCCTAAACAGCTTTGCGCTAGAGGACCGCGTATTCCCTTTTTACTCCATCAACATCATCATCATCGTTCGCGCTTAAAGTGCATACTTCAACAACCATATATTTCCGGGGAAGGTTCTTGACTGTATCAGACAGCCTGATGCCATATCTGGCGCCTAGTTTGCGATACCTTTCAGGTTCTGCACCGGTATCGCTGTCGCTGCTGATCTGGTCGGGCTCCTCGTCAACTTTGTAAATGAAATTATCTTCGGTTCCATCCACTGCGTTCCAAATTCCCGCCACTTTGAAACTTTTAATAGGGTCATCTGGGGCCAGCGCACGCCAAGCACTGAAGATCCACCAGAAGACGAGCTGAAATACGGCTCTTCCTAGCTCTCCTGTCGGCGTCCCTTCGTAGACGCCAGCCCCTCTCCACTCCCACTACACGTGTCCGGGTTCCGCCTTAAATGCCGCACAGCTGCACAAAGGAGCATGCCGGAAGATGATGACAATGATAGCAGTAGGCGGCTGCCCTGATCTCACAGCTGCCAGGGCGCGTGCCACGCAAGGAAATTTATACACACCTGAAAGGCAGTTCTGTTTTCCAATTTTTTCTACATTATATTTGGTCGAGCGGCCTATACATGAGTGCGGCCCTTTGTCAAGTGTATAGGGGAGATAACCTCGGCCGGTGACTGCTGTGCAAACAGACGGACGGACACAGATTAGATTGGATTGTGTTATTCTTTTCGATGGATAGGCTGGATTGGATTCGTGGATTTATCGACGGGTGGTTCGTGGACGGACGATGGACAAACGGGTGTGTGTGTGTGTGTGTGTGTGTGTGTGTGTGTGTGTGTGTGTGTGTGTGTGTGTGTGTGTGTGTGTGTGTGTGCGTGCGTGCGTGCGTGCGTGCGTGCGCATGTGTGGATGGATGTATAGATGGACGGACGGACGGACGGACAGTGAGCATTTAACGCTCACCACCGTTTTGTTTTGTTTATTTTAACGCTCATAAACTAATCCTTATAGGGTTGTGTAGAGATCTAAGTGATCTTTTCTCCCACACTACCTACCTTCTACGAACACTGAAGTCTTATTTTTCTCAATTCACCTGCTGCGCAGTGTCTTTTGCCACTTGTTTCTAATGTCAGGGTTTCAGTGGCGTGGGCTTTCTATCCATGAGGATCGATAAAATACTTTAGCATTTAATTAAAACGGGCCGAACTGCTTCCCTTTCCTTTCCTCGAACCAAGCACGTTCCGTCATGTAGCGGTAAGATATTTTAATACGTTTCGTTTCATAAACCTGCTTGGACATAAAAGAGCAACAAGCTGCCTTGCCTATTGTCACAGAACATCTCTCATCTGATGTCTTCTCAGTTGGTGACTGTTTTATTTAATTCTGTCTTCCAAGAATTGTGAGCCTCCATGATTTCGCGGTAGGATGCAGCCTCGCCTGCAAATGGGTGGTGATAGAGCGGAATATCTCTGTGAGAATGAAAAATAAGATTGTTTAGGATCGATAGCGTAAAGAACAGCATAGGAAAAATTGTAATTACTCATACAGGTATATCACTGTGCTGTAACGATTTTGCCGACACACACACACACACACACACACACACACACACACACACACACACACACACACACACACACACACACACACACACACACACACACACACACACACACACACACACACACACACACACACACACACACACACACACACACACACACACACACACACACACACACACACACACACACACACACACACACACACACACACACACACACACACACACACACACACACACACACACACACACACACACACACACACACACACACACACACACACACACACACACACACACACACACACACACACACACACACACACACACACACACACACACACACACACACACACACACACACACACACACACACACACACACACACACACACACACACACACACACACACACACACACACACACACACACACACACACACACACACACGCGCGAGCGCGCGATGTAGACCCAGAAAGGTATCAGCAACTAGACGCCATATATGACATCAGATTTTTTTTTCCTGCGCGTATGCTGTACTGGCCGAAACATTATGTAATTTTCTTCTCACATAAGCAAGTGAATTCACATAAGCAAGTGAATTAAATTATATGTGCAGATGAATCAAGAATATATCCCTCAAGGTAGTTTTTTAGAGTCCTGCTTGTTGCCGGTAAAATGAAACGTGCAATCTGTCAAAGTCAAACCAATTTCTGTAATCTCAGCCATGGAAAAAACCCACGCAGATGTTTTTGGTATCTAGACAGGCTAGCCTTGTGGGCTCTGTCTCGGAATTGATCACGGGTCAACATTTTGACAAGAAAAGGATTAAGATGTCAACACTGCGGTCATGCATAAATCGACTTCACATCTTATTTCGCCTTTTAAAACTGATCTCTAACAGCTCCTCCCTACGAACACACGGTATGAGTTCATCTGAGCTAATAGATCTTCAATCAGTGTTTGAAAAGTATCAGTGTTTACAAGCGTCCTGTTTACGTGGGAGGGGAAAGGGGGCAAAAAGTGGCTTCTTCGTGGACAGGTGAGATCTTGCTTAACAGCTAGACTGGTTACTTTTATAGAATTGACGTCGGCGCAAGCGTTGATTCTGCGTCTTATATATCGCCGCTTCAGTGCTGCGACACAGCGGAAAGCAGAACTCTTATTTTCTCTTCATTGCGCTTTCCACGCAGTTGCACTTCAACCAGCCGCCTCTTCAACCAGCCGCCTCAGAACTTGGTGCAGTGACCGGCCTAATCTCGGATATTTTCAACGGTGTTTTGGGCGTAGTCGACAGTGCCATCAAAGAAGGACTGAATTTGTTTCACATCGGAACGCCAACTCCTACGACTCCCGCTGAAGAAATTGCCGCTGCCTGAAAATACAATGACCACCCTTCGTAGATAGGACTGCCAGAAATAAACGTCTCATGCGGCCTCCATCAATCTCCACATGCACCTTGCAAGCATTCCTGCAGAAAAATTTCGCCATTTCCCTACCTCCATTCGTACCGTGTTTATTTAGGCGAATTTGTGAATATGTGACGAGCTACGATTTGCATGAACACGAAATGCCTAACATCGTTGGCTGATATCAACGCCAGTCTACTCTGCAGGGTACCGTTTTAAAACATACATGCACCAACAGGACATAGTATCAGCAGATTGAAGTCTACACGTCGTAAAAGTGTGCTCCTTCTCAATCATTCCCCGCACGCCACATTCTAGCCCCTTATATTAAGAGACTAACTGCCGATTTGATTTCTTCCACAGGAATATTAAGCAGAATTTACAGACCTTGTGGAGGTTCACATTGATAGGAACAGTAAAATGGCCACCAGAGGCGTAACTTATAACTGCTCCGCCAAGCTGGCTACTGAACTGTGCCACAAATGGCCGCAACAACTAAAGTGCCACAACTGGCCGAAGCGGCCAACACATGAGCAACGGCCAACATCTTTGGCCGTTGCTCACTGCTTTCTGCTGGTTCAGTTTCTTTTACATTCAATGTGCTTCATTGCTTTCCCTCATTCACCTTGCTTCCTGTTCCAGAAGGCTTATGTCGTCTCCTTTTGGTTGCGGGCTTCACCTTCGCGCTATTTTGACAAGCCTCAGATCCTTACCTCTGCCGAGGCTATACCAGACGTCGGGCAGCAGAAAGCCGTCAGGAAAGTGGAAGGAATTGGCTTGAGAAATGTTGAACAATTTAAGTTAGCTCTTACTGATTGATTTTGTGTTTTAGGTCTGACAAAAACTACACATGGAGCGCTCCCCTCAACGATGGTAGGTGGTGGTTGTAGAAAACAGGAAGTGGGCCCGCCACAATCAGGAGGCCAGTCAATTCAAAGGCGTTAAAACAACCCCACCGCCTGACGTTTGGATCTAATTTGCATGCACGGCGTTGCGTTTGCATGTTACCTGACGCACGACCGACTGAACACGTGTGCTGGACCCAAAAATGAAACCACCAATGTGCCCATGCACCGCCTCAAGGAGCTCGTTCAGGGTGAAAAAATTACAGGATTGCACTTACGTCTGCTTATGAGCGCAAATGCGAAACCCTTTTCCTTTCCTCTTTTTGCCTTCACTTTTCATTTTCCTTTATTTGCTGTAATGATTTCTTTCTCTTTTTGTTTTGATTTTATCTTTTATTCGTTTTTACTTTTTTTTATTTCTCATTTTTCATTTCATTACATACATGTCGCTTAAGAACTGTTGCTTAATCAACTTTTACATCTTTATTTTATTTCCCACACAAGTTATGATTGACAGCTCGTGGGGACAACATTCGTCTACAGCTTACGTCTACACCTTCCGTCACAGCACTCATGAGCCAAGAAAGGCTTTCGTCTTAAAATTGAATCGAAAACCTCGGGACACCTTGTCTGCCTGGAGCTCTTCGCCACTGGTAAATCCATGTTGCCATCTTGGCCGGCACCTCGAAGATGCACTGCTCGCACTTAATACATGCTTTTATTTAAGATCTCAGCGAGCTCAGAATAGTTACGAATGCTCTTCACATATACAAAGATGTCAACCACTTGCCACCATCATCGACGCCATCTTGCCGTCGACTGGAACTCAGGCAAACAGCCGTGATCTCCAGTTGCGTGTTCACATGCTCCATATGCGCCGCCCACCGCGCTGCCTCTGTACCCACACATGAATTATAAGTGCCTCTAAGTTCCGCTTCCAGGTTGTTTCCGGTACCAGCGCATGGAAGTGTGCGCCTCGCTTGCTCTTACGCAATTACTTCGGGCATGACGCGTCGTCAGAAGGTGGCTCTGCGGCGCAGCGAAAAAACTCTTCCCTAACCTGCGCCAACTGGCAAGTTCAAATTACCTCCTGTTCCCAAACCCCGACGCCCTATCTGCAATGCCAACGCCAATTGGCCCTTATCGCAGCTCTGCGTCGAAGTCACATGGTCCCCGACTCCTACTGTGTTGACTCCAACTGAGCTCCCGATCCGCCTTCAGGCTGCTACGGGCACCATTGTTTACTTGATGTATCTGGCAGGCAATCAACCTTGGATTATCCATCCCACGCGATCTTGCAAGCACCGGTAGGGGCAATGCATGCTTTCTAATTCGAGTGTCTTTTAAGGCTACCTCTAAACATGTTACAAACGATAGTTATTTTTCGGGAGATCATTAGAGCGAGAGTTGTTTAACGTTTTGATTATATTTGGCAGGCATAAAGATTACAAGTAATCATCGCAGACCTTTTACGGGTTATTTCGGAAGTACCTGCGCACTGTAAATTTTCTTTGAAAAAAAAACACATTTTCTGGCAGTTGTCCTGTCAGAAAATGTCAGCGCTGTTCTCTTTTCCAGTTCTTCGGTTATTCTATAATGTTACTTTTTTATTATTTACCGAAAATCCCGGTGATATTTTTGCGTACTTCCATTTTCTGCTCTGAAGTAAGTCTGATTTTCAAACTTTTCTTTCTGATTATTTACTGAAAGTTTTAAAAAATGTCTGTGAAGTTCACTTTTGTGTTTCAAGTTACTGTTTTTTTACAGTGTTTCATTTCAATCATGTACAGAAAATCTGTAAATTTAAATTGAGTTCAGATGTCTGTTTCTGGCTGTCCTTTTAATTTGCACACGATTTTTTTTGGTTTGCAGAAAATGTATTTGAAATTTATGCAATGTTTTGTTGACGCGGCGGCTGCGTTTTTATGGAGGAAAAACGCTAAGGCGCCCGTGTGCTGTGCGATGTCAGTGCACGTTAAAGATCCTCAGGTGGTCGAAATTATTCCGGAGCCCTCCACTACGGCACCTCTTCTTCCTTTATATTTTCACTCCCTCCTCTATTATTTCCCTTACGGCGCGGCTCAGGTGTCCAACGATATATGAGACATACTGCGCCATATCCTTTCCTAAAAAACCAATTATTATTATGCAATGTTTTGTTTCCTGGTTGCTTTTTGTTTCAAAATTGTTTTTAGGCACAAACTACTGTTTCTGTGCAAGAATATAAATAAAGTGCACATTAAATTACAAACACGATCTTTACGTCTTTTACACCAATGAAAGCGTGAGGTTTCATAACTCGCGGCTCGACGGAAGCTGCCTGGAGCTATTTTAACAATATCTAAATATGAAACGTTCGCACAAAACCCTGATTTTCATCGGTATAGCATTGCCTGAGAACTAAAAGCCAAACTGCTTGATATGAAAGAAAGTTTTATTAAAATGAAAGTGAAAACATGTCACCATGAGATTTAAGCAGTGTCTTAGCTCCAAACTATTTGTGAGCATAACATTTATCAATGCAGTGTTAAAACACTTATTACTGTACAGGAGAAATGCATGGGTCCCTAGAAAGAGGACACAGGGGAGCGTGACAGGGCATCAGCACCGGAGTGTTTGCGTCCAGAGCGGTAAATGACCTGAATGTCGTAGTCTTGTAATCGGAGAGCCCAACGAGCGAGGCGGCCGGAAGGATCCTTGAGTGACGACAGCCAGCAAAGGGCATGGTGATCTGTGATGACAGCGAAAGGGCGCCCATATAAGTAAGGGCGAAATTTTGTGATCGCCCAAATAATTGCCAAACATTCTTTTTTCGTGAGGGAATAATTAGTCTCCGCTTTTGTGAGCGCACGGCTTGCATAAGCAACGACGTACTCTTTGAGGCCAGGTTTCCGCTGAGCAAGAACGGCTCCCAGACCGATGCCGCTGGCGTCCGTGTGGAGTTCTGTAGGGGCGGAAGGGTCGAAATGGCGCAAGATCGGAGCGGAGGTGAGAAGATGGCGCAGCATGGCATAAGCTTCGTCGCATGCAGTGGACCAGGCCGGTAAGTCGTGGCCACCGGCGAGAAGTTGTGTCAGTGGGGCGATAATTGCAGCAAAAGTCTTTACGAACCGACGAAAGTACGAGCAAAGTCCAATAAAGCTTCTAAGTCCTTTCAGGGAGGTGGGCTTCGGGAAATCAGCAACTGCTCGTAGCTTGGCAGGGTCCGGGAGGACACCATCCTTGGACACGACGTGGCCTAAGATAGTCAGCTGTCGGGCGCCAAAGTGACACTTCTTCAAATTAAGCTGCAGGCCAGCGTCACTGAGACACTGAAGGACACTCTCAAGACGAAGAAGATGAGACGGAAAATCCAGGGAGAATACGACAACATCGGCCAAGTAGCAGAGGCATGTTTGCCATTTCAGCCCACGTAGTATGTTGTCCATTATGCTCTCGAAAGTTGCTGGCGCGTTGCAGAGACCGAAGGGCATCACATTAAATTCATACAGCCCATCAGGCATGATGAAAGTTGTTTTCGGGCTATCAGCTTCGGCCATCGGCGCCTGTCAGTATCCAGAGCGCAGATCTAACGAAGAAAAGTACTCTGCCCCCTGCAGGCAGTCAAGCGCCTCATCTATACGAGGCAGGGGGTAGTCGTCTTTCTGAGTAATTTTGTTTAGCCGGCGGTAGTCTACGCAGAATCTAATGGAACCGTCATTTTCTTGACGAGTACAACGGGAGAAGCCCACGGGCTGTGAGAGGGCTGGATCACTCCATGGTGTAGCATGTCGCTCACCTTATCATCAATTATGCGGCGCTCAGCGAAGGAGACGCGGTAAGGGCGCTGGCGCAAAGGTCGATGTGTTCCAGTGTCGATATGGTGACGAACCGTTGTTGCACGACCCAAGGTGTCTTGATGAGAATCGAAGGACGCGCGGAAGCGCTGAAGCAAGGCGACAAGCTGGGCGCGTTGGAGAGGTGGCAGAGCGGCATCGACGGAATCGGCAAACCGGTCGGGTGTGGTCTGATCGGTTGCGACGACGGGAGGAGCGAGGGCATTGATGTCATACGCGGGAAGGTCATCCGGAACAGGTGAAGCGTCGTCGAGATCGATGACATCAACCGTGCCAATCGATTCTCCCCGAAATAAAGTGGTCGGGATAGGCAACGGGTTCGCAACGTACAGGGCGTTACAACCACCAGAAATTGTGAGCACAGCATGCGGGAGCATGACAGATTTGCGGTGCGCACAAAGGGGTGAAGGCGAAAAAAGGACAGTAGCGTCAGAGAGTGCAGCACAAGTAAGGGGCACAAGAACAGAAGAGAAAGCCGGCACGTCGGTGTCGTCAGTGGCGAGAATATGCGCGGCAGTAGCAGGGGAGGCGTCCTCAAGAGTATCACACAGCGGCGAGAAATCAATTTGAGCACGGGCACAGTCGATGATTGCATGATGCGCGGACAGAAAGTTCCAACCGAGGATGATGTCGTGAGAGGAGCGGGCAAGAACGAAGAACTCAATGGTGTAGGAGAGGCCTTGGATGATGAGGCGAGCGGTGCACGCTGCGAGAGGTTGAATTGGGTCAGCGCTGGCGGTTCGAAGGGAAATTTCAGAAAGCGGCGTCGTCACTTTTTTAGCTTGCGGCACAAGTTGCAGCTAATGATGGAGACGGCAGCACCAGTGTCAATGAGCGAATGAACAGGAACACCTTCAACCAGCACTTCAAGAATGTTCACAGGAGCGGCAATAGGACTTGAGACGGTCGGTGACGGCGCAGTTCTTGCCTCTGGAACCGCGGCGCCTAGTTTTCCGCTTGGAGGGGTGGCGACCGGCGGCGCATAGGAGAGACCGAACGGCGGCGCCAAGAGACGGCGACCGGGGGGTTCGGTGGTAGGAGTCGGAGCGATAGGTAGAGGGATGCTGGGGCAGATGAGAAGAGTCAGGTGCGGAGGGCACGGAAACGTCGTACGTCGGCGCTCGCCCGTATAATCGTGAAAACGGAATCCGCGTGTGCGGCACCAACGGGCCTCATGACCAGCGATGCCGCAAGTATAGCAAATTGGGCGGTTATCTTGCGTGCGCCACAGATTCAGAGGGCGTGGAGCGGTGCCAGGCAAAGGCCGGTGAGGGTGAAGCATTGTGGGAGCAAGCGCGGGTCAGGAAAGACGGTGCAAGGTGGCGCATAGGCAGGAACAACCGGCTGAGGACGTAGCCGGATGACAGATTCAGCATAGGTCAGCGGTGCAATGACTACAGGAGGTGGATTAGCGAGCGGCAGGGCCTCTGCAACCTGCTCCTGGATGACACGCTGAATGGAAGGCGACAGCGTTGGCGTTGGTGCGGGTGGGCAGGTAACCAGCGATAGCTGGCGGGCGACCTTCTCCCGCACAAACTGCTGGATCTGCTGAAGAGGGGTCGACTGATCGTGAGCAGGACCGCCGACATCCAAGCTCGAAAGGGTGTCGTCCGGGCAAATGGTACGGCGGGTGGCAAGACGCTGTTTCCGGAGCTCGTTATAGCTCTGACACCAAGAAACGACGTCGGAGATGGCTTGAGGATTTTTGGACACTAACATCGGAATTGCGTCGTCCTCAATCCTTTTAAGAATGTGTTTGATTTTGTCTGCGTCGCTCATGGACGGATTCAGACGCTTGCATAAATCGACATCCTCGATATAGCTTGTGAAATTCTCGCCGCTCTGCTGGGCCCGACTGCGCAACCGTTGTCCGGCATGAAGTTTTCGGACAGCGGGGCGGCCGAAGACATCGGTAAGGCTGGTTTTGAGGGCCGCCCAGGTAGAAAAATCGGCTTCATGGTTGCGAAACCACACGTTTGCGACGTCGGTCAGATAAAAGATGACGTTTGTCAGCTTGACGCTGTCGTTCCACTTATCATAGGCGCTTACGCGTTCATAGGAGGCGAGCCAGTCTTCGACGTCGGTGTCGTCCGTGCCGCTGAAGATCGCAGGGCAGCGCTGACGCACGGGACCGGAACAGACGACGGCGGTGGGAACAGTGGAGCCAGGCTGGGGATGGGTGTCGGTCATCGTGGTAGAGGCTGGTAAGGGGTGTAGATCTTCAGGTCCGTAGATCTGCAAGGTCTGTAGCTCCAGGGTGGGAACAGGCAGCACCTCCACCAAATGTAAAGACGCAAATCAGACGCACAAGAAATGTGGACAGGCAAAATCTTTGTTGACACAGCGTAGCTCCAAGCCAAGAGATCGAGAGCATCAGCTTCGTCTTCTTCGCAAAACTGAACTGCGTCAGCTTCGTCTTCTTCAGCTTCCTCTTCATCGGCGGCACTGGCCGCTGAGGTAGCAAACCCCAATTTTATGTCTTACAGTGAGCATAACACTTATCAATGCAGTGTTAAAACACTTATTACTTTACAGGAGAAATGCATGCTTCCCTAGAAAGAGCGACACCGGCCATAAATGTAAAGTCGTCGTCTTTGAGTGTTATGAGCACCGCAACTGTTGGTGACAGGCATTGTTGCTTCCCGCCTGCCATCGCAACTTTCGTTCCTCTTTCAGGTTTAATAGCTGCAATAGCCCTGAAACAAAGAGCCACGAACTATGACTAACGACCGGGCACGGCAACTAAAACTTAGTCTTTATAGTTGAAAGACAAAAATATATATGTTCTACACTTGTACAACCACTCCGACAAGGGCAAAACAAATGAAAGACTGTTTAAAAAAATCAGGTCTCATGTATCGTTCGCTACGTTTTGAGAGGAAAAAGCTAAGCAAAAAAAAACCACTAATATTACCTGTTCCCACCCAGAAATAAAACTTTAGCTTTGTGTGGTGTCACGTTCCTGCTGAAACCTTCTTGGCAAGCTCCTCATAACGATAAAGCAGCAAGATTCGTTTGATCGAAAACCGTACATCAGCATGAGTCGCAGGTACTGCTAGGCGGAAAGAGCATATGATGCTTCTACATTCTCATTGCTTACGAGGCGCATGTGTTGGCGGTGTTTCCGGTCATACAGGTACCATCGGAGACAAAAGTCTCTAGGACGCTAGTAAAGCCTTTTAAGCGCCATGGTTCTCAGTGATCACATCATTTTACTACAACATATTAAAAAAATTGAGATCGACTTTCATCTATACAAGTGAGGTTTATATGCAGTGGGTAATAATAACGCTGTCGGCTTCGTTCGTATTCTGTAGCTCATGCATCCTAGGTACTCACAGCCTCGACAATACATGTGTACACACGAATAAGGAGGATTTAATGGATTACACAAGGCGAAACGTGCTTTATAAAAACGTTAGGTGTTTTTAGCCTTACCTCTTGATACAAGTTTTCCAAGGCAGAACGCACCCCTCTCCAATCAAAAAGCAAAGCCTGAATGTCGTACCCCGATTCCATTACCTTAAGTGTGTGTGTCCTTCCCGCTGATATTTTATATGCACGGTGATTTTGTCACTTGTTAACATTTTTTTAAATACTTAGTTATGTCGGTGTGGCCTTCTGAGCTAGACAATTTTAACAGCAAGGCGGACATTATGTACCTCAAACGTATAAGTAGTTATTTGATTAACTTTGGCAGACTTTTCTATTTTTGACCTTGGAGGCAAAAGTTATATTGCAGAATTGATGGCTGCCAACTTCGAATGTCAGCTGTTTTTAAATATTCTTAATCGGCAGTATCGTACGAGATATCGACTGGTAAAAATAGGCACCTGAAAGGTCGTTGAGTCGTCTTTCCAGCACTGCTATTTATAAAAGTTCGCTTCTCGCACTTCTAATGCACGCATCAAATACAGGCGCAGTTAGTGCATTTGATGATGTATAGGTTAACTATATTTCGGACGCAATACCATGCACAGCGACGGCATTGTATAGTTGGGTAATGTGGGCAAGCCAATTGAACATGCTTTCCTTCGATACTTCGAACTACACTGCCGAGTAAAAAAAAACTTTCAAAACAAGGCTAACCTTCAATGTTGACGGATAAATTTTGCAATATAACCTTGCCCTGTAAATCGGAAGTAATAAAGTTTACTAGCTAATTTAAGCTGATTAATCGTTATAATTTTTGATCCACATCAGGTACTCCCCAGGTTTAAAGTGTACGACCCAATGGTGTTGTTTAAGGCATGGGTTATGCCTCGTTATGCATCCTCAGCAGCCGCAATTTTTCGAAACTGTCCTCAATCCTCCCATAGATGTGCTTCAGAGCCCCACTAAGCTGCTTAGAATCGAACCCCTTGGGCTGTATACATTTGACGGGGGCTGTACATAACGTCCAATTTGCTGTACAATCCAGCGCAATAGAAAGCACCGGCGTATTTCTCACAGCTTTTGAAATACAAGTCTTTAAAGGTTAAAAAAAATCACCTTGCGCTTGCGCTTGCGTTTTGCACGTGCGCACAACCGTACCCGCAAGCTCCTTGCGTACGCCAAGGCTTTGCGGACGCACAACTACAACTGTCTATTAAGTTTCCACCAAACAAGCGACCGCGCTGTCACACCTGGCTTTGGTTACTTTGCTCAGAGGCCTCACTGTTTGCTGCTTCATCTTTCCCGACGACAGAGTGGGTAAAGAAGGTTACAAACTGCACAAAAGGACGAGGACAGATGATAAAGTACACGGCACCACGGGGAAATAAACAGTTGGCCGTCCGCGCCTGTGGTGTACCAACCAGCCCGCAGGAACGCCGTACTGAAAGTGAAATAACCAATGCGACGCAAAGCGGATGACGGTGAGCTTGACGAGACGCAGACATTGCTCCCACAGTCTCGCTTTTAACCCTCGTGCGCGCATAACATTTTCTCGCTCCGTACAACCCAGAGCGATTTTTTGCAAGAATTGGCCGAACCCGCTAAATAGTAACGACAGTAGCCAGCTTCCGCTTTAATTCATTGACTACAATAGGCGTGATAAATTTAAAATACATAAGAAAATTGCAACATTAATTTATGGATGGATTAATTCACTTTACCGATCTGCTAGACGCCACTAGAGTTAACCTCAGCTTTAGAAATACCGTTAAGGAAGTTTTTATTATTATATTTCAGCCAGGAGAAGATCACCAGGTCTATGCTCTAAATCCACTTGTATTCGTGCAGGCTGTGATCCCAGTTAGTTCTAGCAGAGGCCCGGTGCAAAATGAATGTCTCACTGCGACGTGCATATCAAATAGAATTGATCAGGTTATCCGGGACACACGCGTGTAATGCCCGCGATACGCTTCATAATTAAACAAACGAACACTGATTTTGAGTCTTAAACAAAGCTAGTTGGTTCATCCTTGAGTGAAAGAAAAAAACAAAATGTTTAATGATGCCTGCAACGTTCTCAGTGGATTCTCATTAGAAAGTTAAGGCAGACATTGCTGTAAACTAAAGTCAGGTCAAAAGTCACGTCCCTGCATGCTGCTTGCTACGCGGTCTTGACTGAATAGGCTGCGCAGTTAAGTTACACGCTCTATGTGCTGCTTTCGAGATGCTGCACAAATGCGCACCTACCAACATGGCACAGATAAACGTCTTCTTGCCTGGGTGCGTGCGGCAAGCACCGCTAACTCACCCCAGGTTGGATGCAAGCGTCGGCGACGGGCGACGTGACGGACTACGTCAGCAGAGATGTGCATTCCCTAGAAGCCTAAGCTTAGCCCTTCATAAGCAGTCTAGTAACCTGCGCCCTCAGTCTGGAAGTAATTTAAGCATGCTGTCAAGCATCTACGCAGTTTGCAATCGTGCGCCAGCCTCCGAAGAGAACGGACAGGTACTGGTGACCGAGCCCGTGCACAACATAACATGCATCTCATCATCCAGAACAGTCCGTAATACGTGATATAGTTCAGTATGGTAGTTCTCATTAGCCGGCAAACAGAGCAATCAGAATACTCGACATAAAATTTTTAGATCATATTTCACAGCCATAGCAAAAGCCGTGTCGAATCTATTTGACGCTTAAGCCGATACAGCGGCGGCAACCAGGCCGCCGAGCTTATTGAGGCGAAGACATGCACCATCGCAATACACGTGGGAACACCGCCGCGCAGCAACCGCAAAGCGGGAAGCTGGAAAGATCCGCTTCCGGGTCGATGTTGCTTATCGACAGCTAGGCAAGCGCACAGACCGCAGCTTTGTGCTCTTGCGAAAGTTCCCGTACATAGAGTTTGAACACTCGTGAGTTCGAGGATAGCACGAGTCGAACGTCCTCCGCTGAGCCGTAGCCCGACGTAAGATGCGGTGCCGTTGCATTCGAAACAAGCTGAGCTGATGCGCGCGATTGGCCGGCTCTCCGGCCAATCACGCGGGCTGAAGCCCAAGCGAGAACCCGGCCCTGGCAGATCTCAACTTGAACGCACACACCACGTTAAAACACATTGAAACGATTTCAAATAGCCTTTAGAGACAACCGTGAACGCGAGGAAAATTAAGGGCTTCGTGGTTGTGTGTAGCGAGGCCGCGGCACGATGGAACTAAACACACGACGCTTGGCGCTACGGCGGAGTCCGCGGCGGCAAGGGAATCGCGCGTCAGCGCTCGCCCTGTTCCTGTTAATTGCATGTCAAAGCTGCACCTTCACCACGAACAGTTTAAGGAGCATGGGCAGCTTGAAACCACAAGCTGCAGGATGAAAGTTACACACGGCTCGGGCTTTCCCGCCATTTTTTTAGATGCAAGCTCTGTACCGTGCTTTAACATTTCGTTGCAGCAATCCGTCTCCATCGCACGCAACATATACAGTACAGTTTAGAGACCACCTCAGGTTTTTAAAAGCAAAACATACTGCCTGTGTCAAGCGGCAGAGAATGCTTTTTCACCCAACTGTCGAAATAAGGCGAAACAATCGACGCATCAAGAAATCCACCGCTCTTCATTCGGCAGCCATCTTGCGTAGTGCAGTTCTGCATCAAAAGCAGCACCACAGAGAACTAGTTGTGCGGAAAATTTAGCGCTACGGTTTAGTTTACTACACTCTAGATAGACAGGCTTTCAGGTGCATTATTCGTTGCTTATTTCGCGCCATAAACGCACGTGACTAGAACACATCAAGTTGTATTGTTGGGCACATTGGTGAGACATTCTGTAGGAAAACAGTGCAAGAAACAGAACTAAGAACCCCGAGAAACGCACGAGGGAAATCTATGGAGCCCTTGTCATCGCGCGCAAGGGATCTTAATGTGCCAGCAAACCTTCTGTTTCATTATCACACCACGAGCTCAACTATCTTAACAGTTAACACAGAGTGACGAGCTTGGTGCCCTTGCCCTGACGTTGTTGGGTTTTTATTTTCCGCGCCTGCACATCAGTCATTTTTTCTGTGTATTTATTTCGCTCTCGCAATAAATACACTCTGTTGTGAGCAGCGCTCGAGTCTGTCTGTCTTTATTCGTGCTGGGTATTTCGCCCTGTTTTCCTACATTGTACAGACTAGACCAGAGCGGTCACAAACAGAAAATGTCAGTTTTTTGCTTGATTATGTTTCTGTTATTCCCAGTAACATTTTTTCTGCGCGGAAAGAATAAATTTTCGCAAAAATGCCTGTAATTTTGCACACATTTTTTACAGTGTAAGGTGAAACTTATTTGGACTATCGACTCACGGACTCGGAGTGCTGTAACTTATAAAGCGGCACGCTTCTTTATTGACGTATAAGTGCTGCGGAAATCTCACCACATGGAAAAAGCAAAAGGTAAGAAATTTCTTCCGATTCCAGCTGCATATGGCGGTCACCTCTCCGCTTAGAACGTGAAGCCGAGAAGAGGAGGTGGGCTGCGGTTTGCCAACTGCTGTCATGTTTGACGTTTCCCCTGTACAGCTCCCGAAGAGTAAATATTCAATTCTCTGGTGCCGTACCGTCCTTCAAGCACTGCCTAATGCTATCCACGTGCTGTTGCCACTGTAGGTACAGTCGCGAGTAAAAAAATAACCACTAATGACGTGCCACAGGAGAGGCAATTAGCAATGTTCGGAGCTGCTGTTACGAACACGCCGATAACAAAATTGTCTTGTGTGTTCGCAAAGAATGGCGCCGCGCGGTGCAATTTTCACCCCTGCGGTGCCGTTATTTTGCTATTCTTTTTTACGCTGAACTGTACACGTCAGTGCACTAGTCTGAAGTGAAGAACAGCGGTTGGTTGAAATTTCTGCAGCCTCTCACCACGGCGTACCTCATAGCGTGAGTGACTTTCGCGCGTCCGCTGGAGAACGCACGGCCGATAACTCATTCCGAAAGAGCGCCAGAATTCGTGTCCTCCGTGAGTAACGTCAGTACATGTGGGCAATTGCCATCACAATTAGAGGTTTTCGCGTATTAATGATTCTAGCTTCCGCGACAAGTTTTTGTGTTGACACAACCGGCCACGCTGCGTAAAGGGCGACTCCAGTTTTTTTTTTAGCCATGATTTCAGTCGACAGCGCGTCAATTGGACGTCCTTGGTGTTCGTATTCCTGCTGCGGAATTTCGCAGGTGGAAGGGGATATATTTCGGAGCAAATCGATTTTAAATTTTCTCGTTTCATGACCGCAACTAGAGCGCTGTCTACGGTCAACCTTGCTTGTGCGGCGTCACGAGTTGCACGCCTGTAGATATTCCGGCGATAGCGTTAAGCGGAAAACCCGGCGTCGTGAGCGGCCGCGTGTGCAAGAAATCCCCAAAGAAGCAGGTGGTTCACCCGCCACCCTAGGTCACGTGACCTTGCGAGGTCACCCAACCTGCCCACAGTGGCAACCCCCTCAACACATTCTGAGCAAACTTCCAACCGTGAGGGTGACAGTTAAATTAATCAGTGGTTACGAGAGGTTGCTGGGGGAGAGCAACCTGGGACTCATGCCCCACGGGTGGCTGTTTTGAAACATCCACCTATGGGCACAGTGGAGCGTCCCCTAAACGCTGCACCACAGCGCCAGGAGTGGTATGGGTACTTTCAGTAATCTGCAGTGTCAAGTAGAGAATGACAAATTCCACATATATGGGCAATTACCCATCACCACGAGCTCACCATAACTTAAGGCGGAGATTAAGCGCCCCCTCCAGTTATTTTATTTTTTTCCTCATTTATTTGCTGAAAGAATAACATTTGGAGCTCGGCTTTGGCAATTTCAGCGGAAAATTCATTGAATTTACTATGTCCAGTCGCCAGTTCAGGTGTTCTACACGCACAAGCGGTTGCGTGACAGTATCCTTGAGGTGATTTGTTTGTCTCTTGTGACGTCATGTGTTGGTGTAAGCTCATTTCCAAGCTAGTCTTTGGCAGTTTCGGTTTGTTTCGTGTTTTGCTGTTTTGTATTTATTTTGATTGTTGTTTTCTGCATCATATATGAGCAATTACAGAGTGAGTCAGAAAAAATTTAAATTAGTCGTTCAACAACATTTTTCCAAGATTCAATGTTTGTTCGATTTGAGTAGTTTGTCTAGTCCTTCGGACACAGGACAAACCCACGAGCCGTCGACGGCTATTTATGCCTCTCATGCTGCTTAGTTTTTCGCCGTTACCAGCTAACGTGCGCACTTTTCGAGCGTACGGACGCACAAGGTCAATTTTATCTAACCTTCACTGAAAAAAGCCTCGCTCCTGTTTGAATACGACCTGGTCTGACGCGCTCTGTGTCAATTATTCTGAGGCGACTTAATATGTTTTCTTCGTTAGACTTAAATTCCTTTATGCCCATAATTTTTTATTCGCATGGGATACCAAGTGTGGCTGATGTCAAACTTTCTACAGCAGACACACCATCTAAAATTGTGCGAACACTCTATCACAACACATAGTTAAGAAATATTTATAAAATAGACGTTTTACAGAAATCAGCTAGCAAGGAGTAAAGACGGAGTACCACGACAGATTTGAATCATGCCACGCAGAGGCTCGAAAGTTATGCGGCAAGATTACCCTGCTCTTTAAGGACGAAAGCAGGAATCCAGAGCTTCAAAACCTAGCAAAATCGTTTCTTGCCGATGTATGTCCGGAGGCTCCGAGCACAGCAGAAAGAAGTCGCAAAAAATCCAAGAATCGGAGTCGAGCATGCGACGGCGCGAAGAGATCAGCTTCAAAGGGCACTGCAAGAGACCCCTGGGCTATCACAGGAACTTTTTCTTTATTTACTTCATGGAGACTATCCCAGCAACGGAACACTCCTCGGGTTAATTTGCACCCCACTATAGGGCTCTGCACTGCAGGGCGTCGTCTTCACTAACTGCAATCTGCTCAGTCCCGCGGCAATGCCCGCTTATCATTGTTTTCTACGTACCACAAATCAGTGCTCTCGCACTCATTCGAATGTAGTAAACATTCTCTGTGGATTTTGCACACGATAGTGATTAGTTCGTCTGAAGAAGTACTTTCTCAAGGGCAGATAGTAACTGACAGGACCTAGCTGAGGCGTTTAATGAATCCTAAGTAGTTCCAAATTTGCTCAAGCAAAACAGGTCAGGGCTGCTTTATTCAATGTTAATTTCTATGATTTCCTCCAACCATATGCTCTTAAATGTTCATGGTATTCAACAATACGAAGAATATCAGATGCTGTGAGGTAGATGATTTCTAGATACAAGTAAAATGCACACAGCATAGTTACGCATTGCATAGCGAACACTTTACCCTCACTGTTAAACAAGTTCAGTGTAGAAAATGTAAATGTGTCTCGAACCGAGCGGAGAGAGAGATAGAGTTTATACACGGCTGTCCAGGCCTTATATCTCTCTAGGCTTGTATGATTTTACGGCCTCAGCTGTTTTACGAAGCCTGCTCCGAGCAGCACCATGAGGTCGCAGCCATGCTCTTTAAAGCCGACGTGGAGCGCGCCAGCTGTACCGCTGTTCTGCGTTGAAGCAGCTCTTGCCGACCGCTGCGTTCAACATCGTGAAAGTCGTCAACTCAGCAATGAAGACGCTCTCGTGCTTGCCCCCGAGCGGGCAGCCGATCATGCCGGAGCCAGAGTGAGCATAATCACGAGATGAACTGTGCCTAAAGGAGCACCGAGCAGCGCGCAGTAAAATGGCTCTCTGTCACGGATCTCCCCGAATAAACCTCGGACCGAAAGAATGGACTAGGCGCCAGCTGTACCCACACAAACGCACATTTAATACACCCAACGTGACACACACACACAAGAACACAAAAATAACAAAACTCAAAGACTATAACTACACACGACCCGGGAACACTGCTACCAGCGTCTACTACTAGCTTTTTGCTGTTAGTAATCGGCGTTCGTTCTCACGGTTGGTTCGGTGCGGCTGCGGCGTTGTAGGGGTCCAGTAGCCGCCGTCGAGATGGCGTTCGACGTGTTGCGGCTGGTGTCGCTGGCTGCGTCGTAGAAGCTCCCAGTCCAAGCGCCCGTGGAGGTGATGCCGGTGTTGTTGGAGTGAGGGGCACCACCCGATGGGTGGCAACAGCGCTGGAGACATCCCTGGCCGTAGCAGGTGGTAGCGTCCTCCGTTGACTCCCCGGAACGGGCTCAGGCACGACAGGAAGTCCACGGTGCGATGTCGTAGAACGCGAGCTCACCGGAGCAGTAGCCGGCGTCGCTCTCTTCCAGCCGATGTGTCCCTGACCCGCCGTAGACTCCGCTTCTCTGCTTCCCCCCCCCCCCGTGTCTAGCTCTCTCTCCCCGTTTAATAGCCTTGGCGTTAGTCCGAGTAAGACTTGTCGTCTTCTCCTCCTTCTTCTCTTCTCCACCAATAATATTTCTCCACCTTACCGAATACTTCTCCACCGATAATCTCTCTCCACCTCACCGAATGCTTCTTCTTCATCTTCTTTATTCTTCGATTGATCCACGTCGTCTTCTTCCCACCTCTTTACTTTAAAATTTAATTTTGCTCTTTAATATATGTTACTAGGGCCCCCTCTCTTAACAGTTTTTCTATGAGAAACTGCTCACGTCATACTCATCTTCAAGCCATTCAGCCAACCGACTATCTTCTGTGGCGATTCTGGACCCAGCACACAACACACCGCAGATGTCCAGAACACACCAAGAGCACACCACTAACATAGCACACCAAACGGCGTTTTCAGAACACTAACACTCCATTGCTGTTGTCAGTACAGGGTCCTTAATACGCATGTTGGTGTCCGCAACGCACTTCCTTGCATAATTACTTAACACCAACAACAGCAAGAACAAGACAAATGCCTGAGATACATTAGCACACCAACAACAAGATACATCCCAGAGGTAGCTAGAGCTGCTCAGTTGGCTCTTATCTGTAGAGAGATTAGTCTCCAACATAAGACATCCGTTTTGCCCTGCACATCCGAAAACACATCCCCTTTGCATTGGAGTAGGGCCTTTATTTGTGATATTCGGTCTTGATTCAAATTGGGGTTTAATAGCAACTTATCCCATACTACAGTTTTCTTCCCACTGCACGTGGGCAGCTCGACAACATTACCTGTCTCTTCGGCTACTGCCGAGCATGCTACCATAGGGGCGCACTGTACGGGAACTCTTTCCTCGCACTTTTTCGACATGTTTGCATGGAAAACCTTCTTGGTGTTATTTATCAATAACTCATAATCTATGTCATTTTTCTTCTGCGTCATAAGGTAAGGGCCCTTCCACTGCATCAGTAACTTATTATGATCCGTGGGTAGCAAGATGAGAACCTTGTCCGCTGGATTCGGATTCCTGTGAGTGTCTTTCTTGTCATAGTTGCCCTTATAGCGTTCGCGCGCCCTTTCTAGGCCATGATGTGCAAGCCTGCATGTTTCTTCGAACTTGGCCCGCAACTCAAGAACGTATGTGTATGCTGTCTTGAGATCTGATGCAATCTCCTTATTAGACCACAGCTCCTTGAGTATTGTAAGTGACCTCTAACGATTCTCCCATACAACATCTCGAAGGGCGAGAAACCAAGACTCGTTTGCGGTACTTCGCGGTAAGCGAAGAAAATAGCTGGGAGATATATATCCCAATCAGTATGTCTCTCCTGGCACATTTTCTTGATTATATTTTTTAGTGTGCAGTTCAACCGCTCTACAAGCCCATTACACAAGGGATGGTAAGGCGACGTCAGTAATTGCCTTATTGACAAAAGGCGGTTAACCTCCTTCATTAGTTACGATGTGAATTTCGAGCCCCTTTCACTCAAAACTTCCCTCGGGAACCCATAACGCGAAAATATTTCCACAAGACCCTTCGCCACTTGGATACTGTCAATAGTTCTCAGTGGAATAGCGTCAGGATAACGAGTGGCCACGTCAACCAGGGTAGGCACATATCTATTGTCTTTGGCGGATACTGGAGAGATTGGTCCCAGAATGTCAATAGCCACTCGCTGAAATGGTAGAGCGATGGCTGGCATCTTGCCCAGAGGTACGAGACCAACTTCCCTTCGGAACTGTGCGTGGCACACGCCACATGAGCGAACAAAGCGCTTAACATCACTCTGAACACCCGGCCGGAAGAACTGTTCGGCATCCTATACACCGTTTTTTGAACACCCCGGTTTCCGGCCATAATGGCGTCATGTCCTAAGCGTAGCACGGTCTCTAGCATATCTCCTGGTAACACCAGCTGTTGGACCGGCCTTCCTGAACTAAATATGCACTCCCTGTGCAGAAGGCCATTTACCAATTGATATTCGAATGACGTACGACTTTCCTTTCTTTTCACTTTTTCCCCGACTCTTTCGAAGCAGGCCTTGAAGCTCGGGTCGTCTTATTGCCTAATTGAAATTTCGCCCGGTGTTGCGCTCAGGCACATCGTAACAGCAGTAGAGAGCAGACGCTGCGTTGCTCGGGCTGTCGCTTAAGCTCTTGTCTCCACTGCCGACGAGAAACTGAGTGCACCCGTCTGAGCTGTCGCGGACCTTTCCTCCTTTGGATGTTCCTCAACGTCGAGCATCCTCCACTAGGGATCGGGGTCTTCGACACTTGCACCCGTAATGTTTCCCAAGATGAGATCGTGGATGGGCTGGTCTACGCATTTTGCCACTACCTGCCCCGTATAATATGTCGTGGGCACTAAAATCTTGGCTTCAGGAAGGTACCTTACTTTACTATCTACAAGAGTGACGACCGACGCTTCCCCTGTATGTCACCCGTCCTTTACCATCCTCCTCCGAACCAGGACTGTGTTGGCTCCGCTGTCTCTAAGCGCCAATATAGGACGGTCCCCTATTTGTACAACCACCACCGGCATTGCTGCTTCGACTAGGGCGTTCCACTCATTGTCTCATTTTCCAGCGGCGTTTGCTCTCCTTTCAGCTGTGGAACTTCGGGCGGCGTGACAAGTTCTACCCTAGAGTCGACAACACATGATGCTCGGTCGTGCGTTCTGTATCGGCACTCGTCCAGAGTATAACCCCTCCTCTTACAACCTTGACACACAACCTGTGTTTTTTGGGCAGCGCTACTAGTCCGACAATCAGCTGCACGGTGTCCCACCTTGCCGCAGAGAAAACACCTTACTGGCGCCTTAGATGCACCGCCATATGCTTTTGGTTTTGCCGCATCTGTCTCTAAGGTCTTTTGGGATTTCTCTATTTTACTAAAATTTCTTAGTCCTTGTGCCTCGAGGAATTGGTCTGCAGTGTCGGCGAACTCTTCCAATGAACACAACTTTCTTTTAGGAATAGCACTAGCTTTGAGCTGCAAAACGCTAAAAATTATTCTGCGACAAGCTTGTCACGCACCCCTTCAAAACTCTTTTCTGTGTTTGACATATCAAGCCACCTATCAAAATAGTTTATTAGTCTGAAGCAAAGCTGCTTAGCGGTTTCCGAATCCTCAGGTGTCCTGGTGCGAAATCACTCACAAAAACCGTCTGCCGTAAGCCTGAATCTTGGAGGAGCGCCTTTTTGACTTTATCGTAGTCCATGGAACCAGCAGCAGGCATCGTTCCAAACACATTCAGTGCCTCTCTGACTAAACACATGCTCAATGCCGTGGCCCATTCACTGCGCTTCCAGCCTTGCCCCAAAGCTATCCGCTAGAATCGTTGCATTTACGCGTCGAGATCATCTCTTTTGTAATCGAAAGGAGCCGTCAGCTTCTTTGGGCAAGCTCTGGCCGGTCTAGGAGATTCTCTACTCGCTAAGGAACGCTGATCACTGTACGTGATCTCCTCATATCCTCCCGCGACATGCGCCGGTTTCCACAAAAGAAACTCTTTCTCCCGTTCTATCCTTTTCTCCTTTTCTTCTGCTCTTCTCTCTGCCTCGCGAGCTCTTTTATCTTCCCGCTCTTTTGCCTCGCGAGATTTTTTCACCTCCCACTCTTCTGCTTCGCGAGCGTCTGCGCGTGATTGCGTCCTTTCCTCTCTCTGCCTATCTGCCTCCTCTTTCTGCTTGTCAAAAAGACGCATTGCATCTTCCTTGTTTAACCCAAGCTTGAGCGCCAGTTCTGACGTTCTTGCCAAATCCATACTTTCTACCGTCGAGAGATCGGAAAAATCCGAGGCAAAGCAAAAAAGAAAAAGGAAATGTATCGTGGCACAGGCTCGCCACTTATCTTTGTCACGGATATCCCCGAATAACACTCGGACCGAAAGAATGGACTAGGCGCCAGGTGTACCCGCACAAACGCACATTTAATACATCCTACGTGACACACACACTAGAACACAAAACTAACAGAACTAACAAGAAACACAAAGACTATAAATACACATGTCCCGGGCACACTGCTACCAGCGCCTACTGCTAGCGTTTTACTATTAGCGGTCGGCGTTCGTGCTCACGGTTGGTTCGGTGCGGCTGTGGCGTTGTATGGATCCCGTAGCCGGCGTTGAGGCGGCGTTCGGCGTGCTTGGGCTGCCGTCGCTGGCGGCGTCGCTGGCTGCGACATACAAGCTCCCCGTCCAGTCGCCCGTGGACGTGCTGCTGGTGTTGTTGGTGTTGGGGGCACAACCCGGATGGGTGGCAACAGCGCTGGAGACACCCCTGGCCGTAGCAGCTGGTAACGTCCTCGGTTGACTCCCCTGAACGGGCTCAGGCACGGCAGGAGGTCCACGATGCGAGGCCGTTGAACGCGAGCTCACCAGAGCAGTAGCCAGCGTCGCTCTCTCCCAGTCGATGTGTTCATGACCCGCCGGAGCCTCCGCTTCTCTGCTGTTCCCCTCCCCTTGCCTAGCTCTCCCTCCCCCTTTTATAGCCTTGGCGTTAGTCCACGTAAGCCTTGTCGCCTTCTTCTCTTCTCCACCAATCATCTTTCTCCACCTCACCGAATGCTTCTTCATCTTCTTTATTCTTCAGTTAATCCACGTCGTCTCTTTCACAACTATTTTCTTTAAAATTTAATTTAGACTCCTTAATATATATGTGACACTCTCGCCAGATATTTATGCGCTGAAGAGCGAAATTTAACATGGGCTGAATTTTTGCTGACATGAGATGCAAAACCGTAGCCATGTTAGTATCTTTTACTGTACCCTTTTTGAATCTTTCCCCTGTGGGGTTTGTGCGATGTGTATGAAGTTATTTTGTTTCCTGTGTTGTATGCTACGTTTTATTCCTTTCAGTTCCTGAATTAAACGTTCAATATATCCAGCAACTATAATTTTACAAGGGTAGACGTGCGGCGCAGTTGGTGGTTCATAATTATTTTCAACACCGCAAAAGACGCGAACGCAAAAGGGACACACTGGACACGCACAGCGCTGTAGCTTCTAAAGCTGCAGATGCCATTTCCCAAGTTTTTCAGCCTCGGGATGACGTTAAGCTGTCTAAGGTCAAGGCAAATGCAAAAAATTCTGTAGTAAGTTGAACCTGCGTCGTCTGGTGAAATCGATTCAAAACAGCAATAAGGATCACCTAGATTTAATTTTTGCCGCCAACAGCGCGCTGTGTATGTCCTGTGCAGAGGAGGGCAAATGCCCTCATTATTACTTTTCCTCCCTCGCCCTCACCTTTGAATTCATGGCCCTCCCTCATCCTCACCCTCATTTTGAAAAGTTATCCGGCCCTCCCTCACCCTCACTTCGAAAATGTTGCTGGCCCTCCCCTGCACTCTCCCTCACATGCTCGGTCCCCCCACACCCTCACCCTCACTAGCAGTCGTTTTGAAACTCGAGTTACTTTTTGTAGTCTGCAACTTCAGGCGATATTACTGAGTAATAAACATACAAGACCAGCCCTCAAAGCTCTGTTGAACGAGAGGCTAGATGCTTATACTGTTCGGTGTGTGCGGGTATGTGCGTGTGTGTGAGCTGTTAGAACTAATAAGTGAGACAAAACCGAGACAGTTACGAGTTGAGCCCTAAAATATGACGCTGCCTTCACCTCTGGCACGCACTGCATGCATAGATGGGCCCTGCACTTATAACATTTCATTGTTATCTATATTTATTTTGCTTATACTGCAATCCCCACTGGGGATTTCAGCAGGGTGGGATAAGTAACTACAACGTAATAACACATTTAATGAACAAGAGAACAATGTAGAATAACGTAGCTTGAAAATTTTAAATAATAAGGATACACAACAGATTTTTAAGCAATACTGGAAAGAAATGTCGACATAGATGATTTCGAAACCTGGTAATTTGTTGAGATTTCCTTCAATTACTGTTCGTGGAAAGAATGCATGAAACGGTTATTACTCGTGGTAAATGGCGTTACTGTGCGGCTATGTCTTTGCCTAGTGGCGTAACCAGATGAAAAAGAAATTATTCTCGTGAGATCTGTCTTATAGTGGCCGTTCATAAATTGAAAGACGAATTGTAGTCGTGACGCTCGGTTTCTTTGCTTTAATGTAGGCAAGTCCGTTTTGTTTAACAGTTATGTCACTTGCGTACGTCCAAATCCATTTTAAATGAAGCGAGCTGCTTTTCTTGGCACCATTTCTATCATATTAGTGTAAGTTTTGGTGAAAGTGTCCCAAATAACGCATGCATAGTCTAGTATTGGCAGAATTATGCTTTTGTATGCGAGCAGCCGGACAGAACTAGTAGGAAGTCTCGAAGCTCTGCTCAGAAAGAACAACTTGCACCTAACATCACCCGTTATGTAGTCCATGTGCTTAGCCCATGTGAAGTCCTTAGTGATTAAGAGTCCGAGATACTTATAATGTATCTTGAGAAAATCTCCAGAAAAGTTTCCATAGGATGAATGTATAGGTTTCTTATTTAAAGCGGAGTCTGCAGTAGTGCGCAGTACAGACAATGGCCTATGTTCTACTGTGACTGAATATGTGCATAGATGGTGACTTCTGGAGTGGACTGTGATGTGAACTGTGTGGATTGATTGTGTGCATAGATGATGACTGCGGGAGAGAATGTGTGCTATTATAAGAGACTGTGCGCTTAGCGGGGTAGATGCGGCATTGTTAATATCGAAGTACGCTGCGGTGGAGCAATTGCCGGCAGATAAAGCAAGGCTAACCCAACCTGTAGCATTCAACACCTCAACCTCAACCTTTGTGGGCCGATATTATTTCTAATATCTCGCTATTTGTTTTGGCAGTAATAGATCCGCTAACAAAAAAGAGGTCGAGCATTGATGTAGAATACTCCCGAAATATAGTATTTTCTTCTACAATCTGCAAAAAGTCGAAGCCAAAAGCAACGGCCAACATAGCTTCACCTTGGGGGTCCTGCTTTCTAACTGAAAATTTTTACCAGTCTACTTATGGCAAATTAAAATAGCCAGAAAGTATAATACGATTATCGGGTTTAACATGCGTGGGCAAATATTATTTCAGTTCCTATGATACAGCAACGGTAGAGTTGGTGGGCCTGTATAAAGCTCCAATATATATCTAACGTTATCATAGCACGTTGTACAAAAAATTTACCCTACATTTTGTACATCAGGGATTGTTAAAATTCACAGAAATGATTTAAACCAAATGCTCACATCTCCACCTCTACCATCACGATATTTTCGGTACGAACTGTAGCCAGAGATAACGAAATCACTGTCAAACATAGTATTGTTAAGCAAAATTTCTGTCAAAACTGCTATTTAAAGATCCTGCAAAAGCAGAAGGGCCTCCAACTCAGTTGTCCTGTTTATGACACTTCTGCATAAAACATTTAGTATTTTCAGGGTTTTAAGTCTCTTAATGGGCAGACAGTTTGATATCTAAGCCTGAAGCGAGGAGCTCTTGTTTCATCCCTACCATTCAATACGCAATAAAAGCTATAGCTTATCATAGATTAGCTTTATAGCTTGGCACCCTCTTTCCCGTCTTCCTCACCACTTTTAAACTAGTGTTTTCGTATTTTACTAATTGGTTTAGAAAAGTACTCAGCTAATGATTTTGGGCTTTTTTGGTGTTTGGATTTTGAGCAGATTTTGGTGTTTTTGAGTCAATAGCATGACCGTAATATTGAAATTTTATCACAGAATTCCAGGAGTTTCAAAACAACTGGTCGCTCCTTATTTATTTCTTTTTTACCCAAACTGTCCCATCTTTGGACACCACTCACTGTAAAACCTCGTTACAGAAAAAAACACCATCAATTAATTCTTTCCCAGTTACTCGCTAGTCTCCTCGCTAATCTCTTCTATTCCGTAAATGATGAGTTTATTTCTCCTGCCTATGTTTTCTAAATCGTCCATCTGGTTCCTAACAGTATTAAGCTGCTCCTGTAGTTCCGATATTGCCCATTCCATGTCTTTTACATTCGTGCCTAAGGCATTTAGGCTCGACAACTATTTCTCAGTGCCATCATTCGCTCAGTTAAACCGGAAACTTTTTCTCGGTTATGTTTTTAGACGGCTGCAGTCCCCCCATTGTTGAATTAATCTTGATCTGGCATTCCAGCAATTCCGATAGCATTTGTTTTTCAAGCGGGCCAGGATTTGTTTCAACACCACCAAAAGACAACAGATCTTTTGATAATGCGATCACGCAACAAAGGAAATGCTGAACACCCAGTGGGCAGGGCAGCAGCACCAGAAAGCGATTGTCACTCCTGTAGCAATGTGCAGATTTGGAATAACTAACCTGGATGGCAAAGCAAAAAGGATTCCTTATCATGCTGACTCGTTTGCTGCTACCATGCCCATTGTGCTAAAATGGACGGCTCAAATCAGTCAGCGCGTTGTTGTGTATGTGTAGAAAAACTAGTGTACGCCAAGAGTAGTTAGAAAACAATTCAGTAGCGTTTACCACGATATATAAAAGAAGTGCTAAGCACAGGAGAGACTCGGAACGAAGAAATTTTGTAGGTCGCCTAATTACCATTACCCGAAAACATTGCGATTGCACTGGGTATTTTCAATTTCACTACTTCTAATCTTCCGCTATTTCGTGCGGCTTGCTACATGCTCGTCTGATGACGCTTCCACGCGCACGGATGGAGGATGATGAAGACCACGCTTTCAAACTACAGCGTGAGAGACTGGCGCTTTCAAGAACTCTGCGATCGTCAAACCACAGCCCTTCGACCTCGTCGTATTTTTTGTTATCACTGCCAAAAAAAGGACATATGCAAAATACCTGCCCTTATCCTGCAGCTGTGGCCGACATGTATGAACCACCGAATGAACCAACAGTTCCTTGTGCCCTATGCAAATCGCCGGACCATGGCATTTGCTCTCCTGCGTGTCCAAAGAAGACGCAAGGGAAGAAGTTTCACAAGTTGCCTGAAAAATGGATGTTCCTACAAGTAATCGCTAAGCAGCTCTCGCATGTGACGACAACGACTTCCCTGAACTTCCTTTATATGATCCCGCTGCTCGCCATACGTCTCCTCACTAGCATTCATATGTACAAGCGGCGGCTCACATCCCGGATCAAATGGTACACCAAACCACCATTGCTTCCATCAAATGCGAATACCACAGACGAAGACACAGCTTTAGACAATGCCATCGCGTAGGCTCGCCGCCGACTAGACGAACGCACACAGCGCCGGGAACAGCGTCGTTCTCTCTCCTCTCAGAGAATTCTAATAACTCTGGAGCAATCATCAGAGGAATCACTTCGAGTAAGCACTGAGCCACAATCAGGTGCCGACCGCCTGCTAGCCGTGACTACCCCGACAGTGGATAAGATATTAGCGTTCATGAAGCAGGTGACATCCCTCATCGCAGAAGCTCCTCGCCCTCGTCATGGATAGCGCATCATCGTCTATGTTGGGGCTATGGAACTGTCGTGGATTCGCTCATAAGGCCTCTGAAGTGAACATCCGCCTTCGCGACGGAAAGCTGAAGGCATGGGCGTTCATACTGCAAGAGCGTAATTCAATTCCACGCCTTTCAGGTTTCTACGCATACCATTCACCCTCTATCCCTGCAATTTATACTCACAGCTCAGTTCCGCATACACCCCTCGACCTTTCACGGTGGTGCAACACACGTCAAGAGGTTGTCACCCTTCTCGATAAACCTGCACGCACACTCCATATTTTAGTTTCATTTTATGGTCGTCCTGGCTCTGCATCTCCCAATCTGGGATGGGTTTATTTACTACGTTGTGCCAACTCGGGTATCCCTATTCTAGTTGGTGATGACTTCAACGGCGCGCACACTTCGTGGAGTAACCAATCGGATTCGTAATGGGCGCACACATCCAAGGGAGCTTTTCGAATCATTCCATTCAACTTTTAAACTCATCGACTACTTCTGCCCGCCAACGACGTGGCCCGTATTCACCTGATTTGACTTGGTGGTTAGGCCCCGGTAACCCTCGTTAGGCTGTTGATTCTGATACTTGGGGTAGTGATCAGAGCCCTATTTTCATCTCCCTCAAGTCTATGCGTCTACAGAAAATACACCGCAGCGTATGCATAACATCATGGGACTCTGTACGCACAGACAATCAGCTATCTACATTCAACCCGCCTTCAGCACTGTCTACTCTCTCTGCTGTTCTCGCGACTCACACTATTACCACTAATGTAAACGAAGACGACCCAAACCCGGACGTACATCTCTTGAATCTGTGGTCTCTTCGTCGCCAGGCGGATCTTTACGCTACTCGTCACCACGATGACCCATCGGCTCTTCCTACTCTTCACCGCGCAACCGCACGGGCGCGTGCGCTATGCAAAGCGGCTAGGCAGGCAACGCTGGGCTGCATGGTATGCCCGCCTGTCCTCTACGCAGGAAAACCGGCATCGCTGGAGAGTGTTTCACGCCATGGAGCGCCCTTCTCAGGTTGCAGATTACACAGAGAGCATTCGCCTCGCGCTGAATGTGGATGAGAACACATTTGCTCAAGCGGCCCGTAAGTTTTTTTTTCACAACATGACTGCTCCGCTATGTCCCCGCCTGACTTATCGGTTACAGAGCCCTCCGATGGGTTTACTTCTGACTTAACCATGGCAGAGCTGCTGGCCTTCATTGAACGCCTAAATACTTCCACTACTCCCGGGCACGACGGCATGCCTAACTCCTTATTCCGTAACTTGGAGGGGACGGCTTTGCAAACCCTACTTGATTCTTTTAACGAAGTGTGGCATTCTGGCGTCATGCCGGGAGACTGGAAGCATTCTATTGTGGTTCCAATACCCAAGTCAGGTCAGCCTCTAGTATCTCTCTCGGCCCTTGGTCCCATTCCCCTTACGCCTAACATCTGCAAATTTGATTAATACATTCTCGCCGCACGCCTGTCGTGGTGGCTGGAATCACATGATTGTTACCCAGATTCCCAAATTGGTTTCTGCTCCCAAATTGCGACAGAGGACGGCCTTGCTCTTTTGGCTACTGACGTGCTTGACCACTCTCCGCAGAGTCACCTTGTACGAACCGTGATCGCTACAGGCATAAAAATGCACATGATAACATCCTTCACTCTGCCATTCTTTCTTCCCTTCAAACTCTTGGTCTCCCTCACCGGTTCCTGCTCTCCATTCACTCCTTTTCAGCAAATCGAACCTTTAGTGTGCGTGTCCGCGGAAAGCCCTTTGGTAATTTCACTTCCAATTGAGGAGTTCCCCAGGGCTCCGTTCTCGCCCCCACATTATTTATTGCGGCTTTTGTTCCTGTTGTTCGAGCCCTAGAGACCATCCCTTCTCTCCGTGTGCTTGCGTATGCTAATGTTATATCCCTGTGGTGCTGTCATCCAGATGCGTCTGTACATCAGTCGATCCTTCAGTACGCGCTGGATGTATTGACATCTCGCCTCTCACATCTGAGTGTAACATTCTCTCCTACTAAATCATGTTTCATTCGCATTCCAAATAAAGCCGGCTTACGAAAAGGTCCGCTTTTAAATTTTACGATACATAATTTCCCGATTCCTCAGGTATAAACTGTTCGTATTCTTGGTGTTCCTCATTCATCTGGGACCTGCACCCGGTGGCTGACAGCCACCCGTAAATCGGCTCGCGCTACTCTAGGTGAGATTCGTCGCATAGCTATGCGCTCTGGTGGCGCACGTGCCCATACGGCCCGCCAGCTTTTGCGCTCTATCCTTCAGCCACGGATAGTATATCAGGTACAATTTCAACATCTCACCCGCAGACAGTGGGACTCCCTTGAAGCTATCAATCGTGAGGTCATGCACGCCATTACAAAGCTGCCTCGTATAACACCCATACCTGTGCTACAGGAGTTCGCCCAACATAATACACTCAGTGAAATCATCGACCAACGGGTGGAAAATAGAGCTCGAAAACAGTCTCTCAAACTTCATCGTTTAAAGACACTTCCACCGTGGTCCTATTGCCAGCGCACTGACAATCGCCCCACTGTTTCCCCGTCGGTATCAGCAGCGTATCTGCCTGAAGGGTGCATATCAGACACGGATGCATCACATTCTGCAGAGAGGGGAGTTACTGCTGATCGCGCCTCCATCGGAAGGCACTAAAGCGACCGGAATGGTTGAAACTCCACTGCCGAAAAAGAGATCAGTAGGGAGCTGGTCTTGAGGAAGAGATGCCGACCAAGGGGAAAACCCCTGGCCGGGAGAAGAAGTAGACATTAAGCTCTCGTCCCGCGCCCGATCACCCCAGAGCAGGAGCAAGCAGGCACAGATTAAAAGAAGGAGAATTTAGGAAGCTAGCACAACACCGCCAGGTACTTAGCCGCTGCCCCGAAGCCAGGGTTGCGGGCCACGTCACACGAGCGTGTAGGGCGTGTCGGGGGCTTCTTTTTCTTCTCCTAGTGAAACTTTCAATCTCCCGCATTCCTTCCTCTTTTTTCACCTTACGCCTCATGGCACACTTTTCGAATAAAAAAAAAACAACTCTCGTGAACGCGGGCACGTGACGAAGACGATGACATTGCAAGCAAATCGCGAGAGCTTGGCAGTTCGTACAGGCAGGACGGTAGGATTTCACCCAACTGATTGTTCAAATTAGGAAAATATATGAAGCGACCGACTTAAAACCGGATGGAATTCCTTCTTCGTGGTGCGCTTAGGCTATACCTCGCGTCTACTGCTCTGTTGCTGCCTTTTTTGCGATTGTTTCCTGGCGTTGCCTAAAAGCTTTGTAAATAATTTAGTTAATCTAAATAGAATGTATTTTCAATCTTATAAATGTCATACTTAAAGAAAGGTTGGGGCGACGGCGCAATTGTTTGAAGTAGCAGCCAGCGGAACTGATTTTTTAGTGCCGCCGTGAGTTCGGATCTCGCCACTCCAGCTTTTTTTCTTTTTTTACCCCGGTGCGGTGCCGCCTTTCCGCCGCAGTGTTGCTCTTATGCGTTCGCTGAAAATAAAACATTATTGAGGCCTCTTGAAAATCAAACGGCTACCTAAAATGCAGCATTTGGGCTGAATAATAGTAACTACTAACTCCCCGAGTGTGGAGTGAACGACTCCCGTGGTTGCCATTTTACTGCTCTATGGCTTCGAATACGCCGAAAAGTGGTTGTTTGTCTGTCCGAAGCCTGTTTCTAGCACGTCGGCCACCTTGGTCAAGTGACGTTGTGACGTCATCACAAGCTGCCCATCGGATAGTGAGCAAACTGCCAACCGCGGCAGTTCAATTAGTCGAGCGAGATTCCTCAGGGACAAAATAGGTCTCACAAGCCCCACCGATGGCAGCACCTGCCATCGCAGGGCAGTGGTGCGTAGCTTAACCCATGCACCTCTGCGCCTGGAGCGGAATCATAACTCCCAGGTACCTGTGATTGTAATGAATGACCAATTCTACTGCAGTAAAAGCCTAAAATGATGCAGTCACACGCAAACTTACATCATACGACATATCAAGCAAAGTAGGCATGTAAATGCCAAGCAACGGTATAAAAAGTTAAACCATGCGAAACAGGACTAACGGTGCTCGCGCACGGTAATCCATGGTTAACCTCAAGCGAAACCGCCCGTGATTTTTTTGCTTGCACGTATACGCCTTACTCAAACGCTGATTGCCAATTACCTACTATGTCTGCTAGAAAGTTCTTTCATAAAATCAGGCCCGCGATTATGCGATCTAGGTCTTACCAGGCAGAGAAACAAACCAAGAGATGTTGAAGTTATTTTGAGAGCAGTCGAAATTTTCTTTTTTAGCACATCGTACAATGTAAGGCAGAGCGAGTGATGATTCAGACCAAGGTAGTTAAGGTGCTGCTATATTTTGATGGTAAGACTACAGTGGTCGCCCTTGCCCGCCACATTGCTGCACCGCTCTCCTATACCGCAGTTCCAGAGAAAATAGAATATAGAAAGGGATATGACTCTACACAACTACTCACTGCGCCAACACGCTTTTATATGACAGTGGAAAATTCGCAAAAAGCATTTTTTTGCGCCGCAGCCAATTCTATGAAACCTCACTGAGCAGAAATCTCGCTTCGTTCCGGCAAAGAAGGCCTACAACTTTGGAATTCAACAGCGTTACTAGGTATAATTTCTACGTGTTTTATTGTACACTCTGATAATCCGACAAACTCGGGGCTGATTTTGAAAATGTTGACTGCGTTACCACGGTTTCCGTTGGACTGGCAGCCACCCGCACGGCTTGGCCAGTGGCCCCTTGGTATCGCATTATACAGGGCGTTTCTCCGAATTCCTTACACATTTAAATAAAAAACAGGTTTTTGAGTTAGCAGAGCGCTTTTTTTTTCGGCGGTGTAGTACATCACGACGATGGAGAAGGTGTGCTGCACCCGCGTTTCATTTTCACCTCGAGTACCTCCAGAGTGCAGAAACTACGTCTTACTCGCGATGTGCACCCTAAGAAGAAGAGCTTTAAAATAGGAATTCATAACGTGCGGCGCAGGCAAAAGCGTTAGTCCGGAGTACTGTTTGGGTCACCACCCTTGCCCTTGTACAGTGAATTCTGGCCTCCCTCACTCTCACCTCATCATGTCTTCCCCCCCTCGCCCTCACCTCAACACACTGTAAACAAGAATCAACCCAAAATAGTAGTTCAAAAGGTTGGGACGACCCTTTATACTCCATATGCGGAAACATTTCCGCCATCAATATGTAGTAAAAATGTTCTAAATGACCTATTTCACTCCCTCTGCTAAATAATGGGGTGTAAAGGAGGGTTCTGCTTCTTATAACTGCTATTTTTAAATGGAGTTGCTTGGTCTCAAGGCGCCCCGAATCCCCAAAGGAGTAAAACAAACGCCATTTTGCGCCATCCACCCCGCGACTCCTTTTCAGTTTTTAACTATTTATTCTAATGCTAAATACCTTTATCTACGAACACAGCCAAACAAACAACCTCGTACAGCAAAAGCAGACGACAAGGAGACGACTCCTGCCCCCTTCGTGTACGGCGCCGCTGGGCTTGCAGACGGCGAAAAGAACGCGCGATGCGGGGTCACATTAGGGCAGCACATTTTCCCAAGTTGGATTGCCGGCTGCCCACGCAGCTACTGCCCGTTTCCGCAGCTGTCACTGCTGTAAGAATGAGCCTGAATGAGGATAAATAAACACGACGCCATTTTGGGCTCCATTTCTGTGGGTAGTAAAAAACTCCCCTGTACTCCTCACTACCCCCCCCCCCCCTGTATAAAGGAGTAAATCAAATACTTCTTTATATTGAGTAAATAAAACCTCTTTTTGGGTGTGCGCTAGAGGACAGGCCATTTACTCCCATTTGGGAGTATTTTTGTTAACAGTGCATGTCTTTCCTCCTTCGCCTTCTTTCTCACGTATTTTCATCCGCCCATGCTCCCCCAACCTCACCTCACAGTGTAATCCTCATGAGGTGAGGGTGAGGACGGCCTCATGAGGGTTTGCCCTCGTGCGGATGCCGATCTCTGGTCCTCTGTGTCCCTTCTACGTCCGCGTCTTTTGCGGTGTTTATAAGAACTAGAAGTTATATGCTTCGCGAGTTGTTTTTGTGTTCTTTCCTTGTTTTGTGCCTTGTTTATTGTCTGCTGCTTTCAAGCCTAAGGTACGAAGGGCACACTAAGCTGCATTTTATGGCTTTTTCCCCCGGCCTCTGCATGGCGACGCAGCAATAAAAAACACGCAATAAACTGAACTCAATTCTTGCACTATCTTATGTCGTGTTTTTCAATGAGGGCCGTCTGTGCGATGGTGCCTGGTATTTCCAGGCAGTGTCAGTATTCATATTTCAAGAGTGAGGGCGAATGCAAAGGTCCGTAGGGTAGTGCAAGGCGATAAGATAGGTGGTGCAGGGTGGACGGTGTAGGTCTCACTGTTCTTGAGCGTAGGTTGCTTTTGCCCTGCTCAGACACTTTATGGCGGAGAGAAGAGTAAGGGAAGGATATGTGGAGACCTCGAGTGCGACACGGATGTCTTTCCTGAGTTGGGTCTAAAGCGTGTTTGTTTAAGAAAGATTAGGAGTAGAGTATACAACTTTATACAGAACGCGGATATAATTGAGTGCGTCAATCGAATGCAACACAGCTAGTTGCTTGAGCCCACGATGGCGCCTGGGGACGCAACTTAGCTTACGGGTGGGAGAATTGATATGTGGGAGCCGAGTCAAGCAACAAGGAACTGGCTAATGGTGAAATTGTGGGCGGTTAATCCAAGGATGCGGAGAGAGGGAACTTTTTTGATGAGAACTCCATGCATATGAGGTCATCATCAGTTTCTCGTTTTAATGCAGATAAAGAGGAGCTCAGACTTTTCAGGGTTCATTCTTCTCAGACGCGAAGAGCCTGTGGTGGTCCAGAGAATGATCACATCAGCGTAAATGGACAGTCGCCGGCGGGGGAAAGGGTCAAGGAGTGGTCGGAGGCGACCCATGGCTGAGTTGAAGAGAGTAGGGAGGAGGATAGATTCCCGGAGGAAGGTAGAATGGTCGAGAAAGACGACAGCAAGGTTTTACGGAAGTTGTGGGTTTAGGTGTACAGGTGGACAGCGCAGTTGCTGTGGTACAAGGGTTGTAGATCGGGGCCTGAGTGACATGGTCAAAAGGCTTGTCTACATCAAGGGCAGGAAGGGAGTGGTGTTGATAGGTACGACGGTAGGGATGAGTCATTAGAGAACCTTTGGAGACAGTCTTGAGCAGAAATGTGTTTGCGATATGTGATAAAATTAAGGGGAAGGAGATTTGTTGATTCATGGTGCCACAGGAAACGAACAAAGGCGGCTTTTTAGAGCGCAGCTTTTATGCGGCCGTCCCTGCATTCCTCCTCGTCGTCGACGTTGTCGGCGTAACCGGTTGTGCAAGTGGCGGGGCGAAACACCACCTGGAATTCGGCTGCAACGGGAAGATCTTGGAGGATGACTAGCAGCAACACGCACGCACGCACAAACACACGCCACCTTAGGTTGCCACCTTCGATTTACTGGCTGTCGTAATCGTCTGCATTCTTTTTTTCGAAATGCTCAGTGAGGCAGTAGGTCCGAGAAACTAGACGAAGCGAGGCTCTGGTGTTTCGACACATAATGACAGAGGTATGCTTCCATGAGGGAGGAACATTAGCAGTGTTTCAAATGTGAGTGAAAAAGCGCTGGAGAAAATGAAGGAGGAGTAGGGAATGATACGCTGAAGATATGGGTGATTTTGATCGCCCCCGGGCAGAGCTGTTGGTAGCGGAGCGACAATAGCAAGGAAATCAGAGAGGGTGAAAGGCTGAGCAGTGGGAAAGAACTAAGAGTTAGCAACTAGATGGGAGATGATAGGTGCAGGAAATAAAGTGGAGGATAGTTGCCATTCGAGGTCAGAAGGGGAGAGTTTGTGAATGAGCATGACGGGAGAGATAGGGTCACGAGATTGCGACGGGTTCACGAGAGAGCACAGGATGGCCCAAGCACATTTGTAGTGAAGCTACAGTTTACAGTGTTGCACACGTGAAGCCAGTTCTCTGAAGTAAAGATTAAAGCATGATTATCGGTGTTATCTTTGATCTCTTGTATACCACGCTTAAGGTGTTGGTAAGGCTCGGAGTCGCCCAAAGCTTGATGAAGCACGGTGTAGTTTCCATAGTTCAATAATGTGCGAGTAAACAAAAGATGTATCCTGAGTAGTACTGACGTATTCCGAGTGTATATGTTGCACCTTCAGTCGTTATTGTGTACACCGACAATAGAGAATGGAAGGATGAAGAGAGCGAATTCCCGTGTGATTCCCAGTGTGCCCAGTTGCTAAGACGGCTGCTACGGCGCTTTGGAGGTCGCCATGCAGCAGAATGAAGGGAGATGAAAAATGAATGGTCTCTGCTTAAGAGTTCGTCCGAGGCTTGCCATATGAGCGAGGAGAGCTGAGCTGACAGCACAGGATAACACATGTACCGTGTTCTACACAGTTAGAGAGACTTGGTGAGCAAGAGATATCATTTAAATGCGACATATGTGTATTAGAAGTGGATACTGAGAGGAAAGGAGAGTGGATAGTGAGATTAAGCTGTCATTGTGACGAGCGGTAGGCAACTCTAATAGACTTGATTGCTGTAAACCTTTGCGAGGGTGCCATTGCCGGAATTCGATCGTAAACAACCAGTGAGCAAGAGAGTAGCGGTGCGAAATATCTGGTTATAACGCTAAGGGCCGTTAGCGATGGCAACAGGTTCAGCAAGTATTGAAGATAGAAGTCTTGGGATGACGCAAGCTCTAAAAATCTGGACAACGTGCTGCAAGACGCTGAACATGAAATATTACCGCGGGAATTTTGGATGTTTGACAAACCTCACTGATCTGCTTTGGCTGCAAGCACTAGTAAGTAAGAGCGAAGGAAGCACTTCATGAGTCAGATCCTCCAGCACGCAGAGGAAAGAGTCCTAACATGCTCGCACACTAAATTAGAGTTCTTACTAGTTTTTTGTATTAACAAAAGAAAATATCTGCATTGAGTTGCGCAGTTTTTGCTGCTGGCTGCCGACAAGTAGCGCTAATTATAGAGCGCGACATTTCCTGGCAATGTGGCGGAAGATAGGGAGCCAGAACACGCCCTCCGCCCACGGAGCAGAATATAGTTCACGCTTCAATTATTGGGTTTCTCTCAAAGCATACCATATTTCAATATTCGATTTAATCCATATATCTAACACAACTACCTACTTTCATGCCTGAAAATCAAGGAAAACCCTTTTTTCTTGATTACAACGAGTCTTCCGCACCTGACAGAAAATAAGTAATCGATTACAACTACTATTACTCAATATCACAATCAATAGCTTATCAGGGTCAATTAAAGCTCCACAAAAGTAACTGACCAAGTATAGAAGAGGAATCGATGACTACTGCGTTCATGTTTTTAAATGTTTACTCATACAACACAAATTTACTGAGATACGATGAACTGTGAATTGCCTGATAATTTATTACACGCTGAATGGTTCGGTAGTATTCAGCATGCAAAATAATCACACGTACGTGCCCCATTGACCGTTTCCCGGCACTCTAAGCAAGTAGGACATGTGGTCCTCGGTCCCTCAGAGGGCTAAAAAAAATTTTGCGCAGTATACTGCTAGGAACTCGAGGGAAGTGATGAGATTTATTGAACTAAAGTAAAATGTTCCGATAGACGCCATCTGTTCATTATCAGTCGTCATTTTCTCTCATGTATTTAATATGTGACGAATTTATTGCACTCATTGAAATAATAAACGATAATATAGACGCAATACAGGCATAAGGAAGTTTAACGCACAGAGAATCGAGCGTGCTCTAACAACCGATATATCCTAAAGGTGGTCAAGACAGAGCAAGGCATATACAAAAATAAGTTGCATGCGCTAGGAGAGAAAGAAAGCAACGGCGTTAGCATTACAGACAAGGTATTTAAAGTAGCTGAAGAATTTTACACATATCTATACAGCAGCGAATGCAATCAGGACGTTAATTAGAGAGCCAGTAGCTCAGAGCAATGGGACATTATGCCAGTAAAGAAAGAGGAAATAAATATTGCTTCAGGAGAACTGCAAAGGACGACAGCAGCTGGTGAGGATGAGGTAACAGCAGATCGTTTGAAAGACGACCGGGAGATTGTGATGGAAAAGTAGCCATCGTGCATACGCAATGCCTTAAGTCCTCGAGCGTGCCAGAAGCTTGGAATATCGCTAAAATCATCAGAGTCCTTGAGAAAGAGCACGTCAAGGACTTGAAAAGTTACAGACCGATAAGCTTACTCTCCGTTCCGGAATAAGCATTTACTAAGCTAATCGCTAATGGAGTCAGGACAACTTAGACTTCAGTTAGCCAAATGATCAGGCAGGCTTTCTTAAAGGCTACTCGATAATAGGCCATATTCACACAATCAGTCAGGTAGTAGCGAAATGCGAAGATTATAGTCAACCCCTATACACAGCCTTCATACGTAGATTAGGGGAAATCATATGACCCGGTTGAATTCCTCCGCAGTCATGCAGGCATTGCGGAATCTGGGTGAAGATTAGCTTCATTGAAAATACTAGAAGATATCAATAACAGCTCAACAGCCACCATAGTCCTAAAAAACACAGCAATAAAATTGCAGGCAGACGCGATCTCGCTAATGCTATTCACCGCCTGTCTACAAGACGTATTCAGAGGCTTGGACTGGGAGCAGTTGGGTCTAAGAGTTAATAGAGAATGCCTTACTAATCTGTGATTCGCTGATGACATTGCCTTGCTGAGTTACTGAGGGAATAATTTAAAAAGCATGGTCAATGACTTACAACAGAACGGTGGGTCTATACAATATTATGCAGGCAGAAAACCGAAGTAATGTTCAACTGTCTCGCAAAAGAACAGCCATTCACAACTGGCTGCGAGGTGCTGGAAATGGTAAGGGAATACGTCCACTAAGGGCAGGTCCGGATGAAGAGCTTGAAATAACCATAGTCGGATACAACTTAAGTCTACAGTGAAGCTCCGCTCACAATCGGAACCGCCGCACAGAATTCATCCACGCAAAATGTAGTCAATTGTTAAAAATTCTCTCGTCATCTAAACAAGAAACTAATCTGAAGAAAAATGTAGTAATCTCTGAAATTTTGATACTTGTTTTTTTCATGAAATTAAGCACTTAAAAGTTGATTTAATTAACTGTTGTGGCTGGCTAGCACAGGAGTACAGTACGCCGCGGACCGTGCCCCAGTGTAAACAACTGCTGTTTTTTTTAAGTTGTATCCTACTATAGAATAAGAATGGAAGGAGCGCATTTGGCCGGTTCTCTCAGGTCATGAATAGCAGTTGCCAATATCTCTAGGGAGAAAGTATGGCGGTACCTTACCCATACTCACCTATGAGGCAGAAACGGGGAGGCTAATGAATAGGGTTCAACTTAAGTTAAGCACAACGATGCGAGCTTTGGTAAGAAAAATTATAGGTGTAGCTTTAAGAGATATCAAGATGGTAAAGTGGTTCAGGGAACAAACGTGTGTCAATTGACATCCTAATGAAAATCAAGACGAAGAGATGCGCTTGGAGGGGTATGTAATGCGAAGGAAAGATAACCGCTGGTCCTTAAGGGTAACGTAGTGCATTCCAAGAGATGGCAAGCGTAGCAGGTGGCGGCAATGAGATAGGTTGGCGTAGGGTAGGGTGGCAAAGTAGAGGGATAATTGGAGAGGTATGACAGAGGCGAAAGTATTACAGTCACTGACCAAGTCAAAGTAAAAATAATTTGACGTTTCGGAACCAGTACGGGATCCTTGATCACAATGAGGCTAAAATGACAACTGGTCGAAACTTAAATACGCAGAATATGACGTAATGACTGTATGTACGCGGGTGGAATCGTCCCTTCCTTCCGGTTCATAGTATCAGGCGTCGTTCAGATGCATGATGAATCAAGCAAAAGGCCTGTCGACTGGTTCCGCTCTTTGGCTAGAATCGCAGCGTTGTCCCAGTCGATATCGTGCGTTTTCTCGTGCGCGTGCTCGGCAATCGCATTGGAAGCCACTTCGTGGTTTTCGACATCGCGCTTATGCTCTTTCAACCTTCTGGGGAATTTTCCTGTTTCGCCTATAGGAGGAGGAGGAGGAGGAGGAGAAAAGGCAGGGAGGTTAACTAGACGAATAGCCGGTTTGCTACCTTGCACGGGGGAAAAGTTGTGAGGGGATAAAAAGATGAAGGAGAAAAGACACTATGCAAAAAAGTCACCGCACAAGACTTAGTAGACAACGCCGGGAAAGCGGTTATCTGGCAGCGGGTCCTTGACATTCACCAGCATACTTCGAAGTTTTCTGGAAAGTACGTGTCCGGTGCGTATGATATACTTCGGGAAAATACGGGATAAAGCTTCGCTTGTACCACGTACTTACGGAATTCCAGCAGTACGGTGAAAACCTTACGATTGGAAGAGCTCTGTTGCAAGATATGTTTTTGGATCCTTTCCACAAAATGGCTGGGATAGTCGTTAGACGAAAGATCTCAGCGTATGGTTTGATGTTCGGCTTGCAAATCGCCTTTTATTTTGCAAATTCGTGTCGCACGCGTCACCAAAGATTACACAACAGATCTTTTGTGGGCAACCGGGTGATTTGAATTAAAGTCTAAGTACTTTCCTGCGTGCGTTGCTTTCCGGTAAACTTTGAAGGAGAGTCCACCGCCCTTGCGTTGCATCAATACGTCGAAAAACGGGAGAATGCCTTGTTGTTCATATTCGACCGTGAACTGTAGTATCTGCTTGAATGAATTCAATTGTTGCTGTAACCGGGAGACGTCCTCTTTGTGTAGGATACAATAACAATCGTTTACGTAGCGGTAAAAAAGCTTGGGTTGCGGTGTGAATTTACTGTGAACTTCCGTTTCAAATGCTTCTGTTGCAATATTTGCGGTCGTTACGGTAATGGAGGCTCTCATGGCAGTGCCATGTGTCGGCGAGTATAACTTCGAGCAATATGTAAAATACGTATTGCTGAGGCAGAACCGGAGTAAATTGGAAAGGTTTGGGACGTCAAACGGAGTGCGTTCAGCGAGAGCGGTGTCCCTCTGCAAAAGCTCTTCGCACTTAGAGACGGCCAGGACGACCGGCACGCTGGTGAACAGTGACATGACGTCGAGGGACACCATTATATCTTTTTCGTCCAGTTGTACGTTGCGTACTTTTTCAGAAAAGTCGCAGGGATTGCCACATGTGTCGCGGTTTTACCGGCGAAAGGGCCTATTACACTGTGCAGGTAATTGGAAAGGCTGTAAAGTGGTGACCTGCTGAGATCCACGATGGGCCGCAACGGAACGCTTGACTTGTGGATCTTGTTAGCCAATAAATAGCAGGCACGGAGCCGTTTGTGCACAGGAATTGATAGTATAACCTTCTCTTGTCTGGAAGGACGAACTTAAAGATATCTGCCAGAAGCTCCTGCAGCTTCTTTTGAAGCACTCCAGTAGGGCCGAGCGGTAGGGCGGTATATGTTGTTCGGTCCTCAATCAGGCCACGCATTTTTTCGTCGGAGTCTGTCTCGTCTAGGAGCACAGTGGCGTTGCCTCTGTCTATAGGTAGAACAACAATACTACTGTTGCAGCGTAGATTCCTGATGGTTTGTTTTTAGACAACTGAAAGCCTCGTCGTGTCTTTCTGCATTTTGAAAGTACGCTAATGGCGTGGGTGAGTGCTTCGTTCCAGACTGACGACGGCAACCGGTTCACAGCTTGTTCCACACAGCAGACTACCTTCCTTTTTTCTGGTGCACGACCGGTATTAATGTTCAGACGGCGAGAGAGGACGCATGCCTCGGCGGTTGAGGGCTGGTAGGAGGACAAGTAGACCACGTGTTGTTGGACATTCCTCGTTCCACGCGGCCGTAAAGCTTGAAGTTTCCTTTCCTGAGACGTCGTGCACTGGCACTCCCTCAAACTGGCACTAAAGTTGGCGTGTAGTTGAAGGTCAGTGAAATCACCTTGAATGGTGTGTTCCAGCACTTACTGCGCAAAAAAGGCGTTTCCAGGTTCTTGATTTTTTGACGACATTCTTGAGCACGTGCTTGGACGAGTCTCCGCTCCACTTGTCGAACGATGTGGTGTTCCCAGGACGTCCGTACCGGTGTCTGCAAACGACGAGACTTGGACACCAGGATTTTTCTCTTGCAAGCCAAGTTGAAGTTAAGATGTGATGTGAAAGCGGTGATTCTTGAGGTGAGTGAATCACAGCGGCGTATTCTCGTGACGACGTCTTGAACAAAAACACTCCTGTAGCGGACATAGTCAAAGATTCGACGAAAGTTCATCTGGACGGGCATTAGTAGAAGCAAAAGCATTACAGTCACTGACCAAGTCAAAGTAAAACAATTTGACGCTTCGGAACCCATACTGGTTCCTTGATCACAATGAGGCTAAAATGGCAAGTGGTCGAAACTGAAATACGCAGAATATGACGTAATGATTGTATGTACGCGGGCGGCATCGTCCCTTCCTTCCCTTTCATTGTATCAGGTGTCGTTTAGATGCATGATGACTCAAGCAAAAGGCGTGTCGTCAGGTGCCGCTTTTTGGATATAATTGCAGCGTTGGCCCAGTCGATACCATGCATTTTCTAGTGCGCGTGCTCGGCAATCGCTTTTGAAGCCACTTTGTGGTTTTCGGCATTGCGCTGACGCTCTTTCAACCTTGTAGGGAATTTTTTATCCCGCTTTATCCCGTATTTTGGCGAAGCACCGGACCGTATTTTGGCGAAGCACCTACGCACCAGACACGTGCCTTCCAGCAAACTTCAAAATATGCTGGTGAAAGTCAAGGACACCCTGCCAGATAACCGCTTTCCCGGCGTTGTCTACCGAATACCGTGCGGCGATTGTAACCAGGTTTATATAGGTGAAACGGGAAAATTCCCCAGTAGATTGAAAGAGCATAAGCGCGATTCCGAACACCACAAAAGTGGCTTCCAATGCGATTTAGGAGCACCCGCACGACAAAACGCATGATATGGACTTGGACAACGCTGCGATACTATCCAAAGCGCGGAACCAGTCGGCAGGCCTTTTCCTTGAGTCATCATGCATCTAAACGACGCCTGATGTTATGAACCGGAAGGGAGGGACGATGCCACCCGCGTACATACAATCATTACGTCATATTCTGCATACTTAAGTTTCGACCACTTGTCATTTTAGCCTCATTGTGAACAAGGAGCCCTTACGGGTTCCGAAACGTCAAATTATTTTTACTTTGACTTGGTCAATGACTGTGATTCTTTTGCTTTTTCTAATGCCTGACAAGAGGAAATTTCGTCGAACCCTTGATTATATGAGAGAGGCATTGGTCCTGCAGTGGAAGGAGTCCGGCTGATGATGATAATGAGTCAATGGAAAGCAAGTTGTCAGAAACCAGGAAAAGCATACACTTACTATCTAACCCCGAACAAAACCAATAATTCTACAAAATTTAGCTGAGAGCATTAAGTTAAAAAGGGACATGATGGTTATCAATGTGCAACGTGAGATTCAGCGACAGCTGCTAAGGTATAGCTTAAAAAGACCAGCGATTGCCCTGTGTGCCCCATCTCTGTTTTCGTATCGTACGCTGGTGCTAGTTTGAGATGAATCACCTAATCGACTATCTTTTTGCATTACCCAATGTATTGCTTTTTCACTATGTGTTGGGATACAAAATATATGGGCGATTTCATATCGGCACAGTTCTAGAGCGCTCTTTTTTTCGTTTTCCACACATGCTATCTTTTTTTCAACTGTCGACGCACCCATTTTCTTCCATGATAAATACCTTCTGGACGGGTCCCATGGTAACCATCATGGAGATGGTTACGTATTATTTTGCTCTCATCAACCTTTCTCCTTCCACGATAAGCATCCTCGGGTGACCGATTTCTCCACTCTCTTCACATCCTCCTCCTTCCCCGGTAACCGGCTTCCGGATGGCTTCCGTGGAAACCATGGTTTCCGAAATACCGAAGAGTGGTTATGAAGGTTACCTGATAACCAGCTGCCGGTTATACATTCGTCCGCTCTCATCATACCTTCCTATGCCTACGGTAACCACCTTTCCAGTGGTTACCACGGCAACGCACCTACCGGTTGCGCCGACTACTACGACTACTCCCAGGAATAAACCCAGGAACGGAGGCTTAACAGCTGTCGCTGTAAAAACGCGTTCTCAACTTATTCATCAGGAAAGCTCGGATAATGATATGAGAAGTTTCTCGACAAAAAAATTTACTGAACAGTCACCACTTTGAAAGAAAATTTCAGCGACTCATTTGGCAGCATGCATTAATTATTCACATCGACGTTCTTTTGGAGCTACCCTTTCCACTTCCTTGGTTAGGGCAACGCCAGACCACATATTACATCTTACTGGGCACTGCGCGCCCCTTTATATGCCGTGCTCGCCGCAAGACTTCAAATGACAGCAGGGTCTGCTATATGTACAGCAGCTGAGGCATTCAGGATAACTTAAGAGGGCTTAGCTTTACTCAAGCGGTTTACTCTTTCTAGCGCGGCATTTCTAACTTAGCGAACGGCGCGGTGGACACCACTTGCACGTCGGAACTGCTGGAAGAAGACGAAGAAGCTAGCGCTCGCAGGCAGCGATAGGCCAATCCCCTGCACCAGAGAATCGCCAACGCACGATCTGCTGTTCTGCGCATGAGCGAATATGCGGCAATAGTTTTGAGAATAGGAGAGAAACCATTTAAAAAACCCCCTTCTCGTTGCGTAGGACAGTGGCTCGAATCTAGGTTTTGCTCACACTTTTCTTGTTTTTTCTAAGTGTTTACAGAACGAAAATTATTCATCATTTACACCTGTAAGTTACCTTTTAGGTAGCATTCTGATGTGCTTTTGAGCCGGAATCGCCGTTTAAGCCAACGTCTTGCAAGACATTTTTCAACCGTATTCTTTTCTCGGCCCCTAGAATTATTTGGGCGCAAACCTATTAATCCTCCGCTGATGTGCATTACCTTTTGGTTAGATTTTGACATATTTTGAAAATAGATTTCCCGTTTAAAAACCTTTCACAGTAGCCGGAAGGCGAAACCGCACCATTACGCATGCGCAGAACACAAGATCACGCGTCGGCGAATGCCAGGTATTACCACCAACCATCGGATATTGCTTCACTGCTTGCAGCCCCCATACACGTGCAAAAAATGGCAGTGCATGTGATAGGTCGCATTTTTCCCAGTATTCCTCCTAGCACTTGAAGCTACTTGCCCCGCCATGGGTATGGGTCATTAAGCCTAAGGACATCAGCATCATCATCGTCGGCAGTCGAGCTTCTTGCACAGAGAAAAGCAAAAACTAAGAGGGTCGCACTCTCCGGCGCCTGCAGCCGACCCTTAGGCACCGTTTTCCTCTCCGCAGAGCAATGAACGAAAGGGCTCGCCCCCTCTGTGCTTCGCGCCAACAAATAATCACCACCTTTGCTCTCTCTCGCCTCTTTAACAGTTTCGCCACGCTGCATTTCCCGTTTTCATTTTTTTCTCTTTGAGGACGCGGACAGGACTATGCCTCGATTTCCGTAAAGGAGTCATTATCAGCTTTCGCTTAGTAAGGCACATTCCACCTTGGCGCAAATAAATTCTCATTGACAAAAGAGGAAATTAAGGAGACAACAGACAGGCGCCATTTTTTCTCCTTGTCTCTTTTGTCTATGTGAATTTATTTTCGACAAGGTGTATTTTCCAAGTTTCAAAATGCTAAACCAACTTGCCTTGGCAACGTGCCTTACTAAGCTATATTTCTATTACTGCAGGCTCTTCTTTCTGTGCGTCTACTCCCTGTACTACGCGCCAGCCTTTGGTGTGCTCCATTGTGAATGCCGCCTGCCAAGCAAGACGCTACGCCTATTGCCTTCGGATGGGAACAATTCCTCACGATGTAAGTCCACTACTTGGCGCAGTCAAGCCCTCCTGGGGACAAAAAAAAAAGTGCGCCTGTCCGTTGTCTCCATGTCTCTTTTGGCTATGTGAATTTATTTGCTCCAATGTGTATTTTCCAGCTTTCGCTTTTAAGGAAAAACAGTGGAACTAACGGCCGCACATAAATATGTACCAAACGCACCTTCCCAGCACAAACTGTCCTTTAAAAAGTTATCGTGCCGCAATGGCTCAAAACTGGAAGACCGTGTGAAACATCCGAAGATTTGATGAAACAGTTCTCGCAAAATTGTGCAGTTTTGGTGTTTCTAAACGTATTTTGGCAGGTATCTGCTAAGAAAAAAGTAGGCGAGCTGCAGGGCTCATGAAGCAGCGGTGGGTGCACACAGCACGTAAACTAGAAGTGGTTCATAGTGCAAAGATTAAAGCACCCAAAGCGGCAAGGGAAGCCGAGCGCTCTCTCAAGCGGGAAGTGAAGTGGCTGATGGCGGCAGCTCCTTAAAGCTGTGCAAGCCGCCAGAAAGGCCAACGGCGTTGCCCATGTCAAAGATCAAAATCCGACGATGGTAACGGCACGCCCAAAAGCCAAGGGTCCTGGAGCCTTATACATAAAGGATGCATTATCAATTTTTCATTTCGGGTCTATTTGGTCCTCTGGCATTGGTCACTGTACGGTGACGTAGCCGCGGCTTGCAAGTTCCCGCGCGAAGCAACCTTACCACTGGTTCGTTGACGCTCAGCGAGCAGAGAGCACCAATGCTATCGTCTACGTGGGGACCCGCTATCTTGTGATAATGCCGCCCCGCGGATGTGTCAAATGAGGTGAAAAATACGTTAGTTTTAATATTATTAGGTTTCACCTCCTAAAGCACCCTACCTATGAGGAACTTCGTAGCGGAGGTCCCCGGTAAATTTCGTTCATCTGGGGTTCTTTAAGGTGCACTGACACCGCACAGTACAAGGGCCTCTAAAATTTTGACTCCATCGAAATGCAACCGCCGTGGTCGGAATCGAACCCGCGTCTTCCTGGTCCGCAGCTAGCACCATAATTACTAAGCCATCGTGGAGGATAAAATGAATAACGGATCATTATAGAATATGGCCCCTGGCCCAGCCGCGTTTCTGTAGCATTTATAATCTGTCCTACATTGCACCACGCCTATTCAGAGGTTTCATTTCATGCTTGCATATACTTCCAGATGCAATATAAAGCGAATTTTCTTTACGGTAGACGACAGAAGGAAAGGATGAGATTTATGGGATGTGGTGTATACTTCTGTAAAGTATAGCCACTGAGGTTTCACAGATATAAAACCATTTCGTGCACTTTACACGTTTTTTACCCCTACACCATCAGAAAGTAATCATACCTTTCTTTGCGACACAGTCATGATCAGAAGAACAGGGGAAGCGTTCGAAAGTTTGTTTTCAAAGGCGAGTTAGAAATTTTATTCATTCAACGTTGTTACACTATGCTGTCTTCTTTGCAGCAGGTAGCGTTACTTTGTTGTTGCGTCGGCTAGACCAGGTCATTATGACATGAAACAGAGGCTACAAGTGCCTTTTAAATACACCCTGCATTGCGTACGCTTATGACGATGGGTGCTGTGAAATCCTATACTATTTCACATGGTGCACTGTGAGCGCCACCTTCGCGTAGGAACGGCGTGACGATCTTAGGCGAGAGCTCCGCCAGTCCCGTTCCAGGGCCTCCAGAATGTTGCGCTGCACGGTCGCTAGGGCGCCGCCTGCGGTTCACCCGCCGGCGCATACGGGGGCCTCGAGATACCGACGACGCCAAAGGTATTCCCGGCGACGTTGACCATCGTGTCGAGGATGTTGTTGGCCAAGTCGCTGAAGAGGTCGATGATGGTGCCCAGGCGGCCCTGCTCCCCTACTGTCGGATATGCCGTTGTCGCTGTTGGGAAGAGACGCGCGGAAATAAGCACGCCGGCATCCGCCTTGCATGCGGGAGGTGTGGGGTTCGATCCCCAGTGCCTCCGAAAACCCACTAGTGACACAATAGATACAAGCTTCCCCTGGCCTGGTGCTCCGATTATTGATGATGAAATGCTTGGGAATTGGGTCCCTAAACCAACTAAAATGCCTTGTGCCATGGTGCTCTTTGGCCATAGATGCCCTTGCGCCATAAAAATCCTCAGTCATAATCAGTTTTCTTTTCACTGCTTTTCGGGGACATTTTTAAGAGGTTTAATATTGTATTTTTGTTTATTGTCTCGATTGAAGCGCGGGGACACGATTTAAATAAAGCAAGAAAGTCAAAATCGTCAATACATTTTGCGAACTGTGAATCAAAGCATTTATGTGTTATTTACGTAATTGCGTACTATTAAACTGCATTTATGCAAGTGCATGCTTACTACTTGTATTGTATGAAGTTAATAATCATTTGAGACGGCTTCCTCTTCTATTACGTCACAGTTTATAAGAAAGAGAAAATTTGAGCTTAGGTTCTTGGCACGAAACCGGAGGAATGAATGAATACATTTATTTAGAAAAATGATGCACTTTGCTCACTTTGGCGAAGGTTTTTTCAAGCTGAGCAAAGGTCACGTGTATTTACCACATTTGAATTTACATCGCGTGCTTCAGATACTGCTTCAGACGCGACAGCAGAGTCCTCGTTGATTTCATTCTTTCCTAACAAGGCACTGAGGAAGCTCCATCCAATTTTCGTCCATTGCAGAAATTTGATGCCTTGCATTCTTGTGGTTCAGCCGCCTTTCGTTGGGCAGCAGAGGCGAATTCGTTGCTATGAAACAGAGTGCTGAAGCCGGAATATTATTTCTGCCTCTCTATTCACACTAGGGATGTCGATGAGGACGTCGAGACCAGTATGGACTCCATCATCACGGGCTGAAAGTAAAAGGTGGTGCGGTCTAGGATTATAAATTTGCATGAATAAGAATTAGCTCCACAGAAGCACCCGTGTATGTTTTGTTTTCATTTTCGTCCTTCCATATCGGCGCCCAATTCCAAGAACGAAGCCTCAGAAGTTTGCTCATGAAAACGGCTGCAGCGGTACTTGCATACCATTTTTGGCCTTCTTCTCTAACTTATAAAAGCTCTGTTTTCAACGAAAGTTACCTTCTTTTTTTACTAGAACGTGGTAATCAAACACTAAAGGCTCACTCTGATTTGTCCTCAGTCTCACTTAACCAACTCCAAAGCATCTCTATATGGTCACGCGGCATTTCGGTTTACCTGTGCGTATGTGAATGCCACTGTATTTGGAGTGGAAACCAATACTCCATCGTTGATGCAGTTATCAAGTTTATAAGGTCTGCGAAATCACGGCACTATTCTAATCATCCCTGCCATTTTAATTGATGGTGCCCGCTAAGGGTTTCGGAACATATCGGCAAGAGACAGTAATCGAATAGAGAAAGGGGACACAGCGCCCAGCAGAACATGATTATTTGGTTTCGAGATATCACGGTTTACGCAAAAAATCTCATCGATAAAAGAGTTTTCTTAATCTTCAAAACTTTAAGGTGTTCTACACCGTAGCTGGCATGATCTTCTGAGATTTCACACTGAAAGTGTTAGGCACAGAGGAAAGTACACGCGAGCTGGCGAGGCAAGGGCGTTGACCATAGCTCGTTTCGAGCTTCATACTATCTTCATACTAACCGTAGTGCACCATCGAGAAAAGACTCGCTGAAAGTATCAATTAAATGCGTGCCTTTACCTTATCCTCTCTTTCACTCTCATTCGTCAAGTAAGTTGCAACCAAATCCTGCGTGTTGCAAGTCGTACTAAGCGCTGCTGTACGTGCTCATTTGCTTAGGTTTCAAGGATGCACCAGCTTGCAGACTAAGCACCATCAGTCGTCATTCAGTGTTTCTGATGGATGCAGATGTAATTTCAATATCATGCAGTGAGTGTGGCTATTTTTATCCTTTTTTGTTGCATTTTTTCTGCCCCAATACATACGGCTAGTTTCTTTCATTCATAATGAAACAGCGCACACAAAAAAGATGAAGCACAAAATGATAGGAAAGATGGCTTCCTATTTTTAGTGCGCACTGTTTGAAGCTGAACCAATTCCAACTGGCTCAGCGTTCGACGTTACTCAGGTTCCATAGCGCAAAAAGCAGTGTGAGGACCAAACACAAGCGCTAAATTCCACTTTGTGGCGTGTCCCAGCTTTTTGCGCTATGGAACCTCATATGAATTACCCACTAGTCCGAGCAATCACCCTTTGACTTTAGTGAGATTGCATTATCTCTTTAGAAGCTCAAAAAATTCAGACGTGAATGATTCAACTTTCCTCTTCTAATACGTTTGCGGGCCATCGTTTTCTTGCAGCACTTCTCGCAATCTAACGCAAGTTGACTCGGAGACCTACCTGTCACTTGTCTGCATTGAAGAAATATGATATATCATTTGATCAAGCAAAACACTTCCAGAAGCACTGGATGACTTTCTGCACTTTACGTACTTACGGTGGCCAGCTTACCGCCTCTGGCTAGGTATACTGAAGCCATGTTTCATCGTACTTAAGTGCGGCGGTAGTGGTTTTTCGGTACATTGATGAAATATTAGAGCACCGCCTGAGAGCCCAACCGTTTCACACGATGGAGGGCCAGAGCAGCGTTCTTGGCGAAGTTCAAGGAAATACAAATTTATGCGAGCTTACCGCCACTCGGCCAAGCTGGCACAAGAAGCTCAACGTCGGCTTTTGGCAGAGCCCAGCTCATGAAAGCCAGGCGCATGCCAGCTGCCGCTCGTACATATCATTTTCGAGTTGCTCCAAGAAAGTATCGGATCTTGAGAAGAGAAGTGATTTGGGTTTGATGCTAAGACATATTCGCAAAGAACATAGCGCAGAGACAGAAACGAACGCGTAGCGCTCGTTCTGTTCATGTCACTGTTCTCCCCTTTTTGTCTTAGCACTACCTTTGCGAGTATTAGAATGTTGTTTGAAGACTACCTTTTTTTTCGGTGACGTAACATCGTAAGAACACTTGCTTTTCAGCTTATTTTCTTTCGAGATATTAAACTCTCTTCAGTGATCACTGCATACTCTAGTCAGTTAACTCCGGCCACCTCAACTGAAGACAACTTTTGGACACCAAATTAGTCACGCAGTCCTCGGATCGACGTAAACTGACTACACCTCACGCTGAAATTAAGCGTATTAATAGAAACTGCTCACAGAGGTTGACTTCATTGAATCTTCTTAAAATTTTCCTCAATCTTCCAGCATGACGGCAAGGCCATCCACACCATTGCCACTCTACGCACGTATGGTACGGCCTATCTATGGACATTGCAATTGAGTTGCGCGTGGACGACACCATCCACCTCGTCGCGGCCCTGGCCATGAGTCGAATTGCAGTATGGCCTGCCATACTGCAATATTTATCGCACCGCCGAGACCAGGATCGATATCCTTATCCGTACCCTCTTTAAAACACCACTGGGCCTCCCCATGTGTACATCCACCACTAGACTGCTTGCAGTTGGGATTCACAACACGTTTGTGGAAATCCAAGAGGCTGTTCGAAACTCCCAACAGACTCGTCTTCTCACCACCTCAGCGGGTAGGCCCATCCTTTAAAGGATAGGTGACCCGCAAGCCACCAGGACCATGGCCCTGACCAGAGTTATTCCCAATGCTTTCCGCTCACACCTTTACATAGACCCTATCCCTCGCCTTGTATGAACCACGAGTCACAGGCCCCGCGCCATCAGGCCCGTCTTCGCAGCCTCCGCAGGCAATACGGTCAAGACACCTCGGCTATGTATGTGGATGTGGCTTCCTATGCAGAGCTCCTTCAGTTATGCTTGCGCGGCTCTCAATCAGGCCCACATCCGTTATCTTGGAGCGTCCTTCACGGCACCGGATCAGGCGGCCGCATAAGCCATTGCAATAGTCATGACCATCAAAATGAGCGACCCCCAATACAACGGCACCCATATTTTTACAGACTCCCAATCCGCCTTTAGAGCCTATACGAGTGTACGTCTCCCACGCACGACTGTCCGCGTTCTGGGCGGCCATCTCCAGTATGATCATGTCATCACCTGGGTCCCAGGACATGCAGGGCACACCGACTCTACTCTCTACCCGCTCTCAACCCTTTTTAAATCCGCCTAGATACCCTCCGCCTAAATAGGCGTCTCTACCCCCAGCCACGTAAGAAACTTCCCCGGAAGGCTCCTACACCTAAGACGCATCCAAATACCTACTTTCCCCAATCTCCACAACTTACAGCGCATTCACCCAACATCACACACAGATACATGTCCTTGGTGTGGCGAAATTTCACATTCACGCACATTACATGGACATGCTCAGCTAAACCGAACCACTTAAAGCCGCACAACGTGGCGCTGCAGCAGTGGGAAGTGACGTTGGTCAGCGGCACTCTGGAAGACCAGAAGGCGCTAGTTGCCATCGAAGAAGCGTCCACGGAAGCCACTGGAGTCTTGGACTGAGGACCTCACTGACAATCCGCTCCGCTCTCCTTTTTTTACAAATAAATTTTGATTCTCTCCCGCGCACGCCATCTGTAGTTGCGCTTAAATCTCAGTATACGAGCCTTTTCTTTGTTTGGCAGCATCGAAAATCCGGGACTACAAAACATTTTTGGACATCCGCCATATCTAAACGCAAAGGCTGGAGCTGAATCTGTACACCGACCTCTGGCTGACCACCCGAAAGCTTAATTACTAAGCCCCTACGGCAGGTCGCGTGATGCAGCGCTCAGATCTGAAAAGGAAACGCTAAAAAACGCTTCGTTCTATTGCTAGGATGCGCAAAAAACAAGTTATCTTGTGCAACATTCTTCAAACATACCCGAAGATTCTGATCAAGCGAATTTATAAACCGGAAGTTGTTTATAAACGCAGTTCTATTGTATATCTTAAGATTGCACTGCAAAAATCAATATATCCGCAGGTCTCTATTCTGGGCAGTTGTAGTTTTCTGCTATTTATTGCCAAGAATGCACACCATTGGTTTTCTATCGCCGCCTTAGCTACTCGGTGCGAGCCTTGGACTCACTTTAAAAGCAAGATTTCGCTATGCATAGGCAGGTGAGGCTTTAATATATTCTATAGCAGTATGTAACTATATTCCGCAGTTGGCTCACAATTAACAGTGCTGTCCAAGAAAGGTGGATTTGTTAGTGAGTAGCGCCGCACACTACCATCTACAGCCCACGTGTAGGCAGGGTGCTTACCCGTTAGAAGAACAGATGCAGCTAGGATGCACTGTAAAACAGTTTTCATCTTGATTTTTGCTAGATGCGAACGACGATGACCAGACGTGCTCTAGCTGACAGCTTACACTCGGAGGTTGCCACGAGTGCCTTTTTTCGTTTAACTATGGCGAAAAATATGAGCAGACTGATATCTTCCAGTCTGTGAACACGTGACTATTGAGCTGCAATATCCGCCCAGCAATGCGTGCCACTGTGTGCGATGAATGAAAAGCCCTGGCGTGCACGAAGACACGTGTACCGTGGACTCTGAAAGCCTGAGGGAAAAGTTGAAGCACGGTATCCGGTCGGGAGTGAAAGCACCAGACTGCACCTGTTTCGAGACCACCGCGCTGTGGTGAACACGAGATTTTTTCTGTTTTTACTCATTTTTGTGGTACACGTAGTGAGAATGAAAGAACAAAAAATGATTTCCTGGCCGCATGACCACTTTCAAGCAACTTGCGTCAGGCACCAGTAACCGCCGGAAAGACCTGGATGTAGACTAGGACTCCGCGTGACAGGATGTAGGTTGATAGCCCGATAGTCCCGGCTTGTGCGCAGCCTCTCACCGCAGGAAACGTCAGAGCAGTAAGTACTGATTCGCCGAACTCGTTCCTCTTAAAAGCGAGGCTATCAAACGTCTCATGCTCAGGTGCGGCTCGAAAGCACGCTAGTACAGAAAATGTCGAACTAAAATAAAATTGTGACGACACCCCGCCAGAACAACGCACTAGGTCCAGACCCGATAAAGAGCCCGAAACAAATCCCCCCCCCCCCTCCCTTACCCCATTAAACTTTATTTCAGGTACCGTGATTTAACGGTGGGACATGATTCATTGGCAGAAAAACAATGAGATGATGTGAGGTGTGCATGAAGTCCACAAAAAAAAAACACGACCCAGGCTTGTCTAAACAAGGCTGCTGAGGGTGTTTTTCATTTAAGGCAGGAAATGGTGCAAGCTGTTATGACGTCAAAAGTAATGCAGCTGTTCGATGTTGAAAACGTAGGCTCATATCCTAAGCCTGAAAAATATGAGGTCAGCCTTCCAAAACTGTCAACTGTACGCTGTGTGCGCTGGCGACCTTAAACTTGCGGCTGGGTTCAGTACAAGCCGGTAATATGTGCTGTCATGGACAAAAGTATGCGAGAGGAGGGTTCACGGTAAAAAAATTATTTCTGCGTGGTCTGGCCAAGGCGATCAAAGACATGTGTGTTCTATCCGCTAGAACATGTTCCACACGTCTGGCTAGCGAAGCAACCTCAACACCGAAATAAATTTGTTTTGGCGAATTAAGGCCCATTCACACTTACAAGCCGCAAAGGGCATGCGACCAGGCAATAGCTCGGCAACACTATTGTTCACACTTGCAAGCGGGACCTGCGGGTCGCCTTCTCGTTAGATTCTCGTTTGAAGCGAAAAATCTCCGTAATGACATTGCGCGCTTTCGAGAGTTTCGTCTGCTTTTGTAGCGTCTCCTGCACTCACGCTCGGTCCTCAAAAGTGCTATTCGCAATGGGCTACGCCGGCCTGAGCGAAGAGGAGGATGTCGCCGCTGTTTTGAGGTGCACCGCGTAAGTACAAGCGTCATGATGAGAGGGGCACGCTTCTCAGGGCCGGCCTGCCATCCGGTATGCCGACCACCGGCGTCAGGAAGATGCGCTAAATTTGGTTTCTTCTCGTTCATATCAAGCTCTGGAGTAGCGGAATGCCAAAAATGAATCATATTTGTGCATCGTTGGCCAATGCCAAGTTGGTGGTGCAAGTGATAACTGCGATAGAAGCAAATTCCTTCCCATAGCCGCTTCGCTGTTGCCCAGTGCGGCTCGCCTGGCGTCTGCGAGCTCCGCTGCTAAAGGCGTCGTGTAAATCGAGCATATCTTTATTTTATTATGATGCAAGGTTCACAGTAAAACGTCGATGATAGCAGCAGCTTTATTACAGCGCTGGCCATTTCCGAAGCGCCCTCAACTGCGGCATCGATGCGAAACGGCTAGGCTGAGCGACGACTACGGCAGCCATGGAGCAGCGCAGTTCGTCGCGCGGTACGTCCGCTGGCGGCCTCGCTGCTGAAAGCTCGCCTCGCTTCCTCATTGATTTAGGTGTTTGCGACTCGTATTCGCAAGGCTGGAAAATCGAGGAGCGAGCGACTGGCCTGTGAGTGCAGCTTTTTGACCAACACAGCCACGCAACCTCTGCAACTCGCATGTGTGAATGGGCCTTTACTTTCCCGCAAACAAGCTTCCTCCCGACCAAGTACCCAACGACGATGCTTGCCCGCAGCCTAAGAACGTGACCCTCGTTTCGTTTCACCGCGGTGGTAACTCTGGCTCACTCCCCGCTGGCAGCCGTTGTGCCACGCGAAGCTTCCTCCGCCTGTTCTCACCTTTCTCTTTTATTGCGGACCGCTCTCAGACAGCCGCATGGTGCCCGTGGCATGACGGCGCCGGGGCCCGTAAGCTTCACGGGTCACGTGATGTGTTGCATCTTCGACGCCCTTCGGCCCAGTAATGAGCCATTCACAACTGCGCTATAACAGAAAAAATTTGCAGCAATGTCATAAAAAAAAATACTGACGTTCCAGCGAAGCCATAGCCTGTCGTACGCGTTGAAAATACGACCAAATAAGTCAATCCGGCATTCATCATCACGTTGCGGGGCTAGTTGGTGAGGCGGTCTTAGTGCTGTCTAAATTTTTTTCTATTGTCCAGAATCGTTTCTAGTCTGAGTTAAGTAGCGCTGAATTACAAGTACTGTTCACGCTTACGACGACCATGAAGCTGACATTTTTGTTTTTCTAGACTGAGGGGACTGTTTCGTTGTCTCTGCTTCTCCATCCATAGGCGTGCGTACATCTCGATCTCTGATGTGCGCACCCGCACTTCCGTCCAGCGGCGCTGGTACCCATACTGAAAGATGTGTATAGGTTTGAACGAGTTCAGAAAGCTGTATTATGAAACAACATCTATATCCTAGATTATTCAGGGGTAAGAATCAGAGCCCCTGAATCATTCAGGACCCCCGAATTAATTGGGACCCCACTATTAATCGGGAATGATCCAGGATTATTCAGAGCCTCGGGGTTTATCGGAGCATCTGTACGGGGCTCGTCTGGGAGTGGAGCTCATCTATGTCATGGCAGCTTTGTCAGTGTGCGTTTTACACCGTAGAACAAGTGTTCCAAATTTAGACGTCTTTCTAAAATATAGTGCAAACATGAACTGGTTGGTACATGTTTAATTCAAGTTTATTCGGTAGCAGCATGACGCCATTGTGCGGGCATGATGCTGTGCAGCTTCAGTCGAGAGTCTCAGGCAGACATTGCATCTGCACACACATAAAACAAATGTACTTGCATGGCGGGAACATAAAGTTCAGAAGGAAATGCATATAGGACAAAGAAGGAGCCTAAAGAGGGAAAGTAAATTTCTCACAATAGACACAGCGGCCCCAAGAGAAGGGGTTTTGTGAAAGGTACTAGACTCCGGCTTACTCAGTGCTACAGAACTATGCGCGAAATTTAGCTTTTACTATCACCCTTTGAAGACTCCTCAAAAGCAACCGCTGCAGTCTCTCTTCTTTCCTTTAGCATCTGCCTCGGGCGCAGGAGGTCCTGGGTTAAATCTGAAGTACTGCTGGTTACCCACCGGTGATAAAATGGGTACAAGTTTTTCACTTCCTTGCTACTGGGGGGGGGGGGGGGGGGGGTAAAATGCTTCGAAAATGGGTCTGTGACACCACCTTGTGTTAAAAAAGCACTCTTTGACCAAAGCTGCCCTTGCGCCATTAAAATTCAACATCCCCTTTCCTGCCCCATCCTCCATTGAACACTGCCGCTTATTCTCACACCTCTGCCTCCCCACATCCTCCTATTTACCCCTCGCGGCTTCCGTGGCCAGAAGCGCCTCGAAGCAAGTCAGTGTCAAAAGGTAACCAACCCCTGCTCCCTCTGTCAACGTTACTGCTTACTTTCATGCCCCTCCCACTTCCTTGCTCACCTCATTTCATCCCATCCAACAATCCTTGCTGCTCCACACATGTGGGTGCCACATGTGAACTTTGCTAGTGCATGGGATCAGCTCACGTGTACGCATTGCCATTCGTGGCCAGTAATTGAAATGAACGCGTTATGTGTACATTCATGCTTCTTATCCTTGGATATGAAGAGCCCCATTCGCATTATTTCTGAGCCACAAGCGATAATAAACGCATGTGGCGGCAGCATGTGCCACTACCGCGAGTAGTATCGCTTGTGGCTTGCGAATAAACAGAATCGAGCACCGCCTAGGCAAGAAATATGAGCACGAATGTGCATATAATGCGTTTATTTCAAGAAATACATGCAAGCATCACCATGTACATGCATGCTGGGGCCATGCACCGGCATATTTTGCCCGTGATACCCGCATGCATAGGGCACCATTTTCAGCACACTGTGCTGGCTGTTCTGGCCATAAAGCACCTAAGTGAGTAGGAACTTGTTAATTTTATTAACAAAATTATTGCACAGGAACCTCACGCAATGTTGCCGCCATAGTTGCGTAGTATCGCTTGCGGCACCAGGAAGTGGCAACTCTGACTATTGCTGCTTGAGCATGCCTACTTCGTCCTGCTCCGGAGTCAGAGCATGGGAGTGATGGAGATGCAGCAGGTGACATTGGGCGGTAATGGTTGATTGGGGGGAAGGAGAGAAGGGAAGGGATTCCTAATGCGTATTCGTGCCACACTGGGAGCCAGAGCTTGGGCACCCTTCATGAAACCCTACCGGCCCATCCTAGTCGGACGACTGGTTGTGCTGACAGGCGCTGAGGATGGCCAGAAAGTTGTGCCGGACGCCTTTGATGAGCTGGCCTGGTCGGTGGGCTGCAAGCGAGTACGAGCTGGCAGGCTAGCGTGAAGAGGGTAGCCAGGACACGGACCTTGTTATCCCGCCAAGCTCGGCAGGGTTGCCAAGTGCCAGGCTCGAAGTCAGCCCGCCAAGTACCATAGCTTCTATTATAATACGAAACAGCATGTTCTCCTGCGCACATATTCTGGATTAGCTGCAAGAAGTCATATTACATCTTTCAAGATACAGTCTCAGACATCATAATCATAGTAAAAGCAATGCAGGAAGAGGTGCCAATGCACGGCACTGTTGGGAGGAAGGTGAGGGGGTCTTCTAGAGCCCTAGAGCTGAAGTAAAATTTCAAAAATTGTAAAGAAAGAGTATCAAGCTGTGAACAATACTGAATAAAACTGCATGTATAGTCCTTAACTATAAGCGATCATAGTATTGTAATATAGCAGGCTAATGGGGTCCCAGTGCAAGCAACTGCCGAAGAGAAGAAAGGCGGTTGAGTTCAACGCGCGAGACCTGCCAACGGAACTGCCTTTTGAGCTAACTGGACGTTGCACTGACGCCGCCTTTATCGCCGCCTTGCCTTCTGCCTTCGCCCAGAACTCCCCAGCTCTCTTACATTTGGTGGAGTGTGACTGGGTCCTTATCCTGCAAATTTGTAACCGAACCTTGCCGCCGCCGCCCACTATTCCTGACGAACCCAGCCACAAAGTATTAGTACATATTGCTAGATGAGCAAACACTACCAAAAAATTTCTAAAATTGTGAAGTCTGAAATGGGAAAAAATTGTTCACAAACACGGTGTAAGCTGTCGCAGATGCCTAGTTAATTTTAGTTTGGGAGTTTAACGTCCCAAAGCGACTAAGGCTTTTTAGACGCAGTAGTGAAGGTCACTAGAAATTTCGACCAACTGGAGTTGTTTAACGTGCACTGACGTCGCACAGTTCAGCGGCCACTAGAATTTCGCCTCAATCGAAATTCAACCGCCGTGGCCGGGATCGAACCCGCGTCTTTCGGGTCAGCAGCCGAGTGCCGTATCCACTGAGCCACCGTGGCGGCCGTGTGGCAGATGTCATCTATAAAAAGTGGCGTTGTGATCTAAATATTTAACTAATTTTACAAATTGTTGGAAGGAACATACTCTGGAGGGTAGTGGCAATGAGGAGTTCTAATCCATGGACAAGACTGTGCCATATCAGTTTTTTTAATGAAGAAAAAGTCATTATTTTAAAACCCTGCACCGCGCTCAAAATATTTGGCACTTTTTTTTCTCTGAAGAGAAACTGAGTGCATCAGACAAGCAGAAAGGTCGGTTCTAACATAATGTTCATTGATGATGTGCTGCAGTGCCTACAGCATCCAATTCGAACTGCCGATGCTGTTATACCACATCACGCAGATTCTTTTGCTTCGGCACTAGGTGAAAAGGATAGTCATGACCAATTGCAGTATCGTTGTTTTATTCCTTCCCTTACCGCTCTGTAAGGGAAGGAATAAAAGAGCGAGTGAGAGAACACAGGAAGAAAGAGGTGCCGTAGTGGAATTGGGAATAATTTCGATCGCCTGGGAATCATTACGCGCACTGACACCACATAGCACACGGGCACGTTTTGCGTTTCGCCTCCATGCCTGTGAGATTTGAAAAGTATTCCGTGATTGTTCATTCCCATGTCGCAATTTTTAACTGGCACCCTCGAACGTGCTCTGGTTGAGACATCAGTTATGGAAAGCCGCAATTAATAAACAGGTCCAGTCACACCATGGGCAACAGCGGTTGTTCTGGGATAAGCACGTACACTTTGCTTTGGAAGCATCACGATGCTGCAGAAAGTGCTCACGCTATGGTAGCCACCAAAGCCACCCGAATCATGCCTTTTAGCACAGATAATTTCCTGCATTTCGTCCTCTCACGACGAAGCATTTTGTTGCACATGCATTGACTTTGAATAAAAGTACAGCGCCATTTCCCTCCGCTCAGTCTGTGACTCGCCAGGGGTATGTCACGTGCTTCACTGCTTCCCAAAATATCTAATTAAAGAGACAATAAGGACTCAGAAGTTGGCTTGTGTTGACAGATTACCTTGTTCTAACGACAAAGGCTTTCACTTAGAATGGAGCTCTTAGAAGCTACAAAAAGCAAAAAAATTAAAAACAGGTGTAGCCACCACCAGGTAATTTCGGAACTAAACATTGCATCACCATTTTTTTGGGCACAGATCCCAGAGCTTAGGCTACAACACCATGCCTTTCAAAAGAGTTACATCATAGTTATAGTGGAGTATATGGGAGCAGTTTGAATTGAGTGGCGGAAAAATATAAATGCTATTTCCCTATCAATAAACACGTGTTGTGCTGCTAGATGAGCAACAACGCACCCAGAAAGATATTCGAGCTTTACTGAGAAGAAAAAAATATCGTGTTTCTGACGAACAGACTTAGTTCGGGTGGTTTTTTGCACTGAGACTACAATTTACATTGTTAATTGTTAGGTTTAACATCCCAACGACTCATAGGACATGAAGGACGCTGCAGTGCAGGGCTCCGGAATGGTTTAGACCCCCTGGTGTTCCTTAACGTGAACTGACATTGCACAACACACGGGAGCCTTTACGTTTTTAATCCACTGAAATGCGGTGGCCGCGGCCACGACTGCACCCGGCTCAGTAGCCAGGCATGGTAACCACTGAGCTGTCGTGGTTGGTTTATAATTCAGAAGCGCATATGGCAGAAGTCATCCGGTTAAGAATACAAGCTCGAGATCATTAGTGTACAATGACCCCGAAAGTTCGAATTATCTAGTGCTACAGTGCAAACAGACTGAAGTAATTACTTATTAGCATACACCCAAGCACAGCCATACAGCAGCAAATGAATGCCAAGCAGGTTTCACAGAAAACTTGCAGTTGAAACAAAATTTGTCCCAGTTTGAGGTTACCTGTGCCACCTTGGATTCGCCGCAGTACTAGAGTGCAGAAAGGGCACTTTGACCCAACAATTGTGCAATTTCATCAACAATCACAGATTTGTACTATCATGTAGCAGGTTTAAAGAAATGAACAGGTTGGCGCAGCAGTCCAACCATTCCCACCACTGTGCAGGTATACTCTCTGTGAGCTGCATATGCCAGCTGTCATGGGGTGTGACAGCTAGCACATTTTTGTCAAAATGGTGTCGAACAATGCAAGCAAAGCAATGCACGTCTAGCACTTCACTTATAAAATGCAATAATTCAAAGCACAAAAAACATTCAACGTAAAACTCATACTGGCTTGCAACATGTCCATTCTAACAAACGAAAGGAGTACTAGGTAAACACATAAACCTGACGGCATTTGAAACGCTGCAAACCGTAGTTTTCAGAAAAAGGGCAAATAAAGGGTTCCCACAAAATAATCTAACACTTTATGAGAACTATAAAACCAGGCGCTCAGGTACCAAATTACAATGCACCTTCTGAACTTATCCGGTGGCAATAAAACCTGTGCTCTTGCCTTCTAAGTGAATGCTGATGTATCAGCAGCAAACATTCATTTACCACAACTATTACCAATATGACAATAAACAGCAGGGAAATTGATAACCGTGGACAAATACTGGTATTGACATGTATTATTGCAAATTAAGTTCTTTAAAACGCATCAGGTTTTGTAAAAAATGATTGTATACGTGGTGCAACCATCCCACTATGACAGTAAATCTGCCAAGAATTGTTCAAAAGCACCGTAAACAAAAATGACAAAAGCAGCATGATCAAAATTCGGCACTGCGGGTAACCGGAAACAAGAGTCACATTATAAAAAATATAAACAGATGCTCACATGAACTAAGCATAATTCAGAAACGTGGCGCAGAGAAATGTACTATCATGCACAATATGAGCTGCAATGCACAGGACGTTGTACGACTTCAACTCCTGAAACTGCGCGAGCAAAGCGGTGCTCGAAAGTTGTGCACTTAGCGGCCGATAAAAAGAACACGGTGCAATGAATATTTCGCCCCGCTCTGTGATCTGTAAAGAATGTTTTTAATGGAATATATAACGGCAGCTTCAGTCGACTCACCAGGGTGCGTTCCAGCTCATACTAATCTGACAATAGTGCACGCGCCATAGGCGACGCGTAGGGGTTTTAATCCAAGCGGACACAAATTGCAAGCGCTGTTACGAACATCAACGATACATTTTACTCACAGCCAAAATGCAAATGCTCTAGAACTGCAGGATGATGAGAACTGGCATGAGAAGAAAATCCTCATAACGAGACAGGGCATACAAATTAGCATATAAGAGTAACTATTTGAGAAAATCGAGTTACGAAGCTCCTGTACATCCTAAAGTCACGAAAATCGTAGCGCACACAAATACCTTCTAGCATTCCTTTGCTCAAAAAGGTGAACAGCTGTGAGACCGACTCTCTTGCCCTTAGATGGATGGATGGATGGATGGATGGATGGATGGATGGATGGATGGATGGATGGATGGATGGATGGATGGATGGATGGATGGATGGATGGATGGATGGATGGATGGATGGATGGATGGATGGATGGATGGATGGATGGATGGATGGATGGATGGATGGATGGATGGATGGATGGATGGATGGATGGATGGATGGACAGACGGATGGATGGATGGTTTGATGGATGTTTGGATGGATGGATAGATGGATGGGTGATTGGGTGGGTCGGTGGATTAATGGATGGATGGGTAGGTGGGTGGATGGGTGGATGGATGGATGGACGGACGGACGGATACATGGATGGATGGATGGGTGGATGGATGGGTGGATGGACGGACGGACGGACGGACGGATGGAGGACTGGGTGGATGGATTGATAGATGGATGGATGGATGGTTGGATGGATGGATGGATGGATGTATGGATGGATGGATGGATGGAGATTGAACTCTTTAAATCGGGTTGTGGTTAAAGCCACCTAGCCATGACTTGTGAAATTTTACTCTTGTCTTGATTCTAGGCACCAACCAGATAAGTTTCGCTTGGTTACTTCTATCCGCTTAAAATATACTTTTCCTTCACTGTCCTGGAACCGCAATGCTTTGAATAAATCATCCCCGTTGCTTTCCACTGCAGGATGAAGCCCTTTACAGAGAAAAATGAAGTGTTCAGCCGTTTCCTCCTCCTCTCCACAAGCATCGCACAACGTGTCTATCTCATGGTACCTGACTATATGTCTTAGTCCGTAAAACTCCCGTCCTCGCTCTAAACAACAAAGAGCTTCCGCTACAACTATCATAGATATTTTCTTTGGCAATTTCTTTCCTGCTTAAAGATCCTGTATGTTCCCAGTGCCGATTTCTTCAGCATCCTTCTTTTCCACAGAGCTCTCTCTCTCTTTCTTTAACCTTTTTCTTAACCGATAATTGCTGTTTTGCCCCCCCCCCCCCCCCCCCCGACTGCTGTCCAGATATTTACTTGTCAACTTTCTAGTTCGGTTTCTCTCTTGCGTATCAATATTCCTTATGTACAGGTATAAAAAAATTTTTCCTTGCCCACTGCTTTTCCCCCATTTGTCTCAATCGCATCTATAATGCTATTTTACTGCTAGCTCGAACGGGTCCCAACCCATATCCACCTGTACCCCCTGATTTGGTGTATTGCCATGTGCTCCAAATGCTAGACTTCGTACGTCGCTTTGTTTGATTTCTAACCTTGCTTGAACATCTGGTCTCATGCACGGGGCCGCATTGCCGATAGTCAGACTAGGAAGCAACACCCCTTTCCACATCCCTCTGTGCGCGTTTGAGCAACAAGTAGCAGAAAATTGTCTCCGCCCCTTTTTGGAGCTCTAATGGCAAACACTGCATTATGATATATCACCACTCCCGTAAGAGATGGTTGGGAATATGCAAAACTGGTATAAATTCAGAGTATTGCTTACCTTCAGAGATAGCTGCGTAATCGTGAAAACAGCTCTTCGCCTTCGCATCACCGGCACCGCAGCAACAAGTACAGCCAGTACAAGTAATTTTGTAACATGGGCACATCTACCACATAGTCACGCACAATAAAATCGTCCAGGATTTCAACCCTTCTACAGGTGACAGAGAGCGCCTTAGACAACAGTGCCTCCTGTATCCTTCCGAAATACAGGAGGCGCTGACCAGAGCGCACAACAAACGCACACTGAAAAGCTAGCGAGAGCGGAAATGGTCCTTTGCGTCAGATGCGACCCGCTGAGAACAGCAGGCGAGCGCATTCACCTCTACTATTACAAACGCACACAGAACACAGCACGTTTCATGAAGGTAAACCACAAAATACATTCTGCACTATTCATGATGCTCATTGCAAGAACCGTTGGCGCACTTCGAAACAAACCCGAGAAGGCGGAAGAGAAAAATGCAAAAAGCAATACGGATGATCGCCTGGCGGCAGAAATTAGTGTTTGTTTGAGTGCCTGCAGGGAAAGAAAAAAGAAAGGCAAATTTTTTTAACGACGTGTATTCGGCCGCATTGGTGCCCACAGAACTCTAAGCGATCGCCAGTACTTGTCTCTCCTTGACAAAGTGCATTGATTGACGATATGTGGCTTGGGTTTCGGTTCAAAATGCATAAGATTTGAGGGCACAGTCTCAATACTGAGGTACTCATTCGCATGAATATTGGTTGGTTTTCGTTTTTATAAGTCTTCATGCATGTTTTTATTATCAGCCACTACAGAATCAAGAAGATTAACGACGTTCAGAGTATAATAGCCATAGTGCGTAGGTCAAAGCAAGAACTTAGCGAACTTATAGTGACTGCTGTGCAACTAATTTCTTCTTCGGCACCCAGACGGACGACATGACTGCGTTGAAATGAATCCAGAATTAGATCTCCATTGTGTGCTGCAGTTTCAGCGCGCGTGAATGTACTGCATTCTTCGGCATGTTTCTTGCGGCAGCTTACACGTCGCCGATCGCTTTTTCCGTATGTAAAACAGTACGTCACTCCCTTAGTTGTATACGTGGGCACGCCGTTGGAAATATGGAAACGCTACAAATGAGACAGATCACATCCGTAATGTGAATATATACCCTTTTCAAAACGGCCGCTGTGCCGAGTAGGACAGGACCAAATAAACTAAAGGCGCTGAACGAAATGCGGATGATGAGGCAGCATTCTCAGAGTCAGCTACCTAGATCGTCGACAAAATAAACTGTGGGTGCCGATGGTTGAATGAAGAGATTTTCTGCGTTCGAGGGTGCGCTCCATTTTAAACTTCTACGCTCCGCTAGCTGCTCTCACGAGCGGTTCAAAAATACTCGCCACGCGAAAAAGACAAAGTAAAAAGAAAATTGCCCTAATTCTTCAGCTTCAGCCGCGGCGGTGGCTGAGTGGTAATGGCACTCGGCGGCTGGCCCGAAAGACGCGGGTTCGATCCCGGCAGCGGTGGTCGAATTTCGATGGAGGCGAAATTCTAGAGGCCCGTGTATTGTGCGATTCCAAGAGAAGGCAAGCGTAGCAGGGGGCGGTAGAAGGTTAGGTGGGCGGATGAGATTAGGAAGTTTGCAGGCATAGGGTCGGCGCAGCTGGCAAAAGACAGGGTTAAATGGAGAGACATGAGAGTGGCCTTTGCCCTGTAGTGGGTGTAGTTAGGCTGATGATGATGAAACATTTATTGCCGCAATTTTGTACACAACCACTCTGGTATTACGGCCACTGGTCTTTCATACTATGGTAGGTACTTCACCTTGCTCATCAGGCATGGTCCAAGCATTCATTTGGTGTTTTTCTGGGACAAGTGCACCTACCAGAAGAGTGCTGTGAGAGCTCCTATTTCTAAGATGTAGAAATTCACCAAACTCTATAGCGTAATACTTACTTGTTTCGACCTCAACTTCCATTCCCAGGAAAGATGACACCCTCGGGTAACCAACCAATTCAGTGGTGCATGGCAGAGCTAAAAAGAAGAAATACATCTTTAGCGCAACTGTTTACATTAGTGTCACTCAGCAAAGCAGCTTTGGTTCGATTGAATTGATTAACATTATTTGACAGTTGCACTTAAACACACTGTAGCAGAGCTGAGTCACTCTGACGTCACGCTAGCAGCGACCTAGCATCGTTACCTATTACGTCACTCTCCTGTCTCTTCATAAACCACTTTCCTATCGGCAATAAACGCTGTTCTTCACTGACTGCCGGCCTGTTTACACACCTGAAATGTCTACATCACGTGGTCGAATAAGGAAATGCTGCCTATACAATCAAGAAGTCACACTAATATAATGACAGGTTCGAAGACAAATACAGTGTAATTATTTTGTTATGAGGGCATCTCGAAAATTGAAACTCTTTCAAATTTTTGATATCAAATATCTTTAAGACAACTCCCGGCCAAATTCTGTCGTCAACTATATACTTCACATTCACTGCACAAAATAGATGAACAGAGTAAAGCGCACGACACAATGCATCACGTACCCTATTCTGTTACTCCTTGTCTTTTTCTTTCGTGCCATGTGCTTGAATTATAGATTACCAACTCACCCACACACACCCATGCCTCATTGAACTATATCCACTTTCACACACAGATATGCTTACATCTCTGATTAGGCTGAGCTTCGATCTCTGGTGTAGGAAAATGCACTTCACCGCCATGCACATTGCTGGGAATTGTGGTAGAGGCAGCAAGCACCTCGGTGGTAGCCAATGTGTAAAAAGTGCCAAGAAAATCAGAAAACTTACACATCATTGAAGTCATGCATGATAAGATATATAGCAGTGTATCAGAAAAATGCCATACCATGCACTTGGTCACTGTCTAGCCTCCTGGAAACCTTTCTCTTAGCCTGTTTTTGCCGGTTGTCACATGCTGAGATTGTTGGAACAGCATTCCACTTGAGAAGCTTTCGGCCGTCAGAACTGCCTATTTTAAACTGGCTCTCTTCAAAGTGGGCCTAACAAACAATAGAAAACAATCAGCAAACAAGAATAATTTTAGTGAATGCAAAACATCGTTTGAATGCTTTAAATTTGCTTCAACGCTTCCCTCTCAAGTTTGCTTCAAGATTATTGATATTCGTGCAGAGGTACAGCTATTCACCAGCATCACATTAGAGCTTCTGAGTTTATCCCACAGGGAAAGAAATCGCGAATGAGAAAACCTAAGTTAGTGATGATTAAGGTACAAGAGCTATCGCAGTGCGCTGTTTTTGAACTATATTTGGTAGGAATTTTAAAACATGCTAGTGCCTAAAGGCTCAGTTACATCGTATAGGCTGTGAAAATGCTTTGGAACTCTTTTAGTGGATTCGTTACTCAGTTTGCAAAGAATGCATTCAGTTTACTTGTTATTGGTGTCAAGTTTCATGTCATATGCAAGGATGCAAAACCTTGCAGCAACATGAATTCGCCAAATGGAACGCGGAAATTTACGTAACGCGAACAGGCTAATCACTGTAACCGAACAGGCACCAAAAGAATAGGAGGAAAGCGTTTGTGACCGGCCATCGCAGTGAAAAGCACGCAATTCTACAACGAGGTGCATGCCGAAAATATTATTTAAAAAACCTATAAAGTGTCAACAAATCTTTGGCACTTCGGCGAAAGCTAAATTGCCGTCATGAAATCTGTCAGGTAATTTCAAATTCCCATAAACAAGGGGGCAAAGGTCAACACTGAATGCACCAGCATTAATCAGAGTTCCTTGTCAGTTTAGACGTCCGCACAACGGCATTCAAACGCGGAGACAAACTTAAACAGCGTGCGGTAATTAAATTTTAAACAACGCTATTATTTAAATCACAAATTAAATACAAACAGCCTCACCTCACAAATCCTGGAGTACGGAGTGGGCTCGAAATCATCGCGGCTCACGAGTTGCAGCCATGCGCGTAGTCGAGCACCGTCCTTTTTCCCGAACGCATGAAGCGTTTTCCGTCATTTTGCGAGTTGAAACAGCCAACAACACAGAAAAAAGGCATCCTCGTATGCTCTTCTGCAGTTGAAATGCTGCGAAGTGCGGGATCTCTGGTCAATGCGTCGGCCACTGACAGCAATCGCAGTGTCGCAGCACTAGGTCTGTCTACCACACTGAAGCCGACTGAAGACGCACAAGCCACAAAATGGCAGCCCCCATGAACCGTCGCAATGTAAATAAATATCACGTGATGCAAACTGACCAATGATCGGGGCGGCGGCACGTAACAATAAGAGTAAAGAGTGCCGGTACTCTAAATTTTTATCTAGTCACTCTATACTGAATCACTCGGCGGCGGCGTAGCAACAAGCGCCCTCGGCGGTCGTCGAACAGAATGCCCGCCGCTGTCGGCCGTACTTACTTTGCCGTGCAAACTTTCGAGATAAAGTGTGAAAAGTTACTAGAACATTTTGAAACAAGGTAGAATGGGCTCCGACTAGATGCGATCAATTGAGATAAATCTGGTCGCGTTTTGCATCGCAAACAAAGCGATAAAGCGGCGGGGCGGCAGTTTTGAGGAATCAACAAACACTGCAAAGATTCACTGCATTATATAGGCTAGTTGACGAAAAGAAAACACAAAACCTATAGGCGCAACGGTAATCAAAAAACAAAAAAGTGTTAGGGCAGTGCTTACCTATGGCTGATTACAATAAGAAAGGAATCGAATGAAAGGTATGTGTTCAGCAACAGCGCTTCAAATTATATATCGTATTTTTAAAGCAGAGCCCTTAATGTGTGTTAATGATGCAGGCAATTCGAAATTTCATTGAGATGAAGTTTTGGGGAGAAATGAATTAGTGAAAGCTACAGTTTCCCATGCGATATGTCAACTTCGTGTTGGTGATCATGGCGAGCAGAAAACAATTTATGCTTGTTGAATGCAGCATCCGAAGTGATTCTTGTTGTGTTGCGTTTTCTGGCGAATATGCAACTATGGCCATCGTGCGCCAAGCACAACTTAAGTAAGAGAAATTTTTGTTGAATTTTAAGAAATGTTGAAAATCATCAGTGGTGCATAGGACCTTAAAAATTACTACAACTGCCTAGTAATAACAAAGAAAAGAAATTTTAGAAATGGCTACTAGTAAACACCTTAAAGACGGTTGGGTAACCAATGCAGCTTCCCTTGGCTGGGCAAGGATAGCGAGGCTTCCAACGAATCAAATAAAGACTACAACCTTCTTCTCAGGACTGAGAAACTGGCTGAGGTCTACCAAAAATTAGCAAAGCAGTTGGACAGAATTTAAGGTTTCTTCAGATATCTTGCTTCTCTTAAAGAGTTGAAAACGAACGATATGTGAATAATTGCATCTCCTAAATGCAGTGCTGGATGACAAGGAGTGTATTCATTATAAAACTGAATAAAGCACTTCTTTCTTAAATTTTCCAGTTTTGGAAACGGGAATAAAATGTGGTTAACTTTACGTTAATTTACGCGTTCTTCGTAAACATGTTTGTCTTGTTTTATTATCAGGAATTTTCGCGTACGGTGTGTGTGGCCTATTTGGAGACGGTAGCGAATCAGCGCTGGTTTGTGTGTCTCCTCTCTTTCATGGTCTGTGTGTGTGTGTTTGCGCTGTTGAACCATCATTATGCATCAACACCAACTACTCCAATCTGCAGTTTTTCTAGAGAATCACTCCCTCGAAACGTTTCTTGTCCACACATGACATCCATTCACTTAAAATTGGTTTTACTAAAGGTACTTTGTTATTTATTTTGTTGTTCCAAGCCAACTGTTATATTTTCTTTGTTTACGACGTACTAAATTCATGCAATCTTTTAAGGGTACATACATTTTTTGTTTGCTTGTCACGAGCTTGAGCAGCGTACAAATCTGCTCTTTCGTCGCATTTTATGCCGACATGACTTTGTTACCAGCAGTATTATATTTTGTCCTTAGGCTAAAGCTGTTATGTTGTGTATGGTGTCACCAAGCAGCGGAGTTATTGCATTTCTAGAATGAAGGGCTGTAAGTACACTCAGTGAGTCTGTGTAAATAATACTGTTTCCGAGGTTCTCATTTATTATTTTTTCTAAGGCTACAGAGATGGCATAACATTCGGCCGAGAATATGGATGCATACTGTGGAAATATTGTAAACAAGAAAATTCAATCAGCGCTAGGCAACAGGACCAGAAAGAGGGGGAGACAAACACGGCGCTTAACTTTAGTATTTTATTTCAATTTCCTTATACCACTGCGCTTCGAATGTAAGCATCTGTTTTTGATTTTGTACCATCCGTATAAATAACTGTTAAAGCACTGTAATTTTCCTTCAGTGTAGGAAATTCTTGTATTACAGCTTGTTGTGGAGTTTGATTTTTGCGGAATTGTGTAAGAGTGAAACCACAGACTGCAGGGATACTAGGCGGCAATGAATCACGTGTTCGAGCAGTGCTTCGCAATATGTCTAGTACGCCGAGGTTTTGGCACATCTCTTCAGAACGCAGGAGTGGCTTTAAGCTAGCGCTTTTTTTGTTAAATAATGTTCTAGATGGGCACTTTGTACCGATGGAGTAACATATATGCTTCTGCTGTGAAGAGAGTTTTAGATTGTACGAGCACGTGAACATGGCCCTCCTATCTGTCAGTAGTGGTTCGCTGGTTTCTACACGCAGGCTGTTTATGGGCGACGTCCTGCATGCACCAGTGGAATGACGCAAACCTAAATTATGTGGTAGATCCAGTCTTTAAGGTACGATGGTCTCGCTCACCCATAAGCTATGCATCCATAATCTAAGGTAGAGCGTACTACAGAGCGATAAAATTGTAACAGACATGTCCTATCGGAGCTCCAGTGTTTTCGTGAGAGTGTTTTTAGTATATTCAGGTGCATTCAAGGATTTAGAGGCTTTTTTAGGACCTTTATGTGTGGCAGGATCGTGAGTCTTTTATGAAAAGTTATTCCCAAATATTTGTGCTCAACTTTTACTGGTATTGTGATTTCATTCAGATAAAGGGCGGGATCAGTGTGCAGTCCTCTTTTCATCGAGAACAGAACAGCTACTGACTTTTGCGTTAAAATCTAGATACCATTTTATTTGCCCATGTCGTCAGTTCCTTTACAGTCAGTTGTATTTGTCTCTCGCATGATGCTAACTTTGAAGATTTGCAGGCTATTTCAAGACCATCAACGTAGACTGAATACATGATATACTTCGGGTTTACTTTAGTTAAGAAATTCATTTTTATAATTGGTAAGTCGTGCTTAATATACACCGTTGAGGTACTCCATTTTTCTGAATGAAGTTCTTTGAGAGGGTTGAGCGTACGCGTACACGAAAAGAATAATTCCAAAGGAAGTCATTCAGGCAGTTCAACATCCTATCGCGGATGCCTAGATCCCCTAGTTAGCGGAGGATCCCAAACCTCAAGTTGCACCATATGCTTTCTCGATATCGAAAAAGACGGCAGGACAGCGCAGTTTGCGTCAAAACATTTCTCTGCGTTTTTGAGGCAAACTAGATGGTCAGTGTTTGAGCACGCCTTTTTAAAACCACATTGATAGATATTAAGATATCCGCGGAATTCAAGGACAAATGTTAGTCTGACATCCTGGACACTTTCAAAAAATTTGGCGAGACAGCTCGTAAGGGCTATTGGTCTATAGCTACTCGGGGAAGCTGGTGGTTTTCCAGGTTTCAATAATGGCACTATAGCGCCTCTTTTTTATTATTTATGTGTTTTTCCTTCTACGAATATTTTGTTAAAGAAATTCAAGAGTGCCTTTACGGCAGGCTGAGAAAGATGGGCATCTCATAGTGCATCTGGTCGAATCCTGGAACAGTTTTTTTTTGCCGGCAGGCAGTATTCTATTGATTTCTGGGAGGATAATTAAGTTGTTGTATTGTTGGTTAGCGCCTCTACTTAAGGAAGTCTTTCTTTTTATGCTATATTTGTGTATTTTAGGAATGCCTGCGTCTAGTGAGACGAATTGGAAACTGCAGCGAAGCGTTGCCCCAAAACGTCTGCCTGTTCCTTTATGCTTGTTTGAGTGCCAGGCATTCTTGAAAGAAGTATTGTGAGCGGTAAGAATCTGCCATTTAATTTTAGAACGTGCTCCCGCATTTTTTTATGTTATTTGAATGTTTACAGACGAAACATAACTCTGCAAAGAGGCTTCCATGGCACTGCGACGGATGTACCAAGCTTTTGCTCCTGCCTTTTTCTAATGTCCGGGGTTCTCCTGTGTGGTATGCCTACGAAACTGATCCTACGCTTTATTTTGTTGTTTTTGCTTCAATGCACTCTTGTGTATACCACACTTTTTGGTTTTGCCGCACCACTAAAGAGACAGTGCGGCAGATATGATACAATTCTTGAACTTTTCATTTATCTGACCGATGCTGTGATTTCATAAAATTATGTTTTCTAAAGTGGCTTTTGCTGTAAAAAGTCACCCGTATGATTAATAATGCTTCCAACGTCGCGGTTTTATTGTCATAATCTCCGGTGCAGATGTCAAGCTGATAAGTACAGGGAGGTGATCGCTGCCATATGGGTTGTCGACGACACTACATCTTAAATCGCGAAAAACAGACTGTGAACTAAAAGAGCTTATATTCCCCGAGGTTGGATAGCAGAATGTGGCCTTTTCCGTGTTTAAAAGACATGTGTTGTTTGTGAGGTTAAAGTCTTCAATTACTTGGCCTCTAGAGCCACAGCGCTCGTTTCCCCACCAAAAAAGAGGAGTGAGCGTTAAATACCCCAAATAACAGGAATGGCTGTGAAAGTTCATCGATCAGTTCCGGCAGAGCATGCACTGTTAGCATAATATGTGAAGGATGATATACAGAAGAAATTGTTATTGTTTTGTAGCTGGCTATACTGACCGCAACTGCCTCAAGTTTTCTTTTGTGTTTGATTACTTGAGCATGGACGCCGCTTTTAACGACAATTGCGACGCCTACCGAAAGTCTATTTGCCTGCTGTTGCTCGCGTCTAAAGGTTTTATAATGTTTCAGGATATTCACACGTTGTGGACCAAGATTGGTTTCCTGAAAACATAAAGCAACGGACAACATTGACCCTAAAATATGCATCATGTCGCTGTAATTGCTCAGCAGTTCACTACATTCTATTGAACTAAGCAAGTCATATTTATGCTTTTGGGTGGTAATTTATGGGGGTTTACTTACGCTCTGGGCCCGTTATAAGGTCTCTGTCTATTTCGCTCATGAGAGCTGCTACGCCGCTGCAAAGCGGGCGGACTGGGGGTTACATCCATCACCTCGCCAGAGCTGCTGGAGGACCGCGGAGAATCCGCAGTTGTGTGGGTTTCAGGACTCCACCGAAGTGGGGAACTCGTGCCAGATGCCGACCCATGAACCGGGGCGCACTGCTTTAGTGGTGGCAGGGCAGCATTCGCTATCTCTGCCATTGACTCGGTGAAAATGGCCTCGGCAGGTGCTGGAGTACTGTGTGGTGCAGCCCCCCGTGCACAACATCACCTAAGTTAGATTTTTCTGCGAAAGAGAATATGTTGAAAAGAGAAAACCGGCTCTTCACTCCTTTAAATTAAATGTTTTCTTGGGTCTTTATGGTGATTATTCCTTTTCATTCTTCCAGTAAGAACACGCCCTTGAGTATGCAGCGCAGTCTCTGTAAGGCCACTGCAGCGAGCGCGAGTCAATGCAAGAGCGCGCGCTGTAAAAAAGAAGAAACATCCTGAGCATTTCTGAAGGCGCGCGCGGCTGCAAGCATATCCCAGCGCATGGGCCAGGACCTCCTCGCCCGACGACCTTGGCTAGGTGGGGCACTCGTAGACATATTGCCGCGAATCTTTGCAGTGTTTTTTTTATTCTTCAAGCCTGACAAAACGGCGCTTTATAGCTTTGTTTGGGATGCAAGACGCGGCCAGATTTATCTCGATTCATCGCATCCACGCAGAGTTGTTTCTACATTGGTCCAGAATTTTCGAGTAACTTTGCTCGCCTTATTTCGAAAGTTCGATATCAGCTTTAAATTGAGCACGGCTGACAGCGGCGGTCATTCTGTTCGACGGCCGCTAACCACGATTGGTGCTACGCCACCGCCGAGCGATTCAGTCCACTCTGGGCGCGAGTCATCCCAAATAAATATTTTTGTGTAGACACCATTTTCGCAGCCTTTCTGCTCTCTGGACTGGACTGGACTGGATGGATGGATGGATGGATGGATGGATGGATGGATGGATGGATGGATGGATGGATGGATGGATGGATGGATGGATGGATGGATGGATGGATGGATGGATGGATGGATGGATGGATGGATGGATGGATGGATGGATGGATGGATGGATGGATGGATGGATGGATGGATGGATGGATGGATGGATGGATGGATGGATGGATGGATGGATGGATGGATGGATGGATGGATGGATGGATGGATGGATGGATGGATGGATGGATGGATGGATGGATGGATGGATGGATGGATGGATGGATGGATGGATGGATGGATGGATGGATGGATGGATGGATGGATGGATGGATGGATGGACAAGGCTGAACCCATTAAATCGGGTGGTGGCTGCAGCCATCTAGCCTTGAGTTATGAATTTTTACGCTTGTCTGGGTTTTAGCCACCAATCAGATAACCTTCGCTTGGTTACTTCTACCCGCCTAAAATCTACTTTCCCTTCACTGCCCTTAAACACCAATGAATTGGATAAATCGGCCCTGCTGCTTTCCACTGTAGGTTGAAGCCCTTTACAGAACAGTATCAAGTATTCAGCCGTTTCCTTCTCCTCTTCGCACGCAACGCACAACGTGTCTATCTCGTGGTACCTGACTCTCTATCTCAAAGTCCGTAATACTCCCGTTCTAGCCTCAAACAACAAAGAGCTTTCCCTACAATTTTCACAGATATTTTTTGATAATTTCCTGCTTAAAAATCCTCTATGTTCCCAGTGCTGATTTCGTCAGCATCCCTGTTTTTCACAGAGCTCTCTCTGTTTCTCTAACCCTTTTCTTGACCGATAATTGCTGATTTGCCCCCAGCTGCTTTCCAGATATTTGCTTGTCAATTTTCTACTTCGCTTTCTCCATTTCGTGTCAACATTCCTTATATACAGGTATCAAAAACTTTCCTAGCCCACTGCTTTCCCCCCATTTTTTCAATCGCTCCTCAAATGTTATCTTAGTGCTAGCTTCTCTGCTCTCGAACGACGCAGTCACCACTTTGTGACATCCGGTGGAGATGCTGGGTAGCCTTGCATGTATCGGACGCCCCCTTTAAGTCGTGACGCCAGCCCTCTGCGTTTCGCAACCGAGGACAAGCCAGCAGCTCACCAAGCCAACCTACGTCTCCAGGGAGAGCTGCCTGATTTGGGGACCCAGCCGGACCGCAGCAGATAGCGAAAAGACGCTGCTACGAGCACCGCAACCTCGCAAAAGATGTCGACACCGATCATACTTCAACAGCAGCGGGTGCCGCCTACTTTCATTGGATCCCTAGGCGAAGACCCCGAAGAATGGTTGGACCAATTTAAGCGCGTGGCATCATTCATCAATTGGGATCCGGCATCAAGAGGGCTCAGCACGTAAGTGGTACGAAAACCAAGAGTCAGTCCTAGCGACTTCGGAGCTATTCAAAAATGAACTTTTGAAGGCATTCACCAGTGTCGTGAGGAAAGAAAGAGCTGAATGACTCCTCCAGTACAGGATCCAGCTTCGGAACAAGCCTGTCCACGGTTACGACGAAGAGATGAAGAGCCTCTTTCCCAGGCAGCAAAACAGCATTGGGCGATCACTGGGCGATGATTTGAAAAAAATTGGCATGAACGGCGGTCCTACATTGGCCTTTAGGCAAAGCGCTACCACTCTGACACATTGGCTCCACTTTCAGACCAGTTTTAAGCCAACGTTTGGCCGATCAAAGGACCAATGCTGGCCTGGCGTTCATTCCGCGACATGGGCCAGTAAAGCCTCGGATTGGCTTTCCAGCTTTCGAACACTCGCATCCAGCTATCGAACATTGGTATTCAGCTTTCAAACATTAATAGCCAGCTTTCAAACACTGGTATCCTGCTTTCAAAAATTGGCACATGCAACATAGCCCACGGCCCAATGACTGGAACTGTGGATGTACCACTCAACCTAGCAAATATTCATAAATGAGGGTGCCAAAGAAGTCAGGAAAAAGAACGATTTATTGTATCGAATTACAAGAATCACACTTATAGCGCACGCATAATGCCTTGCGCTGCCTCCTGGCAATTAAAGGAAAGGAGGACCCATGAGCATGGTGGAAGATTCCATGGGAAAGTAATTTATTTTCAAGTTTGCTGCGTGCCGATGATTCAGGTTAGACAACACAGCTCGGCAATCTGCTGTAGCGCGGCTAAGACATCCATAAAGTGCTCAACGGAACTGATCAGTCATATCTGAAGTAATCGTTGCACTCCTCTTGCAAGACAACTGCGCTCAAAGTCCTCGTTCAGCTCTTGCACGATGACCTCACAATGCGTCGAGCCTGCAAACAGAGGCATGGTGTCATGATGAACCTAAATATGGCCGTCACAGGAAAAAAACAGAAATGATTAAATAACACTGAATTTTGTGAGGCAGAGTCGGCGTGAAAACACTCGACACACATTTTACAGCATAATTGGTAACAACTAGCACCGCATTTTTTGCACAAAGTGAAATTTAATTTGCCTTGTACCAATTTGGTGGTTTCCCCACTCCGAGCCCGAGATGACCAAGAAAAAGAAAATTCAGTTTTTAATGGGCGCCGTAAAAGAACAACTGTTTGCCAGCCTCTTCCGCCGGCCGCCAAAAAAAAATTTGAGGAATTCATGCAAGAAGCCTGCACGATCGAGAAGACCCTCGACGTCCGGGATCGGCAGTGCAAGTGCCCTTCTCCTGTCTGTGCAGTCCGTTCGGCCACGGCGCCCACCACCAGCGATGACTTCCGGGAAGTTATCGGCGAAACCGTGCGCGAAGGGCTACGTCGATTACTGCCAATCTCTCCACAGCCGCAGTACCCACTCTCATGGATGCGGTAAGGGAAGAAGTGCAATCGGCACTTGGCACCCCGACGGCCACAGAACCCCAGGCCATGACCTACGCCGCTGCAGTACGCACTCGTCAGCCCCAACAACAACCCCTACGTCCTCTCCGACATGAACAACTTTTTCCCTAACTCCGCCTTCCTGCCCCTGCCCGCCCTGCCTCTGAGCGACGCTCAAGCCCCAGGAAATGCGACGCCTGGAGAACTTCCGACAACCGGCCGTTGTGCTCCATTGCGCTGAGGCCGGCGATATTCATCGTCACTGCCCGTACCGACGAATTGGTCTTCGAGGATTTGCTGTTGACGCTAAACGTCCAGGTTCCGGACAACGTCCGCAGGAGATCGACCAGTACCTGCGTCGAGAGGAGTACGCGCCGAACCGCCTTTCGCGCTCACCATCGCCGTCAACCTTGCGCTTTGCGTCGCCACGACGCAGCTACGAAGCCGCGGTACGAGGAAGGTCTCCTAGCCCGCATAGGGGAAACTAAAGACAGCAACCTCTGGTAGGAAGATTGCTCACGAGCGAAACGCCGAAGATCCTTCACCGACCACGCCCTATGAAGGCGCGGCACCCGCTACGCTCCATGGAGACGCTACACTCGCTGCACCAACGCCGCACAAAATGAAAACCCCGACCTCGACGCCAACTGTCTTCAAAACGATGCCGCCACCCAGAAAAGCTTCGAAGAGAAGCCCCAGTCACGATTCACTGACGCGACAAAACCATGACCCGGCGCCGAGGGCAACGTGCAATGGAAGAGCCAGGACATCCGACTTAGAAGTGGCTAACGTTGGCCGTAAAGTTACGCTCTAGTTTACACGGGCAACGATTATTAGGCGATGATAGGAACATTCGCAGCGCAATGGAGGAAAGCTACGACCGCCTGGGACAGCCCACAAATTCGCACCGCCGGAGGCCACCTTATTAGGCCATGAGGGCGATGCACGGCGCGAGTGACCGTAAAAGCACACACCTATCCTGCGACCTTCCTAGTACTGCAACAATGTTCGCGCGACGTGATGCTCGGCATCTATTTTCTTATTGAGCACCAGGCGATCATCAACCTGCGTTCCAAGCTCATCACGTTTTCGACTGACGAAGCTATCCCTTCAATGGCGACCATGGAGTAGCATGTTGCTTTAGTGGCCTAGATGAGGAATTGACCGTCCCACCTATATCAAGCTTCATGGTCACCGTTGGTGCCATGGATACCAAGAACATAGAAGCTCTCATCGAGGGGAGCTCGACGTTGCTTCGAGAGTGAGGAATGGGCATCACTAGAGAAATCGCACATTTCTGCAATGGTGAAGCCGAAGTACTGCAGACTAACTTCTGCGAAGAATGCCAGCACATCAACAGAAAACAGAAGAACGACGATTGCTTTCTACAGCGAAATATCTGACGTACGAGACTCTTTCCCCTCCCCCGACCTAGCCGCAGTCGATTCGCCTGACCAAGAGAAGTCGCCCACTTCCGACATCAACCCAGCCTTGCCCTGGAACAGACAAGACCAGATCCACAATCTGTTTCGAAGATACAGCGAGTGCGTTTCGTCACTGCCGAAGGTCCGATAAACGGCAATTGCCAAGCTTTACAACCGTCCAGCACGCCTGACCTTTCCTTCAAATCACCTACCCTGTGTCGCCGCGAGAACAAGCGATCCGGGAACAAGGGGAAGAACTGCTTTGCGACGACGTCATCTAGCCTTCAAATAGACCATGGGCGGCACCGGTTCTAATGAAAAAAAGCGACCGCGCACTTCGATTCTGCGTTGATTACCGCCGCTTGAACAACATAACAAAGAAGGACATATACCTCCTCCCCCGCATCGGCGACACACTGGACCGGTTCGGCAACGCAAAGTATTTCTCATCAATGGACCTCAAGAGCGGCTACTGGCAAATTGGGGTAGGTGAAAGAGATCGCGAGAAGACCACATTCATAACTCCGGATGTCCGCTTCGACTTCAAGGTGATGGCATTTGGTCTGTGTTCCGCACCAGCGACGTTTCAGCTAGTAATGAATGCAGTGGCAAAATTTTTCTGGTATATTGAGATGACGTTGTTGACTTCGCCTCAAACCTTGAGCAGCACCTCAAAAGAATTCGGACAGTACTAAACACAATCAATTCGTCAGGCCTAACCTTAAAAGTAGAAAGGTGCCACTTTGCATATATGAAGAGATGCTGTTTCTAGGCCACAACGTTAGCAAGGAAGGAATAAGCCCAGACTCGCAGAAGACAAATTCTTTCGCACTGTTCCCGACGCCGGTCGATAACTATTCTGTGCGCATATTCATCGGATTGGGCGCGTATTACTGACGAATTGTCTAAAACTTTTCGTGCATCGTGGAGCCTCCTGCCCAACTCTCAAAAGCAGACGTACCATTTAATTGTGAAGCGCCGCAAGAAGAAGCCCTCAAGCAACTTCAGCGTCGTTTGCAGTCCCCATCGATTCTAGCGCATATTGACGAAAGCGCCGAGACAGAGATCCATACCGACGCAAGCAGCGTGGGCCTAGGCGCTGTCCCCGTTCAAAAAACTGACGGGATAGAGAAAGTAATCGCATACTCTAGCCGTTCCCAGTCGAAGCTTGAGGCTAACTATTCGGCAACTCAGAAGGAGTGCCATCCCATCATATGGCCTGCGTCGAAATTTCGCCCCTATCTCTACGGACGACCGTTCAAGGTGGGCAACGACCACCACGCACTGTGCTGGCTTGCCAGTTTGAAGGATCCCTCCAGCCGCCTGGCTCGATAGAGCCTGCGTCTCCAGGAGTTTGACTTCGACGTCATCGTCGTTTGCATGTCCGGACGCAAGAATTCCGACTATGAGTGCTGTCATGGAGCCCCTGTAGATGCACCACCACCGGAAGACGATGAAGACGCCTTCCTGGGACCTATCAGCTCCAGGTCTTTTGCACAGCACCAGCGCTGGGTCCCCTACCTAAAACACCTAATCGAGTACTTAGAAGGCAAGGTTCCTTCATTCCCCGCCTCGTTCAAGCGAGGATTGTCTTCGTTCTGTGTACAGAATGATGTCCTCGTCAAGAACTTCGCAGCGAACAAAACAGTGTACCATTTTGTTGTACCTGCAAGTCTGCGCGAAAGAGTTCTTCAGGCTTCACACGACGAGCAGACAGCCGGACATCTCGGGTTTTCTAGCACCCCAACCGCATTCAAGACAAGTATTGCTGGCCCCGACTGTCTGCCGATGTACCACATTATATGAAAACCTGCCGAGATTGCCAGCGACGAAAGACCTTTCTACCCGACCAGCAACATTTCTGAACCCTACTGAGCCCCCCTCAAGGTCCTTTCAGAATATCGACATGGACGTTCTTGGCCCTTTCCCAAAGTCAACGTCTGGAAATAAGTGGATCATCGTAGCGACCGACTACCTGACCCGCTACGCTAAAGCAATAGCCCTAACAAACGTAACAGCACCAGAAGGCGCCAAATTTTTCGTGGAGTGCATTCTGCTGCGACACGGCGCCCTCGATGTGCTCATCACGGACAGAGGAACAGCATTCACGGCGGAAGTAGCTCAAGCCATCCTGGGTTACAGCCAAACCAGCCACCGGAGGACAGCTGTATACCGTCCGCAGACCAACGGACTGACCGACTGCCTGAACAAAACCATCGCCGATATGCTCGCCTTGTATGTCGATGCCGAACTCAAGACCTTTGATGCCATACTGCCTTACATCGTCTTCAACACCGCAGTGCAGGAGAGCACCCAGATAACACCTGTTAGGATCCGCCATGGCGCGGAGGCCACGTCCACGCTAGACGCCATGCTGTCCAACGTTACCGAAGAAGATAACGTCGACGTCACCGCCTGCCTTCAACACTCAGAAGCCCGGAGACTTGCACGATTTCGGATCAAAGATCAGCAGCGGACTGCCGATTTGCCCCCATTGGGTCAGGCCGGAGGTGCCGTCAACGAGATGCTAAGGCCAAAGTGGTATGTTTTGCTTCCGCTAGGGCACGTTAAAGGTCCAAACGCTCGGCATTGCTTCAAAGACCAGGATCCCTCTTTTCCCCAGATAAGGCAGTGCCACGCACGGCTAAGCGCGAGTGCTCGGGTTTGTGGTGACGAACTGCTTACCCTGAGGATGCTCGGCAACCCGTGGTGTCTCAGCTCACCGACATCTGCGTATACCAGATGCCACTGCGGGGCTGAAGTGATTCACCATGATAATCGATTTTGTGAAAAAGACAGAGGCGTGCTATCTTCGTGCTGGTAGCAAGTGGTTGATTCTTTCGAGCTACTGTAATTTGTGTGACATTGCCAATGCGCTTATAGGTGGCTAATATAAAACCATCTTATCCATTATCTGCTGCTCCCCGTGCTCATCAGATATTGACCAGACATATTCTAACTTTGGTCGAATAAAAACTGTGTAACGTTGCATTTTGAATGATGACCGTGGAAGATAAAATTTGCGTTTCATTTATACCAGAGGAAGAGTGATATATGGGTTTACTAGCTTTTTGTGCGAGTTCCAAGACATGGTAGTGAAAAACAAGATGGGGTAGGGAAAAAACAACGCGACGAAATTTATTATGACAAAGAAAACTTGAACTTCCGTACGGGTTTTTAGCAGCGGCACCTTCATGATGTCATTGACTCTGCTGGGGCCCAGTCACAGCCCCTTTGAAATCAGAATGTAGTCCCTGTAGCGGACACTGGGCTGCAGGAAATTACAGTTGTTCTTATTGAGCTTCAAGTTATGTTGTCTACACCGGAACCGCAAAGCTACCAAATATTTGTCATTTTATTTTCGCTAGTGTCCCCAAACCAATATGTCGTTCATTAAAACGGGAACGCCCCTCAAGCCCCCTAGTATCTTATGCATCAACCGCTGAAAAATTTCCGGCGCGGATACGATTCCTAACGGAATGCGCAAGAATCTGTATCGCCCGTAGGACGTGCTCATAGTGCATAAGGGGGACCTCGTCCAACTTTATACTTTATCTACCAGAGCCTGACGATGCATCCAGGGTAAAAAAGAATGGCGCTCCATGCAGCCGCGGTAGGAATCTTCTAACGAGGGCATGTGGTAGGGCTCTAACTATCGCCCTTCAAGAGCGCGTCAGAGTAGAGCTTGACCACTACAACTTTACACCGACATACTTCAGCACTTAAGATTTTCCTTTCGGGTCTACCCTCCACCGACTAAAAGACTAGACAAAGGGAAGGAACTGTACCTCCGAAAGCTACAGACCAACACTTACAACAATCCACGAATTCTACACGCAGTAGACCCCGTGTCATTTGACTCGCAATGCAAATTCTGCGGGGAGACGGCAGACCTGTAACATATGGTATGCGCCTGCTAACGAAATCAGGTGGTCACTGTTAATAACCAGCGAACTCAGGAAAGGTTGGAGGCAGTTCTGACCAACTCGGACGAAATTAGTGAAAAAGAACTCATTGAAAGAGCCCTGCCAGCAGACTACGCCAATGGGGTCCTGGTTTGAGAGCTCCAGCCGCAGCTACGGCCTCCTAAACCATTTCATTAAAATATTTTCACCACCATCTCCAGATGGAGCACAATGACGTCGTTGCTAAAGTAGCAGAACCAACCTCCCGTCCAGTCGCATGGTAGTAGTAGTAAAGAAAAAATTGGCAGTGGCTTAGCTCGGCTATGCCAGGATATACATAGCGAGAAATACGCTTCCCTGGCTGAGCTTGTTGTGGTCACTGTATGTTTAGCAATGAAAGACATATAGGCTCCATCTCGGCGGCTATGCGCCGCCTATTACGCTCGGCAGTCTGGCATCTCCTCTTGGCAAGGCGTTCCTCTCTCTGTTTGGGCGTCTCCGCTTCTCTCTTCGCCTTCTCAAGCTCATTATCTCTATTGATTAGCGAAGTGCCTGACGACAACCTCAGGATCGGAAGAGTTAATCTCTTGTCTACACCGCCGTTTAGGAGCGGCTGGACTCTCCTTCTGCGCATCCAGGTCAAACGTTGTGATAGAGCCGCCCATTACATCTCCGTCTTTTATACGCAATGCTGCGCATGCTACGCACGGCTCGGTTGATAGAGCGGCGTGTGGAGAGGCGGCGACGAAGCGCGCGGCGCACTTGTGGAGTTTCTGCAGTTACCATGGTATCGGCACATGCGCACAACTGCTCATCCTCCTGACGTCACGCTTGGCACCGACGGTGGAGCGGGCGCGCAGCCGCGGCGATGGCGAACCGCACGCCACACCAGCTGCTCCCCTCCGATTGCCATGGTAACGGCACATGTGCACAACTGGCACCTCCAAGCCACTGCGAAATGCTCGACTGGTATCCCAGTGTAGCTGTAGCTATAAAGGTACGCATATACTTGGTCCACCCTGATGCATCCGATGGCGCGCTGCCCCAGAAATTGTCATGTCGAGGAATGCCGCTAACTCTTCGTTCCCTCTCGTCGGATGATCAAAATCGCCCGAAAGAGTGCCGTGGTATTGGCGAACCCCACATTACTCTACCGACCGATTCACTTGCGACAATTGGCCTGTCCTTCTAATTCCTCGCAAAATGTAACGGACCTTGCCATACTTTGTCTGCAAATTCATCGAGGAACTTATACGTCGTCAAACCATTGACACCCTCCTCTCACCTCCGCCGTCATCGCTGTGAAATATTTCACCGCAGCCGCACGAAGACTTATTACGACAGCTTCAAGTCGCCACTGTGGCCCCTTCTTCTCCGAGGGCTAGAGCAACAACGACGTGTCACGCTGCAGCGGCAGTGCTATCGGCAAGCACGCGCTACTGGTTGGTGCTGCAGTGACCGCAGATTGTCAGTGAACGCGTTTAAGTGATTGGTACTTACCTTGCCTATAAACCCTTTTGCACTTTTAATATCTGTCGGGGAGAAATTGACAACGAAAATAGATAAAAAAAGACAATGACAGCCCCACATGCGGAAAAACAAAGCGAGACATGCGAAAAGATGCGAAAGAAAATCGCAAAAAGGGAGAACGTGCATTTTCCTTTCCCGGTCGTAATAAGCTAGCAAATGTGCAAACAAATGAACATACCACAGGCTCCAGATCCCAAGTGCGACATAATCATTAGCTGGGTTTCTCTCATGTAGAGGTGAGGTTACCCGTTTATTGACCCCATTGTGCCGCAGCACCTCTGTTGGCCGAGAAAACTATGCGTAACCTGCGTGTGCAAGAGTTTGAAAGGAATGTTAAAAACGTAGCGATATTCTGGACTTGCAGCTCAGTACCGTGTTCGCAATGAAAAAATTCAAACCGCTCTTCTAAGAGTGCCAGACTAGGGCCGCATCCAGTTCACAACTCAATGAAAATTATTTAAACCCATGACACAGCAGTACAGCAGATTCTTGTGTAAGTGACCGGTCACTTTCAATGACAAAGAAAGCATGGCCTGACGAGCTAGTTTTGTTCCTCAAATGTTGGACCGTTATACACATTCCAATCGTCCCCTTCCTTTTTATTGCTTTTTGTGTAGGATACATGGTGTAAATAAGATGAAATGCTGGTAATAAATTCCAACGCTGGTAGTAAGCGATTTGTTTGGCCCGTTCTTTATCTGTCCATGCCTTTTTTGCACTCAGTACCCTCCTGACAGAATTCCCTAACTCGCCCAATCGTCTGTCTTAGTCCTTGTCAAATTTCTAGGTTTGTTTGTTATCCTTCTCTTATGTATCCTCTTTTCCTTCTCAGTAAAACTAGATTGTGTCAATGTCCTGCCTTTTAGTTACATGTATTTGTGTGTCAATCTTGGTGACATTCCTTGAGGGACGCAGCAACTGGCTTCCTAAACTTGGCACTTGAGAAGTGCATTTGGCCTCTATATTTTAGATTACCATGGTCTAATGACAAAAGTGTCACTTTTATTGAGAGCAGAGTTTCTGTATAGGATAAAAAGTCCAGAATTAAATGGATGTCTCTGGCCTGTCTGGCAAAGAAATAGTGGTCACCTTGCACTTTTACATGCAAATTCCTAAAACAGGCTGCGCGGCAATTCATTGAAAACTGCGATCAAAAGATCCGCATCGTTATTGACTGCACGAATTTAAAATGACTGGAAGAAGAACATGTTCTTTATTTAAATTTAATTTTTGCTGCCTGAATTGTGTATTGGTGTTCAGCAATATTATTATAGATATGAAGGGCCAAAAAATTATTATTTACCACGAAACTTTTCGTGAGGTCACCTAGGTGTCAGTTTTTGAAATATTATCTGCGTTGGTCAAACGTGCAGAGGAATTTCCCAAGGTGGAGTAAATTTGTAATAAGGTAGCAAACCCAGAAGCATCACAATTTCTATTTAACTACGAAGATACTTTGGAAGCTGTATAGCTTTGCTTTGCAGCCGTATGGTTGGGCTTGGGTTAATGCCAGTGCGCAATTTGCTCCCTTATCATATAATATCAGCTTGTGCGTAATGAGAGCGACAAAATCTCATTAACTGCCTAACACCCAACTGTTGCACTGCAACTTTCTACGACTTACACGATAAAACAAGTGGAAAACACAGTATGCATTGAGTGCGAACTACTGAAAGATGAAAAGTGCAAGGCAGTATATGAATGACCGAACCGCATCACTCATGTTTTATTGTGCTTTTTATAAATGGCTGAGAAAGCATATGTCAAGCTCAAAATGCTGGAACGTAAGATGACAGCACAGATACAGCATGAGTGGCCATTTTGAAACGAACATGCATCAGTACACTATAAGAGCATCGTATGGGTTCACACAATTTGCTTTCACGCGTACACCAATCCGGTCTCTTAACGTTAAACCTATCATTTTCTTTCCATGGCTCCGTGCGTTGCCCTTAACTTAAGCTGAACGCTTTTCGTTAGCCTCCACATTTCTGCCCCATATGTGAGTACCGGTAATATACAGCTGTAGTACACTTTGATCCTGAGGGATATTAGTAAACTGCCATTCATGATCTCAATAAACGTGCCATATGCGCTCCACACCCCTTACCGTTCAAGTTAGTTCACTCTCATGATCCTAATTAGCTGTCACTAACTGCCCTAAGCAGACATAATGTTTGTGGGTAAGGGAACAAATGCGGGTTAACGACATCCTAGTCGAAAACAAGAGGAAGAAATGGGCTTGGGCAGGCATGTAATGCGAATGGAAGATAAACGTTGGTCCTTAAGGGTAACGGAGTGGATACCAAGAGAAGGAAGGCGTAGCAGGGGGCGGCAGAAGGTTCAGTGGGCGGATGAGATTAGGAAGTTTGCAGGCATAGGTTGGGCGCAGCTGGCAAAGGACAGGGTTAATTGGAGAGACATGGGAGAGGCCTTTGCCCTGCAGTGGGTGTAGTCAGGCTGATGATGATGAAGTACATCATTCGCAGTTGAGGAGCGTTTGCTGCAGCCTTTTTGTGCTGCATAGGAATATAGCAACTCACTTTACGTGAAAAGATCTTAGATGGCATCGAGGCTCAATAAGGACTGCACTGGCAAAAGAACACGAAAGGTTCAGAATTGGTAGTTTTGTAGCTTTGCTGCGCTGTGAGGTAAAAAATTTATTTTGTCAACTATTTTTGCAGCCTTTTTCTGCAGTTCTTCAAGTCGTGCTAGAGCAAAATGTGAAATGTTCGCAGGAAGGGTCTATAAAATGCACCATCGTGGCATTCAGTTAGCACATTTTAATTATGTTCTCATTATATGGCACAGATTCTTGCAACAGCCCATGGAAATATGTACACTTCACCTGTTAAAATATTTGCAAAATGACACTTCCTACATTGCAGTCACACAATGAAGGCTTGATGCAGACACTGGTGTGATTGAGGAAAATATGCTGTCAAAGCTGAAACACTTCAAGACTCTAATATCGCTACCAAAAGTTTACGGGATGGAAGGGTGCAGAAAAATTTATTTCTGCACAGTCATGTAATCCAGTGGCCTGGAGTGTATCAATGTGTGAAGGGTCCTTGAGCATATTCTCTTCGCTAATAGCAATACCACTCGACCGAATCTGAAGGCAGAGCTACAGTAAACTGTTTTCCGCCAACACGCGTTCCATAAGTTTTTCATGGTGATATAGTGCTTGGACATACGAAACGCCAGTGGCTGTCTTGTCCCAGATATGCCTTACCCACAAGGACAAAACACTTTTCTCAGATAGCCTGAATGCTCTGTATGGAAATTTTGGAGCTGCATTCTTTGGCTGCATCTCATTAATTTTATTGTGCTCACAAATGTACGCGCAGAACGTACGATACATCCCATCGATGGGAAGAAAAATAGCGTGACATCATCAAATAGCCGTACGAAGCACACAGCAAGCCGAGAGTCGTCATTACAGACAATCCATGTCGTTCGTCTGTATTTACTGGGTGTATCAGCGATCGCTCTAGAAAAATTTCAAAAATTGGATTTTTGTAGCGGGAGCTACATTACGGCAGCCGCTTCGCCTTTTCATCATGGTCGCACTTACGCCGTGGTTGCACCTCGGCCGTGCTCGCATCGCTCGGCGCGCCATCTTGCATGACGTCACTCCACTGTTGCGCCCGTCGTGGAGCATACCAATGAGCAGATGCCGCTCGCCTCGCCAGTTGTGCGCATGCTTAGTAGAGGAAGAGGGCCTGTCTCAGGGTGTATATACATACGGTTCGGCGTAGAGGGAGGTGAGCCGCAGCGTTTATTCGGCGTCCCGTCAGCGTGTCGTCTACCGACGTCATCATTCGGAGCCCGCAGGAGAGGGAGACCAAACACGTGAGGGCGTGCGAACTGGCGTCTCCAGACATCGTCAGTAAAGCCCCTCAATTATCCCCTGTCCGAAGCTAATCGTTTCATTCAGCAGCGACGGGAACATTATGCGGGGACAAGGCGGACAATAGCAAGGGTACAGAAGGGGCGCTGTTGCCTTCGCAGAAACGGGCGGCTTTTTTGGTACCAGCAATCTCCACAGGCCACCGACGAAACTGCTCTGAACGTTGTGAGAACCGGGATGCCTAGTCGCACTGAACGGGAGTTGATAGTCATGTCTGGTGATTTCAACGAGGATCCCAAGAGAGACCCTGAGTGCCTTCAAGCTGCTGCAGAACGATTTCAACTGGAGATGAACAAGATGCAACCTAGCACCGCCACTCAATGGGGGACCAGCTTAGACTTTGTCCTTCAGCGAACCTTCGCCAAGTCAAACTACGCCATCGACAGTTTGGAAACAAAGTCTCACAACCTAACTGACCACCAAAGCCTATTCATTGGGATAATTAAAGTTGCAACCATTGCTTAACCATGTGTCTTTCTCCAAGCATAGACAGAGGTTAGCGAAGTAAATCATCAGTTGAATTACATCACTTAGCCACAGCGAAGCCTAAGCGCAGTCATGGCCTGTAGCTCTCGCTACCTACCAGGTTTAACCAGACCTAAACCACAGCCAATTTTTGTGATAACTATACAGCTTTTGCGGAATAGTAGACACTAGCGGGAATTAAATTGGATGTCATAGGGCTTTCTGAAAGGTCTCGAATTAGCTAAGACTTGAAAAGAGAAGGGAAGAAGCTAGTGAAGAGGAAGTCCACTAATTAGTTAGTGGTAAGAGCAAAAATACAGGAATTCAATATATCACTGCATAACAGATATTCGGCTTCAACTGAGGAAGACGATCTTGATGTTCATAGAATGAACGATAATCTGACAGCTATCATTACGGAGTGCGCAGCAGAAGTAGGCGGTAGGACAACAGCTGTATGTTACCGGTACTCACGTACGGGGGAGAAACGTGGAGGCTAGCGAAAAGGGTTCAGCCTAAGTTAAGGACAACGCAGCGAGCCATGGAAAGAAGAATTATAGGTGTAACGTTAAGAGACCGGAAGGGGGCAGAGTGGGTGAGGGAACAAACGCGTGTTAATGACATCCTAGTCGAAATCAAGAGGAAGAAATGGGCTTGGGCAGGGCATGTAGGGCAAAGGCAAGGTAACCGCTGGCCCTTATGGGTAACGGAGTGGATTCCAAGAGAAGGCAAGCCTAGCAGGGGGCGGCAGAAGGTTAGGTGGGCGGATGAGATTAGGAAGTTTGCAGGCATAGGGTCGGCGCAGCTGGCAAAGGACAGGGTTAATTGGAGAGACATGAGAGTGGCCTTTGCCCTGCAGTGGGTGTAGTTAGGCTGATGATGATGAAACATTTATTGCCGCATTTTGCACATAACCACTGTGATATTACGACCACTGGTCTTTCATACTATGGTAGGTACTTCACCTTGCTCATCAGGAATGGTATAAGCATTCATGTGCTGTTTTTCCGGGACAAGTGCACCTGCCAGAAGAGTGCTGTGAGAGCTCCTATTTCTAAGATGTACAAAATCACCAAACTCTATAGCGTAATACTTACTTGTTTCGACCTCAACTTCCATTCCCAGGAAAGATGACACCCTCGGGTAACCAACCAATTCAGTGGTGCATGGCAGAGCTAAAAAGAAGAAATACATCTTTAGCGCAACTGTTTACATTAGTGTCACTCAGCAAAGCAGCTTTGGTTCGATTGAATTGATTAACATTATTTGACAGTTGCACTTAAACACACTGTAGCAGAGCTGAGTCACTCTGACGTCACGCTAGCAGCGACCAAGCATCGTGACCTATTACGTCACCCTCCTGTCTCTTCATAAACCAGTTTCGTATCGGCAATAAACGCTGTTCTTCACTGACGGCCGTCCTGCTTACACACACCTGAAATGTCTACATCACGTGGTCGAATAACGAAATGCTTCCTATACAATCAAGAAGTCACACTAATATAATGACAGGTTCGAAGACAAATACAACGTAATTATTTTGTTGTGAGGGCGTCTCGAAAATTGAAACTCTTTAAAATTTTTGATATCAAATATTTTTAAGACAACTCCCGGCCAAATTCGGTCGACAACTATATACTTCACGCTCACTGCACAAAATATATAAACAGAGTAAAGCGCACGACACAATGCTTCACGTACCCTATCCTGTTGCTCCTTGTCTTTTTCTTTCGTGCCATGTGCTTAAATTATAGATTACTAACTCACCCACACACACCCATGCCTCATTGAACTATATCCACTTTCTCACACAGATATGCTTACATCTCTCATTAGGCTGAGCTTCGATCTCTGGTGTACGAAAATGCACTTCACAGCCATGCACATTGACGGGAATTAATATCCTAGTTGAAATCAAGAGGAAGAAATGGGCTTGGGCAGGGCATGTAATGCGAAGGCAAGATAACCGCTGGTCCTTAAGGGTAACGGAGTGGTTTCCAAGAGAAAGTAAGCGTAGCAGTGGCGGCAGAAGGTTAGGTGGGCGGATGAGATTAAGAAGTTTGCAGGCAAAGGGTGGATGCAGCTGGCAAAGGACAGGGTTGATTGGAGAGACATGGGAGAGGCCTTTGCGCTGCAGTTGGTGTAATCAGGCTGATGATGGTAATGATTACCAGTGTTGGCGGACACCAGAAAACTGGTGAATCGCCTTAAAGAGTAAGCTGGATTGATAATTTTTAATTTACTTTATAACTAGTAGATTTAGGCGCGTAGTTGCAATTAGCGGTTTGTAGCCAGTCGTTTTTAATAGCCATATAAGTGTTTGAAATTTAGAAAATCAGATTGCCCTTGGCGTTGTGGCTCGACAAAATTTGGCTTTTTCTACTAGTTATGTGCACTAGAGGGGTTGCTTTGCCTGCATGCTTTCGAAATTTTGTCAAGCCAAAGCGGCGACGGCAATCGCATTTTTGAAAGTCTGAAAACTGATAGGGCTATTAAAAATGATCGGATACAATTATCTAATTGCAACTTAGGCGCCTAATTGTACCAGTTGAAAAGTTAATAAAGTTTAACCAACTCAGTACTTAAGACGAGTTACCGGCTTTCTAGTGTCTGCCCACAGAGGCAATACTACGCCGCATAAGCCGATTTCACCCCAAAAAGCCTATTGTCGAAAATTTCTGAAAATCTGCTAAAAACCGGTATATATATATATATATATATATATATATATATATATATATATATATATTGGCCTGTTCGTCGCTGCCAGTGTCATTTGCGCAGCGGCACCCTTTGTGTTTGTGCATTTTGTTTGTGCGTTTTGTTTGCACGTTTTGCTTTCGTACGCCTGTGGTTGCCGCGCTGCCCATGTCCCCACACCGTCTTCCTCTCCCTTTCTCTCGTTTCGCCATCTCCTTTTGTACCCCATCCTTCCTTACTATACTAGTTTCCCCCCTTTTTCTTTTATTTCTATTTTTTTTGCTTCCTCCCCCAATATTGTCCCTGTCTGCTCCCCGCACCCCATCTTTATTTTTTTTCGATTTTTTTAACTGTTGTTGCTATTTGCTTGTTACACTCCTTTCTCCCTCCTCTTGAGCTCACAAACTTAAAACGTCCATCTGACGCGAGACCACTACAGTCCTGAAGACCGCACCGCGGTCGAAACGTTGATAAATAAATGTGTCTTTGTAGAAGTGCACCCTTCTCTTAAATATATATATATATATATATATATATATATATATATATATATATATATATATATATATATATATATATATATAAACGCCAATGACCGACCTCCATGTGGCGCCAGCTTTGCAGGCGTTCATACCAAAATTGTGACGCAATCATTTGTCACACAGAGTTCCGGTGGTGGTGTCATACGATTGCTCGTTGCACATAACTTACATGTGTTAGTCAAGTTTGAGGCGAGCTTGCGACAAGGATTCGAATCGACGCATGTGCACCTTCTGTTGTATGCTTTCCCAGACTTTTGTATCGAAATTGTGATGCAACCGTTTGTCGTTCAGTGTTTCAGGTGGTGCCATACCGGCACATTAGTGTGTGGACGTCCCTATATACCTATCGTATACGTCTTGAGTCCACGACATGCAAACGCGGCCAACCTCATCGACGTGCAGCGTGACTCCACAGAGCCAACAGCACCTCGGCGTAGCAATTAAAAAGAAGAATAAATTGGACCCGCCGCGGTGGCTCAGTGGTTAGGGAGCTCGGCTACTGATCCGGAGCTGCAGGGTTCGAACCCGACCGTGGCGGCTGCGTTTTCATGGAGGCAGAACGCTAAGGCGTCCGTCTGATTTATTCAAACGGCTAGTAACGGCCTAATAAAACGGCTAATAATACGGCAAGTTTCATTCAAACGGCTAGTAAAAAGTACATGCAAACCATCTGGGCCCTTAGCCTCCTCGGCTAGACTTGAGCCCATGCAAGATGTCCGAAAAATAATTATAGCGAGACAACTCACTATTATACACAGAATTCATGTACAGAAATTACGAGACAGTTATACACAAAGAAAAGCGCAATACTCAAGAAATTAACGAATAGTTAGGAAAACAAAAAAAAAATGAATGTATCCAAGAAACACATTTTTTGTGGAGTCAAATATTGCTGGATGCTGGTGGTTATAAATTCACTGGAAGCACTGGGGCGGGTTTTAGAGGAGAGCGGAGGGTTCCACTGCTCCCTTGCCTGTGTGGTAGACCCCATTCTGGGATACTATTGGCGGTAGCCGCTGCCCGCGCTCTTTGGACGAGAGCCCTCTGGGACTCCAAGTCCAAGCAGCCGGACAAGGTCGCCTCCCAGCCCTCTCTCGTTGGCTGATTTACTCTCTTTATTTGCGGATTGTTCTTGCATTCCCATACCATATATTATGTCTCTGCCCACATCTCACAAAATTTACAGTACCCCGAAAAAGTTGGGTTCATGTGTTTTAGAATAGCAGGGCTTAGAAACAACACCGTTTGCAGCCTTCTCAGGTGTCGTTCCTCAGTTCTATCTAGGCCCTTGGCGGGCTGTGGGAACGTCTGCATACTGCGGCGCAGATATGTTGCAATGTCCGCATATGTGGTAAGCGTATTCGGTACAGGAGTCCCGACAAGAGTCTGGGAATTCAGTCAAACTCCGGGGGAGAGACGCTCGGGCGGCTGTGTGAGTAGCCTTGTTCCCTTCTATTCCCTTGTGTCCGCGCACCCATATCAATTGTTTTGTTCCCTGCATTGAGCTTTGTTTCGCGCTTGTTAAAATTCTGCTGGCAAGCGGGGCTATTCTTCGTCTTATATAATTTCGACAGGCGGGCGTGTTGAGAATCAGAAATTATGTGCGTGGCGTCGGACTGAGTGGCCGCCAGCGCTGTCGCCAGTTCCGCGGCTAACGCAATTTTACTAGTTTTCACCGAGAGTTCATACACCTGCTTTCCCTCGTGTATGACCGCGACGATGCAGATGCCCTTTGGCGTAGGGCCCGCCGAGTCTACATAATACGTGCCATTTTTGCTGCTGTAATACTTCTCTATCGTTCTAGCCAGAACTCCTACGTTAATTGTGCTCGGGATGCATGTTTTTTTGGTATAGATTTAACAAGTAGTTTATTTCTGCAGTCCTTGGGAATGTTCCCTCTGTCTTCTGTTGTTGGTTGCAGCGCTATGTGCAGATCCTCGAGGACTCTCTACCAACTTTGGTTGTTGTTAACCGCATTATTTGGCATGTTTGGTGAGCTTCGAACAGTTCTTCCAGAGTGTTATGCATTCCTAGGTGGAGAACGCGATCAGTGGGCGTCTTGGAGGGGAGTCCAAGCGCCTTCTTGATGGCCGCTCTGACTATTACGTCTAATTTCTTCTTGTCGCTCTGCCGCAGTTTGAGGTAGGGCACATTATATGTAATTCGGCTAGTGACCAAAGCCTCCACCAGGCGTAACGTCTCCTTTTCCAAGAGTCCACCGTGCTTGCCAGATACGCTTCCAAACATCCTATTGATTTGCGCGCACGTGGACTTTAGTTTTTTAATCGCTATGGCATTGTTGCTGTTGTTGTTGATTTCTATACCTAGCAAGCGGATGTTTTCTACCTCCGAGACCTGGGTTCCATCTATGCATACTTGAATTTTGCTTGCTGGCTCCGGAAATATTTTTTTATTTCGTCGATTGGCAATTGACCTATTTTTAAGTTAGCAGGCAGTTGGTTCCACATTTTAGCAGTGGGATGGACAATAGTTCTTTTGCCCTACACATTATTAACAGCTGATAGGTTGAAACGACAACTGGAAAAAATTCTAGTTGGGCGAAATCGATATACGAAAAGAGATGATTATTGTGGAATGTTAAGGTTTAGTAATTGTATAACAACGTAAACTAGTTTGAAATTCAGCATAGCAAAGAAATATGTAATGTCTAGGTCACGGAATAGCGGAGCGGATCTGTCTTAATAGGCGCCTTTACGTCCCACACATGCGCAGACTGCCTCATACAAGTACTAGGGAGGACTCGGGCACTTTTACACTTTCTCAATTGCCCCAATATGGTTCATGGGACCGAAAGAAATACTTGCAAATCATACATCTCAACATGCAACAAAACCCACCAGTTTGGTGGCTTTTTTAAGAGCTTATCATGGTCTTCCGACGCTGTAGTTTTATCAGAGGCATGGTATCGCTCCAAAAACGAAGCCATGCACATTCCGCGATAGCGTTAAAGCGCGCATGTCGCAGAAAAGCCTGTGTCGGCGTTGTTCGCGTTGGCGTTTGAACATGAGAATCTCAGAAAAAGCTAGGGTGTAGATTAGGTCAGCTAATTCAAGGTATACAAAGCGAAAGCTGTCGGCGTTGGCGTTGGCGTTGGCGTTTACAATGTCCTAGACTCCAAAGATTTTGAGGAAAGGAAGGGCTCACAACTGGCTTCCTGGGTCAGTGGACGCCTCAGTCGCACTTTGAGGTACGTGGCGGTGGAGAAGAAAGATGTGGGCTGCATTCATTAGCGCTGACAACTTTGTGGCAGACACACGGCACTCCAGCAACAGGCCGCATCCTTCATTGGCTTACCAACCTCTCGTGGCAGAGGGTACAAGAGGGGATTGCGTGGACTTGGTGATAGCGCGAGCGTATATAAGAGAAGGGTATGGTGCGCGTTTGGAGCCGCCTCCAAAGTGTCTGGTGATAATTGTCGAGGGAGTAATGGGGTGGGGGTGGAATCGACGCTCGGCTTTGCAGGCCTGCGTTAGTTCGCTGAATGATTGCATGCGCTCCAGTGAGAGCCCTAGATCGGAGGCCGCAGGTGCCCGGTTGAGAGAACCTCGGGATAAAGCGTTGGCAGCCTGGTTTCTGGCATTCGCGGAGTGGGCAGGCACCCATATGAGCTCCATGTGGCGCAGCGGGTGTTCGGCGAGGGAGTTCCGTATGCGAAATGCAGGGACGTGAGCCCTCCCGCAAGCAAAACTTCGTAACGCAGTTTTAGAGTCTGACAGAATATACCGGGCGTCCGTGCGCGTGATGGCGAGGGCAATGGCGTCCTCTTCAGCCTCCTCCGAAGTGGCCGTGGGGGATATGTGAAGGGTTGCAATCGGTTTAAGGGAGGGGTTCTTGATGGCTACAACCGCGTCCCCGCCTGTGCATGCGGCATCCAACCACACGGCTTACGGTTCCGTGCCATAGTGTTTTTGGAGCGCCCGTGCGCGAGCTCTGCGGCGGAATTCGTGGTAGGTGGGGTGCATGTTTTTGGTTGTGGTTTAAAAGTAGATCGCGGTAAATGTGATGGGGGACATGGAGCTGTGCGGAATCTGTGGCTGGTATCCTGATGCCGAGGGTGTGTAGAATGTGTCTGCCGGTGGCGGTTCTCGCGAGACGTATGTATTGTGTCTATCGGTAGGCCTCGATAAGCTTACCTATCGTGTTGTGTAAGCCTAGCTGGAGGAGTTTTTCGGTTAAGATATTTAGGGGTAGGTGTAGTGCTGTGTTAAATGCTGTTCGGATAAATGCATCCATGGTGGAGATTTATGTACCCTGGAGTTTCAGGTAGGGGAGCGTGAAGAGAAAATGGCTGAGGACGAAGGCATGAATGAGACGACATAGGTCATGCTCTTTCATGCACCGGTGGTGTCTAGAAACTCGGCGGATTAGGTGAGATATCGTCACCGCCGTCTGCTTGAGTTTCTGGATGGTGAGAGTGTTTTTCCCGTTATTCTGAATGTGGAGGCCCAGTACCCGGAGAATGTGTACCTCCGGGATGTACCTGTTTTCCAGTTTCACGGTTAGGGGGCAGTTGGGCAGTTCCGGGTTGTGGGGCGGAGTATGAGGAGCTCCGATTTCTCCGGCGAGCATGACAGTCCGATACTCCACTCATGTTTTTGGGTGAGGGTAGCTGCCGACTGCAGAGTAGTCTCTATGTCTCCATTACTGCCATGGGTGGTCTAAAGAGTGATATCATCAGCATAGAGTGTATGTCGAAGGTGACGGATTGCTTTTAGGTTGACGGATGGTTTGTAGTTTGGGCTAGGGGGATAAGTGTGACATTTAAGACGAAAGCAGAGAGGACGGATCTCTGGGGGGTGCCAACCCCACTAAGGGCGTTTGGGCGGGATGTGTGGGGACCGAAGTGAATTTCGGCCGTGCGGTTAGTAAGGAGTGCTTGAATATAGGTATACATACGTTCTTCTACGTTCAAGGGGGAGAGCGCTGCCATGATCGCTTTATGGTCAAGGCGATCAAAGGCCTTGGAGAGATCCAAGGAGAGGACAGCTTTTGTGTGGCCCGGTATGAGGTGGTCATGGCGTCCTGTGCATGGCGTCTTGTGCCGAGAGGTGGGGACGGAAGCCCACCATGCTGTGCGGGTAAAGGTCTTGATCTGTCATGTGTTGGGTGGGTCGGGCGAGAGCGACATGCTCCAAAAGCTTGCCCAGGCATGATGTTAGAGAGATGGGGCGATGATTTGCAGGTGTAAGGGGTTTGTGCGGCTTGGGTATGTATAAGATTTTGGAGTGACCTCAGGATTGCCGAAGGGTGCCCTCCTGCCAGCATGTGTTGAAGTACCCTGTGAACAGGGAATCGACTGATCATCCATATTGCGGAGCATGCTATTGGAGATACGGTCAACTCCTGGAGTGGAGTTAGAGCGGAGAGTCAGGAGGGCTGCTCTGATTTCTGCTTCCGTAATCTCCGCGTCGAGATTGGCATTCGGGGTGCCGGCATAGGGTGGCAGGGGGTTTGAGGTACCGGGAGTTGTGTAAGTGTTCCCAGGTATGTCGATTAGTGCGTCGGAAGAAAGGTCGGTTCTGTGTATAAGGTGTGCGTCATGGTGTTGTGTGGCTGTTCTAGATTGCGTGGGGTCAATTAAGTGACGGAGGAGTTTCCAACTTCGTTTGGAGGACAGATTGCCAGGCATACTGTCGCAGATCTGTCCCCATGTGGATCGGCAGAGCTCCCCAGAGTGCTCAATAATTTGTGTTTGCAGTACTGTTAGCCGCATTTTAAGGATACAATTGAGCTTTCGCCCTTTTCAAAGCTCTAGGATGCTATGGTGGCAGTCTGGCAGGTTTATTCCTCCCTCCGCTATTTTGTTTTCCTCTCCTCCCGATGCAGCCAGATCACACCGAACATTCCGATTACACAGTGCCTAATTTATTCACATCTAATCACCGCTGCGGTGACACAACTCTGCTGTCGGGATGCGGCTTCTCGTCTCGGCATCAATCACCCGTCTCTCTCGTTCTTCTCGGCCTTCTCCCTCTCTTCCCGGTCCTCCTGTCCAGCTTGCCTTCTCTCGCCCTTGCTTCCCCGCTGATCCCTTCTGTCGGCTCCCTGGGAAGGCATCTTGAGCTGGTTCAAGTCGTTATGGAGGCGACGCGCAAACCTTGGTCTTATCAGATTATGCCCCGTAACTGCTGTTCGGGGGGGCTCTCGTCCGTCGCCGCTGAGCGGCAAGCACACACATAGAAACACAAAGCGCCGACAGTTTATTGGGCGTGCCGAATCGCCCGCGCGAACACGCACATAGCCGCGGCGGCCATTTCTTCCGGCTACGTTCGGATGCGATAAGGCCGCGCGCCCGACACCTCCACCGCCACTGTGATGCGTGCCTCTACTGAACGCCTCACACTTCACTCCACAACCGCGCGCGGCTGGTGTCCTGCGATCCACCCCTAGGCACTACGACACCATTAAAACAAAGGACTAGGGAACAGCGTTACCCCTTTCACCCCGCTCCCCTTACCAATGGAGCTGGTGCTATAAGCCTTGGCAGCTTGTCAGCGTTGGCCTCACAATGCCTGCCCACAGTTGCCATCCCGAATGCCACGGTATTCTCTAAACCCTCTGCGGCGGAGGGCGGTCAGTCGGTTCAATGCAATGGCCTTTACTGGTCATCTGCCACGGCGCGTATCTCCTGACGATTATAGAAATTGGACGTACCTTGTCGTACGACCTCTGACAAGGCGCCAGCTGCCACTCTTTACAATTTTGACTGCGCGTTCCCTCCTTAGACCTTTTTGTGAAGCACAGCTGAGTCTTTCCGCCACCCTGGTGACTTGCCCACTCAAGCTCATTCGCCAGTCACGTCATTTTCACTTGTTGCGACACCCGTGACGCCCTTCGCACTCACGGCTGGCCCGCGATCTCGCCTCCACTGCCAAACAGAATTACACCTGCAACCGCATCATGAGCACGCACTCTCGCGCGTTCGCCGGTCTCCCTCGACGTAGCGCCGCCAATTTGCTCGCGCCTGGACTCCACGCTGTGGAGCATTTGTATACATGCCGTATCCTCTTTCAGCGCCAGCCCTACCGGTCTGCTCTACTGCGGTTACCGTTACTGCCATAGATGCGTCTGCGCGTTCCTGTTTGTTGCCGCTATCCTCCTTCAGAGCAGTCACCACTTCTGATACTGCGGCTGCCACTTCCAACCGATCCGGAGGTCTGACATCCTCGATGATCGCATCTTTCCCGGATGCTGGTGTGCTCGCTGCAGCACAGATATTTCCACTGCCGAGCTTGTCTTCATCAGTTTCCTTCAAATCGTCAGAGCGCTCCTCTGGCGCGTTAACACCTACCTCCTGTTTCGCGGCCGCCGTGCCACCACTCGAGCTTTCCAGTCTGCGGTCTGCCTTTACCGCTCTCTGGCCTACCTCGAAATGCTCAGCGATGCCCGCCTCCTTCTCCGGACGCACCGCCTCTTGCTTCACGCCTGCCGCAACTTCCCTGATCCTTCTCTCATACTGCAATTTTTCAGTTGCCAGTTCTACTTCTGAAATTTTCAATTTTAATTTCAACAACGCCATATCATCTGCGAAAGACAACACTGACCCTCCGCTGACGCATGCTATCTCGGCGTTCGCAACCAGCTCTATTTGCGTCCCTCCTGTTTGTCTGTTCCCGTCCTTCCCGCTCACACAACTGTCACAGTGCTCAGCGGAAGGACCCACAAGACACCAACCTGCTTCACTGTAGGAGATGGCTTGGCCTGCTGGTCCACGCGCGAGATGGTCGCTTAGCCCTGGGACCTTTGTTGCCGTCTCGATGAGTCCCATGGCCGGTCCGCTTCCCGTCGGGAGATGCTGTCGACTGTGCCAGTCAGGCAGGTGCCTCCCTCTCTCTTCTATTTTGTTTTCCTCTCTTCTCGATTCAGCCAGACCACACCAAACATTCCGATTACACAGTGCCTAATTTATTCACATCTATTCACCACTGCGGTGACACAACTCTGCCGTCGGGATGCAGCCTCTCGTCTCGGCATCCACCACCCTTCTCTCTCGTTCTTCTCAGCCTTCTCCCCTCTCTTCCAGGTCCTCCTTTTCAGCTCGCTCTCTCTCGTCCTTACTTCCCCGCTGCTCCCTTCGTTCGGCCCCCTGGGAAGGCATCTTGAGCTGGTTCCCGTCGTTATGGAGGCGGCGCGCAGACCTTGGTCTTATCAGATGATGTCCCCGTAACTGCTGTTCGGGGGGGGGGGGGGGGGGGGTCGCTCGTCCGTCGCCGCTGAGCGGCAAGCACTCACATAGAAACACAAAGCGCCGACTGTTTCTTGGGCGCGCCGAATCGCCCCGCGCGAACACGCACATAACCGCGGCGGCCGTTTCTTCCGGCTACGTTCGCATGCGATAAGGCCAGGCGCCCGACAGTGGGCCTCCCATAGGTGGGCCAGGCGACTGTCGAGGGTGGGCGTATCTGGAGTGGTGTCAAGCGTTCGAGTGTGTGCGGAGACATCGTTCATGAGTGATGCCACCTACTGGTCGATGTCTGTAATGGGAGCCTCAGGAAGGGCCGCCCGTGCGGCGCGGACCGCATCCCAGTTGGTGAGTTTGTGTGTTAGGTGAAGGGTCGTTCTTTGTTTGTACGGTACTGTAACGAAGAGGATGTAATGATCGCTCCTTTATGAGTGATGTGTTGTGTTCCACGTAATACCAGCAAGGTTGCGGTTCAGTGTCAAGTACGGGCTGGTGTCCGCGCTGGCAGTGTTGCCAATTCTGGTGGGGGTGTAAAATGTGTTGTGTATTGTGAGGAGGAGGTGTTGTACCAAGGACCAGAATCGCTTTCCTCGTCCCGTGGTGGTGCGGTAGCACCGGTCAGTATGCTGACTGTTGAAGTCCCTTCCGATAATCAATGGATGCTTGTCTTCAATACGATGGATCTCGCGCAGTAGCTTTTCCAATGAAGCCATCGGATGAGACGGTGTGTGGTATATATTTGCAATAAAAATAGATTGTGTGGATTGTGCATCTGGTATGATTTCTGTGATCACGCACGGCGTCTCGGAGGTGATCTGATGCGTTTGGTGTGCAATGGAGCGTTCTATGAGTGCAGAAGCTCTGGGCGTATTCGTTGCGTCCAAATGAGCGGATGTGTAGCTGGGAAGTGTGGCAGGGGCATTTGTGTCCTGAAGGAGGAGGATGTGGGGCGTGGGAAGGGTGGGGTGGAGGAGTTTGAGGGGTGCGCGCTTGCCCCGGAAGCGGTGGCAGTTCCATTGCACAATTGATAAGGTATTAGATGGTCGCCCCGCCCTACTCTAGCTTGGGTGGTGTGAGAGTAGGTGGGTTGGGTAACGGATTCTGTGAGGTAGGTGGACGGGATTGATGGGGGGATTGGGTAGGTGCAGCGAGAGAAGGGCCTGCTCTATTGTTTGGAGGCGAGTGTCGTACCATGCAAGGCTCATCTCAAGGGTGTGCTCCACGCGCGTAAATGCCCCTTCAATTTGTTGCTCGAAGCATTGCGACAGGTGGTCGAAGAGGTGATTGAATTTTGCCTCTAGACGCGCGTTCATTTCGGTGAGTTTAGCGTCCATGCGGGATTCTAGGGATTGAAGGTCGGCCTAGGTGACGGGTAGTTGCCCTGTTGTGCGTTTGTTTTTGGGTGGGGGTGAGGTGGGGTTAGAGAGTCCGATTCTTTCATGTTTTCAGTGGGTGTTTGAGGTAGAAGCGTGGTTTGCTTGGGAGGGACTATCGGCGGAAGCGGTAGAGGGGTGGAGGTGGGGGTCTTGATGAGAGAGGTAAGACAACTCACCTCCTCTCGCAGGGCCTGGAGCTCCCGGTCACGGGGGTCCACCTGTGTGTGTGTGTGGGGGGGGGGGGGGTTGAAGGCTTGCTGGTAGCTGTGAGCATCTTGCCGGCTAGTCTGTCTGCCCAGGAAAGTTGTGGAGGCTGTTGGTCCTGGCAGCGACGAGACGATGAGCGAGACTTGCTGAAGCGACGAACGCTGGCGCGGTCCGTGTCTAGCTCCGGTGTGCGGGTGGTGTGCTGTTGCAGTGAATCGGGCGGTGAGCGGCGTCCCCTCGCTTTGCAACCTTTAGTACCCGTCATGTGGGGGCCTCCACAGAGTATGCGGGCTGGGCTGCATGTCGGGGTGTCCTCTCGGGGGTGCGGGATACCGCATCTTGAACACTTGTGCGTACGCTGAAGGGTACACACATCCGCGCGATGCCCTGGGTTTCTACAGTTTGTGCAAACGTCTAGGTGTCCTCTATATAAAGCGCAGCTGTGGAGTCCGCCTCAGTAGGAGATGGTTCGGGGCACCGCGCCCACACGGAAGGTGATGAGGATCGAACGGGTCCGTCCCATGTGGCGTGCATCAATGATGGGGACGCCAGGCTTGCCCGTGATGAGGTCTTCCAGAATCTGCGCTGGGTTTCTTCGCAGTAGGCGTTAGTGATTACTCCTCTTACTGCACCATCCGGGGGGGGGGGGGAGGGGGCGACGTAGGTGGTGACGGTGTAGGCTTGGGTTCGAATTGAGATTTGTTTGATGGCGACCATTCGTAGTGCGTCAGCTTGATGCGGGATGCGGATCGTGCAGGTGTTGTTAAGGGGTTGGATATGGAAGCTGGTGGCGTCTGGGGCTCGGAGGTCCTTGGCTGCAGTTATCAGGGCCAGGCGAATCTGGCGCGGGTGAAGGTCATTTAAGTTAAGTCCCCCGTTCGAACGAAACACTCTTGTAGGCATCCTCAGGCAAGCGCGGCTGGCGTTGCGACCTTTGCGCCGCGAGACGCGTCGCGCGCAGCTGGAACGCTTGGTGTACGAAATTTGCCGGTCGTGAGCCGGTGGTGGCGTTCGCCTGGTCCTGGATTTTCGGTGCTCCTTTCTGACGGGCGTTTAAGCTCAGGATATGGTTCCAGTCCCTGGGATCGTAGTCCTTTGGGTTGATTGTCTCTCCGATCGCTTGGACCTCTATACTGTCGATGTAGGGGAGGTCGAAGCGGCTTTGTCTTAGCGCACAGTGGCGCGAGGCCTAGTGCGGCAGCTGATCGGCAAAGGGCGGTTTCCGGCCCATGGGCCCAATTAGAGGGGACCGACGGCTACCAAATTTGAGCAGATGGTAGCGCTCACCTTTACGGACGGTGCAGTGAAGATATGGGCACTGCATGGGTCGAAACTCGGACGAAATCGCCGCGCTTGTACAGAGCCGATGCGAAGCGCGTTCGCACTCGCCGGCCCCCTAGCGGTCGGTCCTTGAGTTCGTGAAGTGTCTATGCGTACATGAGTAATTATTAGTAAGCGAATTTTGAAACGGCACCCGATAACAATTGCGTTCTTCTCGATAAAGCAATTCAATTGGCTGCCATGAGCTGTGGCAATGCTGTGCCATTAAACTTGTGGAGACGAAAGTAAACGCGAACAGCTTGCGATGAGGCACGACAGGTGATCTTATGAACGTGTTCGGTTTGAGTTTTGGTGTTCTACGTTCCAAAGCGACTTACAGGCTATGAGGGACGCTGCAGTGGAGGGCTTTGGTAATTTCGGCGATCTGGGGTTCTTTAAGTCGCATTGATATCGCACATGGGTTATGGATTTGAATTTGGAGGACTGGCAGACAAAAACTTTGAAGACGTCAACTGGTCCGAACGCGGAGCCCGGTGATAATGCGATAGTTTCGTCTCTGCGGGTGGCAGCATGTGTGTAAACCTTCACGACTTCTTCGGGCTTCTGACGAGCAGGCAGCGGTGACCGGACCTGTGTGTGTCCTGTTTTGTGTGGGTGTCAAAAATTAAGAGGTCATGGAACCCGTATCGCCGAGCGTCTGTAATGTGCGCGTCTCTGCGCTTTTGGTCAAAGAATGCGACGCCAACGGAGGCGCAGACCTCGCTGGCCCGCCGCGTTGGCTCAGTAGTTAAGGCGTTCGTACGGCCTCTGTCTTTTCTCGTTGACTACACACTTCCTTCAATCACGGCGTGGTTGAGGTGTCGACCGTTATGTGAGACAGTTACTGCGCCTTTCATTTCCTCTAAAATCACAGTCACAACAGTGACGCACAACGGCCAAATCAGGGAGCAGCGTCACTTTACGGACCGCTCATCCCGCTGGCCAGAAATGGCTGGTGGATCTGGCTTTACGTGAAGCACAAGCCCGTGGACTTCTGGACCAGTACGGGACCGCCCTAGAAGATGTTTCCATCCATCTACTGCAGCCTGTTCGTGATCTCTTCGGGTGGAGGGTGGGCTGTTGGAGAGGCCTCTTGGAGACAGCGAGCGATCTGTCCAATGGACAAGTGGGCAAGGCGTCGCGCCGATCAGGCGATGCCGTGGACTCCCTGGCAGCACTGAAAAACGCTGTCGTGTTCCACTCTTAAAAGCAAAAGCTTAAGTAAATAATGCCGCGTTTGGGCGAGTTGCTTTTCCATGCTGAACGTAAAAGCGCAACAAACAAGGACATAGAATAAGACAGACAACACGAGCGACAACCATGCGCTCGTGTTTTCTGTCTTATTTTACGTCCTTGGTTTTTTGTGCTTTTACGTTCAGCAAAAGCTTAAGAGCCCTCCAATTTTGAAGCCAGAGCTTCACTACGCTAGGTAAAGCCGATTTCGCGCCGTGCATTGCCGGTTGATCTTCAAGTGAGCGAAAGGTTAAATGTGGCTATAGGCTTTACCATATGTGATCCAACATGGTGTCGCACCACCAAACCTTTGACCTTTCGATTGGCCGGTAAGGGCGGTAGAATATGCCGCAGCATTTATTGGGTGACCATCCTCTCGCGACGAACCATTAATTTAACTGCCACCTGCCAGGAAGCAGGGTGGCAAGGGCGCGCTGCCTATACAGTGCTCCGAACGCACTCATCGTTAAGGCGCCAAGCCGCGTCTCCTTGCCCGATACGCCGCAGCTTTCCCCCTCAAAATGTGATTTTTATCCCTAACCTCCTCTAAGTAGCATGCTTCCAATTATGTATGCCTTGTTGCAGTACATGCTTTACTTTGTTTGATCTGTTTGCTTAGTTCTAATGAACCAAACATTTTCTTGCAATTTAATGACCTAGTTAAGGTGAAGGCTGTCTTTTTATGTACTGCTGAAAAGTAATTCTAAGTTGTACACAGGGCTGCTACAATCCTCTTAGAAGCGAACTGAGCTATAGTGACACATAAAACACTACCTTTATCTGTACATGTGACCTTTGCATTATTTTTTGCTCATGACAAAACGTCATGTGCACGAAATAATGCGGCAGATGCTAAAAATGCTGCAGAAGCAGAAAATGCAAAAGCTACTGCTAACTTCTAATTAGATAAAAAGGTTAAAATATAATCGCGTAGTGGAAACGACGTCATTTTAATGATTACTTCGTGCCAGTTTCATTACAAACTTCACGATATATCATTGCATTTGGTAGGCTTTAGTGCCACTGTGAGCTGTTTTAGAAACTATTAAATTGCCTTAAAATAAAAAATATATATATTCATGTGGGTAAGGCGCTTGGTCCTGAGATTCATTGAAACCATAAAAGTGAGTACATATGTTGTTACAGTTTCTATTTACAAACAATATTTGCACAGGCGGGTCGACCCGAGCTTGGTGCGTGATCGGGAACAAGCCGAGCTTCTTTCCAAGTGTTAGTATCACTACTAGAGGTAACGGGCTGAGACCGCCATGTACTTTCCATTACTTTCAAGGCTCAGCCAAGACCAAGCCTTCAGTTTATAAGCTTGAAGAACCAGTGAATGGTCAGTGGTCAGACCAATTGTCCAGTCATTGAAAAGGTCAAAAGTTGGAGTCAAGGTTGAGGGCCATTTCAAGGTGAAGTCAAGGTTATCACAGTCGTCACGGTCAACCAACCTCGGGCCACATGACAGAATCTTGGCTCGCCGAGGAGCCGAAACACGGCGTTTACATGATATGGTGTGACGTCGCACCCTCCTTAACCCAGTGCATAATGAAAGGAGCGCCACCGCGCCAAGGAACGAACTCCACATGTGGTGTTAACGTGCTAGGCCGTGACGGCACGCCTTCAGGCGAGCATAAAAATTAATTAACGGTGGTTTAGCTTTGGTTCAACGGAAGGAAAAGCGGTAGCTTCACAATGGTTTGGTCCAAAGACCAAAGAAACGACCAAAGCGCAGCATAACAAGACTTTACAGGCTCTATTTGCAAAGGCTATTTACATAGGCCGGTTGATCCAAGCTTGGTGCGTTAGCGGTAAGATGTTTCTTCGAAAGAGCAGGAAGATGCCGAGCTTCTTTTTGCATACGCGCTTCTTCGTTGTTCCTTCAGGGTCCATAGTTAGCGCGTGACAATATGTACTCAGAACAGAGCAACAGCACCAATACAAGCAATCTAGAAAAGGGTTCTTGGAGATGCAAGGCTGTTAAAGCTAAAGCAGTACATAATGGTGTGACAATTGAGCAAAAATCAGCTCTTGTGAGTAACTGTGGCAGTGGCACTGTAGACCATTGCAAGCAGCACAGCTTCTTGTTTTCATGCATTTATTGAACCTGGAGCATTAAAACGAAGCAGAAGATAAGAACTGTGCCCGCAAGTTACCAAAACTAAACATTGTGTTTGTTTAACCTCCTACAGGCCGATGTTCATTAGGAGGTGATGACCGACTCACAAAGACTAGACAGGAGAGCTGCAAATTTCTTTTGGATACAAAATGCCTATCGTAGAATGTTCAAGAGCACCTTGATTATGACACGTTGCCCCCTCCTCCAAGAGAAAGGCGAGAACTTGTGCGACATGTTGTAGACTAGATGAGACTTCTGTCATCGCGCTCAAAAAGAAAGTTTGTATAGAATGTGGCCGATGACTTTGTTAACAAATCTCCGAGCTCCCTAAAGGACATTGCTGTTGATAGAAAGGAACTGCGGAGGGAATGCCACTCCCCGTTCCAACAACTGAGGAGTCGGGTTAGAATCTCCAGCGTAGGCAGTCTAGGTTACTGCCAGAGGACCTTGGCCGCAAAAAATGCCATTATGGATGCCAGAACTAGTAGCCTCTTCTTAATGCAGAGACTGCAAGAACCATGGAAGGAAAAGTGGTTTTTGAAGAATAAAGGCCAGAATACGTTAAGATAGAGTGACGTTCCATTCACACTGGCGTACATGGAAGAAACGTATGCACTGCAAAGGCATACGTCGTCAACAATGACAACCCCGTAAAGGCATCAGCAATGACAACCCTGTGCAGACGACGTCATCAGTGAAACAGCAATCTCCTCGACTGTTTCGTCACCCTTTCTTTTACAGGCACTCTGACAATCTCCTAGAGAAAGGTGTGCAGGTAAGGAACTTCAGGTAATATGAAGTGTGTTACATTCAGTTAAGCTTTGCAGTCATGGCTGGACACAAGACTGGCAAATATAACTATTAGTCAGGATTTCAGGTTTAAAATTATTTGATAGTTTTCTGACAACTTCAGTGCGTCTTGACTGTTTGTAATAAGGGAATAATTACTCATTAGCGTCTATCAAAGCGCAGCCATGAAGCTACAAAGTAAGGCTATAGAGCTTGCACTTAAACGTCGTAGTAAAAGAAAAGTTCGTCCTCGTCCTTAGTACGAACTCTGGACCACCGCCTGACCGGGGCAGTCTCTCCACCACCTGAGCTAACCTGGGCGGCTTGCATGCAAATAACTGCGCTTGGGTTGATGGTAATGAATATTTACTTCTTAGAAAAATGTACTCCAACTGGCGGGATTCGTTGTGGCCTATGTGAAGCATGTTCTTTTTACAAAGTGGAAGCGAGAGAAACGTTTTATACAATCATTGAATTGTCACCGAAATAGTGTAAACTCTCGGCGTTAAAGTGCCGTCAGTTTGATGCACTGATATGATGGTACTGCTACGTGAACACCACGGAATGAAAAATATAATAAATATCCGGGGGGGGTTTGAGTGTGTTTATAAAGGTCGTGTCTTCGTGTCTCCGTATATCCTTCTGTGCACTAGAGAGTGGGCAGTGCCTTATAGCCATGCTGAACTCTGTATTCTCCGCTATGTATGAGCTCCTTTCCAAAATGGAAAACTTCTGTATTTCCGGCAGTATTTCGGGCAAATGTCACCCCCTGAGAACCACTGCTCACGAAGAGCCTTACAGAGGCATCTTCACAAGATATGGGTCCTATTTGCGTGGAACAGCATGCAAGTAAGAACAACGAAGAAGGTTGTCAGGAATTCTTAATGCTACTATTGGCAGCTTACTGCAAGGACCGCACCAGCGCCCTCTACCATGGTTTTGAAGTGAGTAGTACGTAGTCATTGAGTTACCCTTGCAGTAAATATCCATTTGCCTTATTAGTTTAACTATAGCTGTAGTGTTGGTGCCGTATCCTGACCACAATCTGCTTCCTGGCCTGGTGTCCAATGAGCAAACGGTTTCTTGCAAGTGTGTGGGGTCTTCAAGCCTGTTATTATTTTTAAAAAAATTTCAGCATTTTGTACTACTACTGTATTTTTTATTGTATTCTTTTCTTTTTGGAAAAGAAAATAATTAAATGAGCACCATGAGAATCGTACGCCAGGAAGAAGGCATTTAAGAGCATGATATATCAATCTTAACTTTTGTGATATTAGTGAATTGCTGTGTTTCTGTTTGCTATTAAGGAATCCGTGAAGCACTACATAATAAATTGGAAGAGTTCTCAGAGCTCGACCTGTGTATACACTGCACTTTTCAGGTGTACCTGGATATGTATTAGCAAAACAACATGAATTTTTCAGTTAAGCAATTTTTAGTATTTTCCACTCGTGCATATTCTCTACAAAGATGTGCCGAGAACAAATAGAAGTTGGCATTCCAGCAAATAGGGTACTTGAACTCAAAATGGAAGGTTTTATAACCTCAAAAAGGTCGAAATATTTATGTGCATGAAAAGCTGCCATCGTAGATTCCTAAAAGCAGGTTAACAGCACTGATGACAAAAGCTTTTGCGTGCGGATCTTTCATGCTATATGATACTCTGCCATTCATTGTTAAACAGTGGCCGAAAAGTGCTTTTCAGTCTTGACATCGCAGGTCTTAATCAACTTGTGGGAAAAAAATGTACCATTTGTAATTGCAATTTTCTCAGCAATAAATGTGTTGTTCAAGAAAAAGCATGTGCGTGGCCACAAGAGGCATGCAATCGATTATCACTTAAAAAAATCGGATCAAATTACTTTCAATGCGCCTTTAAAATGTTCGACTCCATATTTGTGGAGATGCCTGCATCAAGGAAAGTATATTGCGCTTAATTAATCCCGCTGGGTGAATTTGTAGAAAGAAATATGTTGTCTTCTGTTGCTGATCAGCACATTTTGTGTGCAGTTAAAGCAGTACTGTTAAAGTGCCTTCAACTAGAAACCTTCAGCATATCTGTTCGCCAACTAAGCAAGTAGCTTTTACTGTCTTGCACGTCAGCTAAGGTGAAAAATGTTTTCCTCTCTTTCATGGAAGGCACAAGTGTAAAATCAAAGGTCCGCGAACTGCCATCGACTCATGTTGCTTTCGCACTTCGTAAGATAACCTCTTTTCTATTGCTGGTTGTTATGTACTGCTTGTTTGTGTTAGTCTGCAATAATCAATGTTAGAAAATGTAATCGGTCTTGCTCATTCAGTAAGACCTTTGTTATTTGTAAAGCTAGTGTGGGATACAGAATAGTGTTGTCACAAATTGGGATAGAAGTGACCATTGATGAAACTAATTCATATCATTGGGCAGCTGCCCTCTTTGCATCCCCATGTGGAGGCATTTCTTAACTTTTCTACAAACTGAAAACACATCCAGATGAATGATCTTGTGCAGGTTCCAAGCTAGCACTAGATGCTGATGTACAGAAAAGCGGTCGTATTGCGGTCTTATTGAGAAGCGAATACAATGGTTCTCACTGCTTTAGATTATTATTGAGCCCTCTTTTAACTAAGGCATCCAGCTGTTATCAGTCACTGAAATAGTATGCAGCACTGATTTACATTGCTTATATTATAATTTCGCCAAACCAGGTTGCTTAGGTGAGTCATCTCTAATATGCTGGAAAACTATCAAGTCGAAGTGAAGCGCTCGTCCCGTCGTGATCGTTCTCCCTCGTTTTCCCCGTCTTTTTTGTGCTGCCACAAATTCTCGTATTACGCCAAACTGAGAAGCTTGCTTCGTGATCTCTCGCTTATATAGCTGTCGGTGTCCTCAGACGCTATCTGGCGATCAGGTGACTTGTCCAGGTAGTGCTTGCGCTGGCTAGTAAATACATATCTTGTACAGGGCTCTAGAAAAATCAAGGTTGATCATTTGATCTGCAAAAACAGACGGTGTAGGAGTAGATTAGTGTCGTTTCATTGATGCACACTGCGGCTGAACTGAGATTGCTGTTCTGACTTCTTTCTTCCGTTGCTTCTTGCTAATTTGCAGTTGTACACCTGTCTATGCTGTTGCTCTGTGTTTAAAAAAATGCAAATTGTTTTGATGCAGTTTTACTTAATGTTTTAATTTTTGCCACTGTGTATTGTTCTCTTTTACTCAATTTTATGGACCTAAACTACCTTTTGCTTTTGGCTCGGAAAGTTACTTTTGTAATTTTTCTACTGTCAACATACACAATAAATATGAAAACTGTCCCGCTGCTGCTGAGTTTGTGTAAACAAAAACTATGTGTGCCGTGACAAATAGCTGTCAACGACTGACAAGTTTTCACACCGTAGTACTCAACCGGAGTCTTCCGATAATTCACCTATTGTGGACGGGCTCAGCACCGACTTCATTACGCATAAGGTTCCCTGGGACGGTGGGTCTGCGGCGGCACAGTGCGTCTAACAACTGCTGCACATTAAAGAATCATTATTGTGACTCTCTTCGAGGGTTTGGCCGTGAAACCAAGCTGCACACCGTCTTTTATCTCCGACATATATATCCCCCTCCCTAGGCTTTCGTTATGTACAGTGAAACAGTCGTCGAATCAAAACGGTAAGAATACTTCGTGGAAAAGGAAAGGGCAAGGCAAGGAGAAAGCACTCAACACAGCAGTCATTGGAACTAACCCATGGACCACCACCAACGAACGGACCACGAGGATGAACACAAATTAGCATGGCCTATGAGATGCATTCACAAAATGTTAGAGATCACTGCTGCGTCCAGCATTGGGAGAATGCGAAAGCATTGACGCTTCCTCGGGACTCGTCGCCTTTCTTCACATTTACTCTGATTACATCCCATTCTCCTCAATCACACACTCTGGTTCTTCAAGTTTGGCGGCACTGCTGCTTTTCTGTCCCCCCACTATATCCCCGTCTAGCCTTCCTAATTAGCTATGTCAATCCAACTTTGTTGTTCGATTAATTATCACTCATCAAACACATTTGAACCTATATCAAACTTTATTTCCACTTCTTTGCTTATTTTTTCCACTATTTTGCCGTCCAAGGTTGTTTTGCCGTCCACTGACTTTATCGACGTCTGCGCTATTTCGGCGGTTTTTCGACATTTTTTACTGTAATCAATTAACGAATCATCCTATCGACATATTTTTCTGCATCATCCCCACATTATCCTCTATCGATTACAGCTATTCGTTTAATCCTATCTCTTCTGAGAACGCCAGAACTGCTGCGGACACGTTTTGATGACACGACCTCACCAACACTGCAAAGTATTGCTTTCGCATTAATAAATAAAGCTGCAGATACAGCTCTCGGATGTCATCTCTTTTTTTCTTGTGGAGCGTACAATCAAGTAAAAGAGGCCTTCCTTTGGCAGGGTACCAGCGCAGCCATCATCGCGGGAGCCGTCTTAACACTTGGCCAGCGCTTCTGCTTGCCGTGCATGTCATGGCGCAGCCTCTGGTGCCTCCTGGGTCGGAGACTGGAGCTTCTCGGGAACGATGAGATCGACGATGTTTTGGGCAGCATTTAAGACGGTTTTGGAAAGGTTGGTCACAAAGCTGCCGAGTGCTCCGAACACGGTGCCCTCACGATCTTCCAGCCAGTCTGCCGTGTGCGCTGCCGATGCTGTTGGGAAGAAATACGGTACAATAAGTACGACATTCATATGTATTCGTAGGATCAGTTTTAAAGTGGCGGATTTCCTCAAGCGTGAGTCAGTACTAGGGTTTGTTGCTTTTGCTTATTTAAGTTTTAAACAGTTTTGTTTCAAACAGCAGCGTAAATCAGTCAAGACTAAATTAAATCAATATAAAATTATAGCGCTAAATTATAACAAATGACAAAGCACGCTTGAATATTTAAGATTGCTCGTAGCGCTAACTGCTAACACTTTACCATGCCATGCTCTTTCAAATGTCACCGCCCGCTGTAGCAAGCGACGAATATTATCACAAGTGAAAGGAAGCCTGTACAAAAACGTTGTGCGTGTATTATACAAGTTGACAGTTTTCATTACTCTTTAGTGTGTTTAGTTTTGCATAGCCTACCTACTCGCCGGTCATTCCTGCCGATCTTTTGCCTCTGCATCAGAATCTACATTGCTGTCGAGCGCAAGCAGCAGGTCTGGCATTCTGTGGGTCTCCGTCAGTTGGAACCTATCAGAAGTTTTGACATTGCTTGTGATCCGAAACCTTGAACCTAACGTGGTGGGGCCCACCTGAAGCTGACGAGCCTCTGCCACTCAAGTGCTGGTGCCATGAGGCGTGCCAATCTCCGCCTCTCCTTGGAAGTAGTTCAAAGTACCAGATTTGACCTCAGAAAAGGAAAGAATAGGTACGCTGCGTTACAGTTTACATTGACGGCTGTGTATTCGACTCTTTTCGAGGTAAAGGCCGTCTCCATCCATGTTTAGCGATGCTTCTGATGCGGACCAGGCTAACTGGAGGGGTAAGGCAGAGGCATCTGATCTGCATTGGGCGTAGTTGGGCTGATCATAATGATTAAGATTTTTAGATCCCATGGTTCTACTTAGCATATGTGTGGTATTGGTCGTAAGTCGTTTAAATTGCTCCAGCTTGGCTAAATTAAAAGCTATTCGGTATTTTTGGATCATGAAAGTTCATCCCTCTTGTCTACCAGTTGTGGTGTCCCGCTAGAGAGTGTAGAGGGGTGCCGTTTTGTTTAATGCGTATATAAACGACATTGTAAATAAAAGTACTTCAGTGGACTTTATTTATTTACTTAAAAAAAGAATGAAAAGCAAAATACAGACAGTAAAAAGTACAGACATAAGGCAAAAATTATGATGCCGGCATTTGTTCGACGACATACTTGGTGATAAGTGGCTTGAAGGACGACGCGTCTTCAATGCGACCGATATTGGGTGGAAGGAGGTTCCACTCGGTAAGAAAGAATTAAAGGCACATTCGCTTTAGAAGTAGGGATGGCAACTTTATGCGGATGATCAACACATGATGATACGTATAAGGGTGTAGAAGAAAAAAATCCCTGTTTTAGTGTCTCATTATGAAAGGAAATTGTGTGTAAAAGTCTGAGGCGTGAAATATTTCTACGAACTGGGAGATTAGTCAGACCAAGTTTAGATTGCATAAAGAAACACTAGCCCTGCGAGAAAAATTGGAAAGGATGAAACGAGCAGACCGATTATGAACAGATTTATCGCCGATTAAAGTGAGCTGCGCGTGGCCCCATATTCATGATGCGTATTCTAACTTTGGCCGTATTAGTGTTTGATATAACAGTAACTTAAAAGGGATGCGGCCTGAGAGAAGTTTCTGCGACTGTAACCAAGGGCATTGATTGCATTGTTAATGACATTTTATTTGCGTGCGCTAGCATCAGTTGTTATGTGAACGCTCAGATATTTATAAGATAAAACGTTCTCTAATTAAACTTCATTATTCTTGTAATCGAACGTTTTAGATCGGTTGGACTAGAGTGAGATTGACATCATTTTGCACTTTGATGGACTGAGAACAAGAGACCATTGCTGGCATCAAATTAAGATGTTCTCAAGATCGAACTGAAGGGGGGAACTATCGTTAACGTTATGTATTGCACGAAAAGGAACACAGTCATAAAAAAAGCATAATTGAAGAGTTAATGCCAATCGGAACGTCTTTAATATATATCAAAAAGAGTAAAGGACCCAGAACGAAGCCTTGGGGAACACCGGATGTTAGAGATTCGTTAGCTGATAAGAAGTTGGTGCGGTTAGTCAAGAAACATTCAATCCATTTAAGACGATTAGGGTCAATATTCAGGGAACTCATTTTAAGAAGAATTAAGTGATGCGTTACCTTATCTAAAGCCTTAGCGAAGTCAACAAAGATGCAGTCGGTTAGTAAACCACTGTCTAAAGACAACAGTAAGATATTAGCGAAAGATAAGATTTGCCACGCAAGAAAATGTTTTCGGAACCCTTGCTGACAGGAACTTAAGAAAGAATTACTTGAGGAGAAAGAAGTGAGGTTAGAATATATAATGCGCTCTAGAAGTTTGCAAGGAATGCTTGTTAATGAAATAGGTCTGTAGTTAAGGGGAGAATTTGGATTGCCTTGCTTGAAGAGTGTAACCACCCTCGCTAACTTCGTCAGCTGGCATTGTGGCATGTTCGACAGACTGGGTGCAAAGGTGAATTGAAGAAATGCAGGAATAAACAGACCAGTTCTTCTAAAAACATCGAACTTATGTTGCCGACACCGCAACTAATTGACAACTTGACGCTCTGGATTAACGTCACAATGCGAACCAAATCGATGACAATGGGGTCCATTGGAAAAAAAACGTTCGTAAGCACTTCTGGAGCAACATCGAAGGAACAATCGAAAAACGATTTTGCAAAGGCGAGGTTTAAGGCAATACAACATTCAGCACTTGTTATAGTATTCCCAGCACTATCAGAAAGTTGAATGACTGTTCGTTCTTTGGGCCTGATAGTGTTCTAGAACTTAGAAGGATTTTATTTATTTACAGTATACTGCAGTATACTGCAAAAAGGCATAAAAAATACAGCAAATAACATCACATAAAAAATATAAATAATGGCACAGAACAAGAAACAAGCACTCTGCAACTGTCAACAAGCAATTTTGTCAAAGGCATTGATGTTGTTTAGTAGGTCGGGCGGGAGTTCATTCCACTGCGTTATTTTGCGCGGAAAGAATGAGTATTTAAAAACATCGACCCTAGCGTTGTGCGGTGTTAGTGACTCCAGGTGATGATTTTTTGTTAGCCGCGTTGTGCTGGGTTATTAAATGGATCAGGCCTCATGGAAGGTTTGTTATTTTTGAGTAAGATAGGTAGCTTCAACCTTTGAATTTTTCTTGGTGTTTGCAGTGTCTGTAGGTTGTGTTGCGCCATCAGAGCGGTTGGCGAGTCAGCGGAACGGTGTTTGTTAGAAATGAATCTAACAGATTTTCGCTAGACCATTTCCAACATGTCGATGTTACGTTTTGTGTATTAGTAGAAAGGAGTGACCGCATGCACTGTGTTATTTAGGAACACGCACTTGGCTTCTTTGATAGCTAGTCGGTAAGTTCGGAGAACATCACCGTATGCGGATCAACGTTCCGCAGTGTTTGCAGGCTTTGCGAGCCGAAAGAAGCGTTTTTGTATTCAAAAGGCGCTTCATGGCGACGGTGAGCCACGGTGATCAGGATTTTCTTTAAAATTCGGAACATTGGGACGCACTTATCGACTAGAGACGAGACTGTATTCTTAAATGAGGCCCAATTTTTGTCAACTGTTCTCTCGAAGAAAGTAGGCATGCAGTTATCTATGAATAGTGCTAGTTAGCTGCAAATTAATGTGCAGTCAACCCTGCTAAAGTCTCTAACAGTCTTGATGCTACTAACTTTCTTAGCAGCAAGCGCTGTTATTTTGATGTGAATAAGACAATGATCACTCAAACCGGCCATGCAAGTTGCACGATGTAGAAAATCAGGAGCAGTGGTAAGAATTAAGTCTAGCAGGTTAGGTGTACTACAACCAAACTTTGTAGGCTCTGAAACAAGGTGTGTAAGCTTTAACTGCATGCATATGATCAAAAAGGATTGTCTGACTGCGGAAGTACCTCTGACAGTTGGAAAGAGACCGGACGAATCTATTTGGGGAAAATCAAAATCACCTAACATAAATAAAGGCAGCGAAGGGAATTGTGTAAGCAAAATATTCAATACATCGTGCAAGTCATCGCAAAAGGATCGCACCGCGTTCGGCGGCCTATAGCACCAACAGATTAATGCACTTTGGTAGTGAAAGTTTATGCGGACACAAAGCATTGCAAGGGCATTAGAGAAAATGACGATGTCAGATGTGCGGCAATCGGCAACGGCAATCACTACACCACCACCTCCGTGTTTTGCAGTCCGGTCTTGGCGTTAGATGGTGTAATTTTTTTCACAGTTAAGCAATTTTGCATTGCTTATAGCGTTTGAAAGTGTTGTTAGCGTTGACATCATTTGATAGCATTGTTGTATACGCTGATGATAGTACATTTTTTGCTTAGGCCCTGATCTTAATGAGATAATGTGAAGTATAATGAACCGCTTACTAAAGCGTCAACGTAGTCAGAGGTGAATAAATTAAAGATAAATCTTACAGAAACCCAAGCTATATTTTTCTGTGGAAGTAATAAACAGTTCAATGCGAACTGCATGCTCAACTTTGAAGACCAGCAAACAAATATTGGTCAACCGCACACTAATTGATTAATTTATTTATTAGATCATTGATTTCCCATTCTCAAAGAAGCAGGAGGTCGAGGAGAAAACAGTAATGGAAGCAGCTTGAGGAGCCATCGATCCCTGTGCAAGAAACAGCAGTGGAAGACATAGGCACATAACTTCTGGAGCAGTTACACAGTTTAACAGATCATAATGGCTACAATGTACGGAAATCAAAAAGGTTTATACCGCAAGGTTCAAGATGATATGATAGCATCAAAATCAAACCATCGAAAAATAGGTGAAACTATCATTTCACATCAATGCAGCGCTTAAATGTCTTAGCGCGTGGTAGAAAACGCTGATTAGGGGTGACTCTTCAAGAAAATTTGAATTCTTATGGAATTAAGTTGCAAGTTTCTATACCTCTGTCACGAAAACTGCTTACAGGCATTGTTAAGCGATACTGCAGAATTTCCTCACCATAATAAGTACAGGATCAGCGAACTTCCGATATTTTTGTGCGACCAGTAAGTCGTGTAGTTTGAGACTGTTAAAAGTATGCTAGTTCAGCGATTGTCTTGGAAGATCTTCGATATAACATAGATAAAATTGTTTTAATATTATCTGAACTTTAGAAAGATTATATTTAAAAAGCAAGGTTCACTGTGCTCTGTATAGGCATATTTCAGCAATACGCAAGAATTTTTTTGTGAAGTAGCAACAGTTTGTTAATATGAAATTCAGTTGTTGAGCCCCTTATGAAATGGCAGCACTGTATATGGGAGGCGAAAAGTACATTAGAAACCAAGAGTTTTACTGATCTAGCAAAGGTATATCTTTTTCGACTCAACTGAACCACAGTACGGCTAAGCTTCTGGTTGATGAATTTTACTGACCGTTGGAATACATTTTCTCGACATTTAAACTGGTATGGTCATGTTGATCACACCTATAAAATTCTCTTCCGCGGCTATTTCGTGCTGCCGAGGCACTATACATTGAAGATGTAAATTAAAAGGTTATAACGCATTGTTGTTTTGCAACCCCCATTAAAACATTTTAGCATGGGCTAGAAACCCTAAACTTGCATAAGGTTTCTTTTACAAAAGAAAAATTTTCGAAGAATATCTACCTTTGATATTATGACCACCTCCTAAGATGCTTTCCAAGCACATGTCATGGTCCGCGCTCCCTATATGATTTTAAGTTGTTGCAAAAAATGTGTTTATCGACCTTCAATACCAACTTTACTCTGAACTGGCATTCATAACTACGCGCCGTTCTTACAGGCACTGCTGATACATGGGATATATTGCACTTTCGCACTAGTCACCAACAGCAAATGTTGTATAAGTACCGAGTGCTCTAAACGTATATAAACGTATAGGTTATAACAAAACGAAGGTACGAAAATATTTGACTGAACTATAATATCTTGTCTTCGCTCATACATAGAGGGCTGTTTGCCCATATATTACTTGTTTTTTATGTCTGTCTGAAGATTATTTTAATGTTTTTATATATTTATCCTCTTCATTATACAAGATCAATGGGCATTTTGCGTAAAAAATATTTTATTGAAGGTGGCTGTCGTATGTGTGACACGTCATATACTTTCATCTGCCAGTCGTGTGCTACTGTGTGTAAAGGTTTCCTGCGCTCAGTCAAGCTGCATAGGCAACTTTTTTTTTCTTTATTGCATGGATATACACATCAATAAAATATCGTAGTTGCCATGCCCCTTGGCAGACAACCGTGTCTAATGGACTTTCATTACAACAAGTTGGTCCATCAGACTTAATACATTATCCGCATTGTCCTGCTGCTGCTTCAGGACTTCTCTTAATTTATACATATGTTCGACAAAATAATCACATACCGATCGTGCATCCAAGTCACAATGTCTAAAAGCCATTCTACTCCTCCAAATGCTGTGAAGGCCCAGTAACATAATCTGGTCATACTGTGCAACATCACTTTCAGTGGTCAGGTACCAATTCCACGCGGTGTCAATGGCAAGTCTTTTTTTAGGGTTCTTTGCAAAACATCCCAGTAGAACACCGCATCCCAACATATGCAAAAGTTGCATAGGCATGTTTCCTGGCAATTTTTCGCCAGGAAAAGCTCCAGCTCTGCCTGGAACTGCTGACTGTGGACTACACGTCGTAACCGTGACCTTGCCCGCTAGATCCTCACCCCTACCCGCTTTCGAAGGCAATGACACACATGTCATCCTCATGCTAATCGAAAACGAGGGCTCGCCCGAACGTTCAATATGGGATACCATGTTTGAAGTGGACGAGGGAGAGCTAGCGTGTAGCGCAGACTTTTTAGATAGGTGGTGAAAGAACTTGAAAGGCAATTACGCAGAAGTATGTGACGAGGGATGCATACGCTCGAGAAAGCCTTTTGTGCATCTGTTCAGTTCAATGTAGAGGGTCGTCCACTCTAAGTACGAACACGGCGCAGCGTGGCAGCGCTCCGCGCAGCGCGAGCGCATCCGGGGCGGTCGCGCATCGAAGCTCTGCGGCGCAGGCGCACACGGGCCTGGAGGCGGTGCTTCGTGTCGTCTGCTACAGCCGGGGTGCGCGCAGTGCTTGCTCTGGGTGACGCGCACCTAACTTTTTGTCTGATTGCAGGGCTCGTGTGCACCAAGACAGCACGGCGGGAAAGCGCACTAACTACAGCGCGCTGTCGCTAGTTGCGGATACAACTCTGCGGCTTCTCTTCTCGGTGCCACAATCTCGAAGAAATGCAAGTATTGCTGCAAACTTCTCACGTCAGGTTTGGATTGATTTGCTGTATGGGGTTTAACGTCCCAAAGCGACATAGACTACAAGAGACATTATAGTCGAGGACCCCAGATTATTGTCGACCACAGGGGGGTTTTTAACGTGCGCTGACTTCTACATGTGGTCGACAGTAATCTGGAGTCCTGGACTATAACGTCCCTTGTAGTCTATGTCGCTGTCAGACGTTAAGCCCCATACCAAATCGATTCAAACCTGAAATGACAAATTTGCAGCAATACATGCATATCACCGAGATCGTGGCACTGAGACGAGAGGCCGCTGAGCTGTACGCGCAACCAGCGACAACGCGCGGTACTTAGCGCGCTTTCCCGCAGTGCTGTCTCGGTGCACACGAGCGCTGTAATCATGCAGAAAGTTAGGTGCGCTTCACCGCAGAGTAACACTGTGCGCCTCGCGCTATATCAGACGACACAAAGCACCGCGTCTAGGCCCGTGTGCGCCTGCGCCGCAGAGCTTCGAGCGCGACCGCGAAGGATGCGCTCGCGCTCCGCGAAGCGCGGCCACGATGCGCCGTGTTCGCACTTAGAGTGGACGACCCTGCACATCGCGTTTGCATTATTACTTTCCAGGAATGATATACGAAAAACTTTCAAAGAAATCTTCCTGCATCACCATTTCACAGTCACTGAAATTTTGGGCCCATGTTTGTACACTGGAGATAAAATATCCACTGTTTTCCCCCAACGTTGCTGTTCGACACCGATGTTCGGACTGGCACGCGACTTGACCCAATTTTCTGCTTCTTTTTATGTAAATGCACATTTCTCAAGGCTGGTTTTGCTATTCAACATTGCGTTTTTGGTTTAAGCATTTCCTTTCTTTTTTTTTATATAAGCACTTCGCGTAATGCCTTTATGCCCTTGCGTGTAACAAATTCTATAAATATACAGGGAGATTCAGAGGAGCTTCCTAAGTCCACGTGTTTTTGCGCTGTCTGCAGTTCAACTAGCCCAAGCGTCTCTTTTATCCTTCCATTGTAGCCTATTATTCTACAGCGTCTTTCAAAGAGAGAGCTCGCGACCGGCACCATGCACTATAAACAAGAATCCACCAAAATGAAAGTTTAAATGGTCGGCGCCTCCCTTTATACTCCATATGCGGGAACATTTACTCCACCAATATGGAGTAAAATTTGCTCAATTACCTATTTTACTCCCTGCCCTAAATAATGGGTATAAAGGAGGATTCTTCACCTTATAACTGCAATTTTTATATGGAGTTTGTGACACAGTGGCCGATTATTCTGTGATGACTCGAACATTCGCCGCGCAAACTAAGAAAACTCACGATCGCTTGGGGCGGCCCCAAAATCTTCAGCGAAGGAGGTCACATTATTACGCCATCGAGATGATGCACTGCTCGATTTATCGTCAACGAATATGCCTAGCCTGCGACCTTCACCAGGTGGTCGTCGACCGGCGATCTAAGCGGATCAAGCTTTCGACGGACGAGCGCATTCTTTCGATGACAACCATGAAACATCACGTTGGCCTGAGTGTTCTGGAGGAGCAAGTGAGCGTCCCAACCAGCTAAAACGTCATCGTCATCGGATGCGTCATGGAAGCCGAGTACATTGTAGCATCATGGAGGGGAACACGCAATTGCTTCGAGACCGAGGAATCGAAATCGCAAGAGGCATCGCACATTTCCGCGACGGACAAGCTTAAATGCTGCTGAAGAACTTCATCAAAGAGTACCGACACGCTTGTAAAATAACGACGATTGCTTTCGTCGACAAACTATCCTAAGTACGAGACGCCCTCTCAGACCGATCCAAGATGATTCGCCTAACGAGGATAACTAGACTTTCCACTCGACCCAGCTCTGCCCCGGAACAAGTAGTAGGATCAAATACGCAACCTTGTTGAAACTTGAAGCCGCCTCCTAAAGAAGGTAAAAAAGAACAATATAGACCCTTTCCTCCTCCTAAAGAAGGTAAAAAAGAACAATATACACCCTCTCCTCCTCCTCGAAAACACACTCGACAAGATCTGCAACACCAAGCACTTCTCATGGATGGACCTCAGGAGCGGCTACTGGCAAAAAGATGTTGGTGAAAGAGACCGAGAGGACCGCGTTCATCACAGCGTATGGTCTCTTCGACTTCAAGGTGATGCCATTTCGACTTGTGTTACCCGCCAGCAACCCTCCAACGAGTACTTCCAGGTCTGAAGAAGCAGATTTATCTCGTATACTTATATGACGCAGTTGTCTTCGCCTCGAACCCTGATGAACACCTGAAAAGGCTTCGAACAGTGCTGGAAGCATTCAAGTCGTCCGGGCTTACCTTGAAAACACAGAAGTTCCACTTCACCTACCAAGACCTGCTGTTTCTAGGCCGCATCGTAAACAAAGATGGAGTACCCCTAGACCCGCATAACACAGCCGCTATTGCAAAGTTTCCGCCACCGACCGGCAACGCTGTGTACAGATTCCTTGGACTGTGCCCGCATTACGGATGATTTGCCAAGATATTTTCGCGCATAGCCGAGCCTCTGGCCCAACTTGCAAAGGCAGACGCGTCATTTAAATGGGAAGCGCCGCTGGCAGAAGCCCTCAGTGAACTTCTGCGCTGTTTACAATCCCTCCTGTCCTTGGGCACTGATGAAAACGTCGAGACTGAAATTCATACCGACACAAGTAGCGTGGGCCTTGGTGCCGCCCTCGTTCAGAAAAGCGACGAACTGAAGAAAGTGATCTCGCATGCAAGCCGTTCTCTGTCGAAGCCGGGGCTAACTGTTCGATCTCATTTCAACAGAAAGAAAGGCAGACGCCGACCAAAGGTTTAAACATGTTTTGACAAAAACCTTTGGTCGGCGTCTGCCTTTTTTTCTGTTGAAATGAATTACTACCCGAACAGACGAGATTTCGTCAGACCTAACTATTCGATGACGGAGAAGGCGTGTCTCGCCATTGTGTGGTCTACGTCGAAGTTCCGCCCCTACCTGTACGGATGACCAGTCAAGGTGGTCAGCAATCACAACGCACCACGTTCGCTTTTCAATTTGAAAAGCTGGCCGCTTCGCTCGGTGAAGCCTGCGCATCTTTCCAGGAGTTCGACATCACCGTTGTCTGCAAATCTGGACGAATTGACGAAGGGTGGTGATTAGGGGTTTGTTTGTTCATCACAGGAGAGGAAATCTGTATCGCAAATTAACGCACGGATGACAGAAGAAACACAAGCACAAGCGCTTGTGCTTGTGTTTCTTCTGTCATCAGTGCGTTCTTTTGCGATGCGAATTTCCTCTTCCGTACCTGGACGAAAACACCGATGTGGACTGTCTATCTCAAGCCCCTGTCGACAAGCCACCGGAAGAGGACGCCTTTTTGGGACCGATAAGAACCATCGAATTCGCACAGCACCAACGCTGGGACCCCGACCTACAGCTTCACATTAAGTATCAAAGGCAAGGCTTTTTCCCCCCCCCCCCCCCCCCCCTCCAACATTCAAGTGTGGTTTGTTCTCTTTGTGTCTGCGAAATGAAAAGCCCGTGAAAAAGAATTTCGCCCCCAAAAATACCGCGTACCTTCGCGTCGTTCCGAACAGCTTACGACAAAAACTTATGCAGCCTTCGCTCGACGAACCAAAAATTGGACACAATGGGTTTACCCACACCCTTCTCGGCATTCACTATAAATACTACTGGCCCAAATTATCCGCCGACGTCGTACGTATGTTAAAGCATCCCGTGAGTGCCAACAACGAAAGACGCTGCCAATTATGTCAGCTAGAGTTCTGAAGCCCATATTTCCACCAAGCAAGCCCTGTCAAAAGATTGGAATGGATATTCGGCCCCTTCCCAAAGACAACATCGGGCAACTAGTGGATCATCGTAGCGACCGACTGCTTGACCCGCTACGCCGAAGCAAAAACCCTGCCGAGTAGCAGTGCGGTTGAAGTCTCAAAGTTCTAGAACGCTAGCTCTACTGGTCGCGTTTCGAGCCTCCGAGTTATGCTGACTCCACGCATAGAATTCAAGATGCCGACCCTCATAGCTACGATACTGTATCCCAGTGGTTGCCATGGTGACCTACATGGTTACATTATCGAATAAAGTAACGTCAGGTGGCACCGTCATGCCTGAGCACCAAAACTCAAAGCTAAACTGTCAATCCGTTATAGCAGACGTCAAAGTCGGGCCACTTAGTCACTACATCCGTGTAAAATTTGCGGGCCAACCGTTCGCCGCACAATGTTCCGGATGATGTCATGCGTTGTGTGCACCATAAACTGGTGATCTATGTACTTCCAATTTCACGTCTTTACTATTCTTAAATGAACATTGCGGCTCAACCGTTTGTTGCAGTGTTCGGGGTGGTGGCATACGATTTCGCGTTTTGTGCAGCGTGAACTAATTAGTGAAGTTAGAGTATAATTCGTTGCAGGGATTCGAACCGGTGACCTATGTTAGGTGTGTTAACGCTCGATATTCGATCGCCGCCTTAGTGTCGGCTCATTATTTTGTCGAGCAGATCCTTTTTCATTACGGCGCCTCAAAATTTCTCATCGCAGATAGGGGAGCAGCATTCACAGCCGAGCTCACTCAAGGCATTCTGAACTATAGCCACACAAGCCACCGGTGAACTACTGCGTGTCACCCGCAGAACAACGGTCCTGCGAAGCGTCTGAACATAACTATCGCTGACATGCTCTGCAAAATCTGTGCACGCCAAACACAAGACCTGGGATGCTATCCTTCGCTAAGTCGTCTTCGGCTACAAAATGGCCGTGCAAGAGACCGCTCAGATGACACCGTTCAGGCACGTCCATGTTAGGGAGACAACGCCACTCTCGAGGCTAAGCTCCCGAAGGTCACAGAAGACAACGTCGACGTCGCCGCCTATCTTCAACGCGCAGAAGCCCGACGACTTGCCTGATTGCGGATCAAAGATCAACAGTGCACCCCGCCGGTAGTTCGGCCCACACAATTTCATTCGTGGACTTTCAGAGCTTGACTACAAAGCGTCCCTCGATGGAACAACAGCATCGCAGCGGCGCCGTTCACGCCCAAAAGTTGTCCATCTCGTGCGCCTGAAGCCTTATTATGGATGTTAACGGACGCTCTATCTTTGAAGTGTGTTTCTCTCTTCTGTATTTGCTTCATGCACTTTGCATTCCTTTTTTTGTTGTTGTAAAGCATCCATTTGATGCTTATTTGAGAGGGATGTACTGCCACGCATTTTTGTACTCTTTGTTCTTCACGTTCGAAGCCTCCGGGAGACAACTTTATCATTTTGTTCGTGACGCGAGATGCGACCATACTTATATGGATTGATCGTGGCGACGCGCAACTGTTTCCACAATTTTCCAGATTGCTGTAGTTGACTTTGGTTCTTTATCTAGAGAGTTCTTTGCCAGCTTTAAATTGAACGCGGCAAGAACGGCAGGGATTCTATTCCACGGCCGCCGAGCATGCTTGTTGCTTTAGCCTCTACGGAGTCATTCAGTTCTTTGTAGGCGCAGGTCCACCCTATAGACATTTCGGTTGGAAGCCTTTTGGCTGTTTTCCTTCTCGGCGGACAGCCGTCTCCACTATTTGACAATATTAAAGGTGCTCAAACATTAAACGTTAATCACCTCAACAAAAAAATCCAATTTTAACTCGAAAGCCGGGCTTTATCATGCTTAAATGTTGTCTGCCAAGTGGAGTGTACACAATTATTTGGAGCAAGCAAAAACGACCGGCAGAAAATACGTGGACGCTGCTGTGATGATCGTATTTTAGACATAGTTTCGGGAAACATGAAATACATGAAGTCCGCATTTTATGCCGCTGGTTTAAGATAGAAAAATGCGAAAAACATTGCCAAATCTAAACTATTTAGTCCAAGTATTCTTACCGGAAATAAAACTGAATGCACCGATGAGGCAGAAAACCCAAATTTTCATCATCAGCTTCGATGGGAGCGCTCGACTGTGCACGGATGCCTGTTTGCCGCTGCCGCACAGGAAGGCTGGAGTGGTACGGTGCCTCCTTTCTCGTTTAGCCCTATAGTAACCAAGAAGAACGAGCTCAAGTGTTCCACTGCAGGCCACGTGACCTGACACGCGAGTCTGCATGTCCCTCTGACAGCGCTTGCTTCATCTTTCGCCGTTCGAACTACTGCTGGCAAGGGCACCTGCATTGTGCAGATTATACGCCAGGTGCCGTGGGCTTCACAAAGGGCGTGTGGGTGGGGATTGCATAGCTTTAGGCCCCGGGAAAAAGAAGCTTCAGAAACAGCTGTTTCAAGTTCGTCGCGATGCGCTGACGTCCTGAATACCCGTGGGTGCTTTTCTTCTTCCGGCCTGCTTTTGGTCTGAAGGAACAAAAAGCCAATTTGGCTGATCATGCAGTGGTAACCTTCGGAAAGACCCCAGTCCATATAGTTGAGCAGTGAGGCGGGATGTATGTTGATGGCCACCTTTAGGCATACCGTGACACCGAAGGTAGCATCTCTATCTTATTGCGTGTCTCAGAACATGCTGCTGGTCAGAAGTGTGCAAGGTTTCATAGGCTTGAAGAAAGAAACAGCATTAAGACGAGCGTTATGTATAACGAATGACTTTTACTGACAGCTGATATAATAATACGGTAATTAGGGGAATCAAATTAATTCCCAATCCAATCCACTGTGGTAGGCGGATTCTCTTTTCGAACTTTTTTTAAAAAAGTCTGTTTCGCTTGAACGACCCTTCTTGCATCCCACCTGAAAACTAGCTATGACGCACTTTCTAGCAAAATACTGCCGCAACCGGATATATATTATTACTTTTTATTCTTTAAAAGTGCCCTGACTAATACATACGTATCTGGGATCGAAATTTTCTTTTTGTAAAGTCGTTTTAAATGCTTCTCCTCTTCATGTAACGTCAGAACCCAACAGAATCAGGAATAAGGTCAGAGATCTAAAAAAAAAATTCAGGACAATAAAATCCTGAATATATTTCACAGATACTGTAATGATAACGATGCCTGTGACTTTACTTTCTTTGAGATTAGAGAAAATCCCACCAGTTTCGTGTTTATTTGTCCGTTCAGTCAAGTAGCTATCAGCGGAATTATCTAATAACAAGGCCACTGCTGAGCCCGTCACTGGAGTGCATGCTAACATATACGAAATAATTATTGTGGGGCTTCGACAGACCATTCTTAGAGCGTTCATAGTTGTTGCCTGTTATCTTGATGGAAAGACGCTGAATCTCCTACTACAGCCGCCACTGACTCCCTGCTATACGCCACGTGGGCATTTATTTACCGTGCTGCAAACGTTTTCTCATAATATGTTTTCTTCGCTCGTTTCAGTTCGCAATTATTCTGTGTATGGCTTTTTAATGCCACAAGATCGCCAAGCAAACATGACTTCCGAATATTAAGATGAAGCTTGCTATTTAGCTCCCTAGTGCGAAAGTGAGACTATGCAGAGTAAGGTGTCCTTATGTTCATAACTTTTTATGATCGTGAATGCCAAGAATTTTCGGCATATAGGTATGTTTGCGGCGATGTTTCTGCGTACTACATTAGCACAGGCCATTTACAGAAGAACGAAGCAAAGCCGAACACAAATACACATTCTTCAAAGTCTTTGAACGTTTGATGGATTAACAGCAAACTACAAAAATGTGTTTTTACAGCTTGTAGATTTTTACTGTGAGCGGACTTGAAAACTGGATAGTAATTCCACATATCACTGATGGTAATGCCAGCTGTGACGATGCTACCTTAATTATTATTTATTCTGAACAGATATTGTTCAGAATATCCGAATAATCCTACGCGCTTTGGCGTCATCATTACATTCCTACGAACTGTGCAAGATTTTTATAACTTGTGTTTCTCGCCGTCGTGCTATTAAGGGACTCGTATGAAAACTGTTACCATCGCAGCGGAGGTTAAGTACATAGTAGAAAACGCAATAAAGAATTTATGAACAAAATTTCTGAACCTTCATGCCAAAGGCACCCTCTGTGGGACATGTAAAGAATTTTTACAGTATACATGGTCACCGGGAGTAGGTGACAACATGATAATGCTTTGTGGGAGCAGTGCAGCACACAGCACACTTGATAATTGTACATGGATGTTGTTGGCCGCAGTGTTTGGATTGGTCTAGGCGAGACTATATGCATGCTTCGTCGTCTTTTACGCATGTTTTTTTTGCGCCAGGTTGTGTGTGCGTTAAGATTTGTTCTGGTCTCCATTTAACACAGAGTAAAGAAAAGAGAGCGACATGACATCTGTGCGATCCGTACCCGCGATCTCCGCATATCGTCTACTTTATCTTAGCAACGGCAGCGATCTAGCCGGCCGCTTTGTGAGGTAATTAAGCTGCTTGCCGTCTGAGGTTGAGAGCGTTCACCAGGGCCGCACACGGCACAAAACGCATTGAAGAACTAGAAATTGTATAACATCCTCAAGTATCATGTAATCAATTACTCGTGTAACAACAAACTACCACATTTCCCAATAAATGCTGCTGAGCCGAACAACCCATGTCTGTGGTTTCGCTGATAATGTAGCCCCCTCCCCCTGTTTTTTTCTAATTATCTTATTGGCACCCACCCTCATTCTTTATATTATAATTCGATTACTCCCGTCGTGCCATCTGGCGGTGCGGGCAGGGTACTTTTATTTTCTTTCTTTTCATAAGCCCTTTCTAACATGTATGTTTATATGTTGCGGCGGACGGGGTACATGAAGCATGGTTTCTCCTATATGTGGAATATGAAATCAATATCTTAGTAGGTCTTACTTAAGTCAATCAGTGTGGTGTAGCCGCCGGTATCGACATTTATTCTACTACTCATTCATGAAAAAATAATGAAAACATGCCACTTATGGGCCTTCTATCGTGGAAAGATTTAGCAAAGAAAGCAATGGCATGTGCCACCACACAGGGCCCCTATTCAGGGCTTGTGACTCCACTTCCTTCCTGCATGGCGCGGTACCGACAGACCTGCGTGTATCCGCTGTCCATGCCACCATTCCTCATTTGTTGCATTTGGCAGGACGTGTGATGTCGTGCCTCGTTATCGAACAAATCGCGCATACACGACGCCCGCCTGAATCACCCGTCAGTTCATTCTTTGAAAACATTGCGTACGTTCAAGCGCTCAGCGATTCACGAAGGTGCCTGCAGTCGATTCAGCCACCTGTGCTGCTATGGCGTGCCGGAGAAGCGCAGTTTTTTTCTTGGGCCTGAACAGGAACCGTACAATTGATGTTTGTTTCCGCGTGCTTTCCTAAAGGAGAGAATACAAAGGCTATGCTGCGGGCCCGCGTTTCATAAATGAACATTTGTGCCCGAGCGTGAGTTGCTCCGTTCGGCGGGGTCGACAGGCACACTAGGCCTTTTACTCCAGCGTAGCCGTGTCGCCAAGCGAGCTGCTCGTGTCACTTATTATACACACGAATCCTGGCTGTATGTTCTCTCCTGACACGAGCAAACACTGAAGTCACGCGCACTTGTCATTTTAACGGGCTGGTGAGAGTTGAAAGGGGCGCGCCTGCCAAGCCCTGTCAAGGTACGCATTTCAGCGTCCGAGAGGCATAGGTAACACGCTTCGTTAACAACTCATTTACTTCTATGGCAGCGCGCAGATCTTCGTCTGGATTTAGAACCCTTTCAGTTGAGGGACTTCTGTGTGACCGTGTGAATATGACGTTCACAACGCTGTCCGTACATACATGCCATCTCCGTGCGCTGCTCTTAAATGCATCTTGCTCTCGAAAAAAAACACGGAGACACCAGTGGAAAAGTTTGTGCCATCCACCTGGCACAACACGAGCATACAGGTGACGCTGCATGACGAATGTTGTGCAGCCGTGCCGGCGTGTGGCCGGAGTCAACGCGTGGACGGTACAGGAGACTCTCGTGATAAACGCGGTATCTCAAAAGGAAGGCGCAAAGCCGGTAGAAGCATCGCATTGCGCGGGGCCATCAATTTGAGTTTGAAATCATAGACTCATAGACTTCGCATCTCCCTGCCGAAAAAAAAGTTAGCAGAGTAGGTACGATAGCTCGCGCTTTGCTCTGCAGCCCAGACCCCAAGGCCCAGCAGGAAGGACATCATCAGCCAAGCTCTTGCTGCTGCTGTGTCCCAAGGGATTCCAGCCGACGGCTAGGGGCGACGAGGGGAGATGGACTTCTCTCCGGGCGTTTAATATTGACTGGTCTTTCATTGAAATTGTTTCTCTCTCCCTCTCTCTGGCCGAGACCCTGCCTTCTCTTATTTTTTCATTTACCTGGAGCCGCCAACATAGCGATTGTTGGAGATGATAAAAGGTGTCCAAAACGGCAAGCAAAAAAAATTGATGGTGAATGGTATACCAGCACGTCACAGCTAAACCACCGCGCTCCCTTCGTCTGTTCTAGGAACCCGGTGAGCCAGAGCGGCACAGAAGGGCTTGGTGTTCCGGCAGGTTTCATGACAGCCTGAGCCATTGCACAGGGTTCCTGAGCTCCAGCCGTCTGTGCGCGGTTATTAAGGTGACCCGGCGCAAAGCGGAGCGCTTGACTTTTCGATGTGACTGACGCGCATACGAGAGGCTAATTTTTAACGTTTCTGCCTCCGGTGTATCAGGCAGGGCGGTCGGTCACCCCAACGACGAATAAACAGTTCGTCCTGAAAGCGACGCCAAGTCTCGGGTCACACTGCTCGGATCCCTTCTCGTCACAGCGAATAAGACGGATGACGCAGCTGTGGGTGAAGCTCGAGAAACATGCCACAAAAAGTGCTGGAACGACGACAGCTGACGTGCAAAAAAGCTAAGCCTACCCTCTGCGCGCATTCTTGAGATCGGTATAGAATCCCAACGACGGTGACTGTGAGCAGGTCGGTGTGTTACGTCGGCGCGATTGTCGCTAACGATGGCTCTGTGCCTGGGCAGCCAGTATACACCCTCTCCATCAACATGTGCCAACTGGCCCGCGTCAGCCGTTTTCAGTAGCCGGTGATGCTCGATGTAAACAACCTTGGGTCCATGCTTGTGTACTCGACCGACTGCAGTCATTTTTTTACTGACTTGGACAGCAGTTACCCCACCTTTCGCCAACGCGCACGTGGGGATATTTCAAAAGAATGCCACGCAACAACTATGGGTGCTATGGTGCCGTTTCTGTTCCACACGAAGCAGCGCAAAATTAAAGCAGCTGCATATGGGTAGCGCTGGCAGTTGGCTGGTGTGCAGACAACGGATGATGTTAACCTGGCCTGCAGAGATGTTCGAAATCAACCAGGTTACCTAGGAATAGCTGTAAGCAATGAATTCTGCATCCGAAACAACGAAGTGATGCTGTCGCAAATCAACATGTGCACACAATGGCCGCTAGAATTACGCTCACGGCATAGCCATGAACGTAATTCCAAATCGAAGCCATAGTCTGTTTACTCTTCTGCGCCGCTGACAGCGCTCTGCCTTTCTTATAGTCGCTGTGCAGGCGGGTTGAGTAGCGTTTTCACATAACAGGGGCCCAGTTTTGGAGATGAAAACAGCCGCCCGCACTGTCTTCTATCAGCGTGAGCGACATTCGCTTCCGCTCGCGTCCTTATCGGGCGTTAGTGTCGTTTCCCCAAATCGTCCGCTGCGATCAATTAATCGTCCTCGCAAAGAGAATTTACATGTGCTATACTGAATGCAGAGGAAGTTCTAGAAAGAGCACTCCCCTGTCATTTAGCAATGAGTCCTGTCATATGGCAATCAAAGTCCTGCTTTAAGACTTTTTTAGTAGACTAGTAGCAAAGCTTGTGGTGCGCTTAAAAAAATCGGGGTTTTCGATGCAACCGCGAATTTTGTCACGCCGACTTTTCCTGGCGCAGTGGCGTTCACAACAGCTAACGTTGGCATTCATGTAGCAGGAAAAAAAAAATTTCTTTTCAGCTGTCGCTGTCATGTGACTCAGCCCACGGCCATATCATGACGACACATATGACGACAGCCTGCTGCGCTCAGGCGCAGACAACTGCCAACGCTAGCGAGCTGCACCTGCTTTAATTCTGCTCTTCTTCATGTGGAACACAGACGGCACGAGAACGCCCACAGTTGTTGCCAGGCATTCTTTCGAAATATCCCCACATGAGTGTTGGCAATGCTTTACTTTGCCGTACGCGTCTTCTCTCTTGGCTCCACGTTACATTTCTTTTCTTTTTTTATTACTCGGCAGCGTATACAGTTCGTTCGGTCGAAAAGCCGTCGGCGTAGTCAGCACCGAGTGGCTGAAATAATCGGAGGGCTGCATAAAAAAAATTGTGTCATGCCAACCGTTTTCCGCAGAATATTCTGGATGAACGAGTCAGCTTTTCGCGCAGCATAAGCTTAAATTAGAGCCTAGCTTGCGGCAGGGATTCGAAGCGGACACCTATAATCAGGGGCTGCGTAAAAAAATTGTATCATGGTAATTTGTAGTTCGAGTGACTAATGATTGATCGCTGCGGGATTGGCAATGAGAAGTCAATGAATCATCGTAATCAGTTGATTGATTAAAGAAATGAAAAATAGAAGAAGGGGGTTCAAAGGTCTCAAAATGCTCTGAATGAAAACCGAATTCTTGATGATGCTAATTAGGACAATTTAGAGTCAGTAATTTATCAAATAATTAACAGAAACAATCGAAAAAATGAAAAATGCGCCCAAAGGTGTCAAACTGTTCAGAGTAGAAAGCCTAACCCATTACGCTATCGCGTTGTAAGCTTAATGCGGAGCTTAAGTGTCCTCTCTATTTTTTTATTCTAATCTTTTTTTTTCAGGAGCACCAAAATCTGAACTGGAATATCCCACGCAGTTCTAAGTTGATTTCTTGAACGGCATCAGACATAGACACGCATACCTATCATAATAGATAAAGAGGACCCATAGTAAATCACTGCATGGCGGCCACTTCTAATAAACTGATTAAAGTAAGGAGAAAGTTAGCGGCAAAATGGGCTGGCTTGCGCTTTGCTGTAAAGATATTCCAACGTGTAATGAATTGATATGGCCAAAGTTCAGTTGTCTATAATTTAGGAAGCAGCTAGGTATAGTCGCTTCTTGTCCCAAATGTAGTGTCTTTGTTAGCCGCAAATAGCTTTCTTTCCAGGCACGAGGATGTAAGAAGACGTATCAAGGAGGTCATAGAGAAATGCTAAGAATATAACCATCCCCGGTGTAAAGCCCTCATAGATTCCGAGAAAGCATTTGATTGTATCAATAGATCAGCTGTCATGCAGGCATTACGGAAAAATGGCGTTCGAGAAGCGTATGTAGAAGTACTGGAAAATACCTTTTGCTATTACACAGCTTCTAGAGTCCTCTGTGAAAAATTGTTTCATACCAATGAAACACGGCGTCATGTTGGAAGGCATGATCTATTAATAGCTTTAAAACCAATAAAACACGGCGTATGTTGGCAGGCATAATATATTAACAACTTTCTGTGTTCTGGTTGGACATTAATCTTGAAAAATGGCAACGCAAATGAAACGAGGCTGACATCGACGAAAAACATAGACCACAGGACAAGCGCTGAACTACCAAACTTAATCTTTATTGACAACCAGGCCACACTTTACACGGCATACGCCATCACATGGCTAGTTATCAGGAACAAAATTGATTGCACATCAATCAACATCACAGCACTAATTATTTTATAGATGCGTCCGGTAAAAAAAATTGAATAGACGACTGCTACCAGCGGTCGAGCCAATGCAGTTCCTCCGAAAAAGCGAATGAGATGACCAAGCAATTTATTGAGCGGCAGGTCGCATCTTTTCCTAATACCAAACGCATTCCCCATATAGTAACAACAGCAGTGTCAAGGAACAGGAAACAACCAATAAAGACACCAACAACAAGTGAAAAGTAACAACATAAAGCACAGGTATAGTCACAGGTAATAGAGAGCTATAAGCACCGGTATAAGCACAGGTAATAGAGATTTTCCCAGAAGCAGTGTCAGGTGAAGGCTTAGATGAAAACATCCCCAAAAAACTTGCGTAAACTGACCACCAGCCTTCAAAAGTGGAATGTACTGATTGGAATTCATTGGATGACTTTTTAACGTCGGAGGCTTTCGTGATCATTACCAACAAACGAAAGTTTCGCACCTCGCACGCTCAATTGGAGCAGATTTCATTTTTTTTCCAAAAGTGAAATTCTCGTACTCCCTCAGATCTTATATCCTACCTTATAAGCGCTTTGAAGTGGACGCTTTCGCTCATGCGATTTTGGTACAGTTTTTACCTCGAATGCGTGCATAAAGAGCACACATTGCATTTATGGCCACGAGGGATGCGCCATAATGACGGACGTTTAGCTAAAAAATCAAAAGATTTGATTTACTATAGTGTAGGAGCTTGCCAAACACATTCACACGAATGTCTTTTTTTTTAGCCATCCTTCCAATCTTTACCAGAACACACAGTGCGTGTGCTCATCTGCGACTTGAACTTTGTCTAAGTTACTGAGGCACCACAAGAACGACGACGGAGACGTAGAAAGACTCGTCCTTGTGGCGCCTCAATAACATAAATCCGTACTAACGCGCCCAATTTTCCATAATTTTTTCCAAATGTGTGTTGTATTCTTTGCGTGATGTAGGCGACGCAGACCAAGGGGCGTCGACTTACCATGACCGCGAGCATAAATTTTCGGTCGGGTACTTCAGGCTCACGGATGCGTGGATTGCTGTGAACGATAAGGACTTCGTGGTTACTTGGAGGCGACGCCCCTCCGCGAGCCGCCTTGATCGCATCTATTTGATGTCCGTGTTCCTATCGTGTCTAGATTCCTGGGGGTCCTCAGCTTTCCACCAGACGTGTTAGACATCAGCGACCATGCGCCTGTCTCAGCGCGATTGAATGCAACTCCCGCACGGTCACTTGAGCAGAGCAGACGGCGGATCTACCCCGCACTCCTGCAAGGTGGCTTTAGCCTCTTCTATCTATCTGGCACTACCGGCCACTGTTTATAAGGTTGAGCACCTGTCCACAGACGGAAGGGATTGATTAAAAGCTCGTTAGAGCGAGGAAGAGGTTAAGGGAGGCAAAGCCAGACGTGTCCGAATCCCGAATGACATGATTCGACTAATGCGCATAGCATAGGCTGGCGGAACGCTGTCTCTCTTCGTGAGCAAGCACCCCCATATGCAGCGCACGCGGTTCTACAAGTTCCTGTTCCAGAGCTCCAGTACATCGTCTGATATGTCAGCGTCCTCTAACACATCGGCAGAGGAGCTACGCAGAGTCCAATAGCAATATTCTTTCGCCATTCGGTGTTAGCTGACGGCCGGGACTCAACTGCCCCATCACACAAAGCACATGCGTTCAAAGCTCACTTTGTGTCGTTGTTCGCCGCAGAACAAGACAATAATGTGACGAACCTCCGGAGTAAGGGGCAGGGGTTGTGTTGCGCATACGCCTCATCGGCAATAAACGAAGAAGCGCTCTGCGGCGCTGCAGAGAAAGAGAAGGTACGTGTGGCGCCGGCTTGGATGAATGCGACCTCGGTTCTCGGCCCAGATAGAATTCTTACAGGATTTCACTCCATATTCTTTGACGACCTTGGAATTGTCTTCAGTGAACGAGACAAGAGGGGCGGGCATTTGCCCTCTTGAGAGGCTACGACGCGAGCTTTGAAGAAAGTTGTTCTAGACCTGTTGGCCATCCAAACCTACATGGGCGGATGCTTGTCTCTGTCGTGGCTGGGCACGGCGAGTCGGCCTTTCTGTCAGAGCGACATATGGGGCCACAGGCTTAACAAGCAATGTCCTTTTCAAGCGAAGGCACTACATAGATCATCGGTAGCAAAACCAAGTATTATAGTTTGGACGAAATGGTCCGAAAACTTGAATGACGTCATCAGCACAGCTGTCTTTGCAACCACAAGAGAGTAAACAGAGGGTCCAATGTATACATACTCATTGGCTTTTTCGTCAATGGCCTATAGGATAAAGACCGGTGGTTCAAAAGCCTTTACACACACTAAAAACGTTTGAGAAACTCGTACTGGTTGCTGACTAGTACTAGCTAGTAAACAAATGGCCCACGATGAGACATGCTTTCACATTCACAGCACATAAGAAGTCTTAAATTCCCTCCGTAATTTTGTAAGGTTGCAAATGACGCCCCTTGCGCGCATCAGTGCAGCGGTCGCCGTTTTTGGCCTTATTGAAGAAGAGGCAGCTATAAGGTCTCCTTCAAAAGGGACAGCTTTTGTGACCACTGTTTTGCCAAAAGAAATCCAAGTCCGCGAATGATGCTTCGGCGGAAAGTATTTCCGAGAATGCCTTGCAGGGTGGGACGTCGTGCCCAACTCGAGCTTCCCGAAGTACAACGAACTTGAAATACAGCGGCAGGCCCTCGAAAAATGCTTCGTGGCTCTGAGTTTGTCGCTGCTAATCTATCGCATCTTTAGAGTTCGCCCGCGACAGCGACATTCGTGATGTCGCTCAGTGTTCGAGCGCTTTCTGATCACAGTAGTGATGCACAATTTTTGTCCGTATAGTTTCGAGTCGAGAGTGATATATTTTCTTCTGTAGAAATGATTCCTAAAAACAAGTGTTGTTGCGTATGTGTAGTGCCATCTTTTCCGGCTAACCTGAGTTATTTATGTTATTTCCTCTGACAGCCGTTCGATGACAATACGTAGAAAAATACGTCGTCACTAGTCGTCTGTGCATTCTACTGTGAGTGAACGTGGATAGATGGACGTCCACCTCGAACAGCGTGTAAACGTAAAATTCTCTGTGAAGCTTGACAAGACAGCCAGACAGACGTGTGAGCTCCTTGGTGACGCTCACGGCAACGCGACATTATCGCGGGCGCGAGTTTTCGAGTGGCACAAGAGGTTCGTTTCGGGGAGAACTGCGGTGGAAGACGACACGAGGCAGGGGCGCCGTTCAACCTCACGGAATGAAAACAACGTGGCTCGGATCAGGCAAATCGTAAAGCAAGACAGCACCATTATCGTCCACATGCTATCAGGTGCTCTCGACATTATTAAGACAACATGAGACGAAATTTTGCGTGAGAACTTGAGGAAACGAAAGCTGAATGCCAGACTTGTGCCGCACTCCCTCACACAAGACCAGAAGGACACGTGGGAATCAGTGAGCGCTGATTTGCTCTTCGAGGCAGAGAATGATGCTGCATTCGTCGACAGCATCATTGCTGAAGACGAAACATGGTGTTTTCAATGCGGTCCTCAAAAAAGAGGCAGAGCGCAGAATGGAGGTACACAAACTCTCCGGCGTCGAGAAAGGTCCGGCGACAGAAGGCCAAAACAATGACCATGCTGATAGTTTTTATCAACGCCAGAGGTGTCATACACCCCGAGTTCGTCCCACAAAGGCAGACGGTGAATCAGGAGTTTTATATCCGCGTGATCCAACACGTGCCTGATGGACTGCGACGCCATCGCCGACTTATGTGGACCTGGACAATGGAGCCTTCTCCACGATAACGCATGGCCGCACACTGCTCTCAGCGTGACATTTATCCCCAAGCACAGTATTACTGTACTTCCCCATCCGCCATACTCGCCTGACCTCTCCGAAAGAGATTTTTTCCTGTTTCTTCGTGTGAAGAAAGCCCTAAAAGGTCACTGGATGGGGAGCGTGGCGGCCATTGAAGACGCCACGACAAAGGAGCTGACAGCCCTGCCAAAATAAGCGTTTTACAACTGTTTACAAAACGACAAGATGCGTTGGAAGCTGTGTATATACTGCAAGGAAGACTATTTCGAAGGTGTGCGGCATAAATGATTTCAATGTTAAACGCATTTTTTTATTGGACTCAGTGTCGGAACTTTACGGACAGAAGTTGTATGTTCTTCGGAAGCGGAGAGGCTTGGCAGAAGTCCGCGCCATGTTCCCGCTCCTGACAAATGAATGGCTCGTCATGCAGACCTTCGTAGATGAAGAGCTGTCGGTTGGTGGCGAGGTTCTGGTTGCGGCGCTGGTCGACCGCCTTCATTTCACAACTGGGGAGCTGAGCCACGGTGTCACAAATGCAATACTGAGGGGGGTGCGCTTTGTATTTTCTCAACCTCACTTAGTGACACTCTTTCAAATAAGATTGGCGCGTCTGGATTTGTAACATGTACCGCCCCCCCCCTTGTAGTGTGGGCGATGCCGGTTTTCAGTGTTGTATGAGAGTGGAAATCTTTCTTGCTCCGCGCTATCAACCTCCTCCCCTCTTAGTTCTGTCAGTACTATGGCCGGACAAGCTAGAGGGGCACATTATTTTTTGCTCCCTCTGTACCATTCTCTGGTTGTATTTATTGCACATAAGTAATAATAATAATTGGTTTTTGGGGAAAGGAAATGGCGCAGTATCTGTCTCATATATCGTTGGACACCTGAACCGCGCCGTATGGGAAGGGATAAGGAAGGGAGTGAAAGAAGAAAGGAAGAAATAGGTGCCGTAGTGGAGGGCTCCGGAATAATTTCGACCACCTGGGGATCTTTAACGTGCACTGACATCGCACAGCACACGGGCGCCTTAGCGTTTTTCCTCCATAAAAACGCAGCCGCCGCGGTCGGGTTCGAACCCGGGAACTCCTGTTTTACTTTTCGGCAACAGTCACGCCTATTCGGCATGGTATATTAACGTATATCAACGTATAGATAATGTTTTTGTGCAGAAGATGATGACCCAGAAAAAGCAGATGACTCGTGAAAACGAAGAAGATGGCCCTGCGCGTCAGCCGTATTGCTATCGCCACGTGTGTCTGTGCCCGACCTGGTCGCCCTCGGATTGTTTTCGCCGCTGCTCCCTTCCTCCCAGCTCTTTTAAATAAACCCCCGCCTTACATTTTGTTTAATTTCGTTATAAAAGCCTTTAATGATTGCCTGTGCATATGTGTAACTTGTATTGGAGTGCCAAGAATTTTGTTTTGTAGCCATTGAATGCATTCCTACATTAAAACCTTACCGACGCAATTGGAACTCGAGCCCGCGGCGGCATAAACACATCACTTTCGCTGGCGGCTTTAAACCACTGCACCATCGCCGCACAATAGCATCCGTAGTGTTAAAAACTGCCTGCCTCTCGCGCTGTGCTTTGGATGTCGCAGTCTTTATCACCTGCCATAAGTGCACAAGTCAATCCAAAAGCAGGAGAACGGGGACAATTACATGTGTGAGCCGAATTTCGAACGCGTGATCGCCTTGTTTGCAACAAAAAAAAAAAGAGTCGCATCTCAGCGCCATCTGACGAGTATGCAACAAAACACACATCAGCGGGAAATATGAACCCAGAACTTCAATTATCATTGGTGTGACTGAATTGATGAAAAAGAAAACTAATGCTATTGCATTGTCAACAGGTTGTGCTAATTAAGCGACCTTGAAATTTTCTGCTTTAGTTTAGTTCTTTGTTTACTTCAAATCCTAACCTTTTTTCTCATTATAAGTTATTTCCAAGCTATAAGCGATATTTTATTTGTGTGACGGTTCGCGCAGTTTCTTCATTCTGCTTTTACGCCACCAATAACCTACCCTTCCCTTGCTCGTCTCTCTAGTTATGTATTGATGTTGCTTTCACTATCTCTAAAAGACAGAGCTGTTGGAAAGCTCAGCACACCCTCCTTGATATATGGATGTATAGCTTTATGGTCTACCGGAACATGCCTAATGTCTTCTGAAAAAAAAGTAATTATCAGCGCCGCACAGCAGAAAATAGAGCATGTCGGCGACAACAGAATAAAGAACCAATAAATGCGCCCGCTGCCGTCCATTCTGTGGCTCAATGAGTAGCACTACTTTTTTGAAAATGAAAGGCAGAAGTTATAATTCCGATTCATTTAATTTTCTTCTGTTTTGTTTTCTTGTTAGTAGTGACTGGTTCTTCGGTGCAATCTTTGTTAAAAATGAAAGAGAGGAGAGCTGCGCAGCGCTGGGAAAGAGCTGGGCACCGACCATCGCACCTTATTCATTACACTAACCACATCTTGGTGCAAAGATCTAAGGGGGTGGCAGTAATCACGGATTGGAATGCCTTCCGGGAGGCCTACAGCGAAACTATCATAATGAATTTCGAGAAGTCATACTAAATACACTCAGAAAATCGTGACATCAACGCCAAAAAGATCAAAAGAACGGAGGTGACATCATAAGTCGACCACCACCTCCTTCACCTCTGAGAGGTGCGACGAGGGCACATACAAGGAGGAGGACGAAGTACATTGGAGGTTTCGCTTCTGCGTAACACAGATAACGGAACATGCAGAACAATATGCACTAGCTGTGGCCCGAAGGAACGAGGGCTATCTTTGCCATTCGCTGCAAGTCAGCCTGGAAACGGCACGTACTTGGGCTATCAGCAATTACTTCACTGATTGCGAGAAGAGCAACTCAGAAGAAATTAAGACACTCCAATGTTTATGATTAGGGTATGAAAAAGCCCTCGTGGAAAGGCTCATCGAAAAATACATAAGGCAAGGAAGCCATCCGGCATGTGCTAAAGCGAAAGAAACGACCATCTCGACCGATCCATAGCAGAGGAGGAAGTCTGCACCGATGTCGCATCCTCCACAAAGAACACGGTACCAATCGGCGACAAGATCATGGGCGCCATTATGTGTAACCTACGCCTTACGCAAACCTCCAGCATCGGAGAATAATTCAGCCGCCTATTTAAAACAGGCAAAGCGGCACCAAGAGTGGACACACGCGGATATCTCCCTGATACTAAAGCCTCGAAAACTACCCGGCCTGGGACACCTTAGACCAATTTTCCATCACTTCCTGTCTGGGGAACTCCATGAACTAGTAGTCCAAAATTGCTACAAGACTGCTAAGGCGAAACGATCCGCTATGTCACACGATGTTCTGGCCCAGCCTCACCTCTCAGCGCAGGACGTGCGACCGCAGCTCAAGGAAGAAGTTCTGCCCCTCATCCCCCTACGTGGGAAGAACATCACGCTGGCTGTCGACCTCAACGGAGCGTTCGGCAACGTTAGCCACGAAGCCGGACTAACCGGCGTGAACACCCTAAACAGCGGAAGACGGAACCGCCGTGGTGGCTCAGTGGCCATGGTGATCGGCTGCTGACCCGAAAGACGCACGTTCGATCCCTGCCGTCACGGTCGGAATTATTCCAATTCGGCCATGCAATTTATCACAAGCCTTGTAATGGCCTCACAAAGGTGGAGGAACGCACACTCCTCCGCCTTTACACCAAAACGCTGCTGTGCCCGGCAGTTTTAAAACACTTTGATCCTGCCTGTACAGGAGAATGCCCACACTGTGCGGAGAAGTCTTCGGACATCTTTCACATGGTGTGGGCATGCCAGTCAACCCCGAACCTCGCCCCCAAACCCAACCCCACCCGGGAGGACTGGGAGGCAGCCCTGCTCGGCAGCTCGGACCTAGCAAGCCAGAAGGCCCTGGTCCACCGAGCCCGAGTCGCGGCGGTCGCCAATGGGCTCCTGTAATGAGGAGCCCACCTAGAGATTGCGAGAGGTTGCTCCGGCTACCTCAAGCTTCCTGCCTGAAGTAAAGTTTTTCACAGACACACACAGTCGGATTTCAATGGAGGTGACATGCCAGAGGGCCATGTACTGTGCGATGTAAGTGCTCGTTATAAAACCCAGATAGTCGAAATCGGGCGCCCCCTCCACTCCGACGCCCCTGATAACCTATGTTGATTTGGGACCATAAACCCATAAACCATAAATAAAACAACAGAAGACAGATTTATGACTTCGTAATGGCCTTCTACTTGAAAGGGCGGACACGATCGAAGTCGGGGGCTAATAATAATAATAATAATAATAATTGGTTTTAAGCGAAAGGAAATGGCGCAGTATCTGTCTCATATATAGTTGGACACCTGAACCACGCCGTAAGGGAAGGGATACAAATCCTTGATGCCTGATAAAGGCACTCCACAGCAGTCAACGATATCGACCTTCCTATTCAACATCGTCCTGGCTGGTCTTCCACCCCTCCTTGACGCCACACAGAGGATAGGTCACGCGCTCTACGCGGACATCGCCCTGTGGCTCAACAAAGGATCCCAGGGAGAGGAAATTGGCACACTCCAGTGGCCAACACTTGCACTTAGCACTACGTCCAGGAGTCCGGATTACCCTGCTCCCTCGAGATACCTGTAGTCATCTGAAACCATCGCCGCAAATACAAGAGAAGCCGATCCCTCAACATCACCACTTAGGGGCAAAAGATACCAGAAAACTCGACCATAATAATTTTGGCGGTGTGCATTCCGTCAGATCGCAAGGTCGCAATGAACATGGACCAACTGAATCACCGAAATATTACTATTATGCTCTAGTTTCCTGCCTTGAGTTCTTAAGCAGCCCGAGAATACGGGTAAATAAATCCAATTGCGGTGCCCTGAAGTAATGAGTAATGAAGAAGGATTGAGTTGCTCATCACTGCCTCTGGCATACCAGCGCCCAGTAGAGCCGACCCGATTTGCACGAGTACTAAACTGCTTAGGTAAACATTTTATCTAGGCGCAATACAGAACAGAACCCCGCAGGGGCCTCTGCTACATGCAGTTGTTGGTGCGTTGCGACACCACGGGTTACTGACCATCCGCAGGGACATCCCTGAAGGGGGATGATGGTGACAACTGCGTCCCCACGCACCCGAGCACCCGAGCTTAGCCCTGCGTGGCATTGCCGTATCGAGGGAAAAGGCTATCCTGGTGGTTGAGCCGATGCCCGGCGTTTGGACCTTTAAGGCCCCTCGGTGAAGGTAACACACCACTTAGGCCCCAGCTTCCTGTAGACGGCACCTCCGGCCTTACCCGACCGGGGAAAATTGGCAGTCGCCTTTTCCTGTCCTCCTCAGCATATTTTACTTTCCTATCTTCCTTCTGACTACTGCCATGTCTCCTTCTCGTTTCCCGGTTTTTTCCTTTCTTCATAGGCGGCTAGGGTTAACCTTGTGTGGAGTAGCTACCCTCAATTGCGCCATATTTAGTTATAGTCGCGGTGTACAGCTGGCGAGGGCAGGACTTTGTTAGAAGTCCCTGTTCCGTCCCCTCGTTGGGCTCCATGGTGGGTGGCTGCCACCATGGCTGAATGAAAACTATTTTATGGCTACTTCCCTTCTTGCATCCGATCGCCCTCCGAAACGAGTGCGCACCGATGTTACTGCAAATTCCTCTTTAAAAAAGCGCAAGTAACTTTCCAAGGTTCCACGTGCTCTGCAGCGAGCACGCGGACATAACTCCACGACTGGTGTCACCCTTCACTGTAACAAGAACACTAACTGAAAGCATCGGACAAGGCCACAAAATCAATACACTTGCAAATGGCGACCTCCTATTGGAAGTCATTTACATTAATCAATACGAGAGGTTGTCAGCAGTGAAAAGATTAGGAGAAATTGCAGTGAAAATCAGCCTGCATCGTTCATTGAATTCTGGGGTATGGTTTATGGAGGTTTAACGTCTCAAATCGACTTAGGCTATGAGGGACGCCGTAGTGAAGGGCTCTGGAAATTTCGATCACCTGGGGTTCTTTTACGTGCGCTGACATCGCACAGCACAAGCGGCTCTAGAATTTTGCCTCCATTGAAATTCGAGCGCCGCTGCCGGGATCGAACCCGCGTCTTTCGGGCCAGCAGTCGAGCGCCGTAACAACTCAGACACCACGGCGGCTTCATGGAATGCTTTTCACGGAGTAATTTCTGATGATGACCTGAAGTAGCAAACAGATGAAGAGCCCCGAGACGGACTTAAAGAACGAAACGTATCAAATGGTTACAGAATAAAAATAAGGCGCGACAACACGGAAACACCAACCAAGCACATTTTTCTCACTTTGCCTCTAGATATTGAGACAGTCATCGTGATAAACACTGTGCGCGTGGCCGTCCCACTGATGCGCACTGAGATATGCGCTATGCCTTCCTTTCCCTCACCCAGTTCTCCCATAAGTCACGTGACCGTTCTCGTTGTATATATTGCGCAGTGGTGCATTAAAAGGGATCATTTCTTGGTCACCCCCCCGCGAGCGTCTGTCTGACTGGTCTGAAATCGTGTCAGAAGTGGGATGAAGGCCGGCTGTGATGAGGCACCGCAATAGCACTGTCAACAAGGAGATGACCAGAAGCTCCTGCAACAGGAGCAAGTCGTAGCGGTGGCAGGCGACAGGCAACGCTTCGTAATGGGGGGAATCAAGTCTCCGAGGTCCTTCGAATTCCAGAACGTCGCGGACTGGCCCGCCTAGATGTACGAATTGGACGACTTTAGATTCGCCTGCGGACTACACGAAAAACCAGCCAAAGTTCAAGTAAGAACTCTTCTCTATACAATGGGCAGAACGTCGTGGGAGATTCTTCGATCACTAAATATAAAAAATGAAGACATGAAGGACCTCAGCTTCGTAAAGTCGAAGTTTAAGAGTCAATTTGTCAACACCAAAAATGGTCTACGAGAGTACTCGCTTTAATCAATGCCGACAGCAGCTGGGCGATACTGCAGACCAGTTCGCAATCGAGCTAAGCAGGCTAGCAGACAGATGCGAATTCAAAGACATGAAGGCCCGCCTAATTAGAGAGATTCGTAGTCGGTCTACGCGATGAGGCTCTATCGGAAGAACTACAAATAGATCCGAAACTCACACTGAACACTGCTTTGGCAAAAGCGCGCACGAGCAAAATAGTGAAGAAGCAGCAAGCTGAGCTAAAAGTCAACGACTGTACGGTTCCGGAAGCTTGTGTCGGCGCAGTAAAGTCTAGGAAAGCCGGGATAAAGACAGCATTTTCACGTGGACAGAAGGATGCTTATCGTCAAAAGAGCTGCAGCTTCGGCGCCAGTCAGTCTCATCCGAGAAGCAGTTGCCCAGCGCTACAAGAAGGTTGCAAGTTCTGCCGATAGTTGGGCCACTTCGAAACAGCATGCTGAAAAAAGCAGGCAGACGGGAATCTCGACGGCATTGCCGAACCTGATAAGAAATTTCTTGGTACGGTCGAGCAATCACAGAACAGAGCGTCTGCGCACTTCGTCAAGGTACAGATAAACGACCACTAGGTTGGCATGAAACTAGATAGCGGAGGAAAAGTGACTGTCGTAGGTGAAAATTTTCCGTTCCTTCCACGTTACCTGAACCGAGCAGGTGTTCTGATCGGGCCTAGCAATGCAGGCATCTGTACAATCAGAAAATTTGATGCTTAAGTAGTTTGGAAAGAAAACCGTTCGCAGCAATTTACGTCGTGCACAACTTGCGCACGCCCTTGTTGGGATTGCCAGCAATCAAATCCCTAGGAATCGTACATTTCATAGATGAACTGCTAACTGCTGACGACAAAGTAATTAGGTATCCTAAGGTATTCCAAGGGACGGGCTCCATACCTGGGGAACATACAATACGCCTCGTGTCGAATGTAGTCCCGTACGCGGTGTCTACACCCCGGCGGATTTCTATACCGATGAAAGAAAGGGTTAAGGAAGACCTGGACAGGCTAGAACGAGAAGGAATGATAAAAAAAGGTTGAAGAGCCGACAGAACGGTGCGCTCCTATTGTTCCCGTAATGAAGCCGTCTGTAGCAGCAAGAATCTGCGTTAACTGAACGCAACGGTACCAGTTTGTAAGACGGGAGCGCCATCAGCTGCAAACGGCGGAGGAAGGCATGGATGGATGGATGGATGGATGGATGGATGTATGTATGTATGTATGTATGTATGTATGTATGTATGTATGTATGTATGTATGTATGTATGTATGTATGTATGTATGTATGTATGTATGTATGTATGTATGTATGTATGTATGTATGTATGTATGTATGTATGTATGTATGTATGTATGTATGTGTGTGTGTGTGTGTGTGTGTGTGTGTGTGTGTGTGTGTGTGTGTGTGTGTGTGTGTGTGTGTGTGTGTGTGTGTGTGTGTGTGTGTATGTATGTATGTGTGTGTATGTGTGTATGTGTGTATGTGTGTATGTGTGTATGTATGTATGTATGTGTGTGTGTGTATGTATGTATGTATGTATGGATGGATGGATGGATGGATGGATGGATGGATGGATGGATGGAGTGGCGTTCCAGAGGAGCGCTCTCCAGGCAACCTTGCCAGACGCCTCCTGAACGCCGATCTGGAAGTTTTCCACCTAAATGATATTTGTAGTCTTTAATCGACCTCTTCACCACATATCAGTGACAAAACCAGCAACACGGCGCTAAAGGCTTTCGCCTCACCGAACTTTAAGTCATCAAAGTGGGCGCCTGAATTTTTTATATGGCTTTTCTTCCCTGAAATTTTTAGACGGGCCCGGGTTCCACCCCGACCGCGGCGACCGCGGCGCAAAGGCGCCCGTGTGCTGTGCGATATCCGTGCACGTTAAAGGTGGTGGTGGTGGTAGTGGTTTTATTAAAAATAATAGTAAAAAGGAAGGAAAAGATTTTTGCTAGCTCCGGCATCTGCCATCGATACTGAAGCACCTGAGCTGGGGCAGCGGAAATAAAGGACAGCAGGCAGAATGGAGAAATGAAATGAAAGAGGTGAGGGGACAGGAATAGAGGACAGGGGGAGAAGTAATATGTACAAACTATTTACACAATAAGTAATGTGTCCAGGTTGTGCGCGTGATTAGTTCATTTCAGAGGAATTAATTCACACACGCGCACAGCACTGTGTAGGTTACAACTGGAGTGGGGCGTCCAGTTATTAATCGTTCAAGGTAGAACTCGCGGAGCGTTCGGTCACTGCGTGTAACTACCTGACGGAGAACAGACGGGACGTCAAGCCCGTGTGTTCGAGGAATGCACAGAGGCTCACCAAAGTTCGCTCACGAGTGCGCGCACTGCCTGCGGCCACAATAGCGTCTTGATGGAGTCTGGTAGTATGCCCTGCGCCCTATAGGCCGCGAGCATATCGCGACGAGCATCGGCGAACGCGGAGCAGCGAAGGAGCAGATGTTCTAGTGTTTCCACTGCACCGCATCCGTCACACACATCACTCGTCGCGATTCCGTGACGCACCCGTCGTTCCCCGGGCCACACGCAGCCAATGCGCGCGCGGAGGATCATTGCACGTTGCGACCGTGTAAGTGCTTGACAGCCGGTGACACTGTCGATGCGCTCACCTCCCGCAATGCGTGGGTCGGGGTGCTGCTTTCGGAGATGGTCGTGAATGGCCGCACGCACGTCCTCCAGCGCAAGGGGCAGATCGCTGGCAGGTAGTTGGTGTGCAGCGGTCGCGAGGTCGTCAGCTTCTTCGTTGCCGGCGATGCCGCAGTGACCGGGCACCCACTGTGCACGCACGGCACAACCTCTCTGCGCGAGGCGCTCGATGCGCGAGCGAATTTCCCGCACTAGTGGGGTACCGCGGCCGTTAGATTGCAGGCGGCTGAGGGCGGCGCGGGAGTCGCACAGCAGAGCACTCCTGGGCGGCGGATGGCCGAGGGTGAGCAGCAGGTCCAGCCCGAGCCGGATCCCCATCAACTCCGCCGTGGTGGAGGAGCCCAGGAAGGTTGCGTGTTGCTGGCTGTGCAGTCGCAGGGCGGGGATGGTGGCCGCCGCAGCAAGGGAGCAGCTGTCGCGGGCCACTGAGCCGTCGGTGTACACGAGGAGATGGTCCTGGAGCTCCTCGTGTATGACGGCTCTAGCCAGCTGCTGCACAGCGCAGAGGGGTGTGCTCCGCTTTCCCGCGATGCCGACGATCTCTCGCGGTACCTCCGAGGCAGCAGGCCAGGGCGCGCAGGAGCCGTAGGGGGGTGGGCCTTGGGTCAATTGCTCATACTCGAGCAGCGCCACGCCCATTCGTGAGCGCGGGTGCGAGCGCATACGCTGCAGCAGCGAGCCGCCGTCCGGTGCGCGATGAAGCCGGTCGATGTGATTCAGTGCCCTGCGCGCTGCGTGGAGCTCAAGGGGCCACGCTCCTGCCTCGGCCAACGTTGCGGCGCACTGCGAGTTTTTCGGCAGGCCTAGGCACACGCGCAGGGACTTGCGGTGCTGAAGCTCTAGCTTCTTCCAGCACGGCTTGCGCACCGTGACGAGCGGCAGCGCATAGAGCACCGCCCCCAAAGCTGCGGCATTGTATAGACGCAGCGCGGCTTGCTGGGAGATGCCCTGGCCTCGAGCGGTGAGCTTGTGCACGGCGGCGGTGATCCTCTTCATCTGCAGACAGGCCTTGGTCGCCGCGGGGCGGAAGGAAAGGCGCCAGTCGATGTCCAGGCCAAGGTACCGCACAGATTTACGCCAAGGAATCGGAGTCCCGTCCAGTGACAATGGCGCAAGGTGCGCGCGCGAGCGCGAAACGCAGGCCATGGCCACCGATTTGTCCGCGCTCAGCGACAGACCAAGGCCGCGCAAGCTGGCATCGATTGCGGTCAGGGCTCCCTGAAGGCACCCCCGCACGCGGAACGCCTCGCCCGGTGGTCCCCGGCACCACAGAGTTATGTCGTCTGCATATATGGACATGTACACATGGTGTCGCCCGCTCGTGGGGAGGGAGGCCGGCACCACCGACATGGCCACATTAAGCAGAAATGGTGATAGGACAGAGCCCTGCGGCACGCCCATGTCGACCGGGCGAGGCTTGGAGAGCGTACCCCCTACTCGTACGCGCATGGTGCGCCCGCTCAGGAAGCCATGAATGTGTCGCAAAAGGCGCCCGCTCACACCGGCCCGCTCACACCGGGCCCCTCAAGCACCGCGAGAATTGGTGCGCGGTGAACGTTGTCAAAAGCGCCCGAGACGTCCAGTAGCAGCAGCAGCGCAACCTGGCCTGCTGCCCTGGCATGCTCCAGCGCTGTAACAACGTCCGATATATAATCAGCCGTGCACCGCATCCCACGGAAACCCGTCTGCCACTCGTCAAACAAATCAGCCTCCGCAGCCCGCTCGTTCAGACGCTGCAACGCCATATGCTCCATGAGCTTACCTGCCGCCGATGTTAATGCCACTGGCCGGTATCCGCTCAGCTCCGTAGGTGGGCGCCCTGCCTTTCGGATGGGACAAACGACCGCGGTTCGCCAATCCTCTGGTAGCTCCCCGCGTTCCCACACCAGGTTGATCTGCTGCAGGAGGATCTGTCGTTGCTGCGCATCCAGGTTTCGCAGCATTTGGTATGTCACCCCGTCCGGTCCGGGCGCCGAGCGGCGGCGGCAGCGCTGCCGCGCATTGTTCAATTCCGCCGCGGTGAACGGCGCATCACAGGGACCTTCCGAGGCGACGGGCGAGGGACTGGCGTCGCTTCTGGGGCTCTCAGGAGCAGCTATGTTAGCGGCGTTTGCGGGGCTGGGCGGCGCGAACCGATCGGCAAACCGCTCTGCCAATTCTACAAAGCTGAGCCCGCTGGAGATTGCGAGGGCGGCCAGCGGTTGACGGTTTGCCTGTGGTTCGGTGATGCGCCGCAGGGTGTCAAACAGTCTCCGCGAGCTGACATCTTCCTCCATCCTTTGGCATAGTGAAGCCCACTGCCGGCGGTATAGCTTGTTGGCGTGGCGGCGCGCTGCTGCGTCCAAGCGGTTGTAGACAGTCCAGTCGGCGGCTCTGTCAGTCCGTCGCGCCCGTCGCTCTGCGCGATCTCTCTTCTCGCGCAGATTGAGCAGCTTCATATCAGGTGTGGGCTGCCCTGCCCTTACCTCTGCTCGTTGGGTGGCTGCGAGAGCGCTTCGGACTAGACTTGAAAAGAAATCTGCGCCAGTGGCCGCCGCCTCGTCGACCGCCCGCCTGAACGCACTCCAGTTGGTAATGGAGTAGGCACGTTTGGGGCGCGCCTCCATCGCAGTGGGTTCAATTAGGATGGAGTAATGATCCGAGCCCCAGAGATATGGTGATCGGCGCCATGTCGCCTCGATGCCTCTGGATGCGAAGGCAACGTCGATGCAGGAGCCGGTTGTTCCGCGTCGTCGAAAGGTGGGCTCGCCGGTGTTCAATGGGGTGAGTCCCAGCGGCGTTGCTGCGTCGTGCAGGTCATCTCCCCGCGCGGAGTGGCGCGCACTGCCCCACGCACTATGGTGGGCGTTAAAATCACCACAGATGATTTGGCGCGGGGCACAGCACGAAGACACAGCACGAAAACACAGCGCGTTCCACGCGACAGCTGGACGCACATAAACACTGGCCACCGACGTGTCAACACCACCGACGCGCACTGTCACCACCACGCACTCCTGGGCGTCAGATGTCGCCGCCGCCGAGCCAACGAGGGTGTGCTGGACGTCCTGCCGCACGTATATCGCGCACCTTGATTTCCCGGGGCGATGTGATGTGACACATCAGGGCACTGCAGCACAGGTGGGTTCCTCGCACGTGGTGGCTGAGTGGTAGCCAATGTAGCCAGGTAGCCGCATCTGGGGCTCCCCGTCATGTGAACGTACGTACGTCTCCTGCAGCGCGATAACTTCCGGCGAATCCTGTGCGATGCGAACTCGCATTTCGGCGTACCGCGCCGCAAGTGAGCGCACGTTCCACTGCAGGATGGATGGTATGCGGGAGGGAGCCCGGCGGCTAGCCATCATGCTGGCTTATCTGTGCGGGAGCACCCGCTGCTTCTAAGCAAGCCCGGTGTCCATCGGTGCCCTCCGGGAAAAGTGCGCTGAGGGCGCGCAACGCCAGCTTTAGGCGCGCGATCTCCGCGTCCCGTGCGTCAGGAGGCTGGCCGTGAGAAGCGGCCGCAGGCTCTGGTCGCGCTGTACGGGACGCCGGGCAACCGGATCGCTGCTGCCGCTGCCGGCGCTGCCGTTGCTTCTGTGTCTGCTGCTGCTGCTGGGGTGTTCCCCTGACGACCTGCGCATAAGAAAGAGCGCGCGGCGTCTGCTGATGTTGCTGGGCTGGGGCCGCTGTCTCAGCCTGGACGACGGCTCGGACAAACCGCCTGGACATCGGGGCCATGGATGTGGCCATTAAAGTGGCCACGTGACGCTCTCGCTGCCAGTGCGGGCACGCTGGGTCAATGGCTGCGTGCCGCCCCCCGCAGTTAATGCAGCGGGGCTTGCTCGCGCAGGTACCAGGCTCGTGTGGCCCGCCGCAGCGCGTGCATCGGGCAGGAGCACGACACACCTCAGTGGCATGCCCCAGGCTGGCGCACTTGGCACACTGGAGCGGCCGGGGACGGCAGGGGCGGACCGCGAGCCTGCGCTTGAATATGGTGATGAACGCCGGGGGTGTCGGCGCCGCAAAACGGAGAGCGAGTGTGCTGCCCGACAGAGACGCCGACACCATCGGTACCGTTGACTCCGCCGCCGCTAGCAGCTCCTCCGCCGTCCTGCGCCCGTCCACACCGAAGACCAGGCCGGAGCTTTGATTCCGAGGAGGAGGCTCCTTGGCGCAGACCGGCACGCCGCGGAGGACGGCCGTGGCTAGCAGGGCCTGGAGAGCATCGCTGCTCCCCGCGTCCACTGCCACCACATTCCGCCGCATGTTTACCCGGACGGCGAGGACGCCCGGGCGGGATCCGATCTCCTCGGCCAACTCCCAGCCTTGTTCCCTGGTGAAGGCGGTGCCCCGGTTCGCCGGCCGAAACAGCACCGTCCCCACCAGGCTGGACGGGACCTCCACGGCAGCCGCGGCTCGCTCCAGGGCAGCTCTCCGACGCCGCTGCGCCTTGGTAGTGATAATGCGCCACGGGACCAGGCTGGCCCCAGCATCAGCGTCGCCGCTGCCTGCGGGGCATTGCTGCGGCGCGCCGCGGAGTTGGGCGCGCTCGCTGCCAGCAGACGAAGCCCCAGCTGCAGCCTGGTCTCGTGCGGCGGGATTTGGTGAGGTCGCACCCGTTTTTCTTCCGGACGCCGTCGCCCCACCAGCAACAGCAGCAGCATCAGCAGCAGGCTGGAGGTGGGCTCCATGGGGCTCCTGCTGGGAAGGCCCTGCTCCTTCGAGCGTGGAGGGAGAGGGAACAGTGACGGTGGGGGGCCTTCGAGCTTCCCGCTTGGCCACCGCGATGTCCCTTTTGGTTTCCGAGTCCCTCTCTTCCTCGGACCCCGTTGAGCGTCGCCGTTTCTGGAGAGCAGACTCGTCCATTGGGGTGCACATGCTCTCCTCGGCTGCAGGTGTCCGCGGTGAGCCCGCAGCAGCAGCATCAGGGGGAGAGGGCATCACAGCCGGTTCCCCAGGAGCAGCAATGGCGGCAGGAAGCGCAGGGGTGGCCAGAAATGGCGGGGAGGGTGCCGCCATGGAGTTCTGCGTCTGGTGAGCGAGCGCCTTGGCGTCCCTCAAGGCTAGAACGCGTGGGTCCGCCGGCGACACGTCCAAGGTCCCGATGACGGACTCAAGGTTCTCCGAGGTGGTGATGAGCGCCGCCGTCAGGCACCTCACCGTGTCCCGCTGAGCAGCGATCTCGGCCTGCATTCGCCGAATGGTGCTGGACGACCTTCCTCTGGACGGCGTTCGTCTCCGTGATCGTGAGCGTGAGCGGCCTGCCCTGCGTTGCTGATTGTCACCGCCGAACACAGGCCTTCGCTCGTTCACGGTGTCTGTGGCCTCCATGGGGAGACCCCGCAACGCCGCGAATCCTTAGGCCCAGCGTCCGATGGAGCAGAGAGCTAAAAAACACGTCCGCTCGCTTCGAACGCCCACCGAAGAATCCCGTTAAAGGTCCCCAGGTGGTCGAAATTATTCCAGAGCCCTCCACTACGGCACCTCTTTTTTCCTTGCTTCTCTCAGTCCCTCATTCATCCCTTCGCTTACGGCGCGGTTCAGGTGTCTGCCGATATGTGAGACAGATACTGCCTCATTTCCTTTCCTCAAAAACCAATTTTCATTTTTCTGATTCCCGAGGAAGGCGTGTCCTGAAACATTCACTCTGACACTCATCACGCACTCTCTCCTTAGAGCCTCTGTGCATTCCTCGAACACACGGGCTTGACGTCCCGTCTGTTCTCCGTCAGGTAGTTACAGGCAGTGACCGAACGCTCCGAGTTCTACCTTGAACTTTTATTAACTGGACGCCCCACTCCAGTTGTAGCCGACACAGTGCTGTGCGCGTGTTTTAATTCCTCTAAAATGAACTAATCACGCGCACAACCTGGACACATTTCTTATTCTGTAAATTGTTTGTATATATTATTTCTCCCCCTATCCTCTCTTACTGTCCCCTCACCTCTTTCATTTATTTTATCCATTCTGACTGCTATCCTTTATTTCCGCTGCCCCAGCTCAGGTGCTTCAGTATCGATGGCAGATGCCGGGGCTAGCAAAAATCTTTTCCTTCCCTTTTACTATTATTTTAATAAAAACCCACTACCACCACCTTCTTAGAGAGCAGGCCCCCGTCACGTGTTTAGCTGGAGAGGCAGATGCCATCTACGTCGAGCATACGCCGGAATGTCCGCGAGTGGCGTTCCCACGGTTCGCAGGCAGTCGCACGTGTTCCTCATCACTGCATGGCCCGGGTCACGCACAAGGCCACGCGGGGTAGGAAAATTGCTCGCCGGCAGCTTACCCCTTTGAAGACGCATGCCGCTGTCATGCTTGACGACTGGGCCCCTCTGACCCCAGGATCCTCTCGGGACGGTCGATTACGGCTGGCCTTGGCAGCTCTTCGCTGGCGGCTTTCCGGGGCGACTTATACCCTTGCCACACGGGCAATCTCCATGCCCGTTGAGTCAATGTCCATCGAAATTTTCAAGGGTCATTCAGAAGCACCGGTGCCACACGGCAGATTTCAATGAGTGTTGAATGAGTAGTGGGCATGCGATCAGAGAGATAGCACAAGGTGAAGAAACCTTGCAACAGAAGTGGAGTAATTCAAGCCAATTGCTGGAGTAAGCGCTATTCTGACTGAAACTTTTATCGAAAAAAGCTGTTCAAATAAATAACAGTTCGGCACAATCCAGAGACGGTGATGACAAGGCTACGATGGGGAGCAATCAGCATTTCCTTTCAGAAGCATTCACATTTCGCCGGCTAAGCTGCCACAAATGAGTGACCGTCTATGTCGTAATAGCTACTGTCGTTTTGTGGCACTTCATTGTCTCGGTTGTCGCAATGCGCGCTTAGATGCGAAAAAACACAAATACAAACGAAGCAGAACGTCGCAGACGCTCAACGAGATCAGCTTCGCTCTGTTTACATTTGACCGCCGGACGTTCTGCGGAGCTCTCATTATTACTCCCGAATAAAAATTCCTCGTTAAAAATAAGAACTTCGTTAACTGGATACTGCAGTAAAAGTTTTTTCATTCAGTCAAAAAGATTTTTTTTGTTTATTTCGAGTTTTTATACGTTGTTTTTAAAAGCTATAGTGAGTGCGAGGTTCTTCTCAACGGCCCTTGAGATTGCAATGGCCATTCGCAAACCTCCATTGAGTCGTTCCCGTCCCGTTCAATCGTCATTGAAAACCTCCGTGTGGGACTGGCCAATTCCCATTGAGCCTAAGGTACATTGACTCAATTGGCATTGAAACTGCTCGTGTGACAGGGGTATTACTGTCGCCGCTGCCGTGGATATGCCGGAGCGGGATGACCCCTCGTCGCCTTCACTTACTCAGCGGGAGCCCGTGGAAAAGTCCGCTGCATCCTCGCTAGTTTTTTTCACATGACGAATGCGAAACGTGACGTCCTCCTGTGGAGGCGAACATGCAGTGGTACATATTGATACGTGCCACTGTAGAAGAAGTAGAAGCGCCTGCATTCGTAGAGGAAGAAGTTGGTTCTCTCGTTCGCGCGCTCGCGCCTCTTAAGAACGCCGCAGTTTTGCGTCTCTGCTCAGGAGACGCTTGTCACAGTTTGGTGGAGAAGTGCTACGTACGCTTCCGGACCTGCGCACTCCGTACAGCATCACTACGGACCTCACACTTGTTCACCAGCGACCCAGCCGCCGTATCTGCGGTGAGTCGCCTGAATTTGGGCCCCTTCCCCCATCCACAAACGACTCAGCCTCAGCTGCCGAGTCCAACTCATATGGCCACTGATACGAGGCACCCGGCGCCGATCCAGACTAGTCCGTCAACTCCAACTACCGTGGCCGCTGACACTCGGATCTTGGCGCCGATCCTTTGCCACCCACTGCGAACACCGCAAGCTTTTCAGGCGACGTGTTCGAAGACGATGAGGATTGGCTGGAGACCTTCGAGCGGGTCGCCCGCTACAACGGCTGGAGCGGCGAGCGGAAGCTCAATAATGTATGCTTTGCTCTGGAAGAGTCTTCCAGGACTTGGTTTCAAAACCACGAGACTACCCGCCTCACCTGGTAGACGTTTTGCAGAATTGCCTGGCCACATTCCCCAACGCCGACCGCCGGGAGAAGGCTGAAGCTGCGCTGCACTCCCGAAGCCAGCGCACAAACGAAAGTGTGCGCATGTATACCGTGGACATGACCTGGCTTTTCAAGCGCGCTGACCACAACATGATGGAGGAGAAGAAGCTTCGCCATCTCATGCGTGGGGTTAAGCAGGAGCTGTTCGCTGAGCTCGTGCGTAGCCCACCTCGTAGCGTGGCGGAATTTCTTACGGAAACAGCCACCATGTAGACGACGCTCCAATAACGGTCCCGCCAGTGTAATCGGTACATCAACAGCAGGGCGGCCGAATCTTTTTCTTCGTGCCTCGGCAGCAGTGCAGACACATTGCGCGAGCTGATTCGCTCAGTTGTCCGGGAGGAACTCTAATGGATTCGTCTGCCCCACGTTGCGCCTGCGCCGCTGGCAGCGCTGACCGAAGTCGTCAGGGACGAGATGTGGAATGTTGCGCAGGCACCTCCTGTCACCGAAGCGTCGCCCCGGTTCAGTGACAAACCCATGTACGCATCCATTGTACGTCGCACAGAAGGCTACGGTCCCACTACTCCGATGCCTGCCGTGAGCAACATCGGCACAAGTCACGCAACCACACCTTACTACGGTATTACCCCGACATCTCTCGTGAGCAGCATCGCCCCATATTATGCAACTGCCCCTGATACAGCTCAGCCACGTCCTCGGAAGTCAGATTTATGGCGTACACCGGACCGTAGGCCTCTGTGCTACCACTGTGGGGAGCCCGGTCATCTCTACCGAGCCTGTCAGTACCTCCAAGTGGGTCTTCGCGGTTTCCGTCCGGACGCACCTTGTCTTCAGAACAGCGAACCACCGCATTAGATTGCGGAGCATCTTTGGACGCGCCAGAACCCTGTCTACTCTGGAAGTCACGAGTGCCGTTCGCCTTCGCCTCGCTATTGCGCTTCCACCCCGGCCGCCAGAGTAGCTCCACTGGCCACCGCTCGCCGAGCCTGCGTCGGGAAAACTAACACCAGCGACCTCTGGCGGCAAGGCCGCTGACGTTGGGACGTGTCAATATGCTCCATCGCGAAATCCTCGAGCCGACGATACATGGATATAGAGAAGCAGCTACAGTATCCGATACGCTGCATCCGATTAGCGTGTGATAATTGATAGCATTGAGATTACCGCGCTGCTCGATACCAGTGCTGATAATTCTGTTATGAGCCGTGCCTTTGCTGGAGAATTTCAAAAGATTCTGACACCATGGACGAGGACGCAGATTCGCACCGCTGGTGGCCACCTAATTTCCCCTGTGGGCAAGTGCACGGCTAGAGTTGGCATTCATGGTTTCACGTACGTTGGTCAATTTGTTGTACTCCCCGAGTGTTCCAGACTTGGCTCTGGGGATCGACTTCCTGCAGGCGAACGGCGCTGTGATTGACTTTCAGGACGCACGTGGTACGTTCTCGACCAAGCTAGCCGTGGCCCGATTTCCCTCCCGAGATCCCTGACGCAACGCTCTGCGCATTGTCGAGAATGGCGTCACGGTGCCGTCGCGGTGCAGTGTCCCGGTGCTCGTGCGGAACGACCTGTTTTACGACTACGAGGGCCTGGCGGACGGCCATGCTTCACTGCTGCTTGAGCGTGGCGTTGTTGCCCGAGGTCTCGTCCAACTACGTGACAGCCGTACCAAAGTCTTCCTGACCAATTTTTCCAACGAATATCAGCACCTCGTCATAGCACGGCTATTGCCTTCCTTGACGACGTTGCTGAGGGCCTAGGTTTGGGCAGCACAGTAGGAGGATCCACTCCATAGAATGCTGGCCCACACCACGCTCTTCAGTCAGTCAAAATAAATCCGGCCTTGCCATCTGTTCAGAAGGATCTTCTGTCGGACCTCTTGGCAGACTTTGCGGACTGTTTCGCTACGTGTTCGAAGGTCGGCCGAACTCCACTCGCCAAGCACCGTATCATCACTGATGCGACTACGCGACCCATCTGCCAGAGCCGCTACCATGATTCGCCGATGGAGCGAGAAGCCATTCAAAATCAAGTTGCCGAAATGCTTGCAGACGATGTCATTCAGCCGTCCACGAGCCCATGGGCATCGCCTGTGGTTCTTGTAAAAAAAGGACAATACTCTGCGTTTCTGTGTTGACTATCGAAAACTTAATAACGTGACCAAAAGGGACGTTTACCTACTGCCCAGGATAGACGACGCGCTCGACCGATTGCGGGACGCCCGATACTTCTCGTCCTTAAATCTTCAAAGTGGGTACTGGCAGATCGAAGTACGGACGAAAGAGACCGGGAGAAGGCAGCTTTCGTGACGCCGGACGGCCTCTATGAGTTTAAGGTGTTCCCATTTGGTCTGTGCTCAGCACCGGCCACGTTCCAACGCATGATGGACAGCGTTCTCTCCGGCTTGAAGTAGCAGTCCTGCCTGGTGTACCTGGCCGATGTCGTTATATTTACGACCACGTTTGACCAACACTTGGAGCGGTTGCGCATTGTGCTACAAGCACTCAAATCCGCAGAACTCACCATCAAAGCCGAGAAATGCAATTTTGGCTTTGAAGAACTTCGCTTTCTTGGTCACGTTGTCAGCGCACAAGGTGTTCGCTCGGACCCCGACAAGACCGCTGCCGTCTCAGGTTTTCCACGCCCAAGTGACAAGAAGGCTGTTCGCCGGTTTCTGGGTATGTGCTCGTATTATCGGCGCTTTGTTCAAGATTTCTAGCGAATCGCCGAACCGTTAAACTCACTGACTCGAGACGACACGCCCTTCATGTGGGGAAGCGACCAAGAGGCTGCATTTGTCGAGCTTCGGAACCGATACTCCGACACTCGCCCATTTCGATGAACACGCTGCCACGGACATCTACACTGATGCCAGCAATGTCGGCCCTGGTGCTTTACTGATCCAGTGGCAAGTCGGTGCAAAACGGGTCATCAGTTATGCCAGCCGAACACTTACGCGCGCCGAGATCAATTGTTCTACGACGGAGAAAGAGTGCCTTGCAGTGATATGGGCCATCAGCAAGTTCCGACCGTACCTATACAGGCGACCATTCCGTGTGGTAAGCGACCACCACTCCTTATGCTGGCTGGCGAGCCTCAAAGACCCCTCAGGATGCTTGGCTAGATGGAGCTTACGCTTACAAGAATACGACATAACAGTCGTCTACAAGTCGGGCCGTAAGCATCAGGATGCGGATTTTTTGTCGCGTGCGCCTATCACAATCGGTCCCGAGGAACCCGCCGATGATTTTTCTTTCCTGGGCGCTATTAGTACCACCCAAATGGCAGAGCTTCAGCGGGCGGACTCGGAGTTCGCGCCGCTCATCGATTACCTCGAAGGAATCGACGCTCGCATCCCGCATGTTTTTCGTCGCGGGCTCCGCACCTTCACTCTACAATCTGGTGTTCTTTACAAGCGCAACTTTTCCAGCAACACAGAAGCGTTCCTGCTTGTCGTACCATCACAGCTGCGGCCAGAGATTTTGAGTGCCTGTCATGATGCACCCACCGCCGACCATCTCGGACTAAGACGTGCACTCGCGCGCATTAAGCAGAAGTATTATTGGCCCAGGTTACTCCCATCAGTGCGGGTCTACGTAAAAACATGCCGCGACTGCCAACGTCGTAAGTCTCCTCCTTTGAAACCAGCCGGATTTCTTCACTCCGTCGAACCACCGAAGACCCCTTTTCACCAAGTGGGCATGGACCTCCTTGGCCCTTTTCTGAAGTTTTCATCTGAAAAGCGTTGGATCGTCGTTGCCACCGACTACCTGACACGGTACGCTGAGACCACGTCTCTAATCAATGGCACTGCTGCTGAAGTGGCACAGTTCTTCGTACACAACATTGTCCTGTGTCATGGAGCCCCCGCCGTCGTTGTTACTGCCCGGGGAACTGCTTTTACTGCTCGCTTAACCCAGTCCGTGATGACTTTGACGCGCACCAGCCATCGACGTGCTACGGCCTATCAATCACAGACAAACGGATTGGTAGAGCGACTCAACCGCACTCTAGCCGACATGCTTTCTATGTATGTTGACGTCGAGCATCGAACTTGGGATACCATTCTTCCGTACGTAACGTTTGGCTACAACACCGCCCTGCAGGAGACAACCCGACTGTCCCCCTTTAAGCTTGTCTTCGGTCGGCAAGTGACCACTCCGTTGGATGCTATGTTGCCCATTGACCCCTAGTGCGACTATGACGCTGACCTAGATGCAGACACCTTCGTTCAGCGTGCTGAGGAAACGCGGCAACTGGCACGCCTCAGACTTAACCGCCAACAGGAGACTGACGCCGCTAGGTACAACCTCAGAGGTTACTTCGTCAGTTACGCGCCTGGCGACTTGGTGTGGGTGTGGACACCTGTTCGTCGCCGCGGACTTTCTGAAAAGTTGCTGCGCATATACTTCGGACCTTACGAAGTAGTGCGCCGCATCAGTGATGGGACGTATGCAGTTACTCCCGTCCAAGTGGCTTGCTCATCGCGCCGGTCGCACCGTACTGAAGTCGTGCACATTGTTCGCATGAAGCCTTACCACTACAGACTCCCTGACTGAACAGCGGTTCACTGCAGCTGTATTTTGCTGCTATTTTCCTCGTAGCCGCATCGTGGCGATGCGGCAGAAGAGGGGGCAGTGATACGTGCCACTGTGGAAGAAGAAGAAAAAGCGCCTGCATCAGTGAGGAAAGATGTTGCTCTCTAGCTCGCGCGCTCGGACCACTTAGGACTGCCACAGTTTTACGTCTCGTCTCTGGAGGTTCTTCGAATTGCTCGTAAGAATATTTTCGACTCTTTTCTGAAGGTCAACATACACGCTTGACTGCCTTTTCAATTCTGCCAGAACGTCATCGTAGCAATTTTACAGAGGCTGTAGTGACTGCTCTGTTTTGTCAAGTGTGAGTTTCATCTGTAACAGTGCGTCTACCTGGATTTTAGTATCTGAAAGTTTTGTCACCACGTGTCTCACATCGACCAGCACTTTTTCATAACCGAACGTTTCTCCCTGTTTGCTTTTGGGCACCCTTGAAACTTCTACCGACGGAAATAACACACGTTTCACATCTCCGATTATGTTTTTCTTTCTCATCCTAGACTTCAAACGCAGATTTTCTAAATCCTGAACAGGAGCCATGGTGGCATCCATAGCTGCATTCTGAGCATACAGCAAGCATGTCATTGTCCGGAAGTGTTGCGTTGCCCACAAGGCAACCATATCTGTTGGACATCTTGGGGTAAAAGCCAAAAAAACTAAACGTTTAAGGGCGACCCACATGGAGCGAACTTGCCATGCGGATTTTGAGCGGAACGCCGACGCACCGCCGCCATGCAGCACAAGCGGCGGAAAACGGGTGGCTGCCGTCAGGATTTCAGTGTTGCTAGAAACGGCGTCTGTCTATTCTAGGTAAAATGCAGACAAAAATGTTTTGAATTTACGATGAATGAATTATTTATTCAATGGCAGCAGGGGAGAGTCGTTATTTAAAGATCAATGTTGACATGACCCTTAATATCTTTTTTCTATTAGAACATTCACTGAAGGACGTGGAGCAATCGCTTCGGCTGTTGGCACTGAGCAGGGGTAATTGCGATCAGTGCCAGCCGAAGCTACCGAAACTGCAGACGGCGACGGCGTGCTTCTGTGCGAGGTGTGGCACTTATTTGTGTGCTGATACATCGCAATGGAACGCGAGTGGCGGATTCTGCTAAAGCTTTTGGCATTGAGGAAAAGAAGAGGAACAGGAAAAAAAACAAGAGGTTCTGGGTGCGTTGGGTGTGGCAAAAAATATCTGAAGGAGAGTATCATACTGCTGTGAGTACGTCTTTGCGTAAATAGTTTGATGCATGTTCATATTCAAGTGTCAGCGAGTTGAAATTTACACGAAATTCGCTCTCGATTGGCTGCGTAATTGTTCATGATCTATGTATTTTTTTACTACTCCCAATTTCCTCGCCACTGTTCTATAGTAGCAATGAACTAATTCTTTGCGAGCAAGTGACGAGTATGAGCTCGCCGGTGACTCGGTGAGTTCACACTCACGCATGAAGTCGCCGAGTCATTCAGTTTTCGGCGCTTGCGTAGTGTAGCGTAGTGTTGCGAAGGTATTAATCCGTCTTTTTTGCATTTCAATGCTGCTGTGAGTTAGTGCTCGAAGTTAAAATTTACGAAGTGACTCGGAGCCGGTACGCCGGACTGGGATCCACGACAGAGTGGTTCAGCTACTTATCACTTCCCACTAGCCAAGTTTATTGCTAATATAACGGCGGCTGGAGAAGCAGCTGGGAGCTTGAAAAAAATAAAGCCAGCACTCAGTTTACTTTGAGCACCCAATCTGAGGTCAGTGTACGAAGAAATTTCGGTTTTGGCTATGATTTTTAGCTACAGCAGCCTTAAAGCTACAAACAGTGTGTTTTTAAAGCCCTAAGTGGGAACAAGAACACAATGCTCACAAGAGCTCACGGTCTCCTATGCTTCATTGGGATAATTTTGACTAATTCTAGAAAACAGTGAAAGTAATTTGTGGAATTCACGAGATTAGGCTTCTTCAACAGTGTCTCTTTTTCAGTTACAATGAGCACAGCATTTCCACTCAAGAAATTCTTAGAGAAGCTTGCATTATGATGCAGTGTGTTTTTTAGTTCCAGGTGATGAGGCAGGATCCTCCTTTATTCTTCAGATTTTATAAAAAGATGCCAGAGAAGTTCGACGAGTTGCATCCCATCATGAAGAAGCCCTTAACAAAGGTACTCTTTTGACGTGAGCCCTTGAACTCTGAAGAGAGGCTAGCCATCACTCTCAGGTTCAGTGACAAGCTTTGCAAAGTTATCATTCCTCAGTAATTAATGCGTGTAATATTTTTGTGTCGGTCTGCAGGTACCTTTAGTCTGGGAGCCCAATCAAAGATACAGCCTTAGCTTTAAAGATTGGTATAGAGACATGCCGAACAGTGCTTCATGGTACCGGTCGAGTGGTGTGAAATCACTCGAAAGATATCCACATGCCGTTGAGTATATAGCTCCAGGCACTCTGTTTTGCACTTCTGGGCTTTTAATATCTGAACATTATTTATGGGGGCTTAACGTTCCAAAGCGATTAAGGCCATGAGGGATGCCGTAGTGGAGGGCTCCCTAAATTTCGACCACCTGGGGTTCTTTAACGTGCACTGACATCGCACAGTACACAGGCCTCCAGAATTTTACCTCCATCGAAATTTGACCGTCGCGGCCTGGATCGAACCCGCGTCTTTCGGGTCAGAAGCCAAGCACCATAACCACTGAACCATCGCGGCTGCGCGAATGTTTGAAGAATTGTGACTTGCCCGGCCATTGAAAATTTATTACCAGAAAGCCTAGGCCCCAAAAGATTTGAAAAGTGCGTCCAATAATTTCGGCTTCGTCTATAAAAGGAACATCGAAGTTCCATTGCGATGTCTTTCCATGTTTTACGAAATGTGGTCTCCTGTTATCTTGCTTCTTTTTCCACATAAACCGTTTGAAGTTTTCCTTGCTTTGTTGTTGTTGTCTAAGTTATAGATAATGTTTAGATTTGCTATTTACATATCACCACGAGAATTATGGATGTACAGTACACATTTTGTAAGGGGGTTCTCTGTCCATCCAGGTGCCAGGAAATGCTGAATGGCAAGATATTGCTAACGGCTTTTCCAAGCGGTGGAATTTTCCAAACTGCCTGGGTGCCGTTAATGACAAACATGTAGACATTATGGCGCCACTAGATTCAGGAAGCAACTATTTGTTCCTGTGTATGATAAGACCAAATACAATGAGCATGTTCTAGCATAAACAGAAGAATGACCCAGCCTTTCTTATATATTCAAGTGACAAGAGAGTAATCACTCATTATCATCCGCCTAAGTGCAGCCATACGGCTGCAATAGAAAGCTGTACAGCTTCCTCAGAAACTTTGCATTTGACCGAAAAAAGTTTGTTTCAATTATTACAATGAGTAATTACTACGATAGTACAAATTTTCTTAACCTTTTGGCATACCACTAAACATTGAAGCAACAATATTCAAGTGACGCATGGGCTTCAGGCACTACAGGCTTTTAGGGAAAGTACACAGTTTGGAGTAACATGGACCAAGCTGCTCCTACCGACAACAGTCATTGAGCAGTCGCTGAGCTGCTGATATTATTACGCGGTAAGTTCAGCAGCAGGAACGGTAGGCCGTACACAGAACACACACAAGGAAACGGGTCACTCAAGCACTTACGGCAGCGTCCTCGTCTTTGTCGACTGCCCACCGACACAACAACGTCGTCTTCGCTTCGCGACTGCGTACCGTAACACTATCCCCCCCCCCCCTCCGCCCCGCGGGAGAAGGCACAGACCCGGAGAGGCCTAGGGTGGTGAGTGAGAGTGGTAGGGTTTAAGACGGGCGACGTGCACAAGCTGTGTGGAGGGGACAACGGAAGGAGAGTGGGGGTGCAGCGGCGTGAGTTCATAGGTCCCATCGCTCAGTTGCCTCAAGACGCAGCAAGGACAGACGTAACGAGGCAGGAGCTTCTCACACAGCCCCACACGGCAGGCAGGGAGCCAGAGGAGTACCAGGGAGACAGGAGGGTAATGGACGTCACGATCATGAAGTTCGTAACGACGTTTTTGAGCGGTCTGAGAAGCGTGGAGACAATCCCTAGCGATTTGGCAGGCGACGTTAGCACGGGCAATGGCGTCACAAGCATAATTGCTAGTAGAAGGATCAGAAGGCAGTACGCTCTCAAAGGGTAGCAGCGCGTCGCGGCCAAAAAGCAGGTAGAAGAGGGAGTATCCCGTGGTATCATGGCGTGAGGAGTTGTAGGCGAACGTCACGAAGGGCAAACTGACGTACCAGTCACGATGGTGGTCGGAGACAGACATGGACACCATGTCCGTCAAGGTGAGGTTAAGTCGCTCAGAAAGGCCGTTAGTTTGGGGATGGTAGGCTGTGGTGAACTTGTGGCGGGTGGAGCTGGAGCGGAGAAGGTCATGGACCACTTTAGAAACAAAGCAGGGGCTTCGGTCTGTTAGCAGATGACGAGGAGCGCCATGAAGCAAGACGACGTCATGGAGCAGAAAGCCGGCGACATTGGAGGCACACCTGGTCGGGAGAGCGCGCGTGATAGCGAACCGGGTAGTACAATGGGTCGCAATGGCAATCCACTTGTTCCTGAAAGTTGATGTCGGAAAAGGCCCGAGCAGATCGACACCAACACGGGAAAATGGCTCAGTCGGAATTTCGATGGGCTGAAGCGGGCCACTAGGCGGGACCGGGGCCTTTTCCGGCGCTGACATTGATCGCAGGCAGCAACGTAACCGCGGAAAGAGCGGAAACGGCCAGGCCAGAAGAAGCGCCGGCGCACGCATTCGCACGTGTGGGACACGCCGAGGTGCCCTGCAGTAGGTGCGTCATGAAGCTGAGCAAGGACAGTGGGGCGGAGATGCGTCGGGACGACGAGCAAGAGGTCGGCGCCATCAGCGTGCATATTTCGACGGTAGAGAACATCGTGCTGCAGCACGAACAGGCTCAGGTCAGGATCGGAAGTGCCGCTTCGGAGGCGGTCGATTATAGGGCGCAGAGATGGATCACGGCGCTGCTCGTCGTCTATGTGTAGAAAGTCCGAGATGGAAAAAAAAACAATCGTCGGCATCATGGTTGCTGGATTCAGGAGGATTGACAGGATGGCGGGAAAAAGTCAGCGACTTGGTGCAACTGGCCGGGCTTGTAAACAGCAGTAAATGTGTATTCCTGCAAGCGAAAGGCCCAGCGACCCAGTCGGCCTGTGGGGTCTAAAGAGAGGAGAGCCAACACAAGGCATGGTGATCCGTAACGACGCAGAAGGGCCGCCCAAACAAATAAGGGCGGAATTTTGTTTACGCCCAACAAAGTGCAAGGCACTCCTGCTAAGTGATGGAATAGTTACGTTCAGATGGAGATAGTAGGCTGCTGGTGTAAGCAATCACACGATAGTGCTCGTGCTGGCGCTGCGCAAGGATGGCCCCAATACCATGTCCACTGGCGTCGGTGCGAAGTTCCGTAGGCGCAGAAGGGTGGAAATGAGCCAGCACAGGTGGAGCAGTGAGGGCCGCAAAAAGTGCGGTGAAGGCTCTAGCTTGGTCAAGGCCCCAGGAGAAAGGCACATCTCTCTTCAGGAGGGAGGTAAGGGGACGGGCCGTGTCGGCGAAGTTCGGGATAAACCGGCGGAAATACGAGCAGAGCCCGAGGAAACTGCGCACATCGCTCGAGGAACGGGAACTTGGGAACTCGCGGACGGCACGAACTTTGTCAGGGTCGCGCTTGACACCATAAGTATCGACCAAATGGCCGAGGACCTTGATTTGATGCTGGCCGAAGCTGCACTTCTTGAAGTTGAACTGGAGGCCGCCGCGGCGGAAGACGGAAAGGATAGTAGAAAGACGGTGTAGGTGGCTTTCGAAAGTGGGGCAGAAAACGACATCGTCGTCTAGGTAGCACAAGCACGTCGTCCATTTGAATCCACGCAGGAGTGAGTCCATCATACGCTCAAAGTTGGCAGGAGCGTTGCAGAGGCCGAAAGGCATGATTTTAAATTGGTATAGGCCATCGGGGGCGGCAAGGGCTGTCTTCTGACGATACCGTTCGTCAACAGCAATTTGCCAGTAGCCGGAACGGAGATCAATAGAATAAAAATAGCTGTCACCGTGTAGGCAGTCGAGGGCATCATCAATTCTCAGAAGAGGATAGACGTATTTCCTTGTTCTTTGATTAAGATGGCTATAGTGGACACAGAAGCGCCAAATGCCATTTTTATTTTTGACCAACACTACAGGGGAAGCCCATGGACTGCTAGAAGGCTCGATAATGTTGTTCGCCAGCATCTTGTCCACATCCGTCTGGGTGACATGGCGCTCAGGAAGGAAGACACGATAGGGCCTTCTGTGTATGGGGCTGGCAACCCCGTATTTATGTGATGGGTAACGACGGTAGTTTGGCCGAGAGGATGATTGCCAAAATTGGAGACGTCATTGTAGGAAACTAACAGGGTGGAGAGCACGTTGGCGTGGTCAGGTGGCAAATCCGCTGCGATCATTGTAGAAATAAGGTCCGGACGCGAAGCTGCCGAGCGGGGATTAGGGAGACAAGTCGGAGGCTCAGCTGCGAAAGCAGAAACTGCGCATTCGGCCAAAGGAAATAGTTCAGCGAGTGCGATTACACAGGGTAAAACTTGTGTAGAGAGGCTGATGTTTAGAATCGGATGGTAGGTGCGGTTACCGATGACGGTCAGGACGGTGTGTGGAAGGATGACGTTTCGCTGGAGGACAACGTCCTTGATTGGGTAAGTGACGTAGGCGCTATCAGGAATGGGGGAACCGGGGATATTGAAAAGTAGACTGCAGAATCGCGCGGGAGGCGAGTAAAATCAGCGGCACGTAAGCGGGGCGGCTTGGAATCGGCGCTTTCGGAGCAGACCGGCAGGTCCAAACGAAGAAGGTCAGTGGAGCAATCAATTAGCGCCGCGTGGGTTGTTAAAAAGTCGATGCCGAGGATCACCTCCACCATATATTACGAGCTGAGTTCAGCAGCAGGAACGGCAGACCGTACAGAGAAGACACACCAGGAAACGGGTCACTCAAGCACTAACGTCCTCGTCTTCGTCGACTGCCCAGCGACACACACAACAACGTTGTCTTCGCTTCGCGACTGCGTACCGTAACAATATTGTGAAATTTTAGTTTATGTATTATGCTTATTTTCAGCAGAAATGTATCAGCAGAAATTACATTTCTGTTGAGTGAGTAACAAATCCATATTCAACCCTTAAAGCGAACAGTGCGAGGTGAGCGAAATGTGGATTTTTTTTTCTGACAAAAAACTATCTCCATTATCTTGATGGCAGTAGTCAATGCTAATTACAAGCTCGTCATGGTAGATGTAGGAGCCCCAGGACGCCAGAGTAATGGAGGGGTTTTTTAATTATCCGCATTTGGAAAGCGCCTCGGCGGGAATCCCTAGACATTCCAGGTCTGGCAAGACTGCCGAACTGCACCCAGGTGGCCTCTTGTGTATTTGTGGCTGATGAAGCGTTTCAGTTGAGACGAGACTTTATGCCGCCATTTTCGGGAAGGCATATAGACTACAAACACAAAGTGCTCAACTACAGATTGAGTTGGGTAAGGTCATATACACCCTCATTCTTTGGTTCTCACCTTTAGATTTAAAGTGCTTTTGGTGTTAACTCTCACACTGTAAATGCGCCAAAAGTTAACTCATCATAACTTATTTAAGTATGGCTGCTACAAAAGTGTATTAATTTGGCACTAAAATCTTAACCTTACTGCTTCGGGGCTGATTGAAATTGTTTTCAAGTGTCACCTTTCCTTATCTTTTGCTGTTTACTGTCTCTTGCCTCACTTATTTGTAGTTGTGAAAATTCTTCTGTAGTATACAAAACTGACTAATTATTTGCAGACGCATTGTGAAGAACGCGTTCGGATTTCTTGCATCTCTCTGGAGAGTTCTGCTGATTCGTCTGAACCTTCGGCCCCACAATGCTGAGTTTGCCGTCCTTGCTCGTTGCGTTCGTCACAATTTTACGTGTTCAACGGCAGAAGACTATGTGCCAGCTGACTATGCGGTCTGTGAAGACGAATTCGGGAACTTCGTCCCTGGGCAATGGAGGGCGGAAACAAAAAAAAAAACAGCTCATTGAGCTAGAAAGGACGAAGTCGAAAAAATGTGCTCAAACTGCACCGGATGGACGCAATATTTTTGCCGAGTGTTTCATGCACGAAGGTTTCGTGACATGGCAGTTGACCCATGCAGGGGTTCAGGCACCAGCAAACAATTGATATGTATGTTTCGTGCAGAATGCTCGGAACTTTTAAATACAGCAATAAACTGAAATCGCCTTTTTAAATTTGCATCCGCCATTTCATTGTGTTGAAATGTTCCCTCGCAGTTTTCTATGAGCCTTATCTACCATAGCTCCACAGTTCCTTGAAAAAAAGCCTGTTTTTTTGTTTGTTTTGTGCACTTCAGAAGGCATAGCCAGTAGGCGAAGATGATACCAGAGCTGAAATCATTCTAATTGTTTTTCTTATTTCAGTATCTTGATCGCGGATGAGGCATTGCAGCTGAGGGTGATTTCATTAAAAAGGCCAAACATCAAAAATACATATCCTCAAATTGTTGTAAAAAGCATTAAAAGATGCATTTTTTGCGGCATCAGTCAAAAGTTTCCAGACGCGTGCTGTCTGGACTGAAAAAGATTGACAAAAAACACTTCCCTTAAAGGGAGTCTCCTGACCTGCAAAAGGCGATCATTTGGGATATATAGGAAAGTGGTTTCATGTATTTTTTTTTGTAAGTTATCAAAGAACATGAAAAGCTTATTTGGTTCGACAATTCTCGTTTATTCTGCAGTGTACTTTGCCAGTGCAGTGAACACGTCTATTTCAAACTGCAGCCACAAACTTTCTGAACACGCTCGCATTCTTTTCCCGATGAGTTCGCCAAAAACCGCAGGCTCTACTTCGTCTGTCTTCAGTATCCCTTCCAGCTTCTCTATTTCCATTTGGTTACGGCCTCTTTTCGCTCTTTTTTGTGAGCGTGGTGGGTTTTGCAGCGGGCTGCTATTTTTTTTTTAATTCGAGAAGTGTGCCATGAGGCATAAGTTGAAAAAAGGAAAGGGGGGAAGGAATGCACGGGATTAAAAGTTAAAAGAAGGAGTGAAGAACCGTTGCGCTGAGGTAGTCGCAGAGGTTGTTAATGAAACGGTTGTCCATTGTCCACTTCACGTAGTCACTTTCGCGGTTCCACTACAGACCCACCTCCCTGAGGAGCCGTTTTCTGATAGCAGCCGTCGCTGGACACGTCCACAACAAGTGCCGCACATCAAAAATGTCCGGTGCAGCGCTACAGTGGGGGCACCTGTCAGGTGCTGGCAGATCTTTGGCACGCCACCGATGACGGACAGAAGGTGTCAGAGCCGCCCCTGCCCGAATCCGGCGCACGGATACCTCCTCCTGCTGCTCAGTAAGACTACGGGGGAGAGGGTGCGAACACGAAGGAATTACAGCGCGTGTTCGATGGAGCAGAACGTCGGAATCGGAAACACGGGACAGGAACGGATCTGGGGGAAGAGGGGAAGGTGGCGGATCGTCTAATGTATGAAGATGAGTCATAGCATCCGCTTGAATGTTATGTTGATTCTGGGCATGGCCGCGAATCCAGTGTATGCGCACAGGACATGGATACTTTGCGCAGAGCACATGAATAGATTGTGAAATCTGGAACGTTCGTCGAACAGCCTTAAGCTGTTTAAGGGCGGCGCGGGAGTCGGTGTGAATATGAACTGTATTGAATGTTGGAACGAGCGGAAGGGAAGCAATGGCATTATAAATGGCTTGAAGTTCCAATGCCAGGGGAGTGCACGTATCCGCAGTATACGTCGCACGAGAGTTGAGATGCGGATGAGATGGACTATACACAGCAGTAGCTCCCCTCTCTGCAGAATGTGATGCATCCGTGTATAATATGCACCCTTCAGGCAGATACGCTGCTGATACCGACGGGGAAACAGTGGGGCGATTGTCACTGAGCTGGCAATAGGATCACGGTGGAAGTGTCTTTAAACGATGAAGTTTGAGAGACTGTTTTCGAGCTCTATTTGCCACCCGTTGGTCGATGATTTCACTGAGTGTATTAAGTTGGGCGAACTCCTGTAGCACAGGTATGGGGTTAAACGAAGCAGATATGTTATGACGCGCATGGCCTCACGATTGATAGCTTCAAGGGAGTCCCACTGTCTTCGGGTGAGACGTTGAAATTGTACCTGATATACTATCCGTGGCTGAAGGATAGAGCGCACAAGCTGGCGGGCCTTGTGAGCACGTGCGCCACCAGAGCGCATAGCTATGCGACGCATCAGACCTAGAGTAGCGTGAGCCGATTTACGGGTGGCTGTCAGCCACGGGGTGCCAGTCCCAGATGTATGGAGGAGAAGACCAGGAATACGAACAGTTTCTACCTGAGGAATCAGAGAAGTATGTACCGTAAAATTTAAAGGGGGAGCTTTCCGTAAGCCGGCTTTATTTCCAATTCGAATGAAACATGATTTAGTAGGAGAGAGTGTTAGACCCAGAGGTAGGAGGCGAGATGTCAATACATCCAGCGCGTGTTCAAGGACCGACTGATGAATAGACGCATCTGGATTACAGCACCACAAGGTGCACGCGGATAGAAGGGATGGTCTCTAGGGCTCGAACAAGAGGAATTAAAGCCACATTGAATAATGTGGGGGCGAGAACGGAGCCCTGCGGCACTCCTCTATTGGATGAAATTACCAAAGGGCTTTCCGTGGACACGCACGCTGAATGTTCGATTTGCTAAAAAGGCGTGAATGGAGTGGAGGAACCGGTGAGGGAGACCAAGAGTTTGAAGGGAGGCAAGAATGACAGATGGACGCAGCGATGGCGTAGAGGTAGAACATCCGCCTCGCGTGCAAGAGGACCGGGGTTCAAATCCTGGTGCCGCGCAATTCTACACCGGGTTTTAAAAAAATCCGCGTGTCGATGGAATTGCATAACCAGGCCTGGAGTGCGGCCTGATCTCGGTAACCAGAACCGACAACGCACTCTCTCACCAGAGCAGGATATGGCCACCCTGGTGAAGTACTTGGCCACAACCTTCTATGATCAAACCAATTAACCCTCGGCCCTCAGTCCCCAGCGGCTGCAGAGCAACTGACCACGGCGGCGGTCAGACCTGTGACGCAGCGGAGGGTGCTAAAAATCTCTGGCTCCGGACAGGCCACCATTGGAATCTGAACCTGCAACGTTTAACGCTAGAACTTTAGCTAGTGAGGCTAGCCTAGCAGTGCTGTTTGAGGAACTAGCGGGAATTAAATGGGATGTGATAGGGCTTAGCGAAGTTAGGAGGACAGGTGAGGCGTATACAGTAGTGAAGGACGGACACATACTGTGCTATCGCGGGTTAGGGGATAGACGAGAACTAGGTGTGGGATTCCTCATCAATAAGGATATAGCTGGCAACGTAGAGGAGTTCTACAGTATTAACGAGAGGGTAGCAGCTATAGTAATTAGGCTGAATAGGAGGTACAAGTTGAAAGTGGTGCCGGCCTACGCACCCACATCCAGCCATGATGACCAGACCGTTGAAAGTTTCTATGAGGACGTAGAATCGGCAATGAATAAAGTAAAATCGCCGTACACTGTACTGATGGGCGACTTCAATGCGAAGGTGGGCAAGAAGCAGGCTGACGACCACGCGGTTGGTGACTATGGGATAGGCTCTAGAAATGGCAGGGGAGAGTTATTAGTCGAATTCGCGGATAGAAATAATTTACGGATCATGAATACGTTCTTCCGCAAACGACAAAACAGGAAGTGGACCTGGAAGAGCCCCAATGGTGAGATTAAAAATGAAATCGACTTCATACTATGCGCTAAACCTGGCATCATTCAGAATGTGGCCGTCCTCGGAAAGGTGCGTTGTAGCGACCACAGAATGGTAAGGTGTAGAATTAGCTTAGACTTGAATAGGGAACGGAAGAAGCTAGTGAAGAAGAAGACCATTAACGAATTAGCCGTAAGAGGGAAAGCACAGGAGTTTAGGATAGCGCTGCAAAACTGATATTCGGCTTTAACTGAGGAAGATGATCTTGATGTTCATTCAATGCACGATAACCTGACATCAATAATTACGGAGTGCGCAGTAGAAGTAGGCGGTAGGACAGTTCGAAAGGATACCGGGAAGCTATCTCAGGTGACGAAAGATCTGATTAAGAAGCGCCAAAACATGAGGGCATCTAACCCTACCGATAGAATAGAACTAACGGAGCTATCAAAGCTAATAAATAAGCGCAAGGTAGCCGACATAAGGAAGTTTAATATGGAGAGAATCGAGCATGCTATAAAGAATGGAGGTAGCCTAAAAACAGTGAAGAGGAAACTAGGCACAGGTAAAAACCAGATGTATGCATTAAGCGACAAGCAGGGCAATGTCATTAGCAATATGGATAAGATAGTTAACGTAGCCGAAGAGTTCTACACAGACCTGTACAGAAGCCAATGTAATCAGAGAGTTAATGAGAAAGACAGCAGTGCACAGCAATGCGTCATCCCGCCCGTAACGAAAGATGTAAAGAAAGCCTTAGAAGCAATGAAAAGGGGAAAAGCAGCTGGGGAGGAACAGGTAACAGCAGATCTGTTGAAGGATGGAGGGGACATCGTGCTAGAAAAACTAGCCACCCTGTATACGCAATGCCTTATGACCTCGACTGTACCAGAAGCTTGGAAGAATGCAAACATTATCTTAATTCATAAGAAGGGAGACGCCAAGGACTTGAAAAATTACAGGCCGATCAGCTTACTATCCGTTGCCTACAAAGTATTTACTAAGGTAATCGCTAATAGAGGCAGGGCAACGTTAGACTTTAATCAACCAAATGATCAGGCAGGCTTTCGTAAAGGATATTCCACAATAGATCATATTCACACTATCAATCAGGTGATAGAGAAATGCGCAGAATATAACCAACCTATATATATAGCTTTCATTGATTACGAGAAAGCATTCGACTCAGTGGAAACCTCAGCAGTCATACAGGCATTGCGTAATCAGGGAGTAGCAAAGCCTTATGTCAAAATACTGGAAGATATATATAGCAACTGCAGAGCTACTATAGTCCTCCATAAAGTCAGCAATAAAATTCCAATAAGGAAAGGCGTCTGGCAAGGAGACACGATCTCGCCAATGCTGTTCACCGCATGTTTACAGGAGGTATTTCGAGGCCTGAATTGGGAACAGTTGGGAATAAGAATAAATGGAGAATACCTAAATAATCTGCGATTCGTTGATGACATTGCCTTGTTGACTGACTCACTCAGGAGGTGAACTGCAAATCATGATCAATGAGTTAGACAGGCAGAGCAGATCGATGGGTCTAAAAATTAACATGCAGAAAACCAAGGTAGTGTTCAACAGCCTAGCAAGGGAACAACAGTTCACAATTGGCAGCGAGAGCCTAGAAATTGTGAAGGAATACGTCTACTTAGGGCAGGTTGTGACCGCTGATCCGGATCATGAGAGGGAGATAACTAGAAGGATAAGAATGAGATGGAGCGCATATGACAAACTCTCGCAGATCATGAGTGGCAGTTTACCAATTTCCCTCAAGAGGAAAGTGTACAACAGCATAATCTTACCGGTACTCGCCTACGGGGCAGAAACGTGGAGGCTAACGAAAAGAGTTCAGCTTAAGTTAAGGACAACGCAGCGAGCCATGGAAAGAAAAATGATAGGTGTAACGTTAAGTGATCGGAAGCGGGCAGAGTGGGTGAGGGAACAAACACGGGTTAATGACATCCTAGTAGAAATCAAGAGAAAGAAATGGGTTTGGGCAGGGCATGTAATGCTAAGGCAAGATAACCGCTGGTCCTTAAAGGTAACGGAGTGGATTCCAAGAGAAAGTAAGCGGAGCAGGGGCGGCAGAAGGTTAGGTGGGCGGATGAGATTAAGAGGTTTGCAGGCAAAGGGTGGATGCAGCTGGTAAAGGATAGGGTGGGAGAGGCCTTTGCTCTGCAGTGGGTGTAGTAAGGCCGATGATGATGATGATGAAGAATGGCAGAGTGAAGGATGTTATCATATGCCTTTGTTATGTCTGTAGCGATTACTGTTCGTACAAGGTGACTCTGCGGAGAATGGTCAAGCACGTCAGCAGCCAAAGTAGCAAGGCCGTCCTCCGTTCCAACTTGTGGGCGGAAACCAATTTGGGAACCTGGGTAACAATCATGGGATTCCAGCCACCACGACAAGCGTGCGGCTAGAATGTTTTCATAAAGCTTGCAGATGGTAGGCGTAAGGGAAATTGGACGAAGGGCAGAGAGAGATACTGGAGGCTGACCTGACTTGGGTATTGGAACCACAATAGAATTCTTCCAGTCTCCCGGCATGACGCCAGAAAGCCACACTTTGTTAAAAGTACCAAGTAGGGTTTGCAAAGTCCTCCCTACCAAGTTACGGAATAAGGAGTTAGGTATGCCGTCGTGCCCGGGAGTAGTAGTAGTTTTTAAACATTCAATGGAGGCCAGCAGCTTTGCCATGGTGAGGTCAAAAGTAATCCCATCGGGGGGCTCTGTTACCGATAAGTCAGGTGGAGACGTAGCGGTGCAGTCATGGTTTAGTAAAAATTGACGGGCCGCTTGTTGTGCAAATGTGTCCTCATCCACATTTAGTGCGAGGCGAATGCTCTCTGTGTAATCTGCAACCTGAGAAGGGCGCTCCATGGCGTGAAACACTCTCCAAAGATGTCGATTGCCCTGCGTAGAACACAGGCGGGCACACCATGCAGCCCAGCGTTGCCTGCCTAGTCGCTTTGCATAGCGCTGCGCCTGTGTGTGCGGTAGCGCGGTGAAGAGTGGGAAGAGCCGAAGGGTCATCGGGGTGACGAGTAGCGTAAAGATCCGCCTGTCGACGAAGAGCCCACAGATTCATGAGATGTCCGGGTATGGGTCGTCTTCATTTACAGTAGTGGTAATAGTGTGAGTAGCGATAACAGCAAAGAGAGTAGACAATGCTGAAGAGGGGTTGAATGTAGAGAAATGTTCTGAACGTAAAAGCGCAAAAACACAAGGACACAGACTAAGGCAGACAACACGAGCGCTTACTTCCAACTGATTTTATTTCATGCAAGAAGCGAAATTTATACTCTTGATAAGTGTCTGCACATGCTTACAGGGCAATTACCATAGCGTTATGACTGATACCAGTTATCATGAAACACATATGAAAGATGTCAGATATGCCATCTCTTTTTGTGACAGCAGAATTGATGGAGCACTTATGCAATCATCCCCAGCTCGCGCTATCTCCAAAGCTTCATGCAGTGTGTGCGCCGTTGAAATCACCACCAACTAGAAGAGGGATACCCGAGTTGGTAGAACGTAGAAAAGGAACCCATCCGAGATTGGGAGATGCGGAGCCAGGACGACTATAAAAAGAAACTAGAATAAGGGGTGTGCGTGCAGGTTTTACGAGAAGGGCGACAACCTCTTGACGTGTGTTGCACCACCGTGAAAGGTCGAGCGGTGTGAGCGGAACTGATCTGTGAATATTAATTGCAGATTTACCTGGGCTGAGGGAGGAGGCGGTGCAACGGTGATCAGGAATAGTGGGTGATTGGTATGCGCAGACACCTGAAAAGCGTGGGAGTGCATTATGCTCTTCCAGTAGGAACGCCCATGCCCTCAGCATTCCGTCGCGAAGGCGGATGTTCACTTCAGAGGCCTTATTAGCGAAACCTCGACAGTTCCACTGCACCACCACCGATGATGATGCGCTATCCATGACGAGGCCGAAGAGCTTCCACGATGAGGGATGTCACCTGCTTCATCAGCGCTAATATCCTATCCACTGTCGGGGTAGTCACGGCTAACAGGTGGTCGGCACCTGATTGTGGCCCAGTGCTTACCCTAGTTGATTCCTCTGATGATTGCTCCCGAGTTCTTAGAATTCTTCGAGAGGATTGAGAACGACGCTGTTGCCGGCGCTGGGTGAGTTCGTCTATTCGGCGGCGAGCCTCCGCGATTGCATTGTCTAAAGCTGTGTCTTCAGCTGTGGTATTCACATGTGATGGATGCACTGGACGTTTTGGCATACCATTTGATCAGGGAAGGTGAGCCGCTTGTGCATATGTACGCTGGTGAGGAGACGTATGGTGAGCAGCGGGCTCAGATAAAGGAAGTTCAGGGAAGTCGTTGTCGTCACATACGAGAGCTGCAAAGCTATTAATTGTAGGAACATCCATATTTGCAGGCGACTTGTGAAACTTCGCTTGCTTCTTCTTTGGACAAGCGGGGGAGCGAATGTCATGGTCCGGCGATTTGTACAGGGCACAATGAACTGTTGGATCATTCATGTCGGCCACAGCTGCTGGATTAGGGCAGGTATTTTGCATATGCCCTTCTCTATGGCAGTGATAACAAAAAATACGGCGAGGTCGGAAGGGCTGTGGTTTGACGATCGTCCCGTAGTAGGTAAGGTACTTCGGGAGAGTCAACGGGCCTTGCAGGATGAGCAGGTATGAGCCTCGGCCACCTATACGCCGTGCTTGCAGTACAACGTGAGTTGAGCAGCGAATATTTGCGCGCACCTCCTCGGGAGGGCTCGTGCTGTTGTGCTGTTAACATGATAAACCATGCCGCGGAGTGTGTCAGGACCAGATGCAAAATATATTTGCACCGGGACATGCTTGCTGTCATCCAGGGGGATCCGCGTAACTGCGCAGAGTTTCTGGGCGTCCATCAAGGCTGACAAGTTACCGTGATGGTGTTCGATGGGCGATGGACGACAAACCCGCAGTAGTTCGAAGAGCCAAGAGCATGGTCAATTGTGGCTTGAACATTCCGGGCAGGGATGGCAGTCATATCAAAGCGCAATGTAGGCTTGATGGTAACGCGGAACGAGTTCGCAGCAGGCGGAAGAGAGCCTTGACTCACGGGAGACATCTGTGGAGGAGGCTCAGACGCTGGTGACGGCCCTTGGTGGGAATACTGAACTGGCGCGACGGGCACAGTTTCTTGAGGGAGTGCCACGGGCACGGAGGCGGTAGAGCAGTCCATGTCACAGGCCAAAGTCGTAGCATCGGAAGACGGCGCAGGCTGGAGGCCCAGAGGCGCTGACGATTGCGTGGACGTGGAGGCTGCGTCAGGCGGCAACACAGCGGGCATCCGCGTAGCTGTCGTTGACAACGCAGAATCCATGCAGACGCGTAGCGCGGCCTCGCTCGGCAGCGCCGAGCTAAGCCTAGCTTGCCCGTCAGGGTTCCGGTTGGGTTTTCTCACTTGAGAATGCGCCCACCATGCCGGGAATTTCTCCGCCGGGGCCTCGTCAGCATTCGGTCTCACGGAGGGCATTGTAGACTGTCAATAATAACCCTTCAGTGGTTGCACAGGCTTGATCCCCACTTCCTCAAAAGTCAATTCTTGTGCTAATTTTAGGCAAGGAAAAACGTTGTGTTGTTCAGTCAACCATCTGTTCACTGACTGCAACAAACATTCTTTTTAATGCACTGTCTCTTTTACCTACCAAACAACGACACATTTTTCTGATGAAAGAGCTCATGCTTTATTGATAAACGTACTACTCCTGATAACAGGGGTAGTCGCCTATATATTGCCAGTGTTCTCTTATGGACATGTAGAGATGTGTTGAAGAAAAAGGCACAAACCTGCCCACTTCCACCTGATCCTGTAAGAACATCAATGGCCAAAAATACGGCCATCTGATGTCCTGGCAGTCACTGGCGCCAAAACCGCTCGGTGTCCCCGCCTTCCATTTCTTGTATTTGTTTGTAAAAGTCTCCCTCATGCTCTTTAACCTGGCCTGTTTATTTGAGCCTGGTATGAAGCAAAGCCAGCAGCAATAAATGTTCATGATCAAACTGCGCGAAAGAAACAGGGACAAAGGCAAGAAAGTAAGTACACACACAGAGCGCAGACTTCCAACTTTTATTCAAAAAACGCTTTCGAGCATTTCTTCTAAATGCACCAACCCACCACGTGAAGTTGGAAGTCTGCGCTCTGTGCGTGTACGTGTTTCCTTGCCTTTGTAGCTGTTTCTTTCGCGCAGTTTATTCATGAACGAGAAGCACCAACTAGCCCGCCAGACAACCCTTTTTGACAAATAAATGCACATATATGCCATGCATGTTCCACCTGAGCCACCGCTGAGGTGTTAGCACCTGCTGCTGGATACCATATCGGTTCAATTTACATGCCGAATGGCACAGATGTAAACGAAGTACATGTAAACGAAGACATATTCTGTACTATCGAGAAAACTTGTTAGCAGTTATAATTCAATATCACATGCTCACACACTGGCGCACATGCACCATATCACACATTGGCCGCTTCTCCAGCTCGTCGCTCGGTCAACACTGACGCCGTTTATAGCTGACACTCAAAGAGTTCGAACCTGCAGACACGCCGCATTGGTTTTTCAAAGTTTTGGGGGCAGGAACTGCCTCACGTTCCCCACGACTGCGACGCTGGAATCGCCTGCCCAGCTGTGCGCCGGAATGCGCACTTCGTCGAGACATCGTCCCCGACTTATGGAGAAGCTGCTGGTCACCATCGATCGTTAAAAAGAAGGGTACCATTACAAGAACGAAAACAATGACAACGACGCTCCTTATGCGAATCCGTTTTTCTGCTTCAATCAAGCACTAAAGCGAAGTCCCAGCTAGGCAGCATACTCGTCGAAGTACTTTATGCTAGCTTGCAAAGGCTTTCGCCGCTGCAAAGAGGTACATCTATGCTCTCCAAACGACAGCGCTACAACAAAACATGTCACCTGAACAGTGCTTATTGCGATTTGCTTTAAAAATGTGCCGAGAAATGATATAGTGTAGAGCACCGGGCACCGACAGAGTTCGCGCCGATGTAAACGCCGCACACGTTGGCCCGGGCACTGCGAAGGTGAAATGGTGTGTCAGGCGGCGGAGACGCGTCATTTAGTCTAGACATCCACCAATTATTGCGTCACTCCTTTTTTCATTTCAAGCCATAATGAAAGGTATCGGCGCGGCATGGCATACACGCCGCAGCACCTATGAACTGCCCGCGCTGGTGTCAACAAAAAAACATGCATGTCAGCGAAGGCGCCGGGGTGATCGTTTGCTTCCCTTGAAGAACCACTCCGATCACCACAACTTCCTGCCACACGGTGACATTTTTTCTACTGTCCTTGTATGCGGCGGCCGAACAGTCACATAAAGCCGGTCCCATCTGCACGGCTTATATCAGCTTGTTGTACGCGATGCGCGCAACTTTCGTCGCCATGTTCGACTTGCTAGCAAAGCTAAATGTGGCGGGCGGAAGTCATGCGCGGTCGCGCCCTGATTGGTCCGCGCTGACAGCTCACGTTGACAGCTCAGCGGCTGACCGCCGGGCGAAAATATCTAGCCCGGCTTGATCGACGCCAACGGCCGTCCGGCGGCCGGCGTCCGGCGTCCGGTCGCCGGCGGCCGTTCGCCAGTTTTCCGCAAGAAAATCGCTCAGTGCGGGTCACCTTTACGAAGAAAGCAACAGCAGTGGTACTCACATTAGCTGCAATTCAAGATGCGTCTGTTAGGGGCACATTTCAAGACTAACATTTGGATGCCATACCCAGTGTGCCAGCAAGTATAAACACACTTCCACAAGTATTCGCCAGTACTTAGAAAAAAAGTACGGAACGCTGCAGAAAACAACGCGCACAACTCGATGGCAACGGCGGCGGTAAAACGCAGTGTTAAACAGGAAAATAGTCGAATTCACCAACCTTAGGCGAAACTAAAGAAACGCCAATAAGGAAAGCGACCTTCCACCACCGCCGCCGCCGCCGATGTGAACGTTGCAGTTGTCTCGTCTGGAGTGCGGTTTCATTATGATCTTTTCAAGCTGCCGACAAGCCAGCAGTGAGGCTGCCTTCATATGGGCCGCGCCGTCTTTCACGCGACACAGCGAGCATGAACGGGCGCAGCCACCAGCGGCAGTATGCTCTGGTTCTCTTGGCGCTTCTTGAGTGTGTGTGCTCATTCCGAGGCCGGGCCCCAACAGCCTTGAAACCAATACCGTCACCAGTGTTATTTTCACCCACATTTTACACTGTCATTGTCGTTAGGCATTACCCCACAAGATTGGAAAGTGGGTAAGATGTTCAAGTTCCTGAACCAGGCTCTACCAATTACCGTGAGATATCATTAACCAGGGTCTCAACCATAATTATGGACCATATCATTTATTCTCAAATCACAAATTTCCTCACGTCTGTCAAGTTTTTTTATCCTAGCCATCATGGATTCCAAATATAAAGTGCATGTGACACTCATCTCTCAGAATTTCTTGACAACTTAGACACTAGTGTTGACCTTTACATACCTGTTGATGCCCTCTTTATTGACATCGAGAAGTCTTGTGACAAAGCGCCTCAACCAACCTCTGTCGTTAAAATTTTCACAAATAACCTTTAACCCGCTTCTCTTCAACTGAATGCAGGATTTTCTTACATAACGCCAGCAATTTGCAGGAGCTAATAAATATTCACGGGCGATCAATGCGTGCATTGATGCGTAGGGAATGCGTTAGCATCTGTGCTAGGATTTCGTGAGCGCTTTGTGTTGACAAACTGAATTCACTCACACCAATGACATTTTAAGTTGCTTATTGGCTTGCTGTGAGGTTTCGTATCTCCCCTTTTCCGTGTGAGTTACTCCGCGCTCGTCAGATGACACTGGTGCGACTGTGGGAACAAAATCTCTCCGCTTTTATGTCTGCTGACGATATTGTACTGCTAGCAGATAGCCAGGAAGAATTTTCAAATTCTGGTTAATTGTTGTGGAGACGAAGAAGCTGCTTTAGGTTTAAGTTTTAGCGCAACTATGTCTGATGATCTTCAACGATGCAACTGACGAGGTTATTCCAATACAAGACCAGGAAATACCATTAGTGGCTGAATACAAATATCTTGGGATATGGGTAAACGAAGGAGAGATCATCGCGGAAAAGTACGAACATTCTGATAGGAAAAAATCGTGAAGATAGGCCGGGGTAATGAAACATAGGGCTTTAGAGAGGGGGTACAATAAATATGAAGTACTGAGCGGTATTTGAAAAATAATAATGGTGCCAAGGCCGGAATGCGTTTTTGTGCCTAAGGGCAGAAGTTCAGTCGAGGTTAGAAATATATCTGAGAGCAGTTGGAAAATTAGCACTAGGTGCCCAAAGCAAAACCACAAATGCGACAATGCTGGGCGATATGAACTATATGACAAACTCCTGAGGAAGTTACGCGCTAAAAGGAGGGCAGCTATGGTATTTAAATACTTATACAGAAAGAGCGTTCACTCACAGTGGGGTAAAACGACTAGGAAACTAACCAGTTAGTATACAAGAGAAGGGAAAAGAGGTGCACGTTATGGCACCAAGATGAGGCATTTGGGCCACCTAGGTCACGTGACCGTGCGGCGTCATTACAACCTGCCCACCGGATAGTGATCAAACTGCCAACCCTGGCAGGTGGCAGCTAATGAGTGGTCGCTCGGGAAGAGCAACCTAGGCCGCACGAGGACCACCGCTGGCAGCACCTGACATCGTAGGGTAGTGGCGCATCGCTTAACCGCTGCAACACTGCGCCAGGAGGGGTGTGAGGACTGCCAGGGATCTATTAATGCTTAGTAGAGAGTGACGTTCTGCATATATAGAAATTAACCCATACACTATCGCGTCATATCCTTAAGGCGGAGCTGAAGTGCCTGAAATTATTGTTGCTTTCTCAGAAGAGGCTTGCCACCGACAGACTGCCGCCGTTCTTATTCTAACGCATTAAAACTGGGAGAACTTGAATCGGGCCATGAAAGTAGTATTCCAACTTGAACACGCTGCGATGCGTAGGATTGGTGCACACCACGAAGCGTACTTGTCTGACGCTCGTATGTTAGACCCACTACGTGTCCAGCGATGTGGCCAGTCGTAGATGAGCCCGGTACGCTCCCTGGGAGGCCAACAAGGCTTGAGCATGACCTGCCCTAAACGGGTACAAGTACTCAGTACTCATCTCCGGTATGGTGATCGACCGTTGTATGGGTTTTGGTTTTACGATGGGGCCCGTCCTTTACTTACGGGCTACAAACTTTTTGAACCGGAGCATTGGCTTTGTCGTAGAGCATCCGCCTTGCATTGGTAATGTGGTGGGTTCGATCTCCTGAGCTTCCGGGTACCCACTGGTTTTCTATCGGTACCAAATTTCCCCCGGTCTGGTGGTCGGCTGTTCTGTGCTGAAATACTTGGAAAGGGGCTTTACTCATCTCACCCCTCCTTGACAGATTATCCATCCTTGAAGGACTGAAATCGGCTTTATGTGGTGGAGATCATTGGGACCTTTTTGTCTTTTGCCTGCACAGGGTACGGTTAAAAGGCCTATTTTTCAAGCATTTACAAGTAGAGACGCCTAGCACCCGGCCAAAGGACGCCTGCGCACATTCAATCATCCATCGGTATCGGGAGCCTGTGGGGATCGAACCCCGCGCCTTCCGCATACGAGGTGGATTCTGAAACCTCGAATACCCCCCGCCACCTGGCGTGCAGATAGAAGATAAATGTCAGGTGGAAATAGTGTTTAGTCAGGAAATATGTTGACCCCGAACTCTCGCCAAATGACATAGATAGGGCCCATCGATTAGGGCGGTACTCTGATTCTGGATGCCGTCCGGTGATTGTGAAGTTCAACAACTTCAAAACCAGAGAAAAAACTGTGAAGTGGAAAAAGGACTTAAAAGAAGAAGACGTTCAAGTGACAGAAGATTACTCGTATGCTACACGCCAAGCACGCAAAAAACTGATTGTCTTCGCCAAATCACTGCCCGGGTCCCCATCTTTTAAGCTAAAATACAATAAGTTGGTCGTGAATGACAGATCCTACATGTATGACCCTGTAAACGATAAAACATTTCAGATTACCGGAGAACGCGCCAAGCCGATAACCCAGCACGCGCTTTCGTCTCTCTCCGCTGCATCTACCACTTGTAAATCTGCCTAACGGTTACCGAGGGGCAGTGATCATTGTCTAAGCGCGGCTCAAACATCAGTTTTATTTACTAATATCCGAAGTGTCATCAAAAGACGTACAGAAATCTCCTCTGCCATAAGTTCGTGCTCCGCTGACATCGTCGTCCTAACTGAAACTTGGCTGCATGAATACATACGTGATTCTGAAATATTCGATTCACCAAATCATTTCCACTTCTATCGTTGTGACAGGAAAGATCGGCAAGGTGGTGGCGTACTAATAGGAGTCAGTAAAAAATCGAGTCATATTCTCTCTCTTCACATAACATCAAGCATCGAAATTATATGGGTATCTCTTCAACTAGGATACCAGAGAATAATCCTAGGCGCATGCTACCGACCGCCTAATGCATCTCCTACATTTGTTGCAAAGCTTCATGATACCATTATTGTTATAGTAACGTGTTACCCTTCGTCATCAATCTTTCTGTTGGGAGATTTTAACTTTCCGGGCATCGACTGGTCCTCGGTGCAACCATCCTCCTCTTCGGCACTATGCAAGGAATTCACTAATTTATGCTCGCTGTTTAATCTTACCCAAAGTGTTACTCAGCCTACAAGAATTACTGAACTTACAAGTACATTAGACCTCGTACTAACAACATGCCCAGAACTGTGCTCAGAAATAACTTACATGCCCCAGTTAAGCTACCCTTCTTTGCTCAATTTTTCTGTCAACATTCCCATACAAAAGTCGGCTAGTCACACTAAAATAATACGCATGTATCATCGCGCCCATTTCAACAAAGTTAGAAATGAACTCGGTTCTTTCCTGGCCACTTTTTTCGACGAATTCGACTCGCGATCGGTAAACGCAAACTGGCTCTTATTCAAGAACAAAATCTTAGATCTCACCAGCCGTTTCATACCCAATGCAAAAAAAAACAGCGCGAACAAACGGGGACTAGACGAAGAATACACAGGAACAAGCGCTGACTCTCAACTAAAGTTTAATCACAGGAAGCACACTTATAAAAGGAAACAGAAAACGAAAAAAACACAAAATCAGAACGCATGTTTTACTATGTGATGTCCAGATATGCAACCTCACAGTCACGCAGGAGCAGGGATGGTTGGCTGACACATAATCTTGGTTTCTTTGTCATGTTATACGCCTCGATAATTTCCCTGGTCAACTGGTCGGGGTGTTTGTACAAAATATCAGTAAAATGCAAGGACGGAAAACATGATTGACACTCTCGGCAATGATACTGACATTTTACTGACATTTTGTACAAACACCCCGACCAGTTGACCAGGGAAATTATCGAGGCGTATAACATGACAAAGAAACCAAGATTATGTGTCAGCCAACCATCCCTGCTCCTGCGTGACTGTGAGGTTGCATATCTGGACATCACATAGTAACACATGCGTTCTGATTTTGTGTTTTTTTCGTTTTCTGTTTCCTTTTATAAGTGTGCTTCCTGTGATTAAACTTTAGTTGAGAGTCAGCGCTTGTTCCTGTGTATTCTTCGTCTAGTCCCCGTTTGTTCGCGCTGTTTTTTTTGCATTATGTATCACCAACTCGCCCGCTTATCTATCCTGTTTCATACCCAGTCGCGTAATATCTTATCAGCAGCATGCGCCATGGTATAACGCGTATCTTAAGCGCCTGTCTAACTGTAAGAAACGCTTCTTCCGTTCAGCTAAGAATCGCGCACTGAACATAATTGGTACCGTTATCGCTCTGCAGCTTACACTTACAATTCTGCGGTCAAGAATACCAGAATAGCACTCTACCGGGTATGTTGCTCAATAACCCAAGAAAATTTTGGAGCATCATTAACCCCTCTGAAACGTCTAGAATAATACTAACGAATTCAAGTGACGAACCTATATGTGATACTTCCTGTGCAAATGTACTGAATGATGTATTTTCGAGCTTTTTTTCAAGTGGTGAAACTACGAATATCTCTCAACTGTCTCATAATAACTTTCTCCCAATGTACCCTGCCATCATACATCCTGACGGTATAGATAAAATAATTCATAATCTTAAGATATCCTCCAGTGCTGGCGTTAATTGCATTACTACAAAGTTCCTGAAAAGTACTAAAATGTATTCATCGCTTGCCTTAACTAAAAAATTTCAGCAATCTTTGGAAAACGACGAACTACCGGCCGATTGGAAGATAGGTAAGGTGGCTCCTGTGCATAAATCTGGTAATAAACATTCGCCTTTTAACTACCGGCCCATATCTATTACCAGCATCACATGCAAAATCTTAGAGCACATACTCTTTTCACATTTCTCGCTTTCCTTGAATCAAACTCATTTTCCATCCTTCTCAGCACGATTTTAGGAAATCCTATTCATGCGAAACACAGTTACTCTTATTCGCACACAAACTCCACGCAATTTTAGATTGCCGCTCGATCGCCGACTGCATCTTCCTAGATTTCGCAAAGGCATTTGATAAGGTTTCCCATCATCTTTTGTTACTAAAACTGCACATGGTGGAATTAGACACTGACATTCTAAAATGGCTCGAAGTTTTTCTTACCCATCGTCTGCAATTTGTTGCTGTTAAGAACGTTAATTCCACCGTTCACCCTGTCCTTTCCGGTGTGCCCCATGGCACCGTCTTGGGACCCCTGCTTTTTCTTATATTTATCAACGACTTACCCAGTAACCTTTCTTCTTCTGTACATCTTTTTGCCGATGACAGTGTCCTTTTTCGGGAAATAACTAATATTAGTGACAAACACATAATTCAGTCTGACCTTAACGTTATCTCAACATGGTGTAAAACTTGGAATATGACTTTAAATGCTGAAAAGAGCAAACTAATGCGCATTTCTCGCGTTAATTGTGAATTGCCCGTATATACTCTTAATGATGTGTTGCTTTATCCAGTTACAAGATATAAGTACCTCGGAATTCATATTATGTCTGACCTTAGCTGGCATGCGCACATTGAGCATATCACTAACATAGCTAATCGCATGCTCAGATATCTGAGACGTAACTTTCACGCAGCCCCAACTAACATCAAACTTCTACTCTATACGACACTCGTACGTTCACAACTAGAATATGCTTCATCAGTCTGGGACCCTGGTGTTAAGAGTTTGAGCGACCTACTGGAGATGGTACAACACAAATCAGCGCGGTTTATTCTCTCTGACTTTCGGCACAGATCAGCACAGATCAATTTCATTCACTTATGAATAACCAAAATAAGACTTCTTGAAAATGTTGCGATTTTAACACCTTGGAACACGCAAATTATTTCCATGTGATGCGTTCTCTGTTGCGTTCGAGCAAGCATTCGTACCCTAGCTCACAGGCAGCACGCACGTGCTGGTAGTGTGTCCGTGTTCTCTCTGTTCGTGTGTGAAAGTCTATACACGCGGTTCGCTAGTCGTGTTCAGAAGATGTCTAGAAAATTGGAACGACTCAATCTTCACATTAAGAGTAGACGCGATGGTGTCTTCTCCTCTTTGTATGCGCCCCCTAGTGGCACTCACGCGTGATGGAAACTTTCCACACATGCCGCCATGGTCTGCTCCTCCTGGCAGCCGCCGCGAGAAGGTGACACTTTTCGAATACACGGTTGTAGATTACATATCACCAACTACACACTTTGTTAAACCACAAGTATCATTTAGCAACCATAAAGCGCATTTACTTACAAAGTACTAATCTCAAAAATCGATTAAAATTATCGATCGCCACTCTGCGATCATAATAATGAATAATAATAACAATTGGTTTTTTGGGGGAAAGGAAATGGCGCAGTATCTGTCTCATATATCTTTGGACACCTGAACCGCGCCGTAAGGGAAGGGATAAAGGAGGGAGTGAAAGAAGAAAGGAAGAATAGGTGCCGTAGTGGAGGGCTCCGGCATAATTTCGACCACCTGGGGATCTTTAACGTGCACTGACATCGCACAGCACACGGGCGCCTTAGCGTTTTTCCTCCATAAAAACGCAGCCGCCGCGGTTGGGTTCGAACCCGGGAACTCCGGATCAGTAGTCGAGCGCCCTAACTACTGAGCCACCGCGGCGGGACATCGTAATAATGAATGTTTTCTTTTTTTTGGGGGGGGGGAGGAAATGGCGCAGTATCTGTCTCATATATCGTTGGACACCTAAACCGCGCCGTAAGGGAAAGCAGAAAGGACGGAGTGAAAGAAGAAGGGAAGAAGAGGTGCCGTAGTGGAGGGCTCCGGAATAATTTCGACCACCTGGGGATCTTTAACGTGCAGTTACATCGCACAGTACAGGGGCGCCTTAGCGTTTTTCCTCCATAAAAACGCAGCAGCCGCGGTCGGGTTCGAACCTGGGAGCTCCGGATTAGTGGTCGAGCACCCTAACCACTGAGCCACCGAGGCGGGTGACTCAGCGATCACTAATCATCTATTACCGCTCACCATTACTCATTACCAATCCACAATCGCTTCACCGATCAGAGTCATTGATCACAATTACAATTACCGATCACATTACCGAGTACCAATCTACAATTACAATTACCGATTGCCCACTACCATTACCATTCACACTCTGGGATACACTTAACGACATACTACGCCACTACATACTCGCACACATTTAATACCTACGCCGGATCGATGCCGGCCGCGGCGGTCGCATTTCGACGGAGGCGAAATGCTCGAGTCCCGTGCACTGTGCGTTGTTCACTTTAAAGAACCTCCAAGTGTTCGAAAATATCTGGAGCCTTCCATTACGTCGTCCCTCATAGCCTGAGTAGCTTTTGGACGTTAAACCCTTTGAACCACACCAAACACACCTCAAACACACGTTACTAATACGCATCACAACGCCTTATCCAGGAGCTCATTTATCAAGCTTGAACCAACGTTCTGCCGCGCGTTCAATGGTGAAATGCCGGCTGCTATTTTCAGACATTTTACAAACTCGTTGCGAAAGTGATATGTACGCTGACATGCTAGGTATTCTTCGTGCTTTCTTTGGCGGCCGTAGTAATCCGACCAGTGGGTCCGATTTTAGTCAGTTAAAAGAAGCATTTCCTCGTCTTGAAGACTGGCCCCTCGAAGCCTCTTAGAGTTTAAGCCTTCTCTGCCGCTGGTTGTGGATTTTTAATACGCAGCACTCATTCAGTTGACTGATAATGGAGCTGTAGAGTCTAAACATCAGGCAGAAATCTCAAAGACGAACACCTTCATAGGGCCTGTCGAAAAACTTGCCTTCATCACTATGCACGAGAAAAATCGCAGCCGTGACAAGAGTCCACTGAAAATCCTGTGGAAACACTTGCGGAGCGCCAGAAACAAAGTGCTCTCACGCCTTGCGCGCTCTCATTGCAGAACGATGCTCCCACCGTCAGTGCGTATGCACACAGCGTCTCTTGCACTCGTCAGCCGTGCGGAACCTATTGGCGCCTCGCTGGCACCGGTAGGGCAGCAGTGTCGTGGGCCCCACGCGCACACACGCCAGCCGCCTGCGGCCCGGCGTGCCTGCGGCTGCGAAGACGGGATAGCACAGCAGTCGGTGGCTGCAGTGTTGCTTAGGCTCGGGCATCCGGCAGCGGGCCGAGTGCCCGGCCCGCGACTGCTGGACGGCGCAACGCGAGCGGCAGGCGCTTCGCCACCGGAAGGCCGGGGGATCGGGCGCCGGACACTGGCCCAGCGGGTAGCGCCACTCGAAGCAACGTGTGCCGTTGAAGAACCACAGCGGACGTTTCATGTCGTCCCTGCGAGATTTGCAGACATCAAGATAAAAGCGTCTACGAGTAACGATATTTCTTGCTACGTGTTATATTTTTGTGTAGCAATTCAAGAACTTTTTCGTGGCGAATTAGGTCCGTTCTCGGTAAATACCTCTGCCTCGAATTTTAAATGATTACAGAAGTGTTTTAGGCAGAACACTTCGAACCTTCTGCCAGCATGCCCGTGTGAAATGTCCGCTGGAGTGGCCCCAGTTTTCGCGAAGGATAGTGAACGTACTCCTCGCTAAACCTCAGATATCTGGTTCTAAACAACGTTAGCGCTTAAATCTGTAACCTTCTGAGCAGAAATCGAAGCATTTGGCGGTGCAGTGAGAGTTTTCCATTTTAAAGGGCGCAAACACCAAGATCTCTCACCAGTCACTCGAAGCGTATCGGTTCACGTTGCCCTCGTCCTTGATGCAAGCGGCATCGACGGAGGCATCATGTCCCCGGAGCAGGTTTAACTACGTTCTACACGCCTGGTTCTTCAATGGGCATGAAAGAGCAGCAGATATGCGAACGCGCCAAAACTACTACTGCTTTCTAATGCAGGTTAGTCCTAATCTTTCCTCGTTCTGTAAACCTGCTGCTTTTTCAATGCCCAAATGTTTTGTTTAGCACTGGTACTGGATTTCCGCATGTGTTGAAGTTACTTTTTTGGGCAGGGATATGGAACTGAACCCTGGGCCTCCCTAGGATGATCAAAGCAAGAATCATAACAACGTTGTCGCGTTACTGAAAGCACTGAACGGTAAAATAGACAAAAATCACTCAAAATTCCTGTCCCAGATTTGCAAAATAAAGGAAATGAAAATAAATCTCGAACAGCGAATGATCAATTTTCATGACCGACTAACGGCTGTGAAAGCTGACTTTGCTGCTTCACAATGCTGCTCTGAAAATGATATTGCCCGTTCAGTATCGAACGCTACTCACACCGAAACGACCGCCATTCGTACACGCTTATACGAACTCGAAAACTGATCAAGGCGCGAAATCTTGCTGTTCTGCGGTTCTCCCGGTCAGCACTTGGAATAATTGGCGGAATCGGAAAAAGAGTTAGCGACGCCATTTTATCATCATTAAACATGCAGCTAGGTGATGAAGCTATTATCCGAGCGCATAGGCTGGGCAAGTTTGTTATAAACAAATGTCGTCTGGTGACAGCAAAGTTTCTGAGCTTCAAAATCAAAGAAGCCGTTTTTTTCGATAGGTCAAATCTAAAATAGTCAGGCATCTCTGTTTGCGGAGACTCTAAACGGCTACTCACACCTCACGAAAAAAACTACATGATTTTCGAAAAGCCAGCGGTCATCAGTTCTCATTTCGATACAACGAACTTTTCTTCGGGAAAAAAAATTGTTTATCTATCCCCTCTACCGGACAGTGTGTGAATGCGAATATGATATTTCTAATGATACGTTTGCGCATGTCAACGCTGCCGAGCCTGCACCTCATGAAAACGAGCAAGCTTTATCTTAGCAATCAAACTGTGCTCGTGTTTCTGCAAGTGAAATTTGTTTTCTGTTTTTGTTCAAACACTAGAAGTCTAGTGGACAAGCGTGATGGCCGGTGTTCCCTCACTGATACTTGTAACACCGATGTTTGCATACTCACTTAGACTTGGGTCAACGCAAAGATTTCTAACAACCAGCTTTTAAACCGCGAAAATTCCTTCAACATATATCGATGTGATCGTGCTCTTAGATCAGGCTGAGATGTCCTAATTGCCATCGCAGACTATATTCACAGTTCTCATATGCCTATCGTCTCCTCCTTAGAAATGTTGTGCGCTTGTATACGCATTAACCGCCTTGACGTGGTTTTCTTCACATGCTACCACCCTTCCTCATTTTGCACCGATCTTCATGATGTAATAAATATTATCGTCGTCCGATTGCCAAACTCACTTATATTCCTGCTGGGTGATTTTAATTACCCTAAAGTAAGTTCGTCTGATCCGTTTGCCACCGACCAGTCATTTCAAACCGCAGCATTTCTAAACGAGTGCACTGATTTCAAGTTCTCGCAAATCATAACGCAACCAACATGAACCATGACAGCTAGCAATAATGTCCTAGATCTGATTCTGGCTACTTCCCCGATGTTTTCTTTCAGTCACTTTTCTACCAGGCCTCAGTGACCGCACTATCATTCTATTCTCGTTTACAGGAACCGTGAGTCGCTCCGCGCTAGCGCCAAACTTCATGAGAAATTGCAAGGCAGAATTTGCTTCAATAAATAGAGAACTCGGAACATTTTTCGATGAATACCTACCAAATGTTTTTGCACCTACTCTCGAAGAAAACTGGCCTTTCTCTAAAGGAAGTCAATTCGCTAACAAATAAATACATACCCCTACTTGTCATAACGGGCATGCAGCGATACCCATAGTACATTTCCTTAAAACGGCTACAAAATAAAACGTATAAAAAATAAATAAGTGCGGAGTATTTTCAAACATCTTTTTGCGACTGCAGTCTGTTTCCCTACCTGTTGTCGATTACATGAACTTTCCTCCAATGGACACTACTTATTGACTCGGTCGGTGTGCAGAACTTAATTAGGAAATTAAAATGGTCTTCGTCCTTAGGGGTAGAAGGTATTAATTTGCATTTTTTAAGAGTACTGTTGTGTACTCACTAATAATCCTTTCTAAACTGTTTACTCAAACTTTTGCATTCTTCTGTGTTACCAAACGATTCTAAGGTGGGAAAGCTGGTACCGTTATTCAAGTCCGGTGACGTGCTTTCACCCACTAACTTAATTTCTTTAACTAGTTTTCCATGCAAAATCTTCGAACATATAATCTATTCGAACCTTGTGATAAAAACTCATTTTTAGGAACCATCAGCATGGGCTTCGCAAATTTTTTTCGTGTGAGTTGCCGCTCATATCTTTCTAGTGATGAAAGTGATATCTTTCTTGCTGCCATAGACCTTGGATCCTACATCGTGTGCATATTTCTAGATTTCTCTAGAGCATTTGATCTTCTTAACCTTCAATTACTTTGTATGAACCTTAGCAGGCTTACATTGATTCCAGCTTTTTAGCATGGATCGAAAATTTTCGTCGCAACAGAACACAGTTTGTATATGCCAATAACTGATTCCTCTTCTGCAGTTTACACGGATATACCCCAGGGTTCTGTGCTGGAACCATTACATTTCCTTACCTAAATTAATGACCTGCCTGACCAAAATAACTCTTCTATTAGATTGTCCGCTGACGACTGCGTAACTTAAAGTACAATTCGATCGCTCATTTCGCCCAACTTCAGTCTGACATTAAAAGAATATCGGACTGGTGCAGCACCTGGAACATGCGCCTTAGCCCTTAAAAGTGGAAGCAATGCGAATTTCTTGGAGCACGCCTGTTTCCACTGTCCTTTTTAACTACCAGATTGAAGGTCTTTCCCTGGAATGCGTAACATCTTACAAATACCTAGGTGTTTATATAACCAACAACCTGTCCTTTGTAAACACACATAAATTTCATTTGCAGCAATGCCAATCGCCGGCTTGGAAAGTTAAGGCAAAATTTCACTATGGCACCCTCCTCCTTAAAGGAGTATGGACACCCAACTTTTGGGTTCCTGTTCCTTGTTTGTAATGATGCGGAAGGCACTATTAAACACGGATTACCACTTGATATTCTCCTGCGACCACTAAATAATTTATTATCGTATATATTTCTCATGCTGTTTCGGTCTCGCTATTAGCAGCGGAATGTGGACTGTGACGTCAACGTGTGTTTACAAGTCACGTGAGACATGAAAAAACTGCAATATAATTGCTGCTTTCACATTCATTGTCATTCCGGCTCTTTAGGAACGCAGGCTTTAGCACTGCATTAAATTAAAACCATGAAGCAGCGACTGTATGGACGTTTTACTCTGCCTCACGGGACACAAAACCACCCCTTGACGACACAGCCGTCGTTCGACTATTGAAACCGCAACCGCAACAACTTGACCGAAAAAATTCGATTATACGTTATTTAGCTGCCGTAAGCGAATATCACATGATGATTCATGCGTAGTAGTGGCTTCCAAATTGCTGTGGAGAAGAAAACATGCCACGAAAATGAGGTGTCTATACTCCTTTAAAACTTTTACTCTAAATCACCCGTACGCTCAAAACTGGAATATGCATGCTCGGTGTGGGATCCTGCTCTTGAACGTCACACTGATACGTTGGAGCCTGTGCAAAATCATACTTCACAACTACTCTCGTTTATCCAGTGTATAAAGTATGAAAGCTACTTTGAACCTTCCACTTCTTTCCCCACGAAGAATAATGTGTCGCTTACCTCTCACAAAATTTATCAACACATCGCAGTCTTAATGAAGCGCAGCTCTGAACCTGAATACATTTTATCCCGTAGAATCCACCTTCATAAAGTAGGCATCCCCTTTTGTCGCTTGAACACGTATTTTCACTCATTTATTCCCAAGACAAGCAATAAATGGAAGCACCTGCCCACCTCAATTGCCACAGTTACCGACTCAGATTTGTTCAGATCTTCTCTTGAACATGTTCACTCCCAGTAAACTTCATTTTTGCCGCCTTATTGTTTTTCTTCCTATCTTTCTTTTTTCTCTGTACTTTCTGTGCTGCCGCAAATCCTGTGTTGTAATTACACACACACACACACACACACACACACACACACACACACACACACACACACACACACACACACACACACACACACACACACACACACACACACACACACACACACACACACACACACACACACACACACACACACACACACACACACACACACACACACACACACACACACACACACACACACACACACACACACACACACACACACACACACACACACACACACACACACACACACACACACACACACACACACACACACACACACACACACACACACACACACACACACACGCACACACACGCACACGCACACACACACACACACACACACACACACGCACACACACATGTATATATGTATATATATATAAAGTACAGAATGTCCAGGCTAAGTACAGAATGTCCAGGCTAACTTTAGCCAAGGTTTAAAAAATAAGATATTTGAGGTAGGCCAGGGAAACCATTTACATACACCTACCAACTGCCTTGCGCATCAAAGGATTGTTATTGTTTTGCTCTTCCCATCCGCCCCCCCACCCAAACTAAGTCGCTCATCCTGAGAGACAGTTCATAATAGCCGAGTTTACCAAATTGCTCACTGAGAACATCATGGAAACTACCCACAGTCCTTGGGTCTTGCTATTCGTCCTTTTGAAGAAAAAGGTCGGCTCAAAGTGTATTGGTATTGATTGTTATTACCTAAATACGGGCGTGTACTACCTGCCAGAATAGACGGCACCATTGATTGTCTCTATGGTAGTCGGCAAGTACTGTGAGAAGATGTTTGAGACACCTCATGGCCTACATCAACTTAAAGTTATGGTTTTGGCTTACACAGTGTGCCGGCCAACTTCAAACGCATGATGGACGTCCTTCTTTAAGGAATCAAGTGGTACTAGTGATTTTACTACCTGGACGACGTCGCTGTCTTCTCACTTGCCTATTCTTCTCAGATTGATCACCTTTCCAAAATGCTCAGGCGTATGGCCTCCTCGAGTAGCTGGATGCTTGTGCCCCAAACAAATCTGAATTTGTTCCGGGAGAAAGGGGAAATCAGAACATCAGGAGTATTCACCCATAACCAGTGTAAAACTGAAACGGCTCTTAATAAGGTACGGAAAGTTAGAGAATAGGTGAGCAGAATGATTCAGCGCGTCTCGAATAGACGTGGAAGCCACCGGGGCAAGCACGCTCTGATATTAGCCCACGCTTTCGTGTCTATCCGGATATTATACTCAGTCCCGTACCTGAAATTCAACAAACATGACGAGGAGCGCCTAAACGCGTTTATCAGGAAGGTTATTAAGCGCACACTCGACTTTACGATATCCATGTCGAATCGCAGACTTTAAGAGCTGGGAGTCCTAAATTCACTGCGAGAGCTACGCAGAACGTTCAGTTGTGAAAGTTGGTACAGATGCATCTTTTGTAACACAGCGCGAACAACGTCGGACAAGAATTAGAAGGACACGGGCCGAGCGCTGTGAGAGAATTGCACGAAACGGGACGTCAACCTTATGCGTTTTTGCACTGAAAAATATCTCCAGGTGAAGTTTCTTGCACTTTCCAACCTGTGTGCACAGCTGTTCAATCGAAGATTGTTGAGAAGTGCCACGGGTTGATTCTTGGTCTCAGCTTCCTTCAAGGGTAAAACCTCGAAGTTCTTGACAATCGCTGGTAACGCTTTTTCTTGGAATTGCTGTTCGGAAAAGACAGCAAAGCCGCCTTCTTTATCCGACTGAATCAGCCTCAAGCTATGCGACCACGCGCACTTTGCTATGGCATGTGCCGTACTAGGCTTCTTCTTTTACTCCTTCGTGCGGTCAAGCACTTGCACACACTCAGTAATATATCGGTGTCTTTCATTATCCTCCACCTTTCTTGCAACTGACCTTGACATTGAAAGTTTTTCCGCCCGGTCTAGTCTTGGCTCGAAGGCATGTTTGGGGCCGAGCTTGAGAACGTCAGTTATGTCCGGCGGGAGCTGTTCATCGGAAAAGATGAAAACCTTTCCTTCTTGGGTAGATCCTTTTCTTCTTGGGTGACAGTCGGGGACGCACAGTGTTTCAAAGGAACTCGCTGAGCTGGTCCGACGTGACGCACTATCCACGGAATGATCTCCCGGAAGCTTTGTCCGTCTTAATGACACCCGCAAGCTACTTCCAAGCAACCCTTGAAATGTCTAGCCTGTCGCCAGTACTCAAAGGCCAATATACGGCACGACGTTCTGCTGTGCCCGGCGGACGGCTGCAAAAACCCACAGGCGGCAAGAGCTTCCGTGGAAGCCACTCCTAGCTTCCCGTACCAAGATGCTTTTCTGGCTTGGCAGACACAAACGGCGATCAGCGGCGCGATCACTGCCGCGAACAACGTCGGACAAGAACAAGGACAAGGGACAGCACTCGTCCCGTGGCCTTCTTGTTCTTGTCAGACGTTCTTCGCGCTGTTTTACAAAAGAGCTACGCGAAGCACGCATCATGCATCAATACACAAGACTACCCCTTCGGGTAGAAGACTTCTTGACAGATTACACCTCTAACTTACAGGCGCAACACTACAAACTGTTAGAATTCTGGAACATTTTGGGCAGAGGCCTTCGGGTTCGACCTTTTGCCGAAGGATATGACGCAGGACATGCTTGCCGGAAGACGAGAAGAGCGTGCTTGAGCTCTCGAACGCTATATGGTGATAAAACAGGTATCCGTGGCGTGAATGTAGCCGGTCGCAACCGCGAGGGGTGGAATGCGGCGGCAGTCATCCACAGAATAACACAGGTAGACGGGCTCTCCTTTAAAGCGCCGCATGTAACACAAGCCGAACAAATTGCTATCGCATTTGCAGTCTCGAATTCTAATTCGCGCGTGGTCATCACTGACTGACGGAGAGCCTGTGAGAGCTTCACACGGGGTAAGGTGCCACTTTTCGCCCATAGAATTTTGCAAAATAGCACGAGGAACGAGGATCCCGCACCCAGTTGTCTAGACCCGTGGGCATCAGGGACTACGAGGAAATGAGGCTGCGGGTACAGCTGCTCCAGTACTCATTTAACGGGAACCCCTAGTTTATTTCATGCATTTTGGGACACAGGAGAGACCAAACCTCTTCAGTTCCTGCCAAATATTGCATATTATTGCGAAACTGATCGCCGCTACGCAGCCCCTGCAAAGGGACTCAGAGGGGCTGACCAGCGAATTCTGAGACGACTCTAGACGAACAGTCTTCTCTTTTCAGCAATCTTGAAACTCTTTGACCGGACAGTCAGTGGTACTGCCCACTGTGGGGAGTTGGCTGACATCTACCACAGAGTGTGGGCACGGCAACACAATCCGGCTCTTACCCTCTATCCCAACCCTACTAATGAGGACAGGGAGGCGACTCTGCTCGGCTGCTCTGAACTACTTGCTCAAGAGGAGTTGGTCGTGAAGGCACGGATGGCGGTATGTTCCAATGGCGTCTCGGACTACCCCTCATATACCACGCAATAGTTTTTCACCATCCTCATCGATCTTCTATGAAGGCACGTCGCATTTCCCGGGAAGGCTCAGGCAAGAAAAGGCCTTTGTAGCTCGGATCTCAAAGCTTACCACTTCGCAAGTCTTGGGAAACTTCCCTGGGCCACCACCCGCCCCCCCCCCTCTCCCTCGTAGTCCGTTAGGCGCTATCTTTTCTCAGCGGCGACCCGGGCCCTAACTAGTAATCGCCTCCGCCAGCCGCACACTCTTTACATCAGAGCACAATTATTCTACGGAGCTGTGTGCTTAGCCCTATTGTGGCCGTTGGGAAATTCCAGCCGTATTTATACGGCCACTTTTTATAGTACTCACTGCACGAACTCTGTTGACTATATGGTGATAACCCTAACGGGCCGTCCTGTTCGTTGAGCCCTGCTACTAAAAAGTACGATTAGAGGACTCTGTTTAAGGCTGGTAGGCAACACACACGTACGCCGGCTGCCCTCCAAAAACCCCGTTGGCTCGTCTGAGAATGCATGGAGTGCCTGTGACGCCGGCCTGCTCTCGCTCTCTGCTTTTGCTAACGGTGGCGCAGAAAATCACCAGGATGCTGAGCTCCGCTGCATTTTCAACCACCTCAGCTCCGCCTCATATGACCCTTCGATGTGCCAGTTTTTTTTCCGTGATCAAGCGCCATAACGCCGTAAGAATAACCCTTTTGGCTCCTACCTCTTCATCGTTCTGCCCAAGCACCTTCACAGTGCTGTACTGCGAGAACTGCATCAACTCTCCACTGCTGGCCATCTGGGTGTCTTGCGCTCTTAAGACCGCGTGCATCCTCGATTCTAATAGCACCACCTCTATCCTTTTGTAAGCCACTATGTTGGTGAATGCGGCCTCTGCCAGTGCCGCAAATGACCAACATTCTCCGAACAGGCCTTTTCAGTCTAGTGACGTCTCACCCGAGTCCAGCCGTCCCACCTTGTCGGACTGGACCTTCTAGGTCTAATTCCCGAGTCCACCTCTAGAAATAGATAAGTTGAAGTTGCCACGCACTATGCCACCCGGTTCGCAATCAAATGGACACCCCCCTCCCCCCACCAGTAGTGCTATTGATGTTGCGGATTTTCTTCAAGACCTAATCGGACATCATGGTGCTCGCCGCCAACTCATTGCCGAACGTGGCCGTTCCTTTATCTCCATGCTTGCAGCGACATAAACCTTCCTGCTCCAGCAAACAAGATAACCAGCGTTTGTCACCACCAAACAAAAGGCCTCGCAGAGCGCCTCAACCGCATCTTCACAGATATGCTTGTAATGTACGCTTCACCAGACATTCGTGACGGAGACATAGCTCCCCCATATGTTACATTCGCTTACAACTTCTCCTGCCATCACACTGCCGGTTGTTCCTGTTTATATTTTGTCTACGGCCTCTAGCCTAAATTAACTCTCCACAAGTGCCTTCCAACCTCTTGTGCTCGCTGTTAGAATGCGCTCGCGACACAACTGCTCGTGCTGACGACGTCCGTCCACTCGCATGCTCCCGGCTACTTGCCACGCAGGCCTGAAATAAGGAATCCTACAGCTACCGTCACCGCATGGCATTCTTCGCTCCTTGGTACCTCGCCTATCTTTGAAAGCAATCTCGTGGCATCAAACCCCACGAGAAACTTCTTTCCTGTTATGCTGCCTCGTATCGTATGCTCCATCAGGTAACCCCCGTCACCTGGTAGATCGCTTCGGACTTCCCCGGAGACATCACGTCCCGCTGAACACGATGGCGCGTACGCATCGCGCCTGAACCCCTACAACTAGCCGTGACCTGAAGCTTCCTAATGGACACTGGGTCGCTGACCACGTAACCAGTGCTTAAAGTCAGGGGGTCTCGGGGGTCTCATACGCCCCACCCCAGGGATCTGGGAACACGCTTTCTTGAAAGCAGGGACTGGCAATATTCGATGCATTAAACCGTTTCTTATTCTTCGTGTCAGGGGGGGGGGTCGGAACATCTCTTTATCGTTGCCAAACTCTCGCTGTGATTTTTGTAATAATCATTAACATAATTATTTAAAATTCGAAAGAGAAAAATTGAAAGTCGGCAGCACTACACATACAGTGGAAGAAAACCCGTGCCCTTACATCAAGAGCAAGTCTAGAGCTGACCGCCCTGCTCCAAGGCTACACAATAACGGCCACAGTGGCATAGCGTGGGGATATAATTTATTTTTATTTTTGTCATACAAATTAGCAAACACTGTTAGAACCCATTGCCATAGTCTACTGTGCGGCTCAATCATGTAGAATCTTAAGGTTTGACATATACACTTATCTGACTCTACCTGGCGGTTACTAATATGTGCTATACGAAAAGCACAAAGTTCACATAACGAACACAGTAAGCCACTCTTCCAGGTAATAAATATTTTGCCATTTCATCTTTTACGCACATTCATTTACCACTTCCGGACGCGAGATGCTGGAACTGGTAAAGCAATACGCCTTCTTAGGGCAGGCAGTGACAGCTGACCTGAATCATGAGAGGGAAATAATTAGAAGAATAAGACGGGGTGGAGCGCATATGGAAGGTTCTATCATGAATGACAGTTTACAGCCGCCGCGGTGGCTCAGTGGTTACGGCGCTCGGATGCTGACCCGAAAGATACGGGTTCGATCCCGGCCGCGACGGTCGAATTTCGATGGAGGCGAAATTCTAGAGGCCCGTGTACTGTGCGATATCAGCGCAATTTAAAGAACCCCAGGTGGTCGAAATTTCCGGAGCCCTTCACTACGGCGTCCCTTATAGCCTGAGTCGCTCTGGGACGTTAACACCCTCATAAACCATAAAAGACAGTTTACTAATATCCCTTAAGAGAAAAGCATACAACAGCTGCATCTTACCAGTACTCAACTACGGCGAAGAAAAGTAGATGCTGAGGAATAGGGTTCAGCTTAGAAAAAACGCAGCGAGCCATGGAAATAAAAATTATAGGTGCAACGTTAAGAGACCGGAGGCGAGCAGAGTGGGTGAGGGAACAAACGCGGGTTAATGACATCCTAGTCGAAATCAAGAGGAAGAAATGGGCTTGGGCAGGGCAGTTAATGTGAAGGCAAGATAACCGCTGGTCCTTAAGGATAACGGAGTGGATTCCAAGAGAAGGCAAGTGTAGCAGGGGGCGGTAGAAGGTCAGGTGGGCGGATGAGATTAAGAAGTTAGGAGGCATCGGGCGGCAGCATCTGACAAAGGAAAGGGTTATTTGGAGAGACACGGAAGAGGCCTTTGCCCTGCAGTGGATATATTCAAGTTGATGATGATGATGCTGTACACAATAGAGTAAAATGTAATAATCACATTAATGCCTCTGTTTTGTTCATCTTCTTGACCTACAAGAAAACTCTCCTACGGAAACTTTAATTTCCCCCAAATAACATCCTAAGTGAACGGCTGGTACAATATGCAGGTAGCAAGGTTTACAACAGTTTAATGGCAGAGATAGAACAATGTTATAAAACTTGTTAATTATTAAAAACTTACTCAAATTCATTTTATGAAACCTATTTGACCAATGGGATGGTTGTTTTGTGTTCGTGTCTGCTGTACTGTGGAAATTTGGTTAGATTTTGTAGAGAGTAAAAAATGCCAGATGATGTATTTCATCTTTGTGCAGTGTTTGTGGTCTTTCGCCGATATTTTTGTATTTCTCATTTTCCCACAGAAACTGTGGTTTTGCCTGCATATATGTAAGTTTCTTCAGGTCTGTGACATGAACTAAACAAATGACCCTTAGAAATGACTTTTACCGTTTGTATAAAAACAGCCGGCAGCCATTTTCTCACTGCCTCTTTTGTCCACTTCGGCTCGAATCACTAGAGAGCCATATCGTTGGAGCCCGACTTTAAGCGTTTCACGTTACGAGGGTGGAGATTGTTGGTGGTCCCTGAATGCCTTCTGTGGAGGTGGTGTTCAAAGGGAGGTATAACCTGTCTCTGCATCGGCTTGCGATGGTCTGCCAGGATCACGGTGGTCGACAAAGCGAGCGTGTACGATCGAGTGCTTCGAGCACGAAATGTTCGCATACCTCATTTGAGAAAGACATCCAGAGAAGGAAACAGACATTGAGGAAGGCGTGGAAGTTGTGGCAGTGATAACTGATGGCCTCTTAGAGCAATCGAGTGGAAATGAAGGGAGGCGTACCCTGGAGAGACAGAGAGCTGGTAGATGCATTACACAGCGAAATTTTCTGCAGTAGTGTATCCCCGGCCGGCGCAAAAGAACGCCGAAGGGAGATCGGTGGGAGAGGAGTCTTTTGCCCTGCTGTTTCCCTGCGCTTGGCGTCAGGAGCGATGATGAAGCTGCATAATGAGGATCAGTTCTGGTAAACGTCGTGGGCAAAACACGTTAAGTCTTTTTAGTAGTTCGCTCCTAAACGAGGCGCTATATTGGTGGAGCATTGCAACTCAATGGATCGTTCGAATCAAATAGACCTTAAACGCTTGTGCAGCAGTGTACACGTACCTCCCGCATGCACCAAACAGCGCCCTCTGGCTGCAGCCGTGAGCCCTCTTGGTGGCGTCTTTCGGCAGGCGGACGTGGTGGCGAACCGGTTGGCACTCTTGGCACACACGTGCGCGCTGTCGTCGGTGGCCGCTGTGCAGAGGCCCTCGCTGCGCTTGTAGTAGAAGCGGGAGCGGCGAGGCCGCGCGCAGTACGTGTACCACACGGCGCCGCAGCGGTTCCCGTGAAGCTGCGTACGTCAGTGTAAGCAGCCATCATTTCTTGCATAGTCCACGCAGAGCCGAGAAGTGCGATGCCATTTCAGCTGTAGTTGTAGGTTGGCTGGCGTGACTCATAGAAGGCCGGACTTGAGCGGAACCAACTACTTTTCACTAATCTGATTGTCTCCGCAATAGTCACTACAGAAACGTTCACTAGTGCACTTGCGTATTTACGACGTTTAATCAACAAATAACAAGCTCAACGACAGCGTTTTAGCAGGTTATTTGAATGACGGTGCCTTCTCGAAATATTCACTAAAGCATAGGCAAGTTGCAATTAAGTAGTATCGATGCTGAGCTTAAAGGCTTCGTCCGAGCCTTCTGTAAACTGCGATTTCTTCAATATATTCCCTGCTATATTAGGCCAGCCCGAACACAACGCGCCGATTTATGCGAATCATTGTGTGTAAATAGTACGTTACTGCTAGTGAAATTCCTGAATTCCTCTCAAACGAAGATTTCGTAACGGGCGAACTTTTTGTGCAAAAAAACAATCAAGTTTCGGCGCCAAATACGGCACTATTGCGCGACTTTTCTGAAAAAAACGTAAACAGCATTACAATGAGCCCAAATACTTGTATCTCGTTTACACTAGCTGCACAATAGCGCGGCTGGAAAGCCCAGAGCATTTCGTCTAGTTATGTAAACCTAACATTATTAATAACAATATTAGTTAATATCATCGGGTTAGCGGCATCGATTATAAAAGCACAATATACTAAACGTAAAAGCCAACTGCAATCAGCGATAAGGCCCGCAAACCCCCGGTAAGCACTATTTTCGTCTCATACAAAGCAAAATTCCTACCAAATCAGCGACTTCTTTTCCTGAAGAGACTTCCGCACGGTTTATTGCAATACTCTAATGTTAGCTCTCTTCCTTCCTAAAATTGTTTACATCGATAGTATACAGTGGAAGGTTTTTGCACTGGGAAGAACACTCTTAAACACGTACAGCTGCGGACGTAAATAAATGGAGAACGCTATTCCGTACTAATTGCAATCACGCTTTCCCTGTCGGATATGAAGTAGTATTCCTTGTTCATGAGCAAGCGCACTTGGGTGCACTACGAGCTTTGACACACCAGAGTTCCCATTTACATTTATGCATCGCTTGAAAAAAAGAAGAAAACAGATTTTTACGTTTTCTTTTGTCCCCAAGATGTCCTCACCAGAGAGCGAAAGCAGCTACTAGTGTGACTCCATCTGGAAGACCAGTAAAGCGGCTTCTTTACGCACTCACCCGGTCTCGGCGCAAACTCATTGTGCGGCGGAAACCCGAGGACCCTGCGCTGGCATCCGCGGAGACCACCGCTGTGTGCGCCACCAGGTGCTCTCCGCTGGGACCACCGTCACGCAAGGAAGACCTTGCGTATCTATAGGAGAGCTCGAGGACGACCGCCGAGGCGCTCAGCGTAAAGCCTAGAGCGAAGACGCAGAGAAAAATTCTCAGGCCCCACGAGCCCAGCTGTAGGCCGCTGGCCGCGTCGACGTCCACGCGAGCCCGGTGTTTGTGACTGCAGCGCGGCGAATGCGCCCTGGACAGGTGCGTCGAGCGAATGTCCTTTGCGACTGTTTTGGGCCTCGGTAGGAATGTCTCCGATGATGTTGTTGTTGTTGTTAGCCTATCAAAAAATGGCACATACCCACACTGGGGGATCGGCCGATGGGCGCCCACCTTCTTCTTCTTCTTCTTCTCCTCAAGTAATATGGCACATACCCACGTGGGGGGGATTGTCCAAGGTATAGGGTAGAATGCCAATGAAGCATTTGCGCGGGGAAGGAAACGTCAGAAGACTGAATCAAGATAAAAAAAAATTGGGAAAAATAAAATGAATTCAAGAGGTATGAGTCATCCGGAATAGAATCAATCTAGCCCTTTTTTGGACATGCGAAAGAATTTTGTGTATAGCTAACAAGATAATCGATTAGTTGCACTTATGTAATCGTGAAGGTAGCCGCATACACTGCTTAACGGGAATCCCTTGGCACTCGCACCGAACGATAGAAGAACCTTCTTCTTCTTCTTCTTCTTCTTCTTCTTCTTCTTCTTCTTCTTCTTCTTCTTCTTCTTCTTCTTCTTCTTCTTCTTCTTCTTCTTCTTCTTCTTCTTCTTCTTCTTCTTCTTCTTCTTCTTCTTCTTCTTCTTCTTCTTCTTCTTCTTCTTCACCCCAGGTACATGGCACATACCCACGCGGGGGGACTGGCGCCCACCATGACCGGCTCTTCTTCTGCAACCACGTGCCCGCGTGGCAGTACCTTGCTCCCCATCAGTTTCTTTTTCAACGACAGCTGCCCGTAACCTTCCTCTGCGTGGAAGGCGTAGATTGCGGACACCGGTACTGATCCTGCGGCAATCATCATCATCATCATCATCACCATCAGCCTGAATACGCCCACTGCAGGACAAAGCCCTCTCCCATGTCTCACCAATAAACCCTGTCATGTGCCAGCTGCGGCCACATTATCCTTGAAAACTTCTTAGTCACATCCGGCCACATAACTTTCTGCCGCCTCCTGCTACGCTTGCCTTCTTTTGGAATCCACTCCGTTGCCCTTAAGGACCAGTGGTTATCATGCCATCGTATTACATTCCCTGCCCAAGGCAATTTCTTACTCTTGATTTTGAATAAGAATACATTAAGAATTATATCCTATATGATATGAGACAAGCAGCGGTGACGCGTGGGTCTAAAAACTAACATGCGGAAAACCACAAAACTGTTCAACAGTCTTGCAAGGGAACAGCAGTTCACAATTGGTAGCGAGGTACTGGAAGTGGTAAAAGAATACGTCTACTTAAGGCAGCTAGTGACAGGTGATCCTGATCATGAGAGGGAAATAACAAGAAGAATAAGAATAAGGTGGAGCGCAAATCGTAGGTTCTTCCATATCATGAATGACAGTTTACCAATCTCCCTCAACAGTAAGGTGTACAAAAGCTGTATCTTACCGGTACTCTCCTACAGGGCAGAAACGTGGAGGCTAACGAAAAGGGTTCAGCTTAAGCTAAGGACAGCGTAGCGAGCTATGGAAAGAAAAATGATAGGTGTAACGTTAATAGACAGGAAGCGAGCAGAGTGGGTGAGGGAAGAAATGCGGGTTAATGACACCCTAGTTGAAATAAAGAGGAAGAAACGGCCTTGGACAGGGCAAATAATGCGAAGGCAAGATAACCGCTTGTACTTAAGGGTAATGGAGTGGATTCCTAGAAAAGACAAGCGTAGGGGAGGCAGAAGGTTAGGTGGGCGGATGAGATTAAAAAGTTTGCAAGCGTAGGGTGCACACAGCTGGCAAAGGACATGGTTTAATTGTAGAGACATGGGAGATGCCTTTGCCCTGCACACAGGGCAGAAACGTGGATGCTAACAAACAGGGTTCAGCTTAAGTTAAAGACAACGTAGCGAGCCATGGAAAGAAAAATGATAGGTGTAACGTTAATAGACCGGAAGCCGGCAGAGTGAATGAGGGGACAAACGCGGGTTAGTGACACCCTAGTTGAAATCAAGAGGAAAAAATTGGCTTGGACAGGGCACGTAATGCGAAGGAAAGATAACCGCGTGTTCTTAACGGTAACGGAGTGGATTCCAAGAGAAGGCAAGCGTAGGGAAGGCAGAAGGTTAAGTGGGCGGATGATATTAAGAAGTTTGCAGGCATAGGGTGGACACAGCTGGCAAAGGACAGGTTAATTGTAGAGACATGATTACGCCTTTACCCTCCAGAGGGTGTAGTCAGGATGATGATGATGATCAAGCGTTTGCTTCCTGACCCACTCTGCCTTATCACTTCTTTTAACGTTACACCTATCATTTCCCTTTCCATAGATCGCTGTGTTGCCCTTAACTTAAGCTGATCTCTTTTCGTTAGCCTCCACGTTTCTGTCCCGTAGGTGTGTACAGGTAAGATACAGCTTTTTTAGACGTTTCTCTTGAGGGGTATTGATAAACTGCCATTCATGATCTGAGAGAAGCTGCCACATACGCTCCACCCCATTCTTATTCTTCAAGTTAATACCTTCTCATGATCCGCATCTGCGGCCACTACATGCCCAAAGTACACGTATTCCCTTACCACTTCTAGCACCTCACTAACAATTTCGAACTGCTGTTCCTTTGCAAGACCGCTGAACATTACTTTTGCTTAGTGCACGTTAACTTTAGGTATTACCATTCTGCTCTCCCTGTCTAACTCATTGATCGTATTTTGCAGCTCATCTCCTGAGTTACTTAGCAAGGCAATATCATCAGCCAATCGCAAATTACTTTGGAATTCTCCATTATGTCTTATTCCCCACTGTTCCTAATCCAGGCCTCGGAACACCCCCTGTTAACAGGTTGTGAAAAGCACTGGCAAGATCGTGTTCCCTTACCTGAAACACTTCCTTATTGTAATTTTATTGCTGACTTCATGAAAGAGTATGGTAGCTGTGCAGTCATTACAGATATCTTCCAGTATTTTCACGTAAGAATCTTCTACACTTCTCATTCCGCAATGCCTGCATGACTTCAGAGGTTTCCGCGGAGTCAAATGCTTTCTTGTAATCAATAAAAAGTATATATAGATGTTGGTTATAACCTGCGCCTTTCTGTATAACCTCACTGATTGTGGGTATATGATATGATGTGGAATATCCTTTATGAAAGCGTTCCTGATAATTTGGTTGATTGAAGTCCAATGTTCTATTGTCCGGATTCTATTAGCGATTACCTTGTAAATACCTTGTAAGAATTGGACATTAAGCTGATTGGTCTGTAATTTTTCAAGTCCTTGACGTCACCTTTTTAAGAATTAAGATAATGTTAGCGTTCTTCCAAGCTTCTAGTACGTTCAAGGTCATAAGGCATTGCGTATACAGAGTGGCTAGTTTTCTAGCACAATCTCCCCTCCGTCCTTCAAGAGATCTGCTGTTACCTGATCCTGACCAGCTGCTTTCTACCTTTGCATTGCTCCTAAGGCTTTGTTTACTTCCTCTTTTTCTACTGGCGGGATGCCCCATTGCTGTGCTCTACTCCTTCACTTTTTAACGTTCTGATTGCTTTGACTACTCTATAGATTTGTATACAATTCTTCGGCTGCTTTAATTTTCTTATCCATATTGCTATTGACATCGCCCCTCTGTCTCCCGGCGCATACATCTGATTTTTACTTATGACTAGTTTTCTCTTCACTCCTTTAGGCTACCTGTGTTCTTAAAGCATGCTAGACATTCTCCATGTTGAACTTCTTTATGTCTGCTACCTCTGCGCTCATTTATTAACTTTGAGAGCTCTGCCTGTTCTATTCTATCCATACGGTTAGACGCTTTCTTGGTTTCGCGTTTCTTAATCTGATTTTCGTCTCCTGGGATAGCTTGCCGGTATCCTCTCGAACCACCTATCGCCTACCCTTACTGCGCACTCTGTACTTATAGCTGTGAGACATTCTTTCATTGTTCGAACTTGAAGGCCTCGCCTTCCAGGGAATGTGGTCCGCGAGCCGTGGTCTAAACTGTCGAGTGACACACCCACAGGCAGTGCCAAAAGACCGATTTATTCCGGACAAAAACAACACTTCAAACGAAAAAAACACAAGAAAACAGCGCTACACTGTAGCATGAAGTAACTAATAAACACAGTCGCAAAGACAGTTAAAAAGAACTACACAGAAAGTACAGTAATTCGCGGATAATTCCAAGCGGCAGCGATGAGGGCTTGAAACGCTACATAAAACCTGGCTGCTTGCGTAGCAGCCACTCACTGTAAAGGGCTGTTCCATCCTTGCAGATGCCCCCTCCATCTGCGCTCTTCATCCCGGTACGGTGCCGGCCCGCCGTCCGTGTACATCCTGCTGGCTCGGGCTGACCTCCGAATCCGTCACCACGATATAGCAACGCTTCCCCAAGAATCCCCTCGCGCGCTGCTTCGCTGGCCTTATCAAGCATTCCTCGCAGCGATCGCCACATCTGGAGAGGAAATGTTCGAACATGCACAGTTGGGCTGCCTGCGCGCGCACCTAGATGACTGGAAAAGAGCGCGCGAATTTCAAATGGCTAAAAAACGGGACGCGTAAAGCCCTACAAAGCGATGGTGACATCGAATTTTTGAAGGCGAAGGCTCCAGCGTGCAAGCCGTCTCGAGGGATCTTTGATGTTCGCCAGCCAACACTGCGAATGGTGATCACTGACGACTCTGAAATGGGGGCCGTATAAATACGGGCGAACCTAGGTCACTTCCCACACAATTTCCAGGTATTCTTTTTCAGTGGTGGAATAGTTCGCCTCCGAGCGTCACAAGCACCGGCTTGCGTATGCGATTACGCGTTCGAGACCACCCTTCCACTGCACAAGGACCACACCGAGGCCGATGTTACTGGCGTCTGTATGCAGTTCAGTGTCGGCTGACTCGTCGAAGTGGCCAAAGATTGGCATAATTTGGAAAAGAGTGGGCAGGTCACCGAAGGCCTGTTGTTGCTCCGGGCCCCAGAAGAACGGTTCGGCATCTTTCTTGAGCCGGGTGAGCGGCTCAGCGATCTGGGAGAAGTTCGGCACAAAACGCCGATAATAGGCACAGAGACCCAGAAAGCGGCGCACACCGCGCTTATCGGTTGGCACGGGAAAAGCAGCGACGGCGGCTGCATTATCGGGGTCAGGGCTGAATCGCTTAGCGCTAGCGATGTGGCCGAGAAACTTCAACTCCTGGGAAGCGAAGTGACAGTTTTCGGGCTTGAGCGAAAGACCGGTCGAACGAATTGCATCGAACACAGCGCGCCGGCGCCTCAGGTGCTCTTCAAACGTGGCGGAGAAGATGACTACGTCATCCAGGTGCACCAGGCAGGACTGCCATTTTAGATCGGCAACCACGGTGTCCATCATCCGCAGGAAGGTGGCAGGAGCCGAGCACAGGCCGAAAGGAAGCACCCGGAATTCGTACAGACCATCCGGTGTAATAAATGCGGTCTTTTCCCGGTCGCGTTCGTCCACCTCGATTTTCCAATAGCCACTGCGTAAATCTATTGACGAGAAGTACGTGGCGCGGTGTAGCCGGTCCAGAGAGTTATCAATGCGTGGTAGAGGATAAACGTCTTTTTTTGGTAACTTTGTTTAAACGTCTGTAATCAACACAGAACTGTAGGGTTCCAACTTTTTTCGCCACTAGAACAAAAGGCGATGTCCACGGGCTCGTCGACGGCTGTATCACGTGGTCTTGGAGTATTTCTTGAACTTGGTGAATGGCATCCCGATTCTTTGAAGAGATCCGATAAGGCGGCTGGAATAACGGTCGCTGGTTTGCGTCAACTACAATGCGGTGCTTTGTGAGCGGAGTCTGCCTAACCTTGGACGAGGCAAAACAGTCGAAGAAAGATTCGATCATGCTCTCGAGGCAGCGTTTCTTATTAGACGGGAGGTTAGGGTTCACGTCGGTTTTTATGGAAGCGGTTGGTGCCTCCACTGATGCCGGGATTTCGGAGAGCGCGTGTTTTGCCGCGAATTCGCTAAGTTTTTCGAAATACGCTATATATATTTTCCCAGCCAAACACTGGGGTTCAGAACCAAAATTAGTCACCAAAAGTTTGGTTCGCCCACTGTTTAATTCAATAATGCTGCCTACACAGACTTGCCGACCCAGGAGCAGTGAGTTGCGGTTTCAGCGATGCCACGAGCTCGAGTGATGTTGTCGCAATCTACGGTAACAAACATGCTGGCTCTTGACGGATCAATACGTGGTCGTCACAGACGCATAACTTAGCCCTGCGGGGCTCGGTATCGTCGTCGACAGGGCTTTGGGTGAACGACACGATCAGCTCCTGACGGTTGATTACGGCACCGTAATCCTGCAGGAAATCCATACCGAGTATGAGGTGTTTGGAGCACTCGGGTAACACAGGAAACAACCAGGGAAAGACACCGCGGATCTGGATTCGCGAAGTGCAGACACCGATCGCAGTTACCACGTGGCCACCAGCTGTCCGGATCTGCGGCCCAGACCAAGGGGTCAGAACCTTCCTCACGGCCGTGGCTAACCGTCTGCTTATTACAGTAAAATCGGCGCCGGTATCCATGAGTGCGGTAACGTCGTGGATGTCGGCGGATATTGGAATTTCGGCGGAAACCAGTCAGTTGCAGCGCGTCATCGAGGTCGTCGGGTTAGGTCGTCGTCGGTCGGAGCGTCGCGGCGAATCGTCGGCTGGGGGCTCTTGACTCGGTCCAGTAACGGTTGCCCTACACCCGGAGGACGCAGTCTTCAGTTTTCCCGACGTGGGGACGTACCTCTGAACTGGCCAGAGGACGACGGGCGGCCTGGCGATCGGGACTGGCGTCGTTGCGAGGTCGACTACTGTCCGTTATCGGCCAGGTACTGCTCGATGTCCCATGGTCTTTCACCGTAGCGTCGCCGAGGTGCGTCAGGTGAAACACCCCTTAAACCCATTCTGCGGCAGGGGCAGTGGCGGAGGATGTGGCCGGGCTCCCCGCAGTAGTAACAGAGCGGCCGATTGCTTGGCGTACGCCATACGTGCGCTTTGCTCACGGGGGGCCTGAACTCCTGCGGCACGGAGGGTACTGTTGCGATTGGCTCCTGCAGACATGGGACAGGAGCGACAGGGAGAAAGGCTCGCTCCACTGGCCCAGGACTTCATAGCGCCTCTCTGTACGTCATGACGGAGGACGCCGGGTTTGGAGCTGGCGGTGGCTCCACAACTCGTCGGGTTTCTTCGCGGACCACGTCCGTTACGGCCACGATGCTGACCTGTGGAGCTTCAAAGCGAAGTTCCACCAGTTCCTCGCGTACAAAGCTTCTTACAAGCTCCCGAAGCTCCTCGGCGGGCAGCGACGTGGGCGTGTACTGGGAAGCGGCTGCTAGAGTAGCCTGACGTCCGTAGTGGGCGCCCCGTTCCTGCAGAGAGCGCTCGATACCCGTTGCCTCCTTGGTGAAGTCCGTCACTGTTCTTGGCGCGTCATGGACCAGCTGCTATTTTACGCACGCATTAAGTTGCGTACCTTCTTGGCTTCGGGCATAGCAGGATCGACCCGAATGAACAGTCCCGTCATGTCCTCTACGAACGTTGCGACGCTCTCGTTCGGCTGCGGTGATCTCGAGCGCAGCTCGATTCAGCTTTCTCTTTTTTTTTTCCTGCTGGTAAATGTCGCTAGCAGCTGCCGACGAAAAGCCTCCCAGGCGGTAAAGAAAACTTCGTGGTTCCAAAACCACGTTTTGGCCGAGTCCTGCAGCGCAAAGTAGACGCGCAGCGTTCGCTCGCCATCCCACTCATTGAAACCCGCCACTCGGTCAAAGCTGGCCAACCAGTCTTCGACGTCTTCGAACCTGTCCCCGTGGAACGGTGGCGGCGACCGAGGTGCGTGAAGGACGAATGGCGGGGCACTTCCGGGATGCTGAGTTGTCTGGCTAGCCGCGGTGGGTGTCATGGCCCTTACCCGCGCTGTCAGTTGGCCGAACTCCGGTTGTAGGCCTCGCAGACGGCTGCTCGACTTGTGGACGGGTGTTGAGAACAGGCGTCAAGAGTTTCCTCGTAGTCAGAGTACATGGGACGCTACCCTGCACTTCCACCAAATATGTCACAGATAAATGGTAGAAGCACACAAACCAGGTTTAATTAGACGCGCTGGGCGTGCAAGACAACAGGGAGCTCGAGCGAGGATGATGACAAAACCTCTAGCCCCTCGAGTCCGCAAGGCATGGCAATTACCATCTAAAACAGTTCGGCCGCGGTATGGCGCCACTGGATTTATTAGTACTGTGGCAATATGTTCATTGATGCAAGCGTGCGTACGTAAAAAAGTATAAACAAAATATAATATGAAGAAGGCAAGGTGTCAGTGACATTCACTGGCATCCAAAAATTGCGAAATTTAAAGTGAACGAATTTCACCGGGCAGGGAGTTCCAGCATTCTATTGTACGTAGGTAAAAGCTGAATTTGTACATGTCAATCCGTGCGTAAAGTGGAGCAATGTTTAAACAGTGGTGGCGCCTAGTAGATAATACAGCAGTAAAGGTAACATGGGTGTTCGTTGCCATAAGGTGCGGTGAGTTAGTGATCGTGTAAATATATTTGAGGCACTCGATGTACCGGCGTATTGAAAGCGGAGTTAGAGACAATGCGCTGAGATTAGAAGAGGGCGAAATTTTAACGAATATAAAACGATTTGCCTTCTGGACAGATTCACGTTTACTTGGTGGTACGGGCTCCAAACAACTGAGCCGTATTCGATAAACGGTCGGATTAGCGTTTTGTAAGCTAGAACCTTTCTATGACGTGGTGCTGCACGTAATGTGCGCCGCAGATACCCGAGTCTCTGAAGTGCTTTACTATAGCTAGGTACGTCAAAGCAAAATAAATGGTTTTTCTTCCATTGCACTTGAGTTTCTCAAGCTCTTCTGGGGACCTAATCAACGTCAGGTCTCCACAGTTACCTTTCTTTAAGTTGACAGAGTTGTTGCATCAAGAAATAACTTATTTTGGTCGTGTTTCTTGTGCATGTTTTGGTGTGTAAAGCAGGATGATTTGGCCCAGACAGTACTCCGATTGAAACATATTGTCGCAAGACTTAAGCGTAACGATTTCTCTATTCACTGCGATGCATTCGTAACTTTTTTGCCATGATATGGATTCAGTACAGGAGAACGTTATTATCAAAGCAAGCAATAAGCACTTACATTCATGGCATATATATTATTCCAAGAATTTTTATTAAAAAGATCAGTAACTCGCATTTTTTTTTCAGCTCCAAGTAAACGTATAGTTTTTCGCCGCGGCATGTACGTTCCCGGCTGCGAAAAATTTAAACCATGCCTCAAAGTGCAATCCTCAAGAACGCATACTATCGGCACCGTAAGATCCTTTGTACCGCTTCCGCACTCAGTTAAGTTGGGATCACCATGTGGAATGTTGCCTTACCAATCGCGTCGATTCTTCAGTAAAACGTGGATAAAATGCCGAACATGCATGTTACTGCTTCACAAGTGCGCTTGTTGTTGTCAGAGGAACTACTCTAACATATTTCGTTCCGTAAAACGTATTAGCTAAAGCTATATTTCCTTTTTTAAACATTTTTTCTTCCCCAATTAGTCGGGCATATGCACTGAGGTGAAGCCAGCCTTACAGTTCTGAAAGGAACAGCTTGCACCTAGCGCATATTTTGGCCACATGCACAGCCGCCCCAAAAATCCTATATATGTATATAGATCTATATGATGCAGGACGGGAGCACGTACAATATAAACTCCTATTTTATCGGGTGCGAAGGTAAGTTAGTCAGCTTGCTCCCTTTAAAGGAGTGACATTTTTAGTTTACCTTACGACTCCACTCACTCGAAGCTGGCAAAAAAGAAGCATCATCCAGTCTACCTTCATTAATGCCTTCAACAACTGATGCGAGCACAAACTGCAGGCCAGCTTCACAAACCGGGTATACAGGCTCACGCAACAAGGATACCCGTCACAATTTGTCAGCACTGTTGCAGAAAAAGTGCTAAAAAGTACCGAGCGCGAAAAAAGTGGGCGACCGGCTGAAGCGCGCAAGCAATAAAAAAAGGTTTCTGTTATCCATTACATGCACCAAATTTCACAAAGCCTTATGAAAATTGGAGGGAAAGCAGAAGTAGACGTTGTCTTCTGTGCCTCCCAGGGCCTAACGCAGCTCTGTCGGATTGTAAATGAAAATGAAAAAAGGAACAGAGGGTGTACCACTCGGCACAAAAATTCCCTAACTTCATGCGCGGAAGGCGTCGTTTTACTCAATTCTTTTGCCATCCCGCAAGGTATACATCGGCCAGACAAGCGGATGCATCAGTTAAAGGCTAAGATAGAACGAGAATGACTTTTGAGGTACATCACTCAGGAATCTGCCAGTCCACTGCCGAAATTGTGACCCAAAAAAGCCATGCCACCCAATGTTCAAAAAACGCCACTGTGTTAAAAAGCACCGGAACAAACTGACACGTGAAATAGTTGAAGCCACCGTCATTTTGAGGCTCTAGGGTGAATGTTTAAGCACACTGTTGGTTTCACTGCCGGAAAAAGAGATTGCCTTTTTTCTGGATCTGTTTGACCTAAACCATGGTTTTACAAACGAGTTACTAGAATTGCTTTTTCTGCCAATCTTTCTTTTGTCGCGTTTATTACTATTTTTTGCGCTTTTAGCCTTCATAATTTTTGTTGAATTTTATTTATTGATATTTTATCTTTCTCTCTCGGTTTTATTGCACCTCATCTTCTACCGTTAGCTTTAATTGTTGGCTTCACCTTTGTTCCTCATGCGTCTCGTTTCACCCCGTTTTATCATTTAGTTATTTAGGGCACCTCATCTTCTGTGTTTATCTATGTTAACTGTTGGATTCAGCTTTGTTGTTGCATTTTCGTTTGCGTAGCAGATCATTTTGTTTCCATTGCGTGTTTTTTCTTGCCATGTACTGCGCGTTTCACATTTTTCCCCGCGCTTGATTTGTGTATGTGTATGTTTTGATTCTATGTTATCGGACCAGTTCTTGAAAATACTTTTGGCCAAACCGCATCACTACTACAGGTGTTGATGGTTTTTTAAAGAATGACTTGTTAAAAAAAATTGTCTCTTTGCTCTGGTTTTATCCTTCCCTGTTCTATTTTTTCGTTTTTGTTCGTAGCCTTTGTTATTTCAAGACTTTTTTCCATGTCACTGCTGTAACCACAAGTGCATTAAAATTTTCGCCGCTTGTTGGCGCCTGTCTTTTGGGTATACAGCGCGTTCAAAATTATACTTTACTGATTTTTGTTAAATGCGAAATGCCGTATGCTAATGCCCTTTTGCACGTTGGTAATGCGGTCAGACGGACACAAATTGGTGTAATAATTGTCGCCTTAAATTCAGTAATTAACTGAAATTCATTAATTAACTTTTTATTGGTTGAATTTAGCGTGCATATGTATATTGAGAACTTGGAGGTAGTTGCAGCCGCCGCGGTGGCTGAGTGGTTATGGTGCTCGGCTGCTGGCCCGAAAGACGCGGGTTCGAACCCGGCCCCGGCGGTCGAATTTCGATGGAGGCGAAATTCTAGAGGCCCGTGTGCTGTGCGATGTCAGTGCACGTTAAAGAACCCCAGGTGGTCGAAATTTCCGGAGCCCTTCACTACGGCATCTCTCACAGCCTGAGTCGCTTTGAGACGTTAAACCCCCATAAACTAAACTAAACTTGGAGGTAGTTGCTTTCGAGGGCTATTCTATCTCGTACAATTTTAGTAACGCGCCTGTGTCCTGAGTTGCGCGCGTCCGAGATTTCGTCACGGTTCGTCTAGTACGAATGCAAGACAGCGGGTTGAAGCACCTCCCTCGTGTGGCGCAGGTGTTGCGTATGGCCTCGCAGAAGCGTGCAGCGAGCTGCGACGCGGATGACTTTTCTGAGCCAGCGTTTTCCTTCTTTACGATCGAAACCGACAAATCACTGTTCGGCGGGCGAGAAGGGAGGCCTATTTCATAAAGAGATTGCTTCTACAGCCGGTAGAAAGATGCGATGCCGTTCGCTGCACACTCTTGCAAGGCGGAGTGCCGTACGCAACACCTGCGTCCCACGAGGGAGGTGCTTCTCGCCCACAGTCGCTGTCTCGCATGCGTAAAAGACAAACGGGGACAAAATTTCTGACGTGTGCAACTCAGGACACAGGGGCGTTACTAAAACTGTACAAAGCTTTTCTGATAGCAGGGCGGGGTGCAGGTACCATTGGGGCGGCCCGGCAGCGCGCGGAACACGTGCGGCGCGGGTGCGTGGGGCATCGTTTCGCCTTGAGCTGTCAAAGTGGGCTAGCTTGCTAACTGACGAGATCATTAGGCGTTTGACATAATTCCGAGAATGGCGAGAATTCTGTGAGATGTGTGCATCATTGGAATGAGAGTTCCGGGAAGAATCAAGGCAACTAAAGTCTTGTCTAGAATTTTTCAACAGGAAGTTCAAGGAAATGACAAGTAATTGCTGTCAACAAAAGGAAGAAAATCTGAAATTAAAGATAAAAACCAACCTCTCATTAGGGAATTCTCGCAGCTGAAAAAAATAAATAATTGAGATATTGAGCTATACTTTTTGAAAAAAAAACATTAAGTGGAAAAATATTTGAGAGGCGCCAAATGAAGGCCCAAATGAGGTGCTTGAACAGCTTGGAGAGGCTGTACATGAGCAAATTACGCGAGGCGATAATGGCGTGCTTCACCGCGTTCCCTCAAAAAATAGGGCATGCCCACACATTTTTTTTCCAGTTTCCTACAAGGTCGAAGTAGGACTCTGTCCTTACAGTAGTCCGTAAACTGCGTTTTGCAGAAAGTGATGTGGGTAGATCTGGCACCGGGCCCGTATAGGTGAACGAGCACTTGTGCCCGCTGGTAAAAAGGCTATTATCAATGACCGTTGAAAGAAAGGTAGAAGCAGCGGTGCGTTACGTAGTATCGGGGCAAGAATGCTTTTGCGCGCAGGAGCGAAACTTTCTCCGTCCCTCAAATCAGGTCTATAAGTGACGTAGACAAGATAGACTAATTATTCTGTGGAGAATTGAAATTTTGTGAGTGGTAAGCTCTCAATTTTTTTTTGAATATGGATCATTTAACATCACACAGTACTAACGTGTCAGCCTCCAGTAACAGCAAGTGTATGCCACGCCTTCACCTAAATGCCCAATGTGCTCGGAATCAAGAAGCTGAAATTAGTGGTCTACGTGGCAGATCTGACTTTTTCTTTCACGTCGTCATTTTTCAGTCCTGAAGTTCGTCATATACCTGGCTATATGTCACACTCCTGTATACCGCAGCCGTAAGAGGAGTGGTGGTTTCATGCTACTGCTAAAGGGTATTTTATGAAATTCAGAAAGGTAGAACGTTGGGCGAGTTGGTACTTAATTTTTTCAATCATCACAAAGCGCACAAAAACACCAGGACACAGACAGAAACGCGCTCTTATCCGTGTCGTTCCTTTTAAGTGTCCTGGTGTTTTTGTGCGCTGTTTGACGTTAGAAAAAGGTATTAAGAGCGTTAGCTCTTATTCATCACGTTTCGAGATTTCCCGGGGTCTGCTACAACCCTGAGATTACAGCGCCATATATGGCAGCAACTACTCATCACATTTCGAGATTTCGTTGGGTCTCCTGCCACCCTAAAATCACAGCGCCATCTGTGGCAGGAACTAGAAAACAGCACATCTCGCCCTACGAATTGTAGCGCCATCTACAATAGCATTCTAGAAACAACCACCTGCCACGTATCAATTATGACGTCGAGGTCCAATATGGTCGATAGAGGTGGACCCAAAGAAAGTTGGGTGGAACTATGTGAGTATGACATAAGGGGACGAAATGGCGGCGTAGTGTCGCTTTCTCAAACCCAAGATGGCGGCTATTAAAATTGGTTGTGCCCTCCCATTCCTTTCCCCCCTCACCAAATATTATCCTATAACGGGGAAGGAAAACTGTCCCGTTACGGGACCGCTATATATGTACAAACTCGTTGCGCTATATATGCTCCGACAACAAGGGGAACCCATCCGGGGACAGCTGTGTACCAAATTTGGTAGGCAAATAAAACCCTATGAGTTGAGGTTTAGAAATAATTGGTTTAGAATAAATAATAGGTAAACATTGTATACATGCAATTAATATTTTAAGCGTTACCTTATCGCACCGCAGGCCGGATTCTAGGCCCACCTTGACCACCTAACGAAGCAAATTCCGTTTGGGACGTATCTTGAGGGGGTGTAACTGCACACCGAAATGGTGTGCATCGTAATTTCTTTGATAGATGGCCTAGGTGTCGATCGCTGCGCTAGGCGGCGCGCGTGCACAAGTAGCTTAGTATGATGGCAATCCACACCGTTTGAAAAGGTATTAGTGGGAGATGTGCTGTTTTCTAGTTGCTGCCACAGGTGGCGCTGCGACTTTAGGGGGGAAGGTGACCCAACGAAATCTCGAAATGTGATGAGTAGTTGCTGCCATAATGGCGCTGTGATCTCAGGGTGGTAGCAGACCCCTGGAAATCTCCAAACGTGATGAGTAAGAGCTAACAGCTAACGGTCGCTACTTCAACGTCTTCCAGACGGTGGCGGCGTTTTATTGATACTACGAGCTTGTAGATTCTTTCTCAAAAATTACTCAAGATTTTGATACTCATCGCAAAAATTACTAAGTGCATCATCTCTGTTATACACAGACTAACGGGAGGAAGCTTCCTAACCTTCTTTTCATTTTGTGATTGTTATTTTGAATGGATCAATGTGAAAGCGACTGCGGTTTAGTCCTAGGAGGCGATTTTAATATCGATCCTTTCAGTGCCACTCCGCAACGAATTGAGCTTTACGATCTCCTAAAGACTAACGCTTTCGTCAATCTAATTAACCAAGCAACAATTGCGAAACTGAAAACATCAACATTATTTGATCTTACCATCGGAATTGATAAATGCACTCCACTTGCCTCCGGCGTTTTGGACGTTTATGTAAGTGACCATTCTCCATGATTTCCGTCGCATTCTTGCAGACGCCTTAAAATCGACGTATCCCTTTGTTTTGAGCGAGAATACACATTTTCGCGCAGTTCTGAGAGATAAAGTTTTTAGAACAAACTAAAGGACATGTAAAACCGACGCGCATAAATCTGGCTACTTTCGATCTAAAACGACGTATCCCGTTGTTTTAAGCCAGAATACAAGTTTTCGCGCAGTTCTGGGAGATAACGTTTTGAGCACAAACTCAACGAGTTTTAAAACCAAAGTGCTTCAATCTTGCTAGTTTCGAACTCAAACGACGTATCCCGTTGTTTTAAGCCAGAATGCACGTTTGCGCGCAGTTTTGAGAGATCAATTTTTGAGCACAAACTCGACTTGTAGAACCTAAGTGCTCACATTTAGCAAGTTCAGTTGTAAAACGACGTGTCCCGTTTTTTTGAGCCAGAATAGACGTTTTCGCGCAGTTCTGAGGGATAAAGTTTTGAGGACAAACTCAACGACTAGTATAACCGAAGCGCCTAAATCTGGCTAGTTTTGATCTGAAACGACATCTACCATTGTTTGGGCTAGAAAACACATTTTCACGCAGGTTTGAAGGATAAAGTTTTGAGCACAAACTCAATGACTTGTATAACCGAAGTGCCTAAGAGGGTTCACCAGTGACACTGCCCATAGGAAATACATGGAAAATTTCGGAAGCTGTAGCCTGTCTAAAAATATTTCCATATTCATGGGGTCTGTGGCAGCGTTTTCTTCTTTAGTGAATGGAGGAAATGTTGCGGACCGATATTATTTTTAACCTTCATTTTTTACAAATCCGATGTAAATATACAGAAAAACTGCAATTTTAGATATTTCGGTCTTTTATGCAACATCATGAAAAACTATGTTAAATGTTAGAATTTCTTCTGCAGCATTTCCTCCCGTTTTCTTTCTGCATTTTTCAAGCCTCAATTTTCATCTCTATCGAGCTTGGTGTTTGTGTTTTTCAGGCTCTGAAAGTTGTGTATACTTTTTCAGTGGGTATTTGAAATTCGCACCAAATTTAATTTGCGCGACATGGCTTCATCTGGCGTCACAATATTTCGTCGCTACTACACTCTACCACCAACCTCTTGGGTGTTTTTGTACGTGGGCGCAGGATCTTACTCAGAACTTGGAATTACTAGAGCTCTTTCTTTCATTTTTTCTTGCTTGGGCTGAATTCGGAAAGGATTTCTGCTTTTCTTTTTTGCTAGAGCTCTTGGTCCGGAAAGGAAGTGGGTTGCAAGGCCACACCCAAAAGCGCCCCCTTTACCCCACCCGGCAGCCGCACAAAAAGGCATTGTTAGTGCGAAAAGACAGAAAGGGGGCTCCCTATTCAGGACACTGTGGGAGAACAGAATTATTCCTTGCCCAGAGCGGTAACCCAGGTGTCGACACAAGTCAAGAATGCAGCTACAAATAGTCCTCATAGGAGGCCCTGGAGCAAACAGCGGTGCTTACATGAGCCCAACACCCCTGGTTGTTGAGTTGTCGTGCCGAAAACCGCTACTGGATTCATGTAAATGCGCGCGGAGTCGGGAGTCGACGGGTTGGGTCCAGTAAACTCCGCCGCAGGCGTAGGTGACCCAACTCGACCCTGACCCGATGTGCTTGTAAACGCTGTCGAGTCGAAAAGCAGGGTTATTGAGAGGGGAGAGGATAAATGCGAAATTGTTTTTCACATGCGCCGTCGCGCCTCCGATACAGCGATGGCGCGCCTCAATATTGCAGGCTATGATGCTTGCTCGACGCTTCGTGTCGCTACAGTTGAACCGGTCTCGAATCGCTAAAATCGAGTTCATGTAAACACGAACTGGTTGAGTTGGATTGACCATGCACAACCCGGTCCCCGAATCAACCCGACGCTATGGGGCTCATGTAAATATGGCTAATTGCGTCGACTGATTGTCATGTCGTAGCAATTGACCTCCTTTCACTGAGGCACTTGCCAATCGCCTGCGATTTCACGCCATACTCGCGGTCAACTATCTGTGGCAGTGCAACAGCCCACATCAAGGTGAGAAAGGACCGTTCCTTCTTTTTCCTGCTCAGCTTCTGATGCACTGCAACTGCGACGTCATGAGAACCTGTCGAAGCCAACGTTCGCCTCTGGCTCCAAACTAGTGAAACCATAATGTGTCGGATCGGCATCGAAACATCGGTTCTCTAAGGAATCTTTGGTCGAGTGTCGCTCCTTTCTTCCAATTCTCCCTGGACCAGGCATATCTCAGCCAGAATGTTCGCATTATCAGTGCAGGTTCTGTGCGCTGTACGCGGGTAAGCGTGGGTGCACTCTGTCTGCAGAAAGGAGATCGCGGATTTCCGAGCCCCCCACTCCAGAATAGACATCTCCGTGGTGTAAATAAAGTGATGTCAAACGTCCATGGCTAGGCTGGCGAAATCTTCCAGTTTTGCTTCTTAACCAGTTTCGCATGTGTCAAACATTCTCCAACCGTTTTCATTTTCCCGATTAGATACGCCTTGGTATGCGCCACACCTAGTCGAACCTCCTGCACTACACTTTTAAAAGTCGAATATTTCAATAAAAAACACGCTCTGAAGGGGCGATATATAAATACATACATAAAATATATAATACGTAAACGTATATATAGTATAAAATATATAAAATTCATAAAAAGCAGGAAGCATAATGAGACTTTCCCGGAAACCAAAGTAGGTGCGGAATTTTCGCTTTCAAACGCGTGACGTCATGACTATTCAGGTGCGCTGCCGTGTTTGTGTACAGAAAGAGCGCACGCGATTGGCGTGGTTGCAACGCCCATCTTTTCTTCTATTAAACTTCAATTTTTAATATTTTTCAATAATAAACCACTAATAGAACTATGTCTACAATAATTTGAAGTCGCTTGTGCAACGACGAAATTTGAGTTCAACGTCACCACGAACAGCAACAAGACGATCTCAGTGCTTTTGCAAACCACACATCTCACACTTTTACCCAAGTCTGATTTGGTCCGTTGTGAAATTATGAGCAGTGGACAGGAAAAGAAGTATTTCAGCAGTAATTTAGTTACTGAAGTACTATCGCTCCTAAATAAACTGAACAATTCGGCGACGCCGGTAGCAAGAAACGTGCTCGCGCTGGTCGTAGAAGAGAAACCTTCAAGATAAGGCGCTAAAAACAACTGCAACCACTCAGAATAATGTCGAAATAGTTGCGCCTGGCTGCAATCCTTCCAGATAACGCTGATCGCATCTCGCATAACAGTGATATTCCCCCGCGCCAACGGTTTTGAAGTCGAGCAGACAAGTAGCACAAGAGTTTCGCGGAATTACTTCTGTCAAAGAAGCATTGGCCCGATGCTTCTTTG